>NC_072396.2:74665000-75290000 GCF_028885625.2 Pongo pygmaeus | reverse complement strand
CCTCACCCGCCCCCATTCTCCTTGATCGCTCTGGCCGCTCTACCTTTCCCCGCTTTTCCAGAACCACTTTTTCCTTTGGGCGGCATCTCGGAAGCTTGTTGTTGAACTCTGAACTGCTCCAGTTGCCGTACAAGCCCCTTTAGAACCCCTTCCATGGGCATGTCCTAAACAAATGCCTGAAAGCCGTATCTCAATTGACCGTTCCTATTGCGGCTCCGGAAGCAGGCACAGCTTGGGGCAGACCCCGTCCTTTGACTCTTGGACCAATGGGGCTGAAGATGTCTGACCAATAAGACGCTTGGGCCGAAACAAAGGCAGAGGGGCGGAGACAAAGGCCGGATTAGGGCGGGAAGTCCCGCCTCTGCGCTTTTTGTGACTTCTTTCACGCATCCTAATTTGCACCAGATCCCCCACTCCCCACACTCTACCCCCGAAACTCCCCCCTTCCCCCCAACCCGGCTTTTTTCACGCGTACGCAGTAGGAGCCGCGGGGGGGCTCTGCAGTCCCTCGACGCCAGCTCTGGCCAATCCCGCGGGGCCGCCAGACAAAGGGAAGCAAGAGAACTGTGGTGGCGGCCAACTTCTGCTGTCTCCTCCTACACACGGGGCTGCCCTCCCTGGCAGTTTTACGTTTGTTAATTTTATTCTGCAGTTGTAGCTAATTGGGTTCAAAAGGTAGTTTTTTAAAAAGTCTGTCACCTTTTTGCCTCTTGCAGAGCTCAGTCATGGAGAAACATTGGAAGCAGTCTAAGTGCTCCTCAGTCGGGTACTGCTTAAATAATGTTTTAGCCACACAAGAAGATATTATACAACATTCAAAATAACGATTGTAAGGCTGTGTGTACAGATGGGGGAAATGTTTTTAAGATCAAGATAAAGAATATGATTCCTTGTAAAAGAAGTATATGTAATGTATGTTATATGAATATAAAGGAGAGGAAAGCTATACAGCAAGATGTGGCCAGTGGTGCTAGTGCATACAGGTCATCGTGTTTGTTTCTGTGTATTTTCCAAAATTTCCATAATGGTGCAGCATAATGTAGTAAAAGCATGGATTCTGGAGCCAGATTGCCCAGTTTCAAATCCCTGCTCCACATCTGTCTACTAGCTCCATGACCTTGAGGAAGTTACTTCACCTCTCTTTGGCTCAGTTTCATCATCTGTGAAATGGAGTCGATGATAATAGTACCTACTATTATCCTATCAGATGTTGAGAATAAAACAAGTTCATATCTGTAAAGCACATAAAATGATGGCTTGCTCATATTAATAGTGTTTACCTAAGATAAATGATTTTTGAATTTGTGCCCACACACTTTTTCTCCCCTTACAATCCCTCCCACCATCAATAATTTGTATATGATATGTCAGGGCGTTTCCTCCACTCCGTGAGACAGCTGTCCTAGCTTGCCACTACCAGCCAGAATATAGAGGTCTTCCAGCTCAGTTTAGTTTTTGGATGCAGCCTTGCTGGACCTGGAGATGCTTCATGCTCATACCAGGGAATCAGGTATTTCTGAGATTGTGCTCATGCCCTACTCAAGACATAACATGGAGCCCTCTTATGTTTGGCTGCTGTAAATTCTGGACACATTTTGGGCACTCCTTGTTTCGGATTGGGAGTGATCAACTGCGGAGGACACACCTAGTGGTGAGGGGATCATTGCTCTGCCACTTCTGAGGTGGGTCCTGCCCCTGTACTAATTCTCCAAGTTCGGCTGCGAGATGGAGGGATGGGGGAGTCGGGATTGGGTGTTGACGATGACAGTGTAGCCTTGTGTTCATCAGGTTATCTATGGCCAAGAGGCCCAAGGGGAACCTTTACTTTTGATTTTTCATTGGGAAGAGCCTTTCCTGTGACCACTGGCTATGGCAGTTGTGAAGTAGGAATGAAGCAAACTAGAGTTCCGATCCCAATGAACAGCCAATGTTTGTCAATGGCTGATGTGCCTAGCAAATGCTTAGTGCCTGGAACACTGTGAGAGCTCTGTGCATTGCAGCAGATAATAACAGCAACAATGATAATAAGCAAGCCTGTGTCCATGGCTGAATTTTTCAAGCAAGACTGAAGGCCAACAGCTCCAAGGGGAAAAGAATGGGCATAGGCCTGCTGGAGGTTTCAAGGTCAAAAGCACTTTAAGACAGATCTCAACTATGCAGTATGGATTACAAAAAGATGGGGCAGGTATTATGATACAATTTTAAGTATTCTGAAATGTGAGTTTAACTTTCATTTTCTTCAGTTTATATTATATTCTATCACTTGACACTTATTTTTTATTCAAGAGAAAAAGACAATAAACGTAATTTGAAAAGCAAATCATAGAAAAGCCAGCTTCTATTCAGGGTTAAGTCTGCACCAGTCTATGGAGGCAGACTGTGGATGAGTCTGTGGAGCAGAGTGACAAATTAACTGAAGAGAGAGGGCAGGGGGAGAAAAGAGGAGAAAAATTCAGCCTTGAAACCATGGTAACATCTGCTGGAGTGTGCACTGCGACTCAGCCAGTAATGGCTGCCAGTTGTATTTTCTGCTAATTACCTCGTCAGGTTTGTTCTTTTATGCATTACTTGAGGAAAATCAGGAAGAGAAGCTGGCAGCCCTCTTCCCAGGACAGAGGTTCACAGACCTTGGCCCAGACTCACACACTGCCCCACCTGACCTGCTCCACAGCCAAAGAACTACAGTTTTTTCCTATTTGAGATCCCAGCAGAGCTTATTCTGCAGGGGAAAGCTTGAAGCAACAAAACACAGAGATCTAGTTGATCCCATTCATAGATGGTCATTGCATAGGGAGCTCTAGGCCCCAGACTCTGGGAACAAGGGCAGGAAAAGGTCATGTTTGGAAAATGAAGACAGGAAAAAAAATCAGTACATAGTGGATGAAATCAGCCATCTATAAAAATAACTACTCATCGTGGCAAATGGACATAGGTATTAATATTAAATATATTGCTGATATGACTGATGTGTCTCCATGAGTCCAGTCCGTGGCCAAATAATTTTCTTTTTTTAATATTATACTTTAAGTTCTAGGGTACATGCACACAACATGCAGGTTTGCTACATAGGTATACATGTGCCATGTTGGTTTGCTGCACCCATCAACTCGCCATTTACATTAGGTATTTCTCCTAATGCTATCCCTCCCCCAGCCCCCCACCCCACGACAGGCCCCAGTGTGTGATGTTCCCCACCCTGTGTCCAAGTGATCTCATTGTTCAGTTCCCACCTATGAGTGAGAACATGCGGTGTTTGGTTTTCTGTCCTTGTGATAGTTTGCTCAGAATGATGGTTTCCAGCTTCATCCATGTCCCTGCAAAGGACATGAACTCATCCTTTTTCATGGCTGCATAGTATTCCATGGTGTATATGTGCCACATTTTCTTAATCCAGTCTATCATTGATAGACATTTGGGTTGGTTCCAAGTCTTTGCTATTGTGAATAGTGCCTCAATAAACATACGTGTGCATGTGTCTTTATAGTAGCATGATTTATAATCCTTTGGGTATATACCAGTAATGGGATTGCTGGGTCAAATGGTATTTCTAGTTCTAGATCCTTGAGGGATCACCACACTGTCTTCCACAATGGTCAAACCAATTTACACTCCCACCAACAGTGTAAAAGCCTTCCTATTTCTCCACATTCTCTCCAGCATCTGTTTCCTGACTTTTTAATGATTGCCATTCTAACTGGCATGAGATGATATCTCATTGTGGTTTTGATTTGCATTTCTCTGATGACCAGTGATGATGAGCATTTTTTCATGTGTCTGTGGGCTGCATAGATGTCTTCTTTTGAGAAGTGTTTGTTCATACCATTTGCCCACTTTTTGATGGGGTTGTTTTTTTTCCTTGTAAATTCGTTTTGAGTTCTTTGTAGATTCTAGATATTAGCCCTTTGTCAGATGGGTAGATCGCAAAGACTTTCTCCCATTCTGTAGGCTGCCTGTTCATTCTGGTGGTAGTTTCTTTTGCCGTGCAGAAGCTCTTTAGTTTAACTAGATCCCATTTGTCTATTTTGGCTTTTGTTGCCTTTGCTTTTGGTGTTTTAGTCATGAAGTCCTTGCCCATGCCTATGGCCTGAATGGTATTGCCTAGGTTTTCTTCTAGGGTTTTTATGGTTTTATGTCTAACATTTAAGTCTTTAATCCATCTTGAATTAATTTTTATATAAGGTGTAAGGAAGGGATCCAGTTTCAGCTTTCTACATATTAGGCTAGCCAGTTTTCCCAGCACCATTTATTAAATAGGGAATCCTTTCCCCATTTCTTGTTTTTGTCAGGTTTGTCAAAGATCAGATGGTTGTAGATGTGTGATATTATTTCTGAGGCCTCTGTCCTGTTCCATTGGTCTATATATCTGTTTTGGTACCAGTATCATGCTGTTTTGGTTCCTGTAGCCTTGTAGTACAGTTTGAAGTCAGGTAGCACGATGAGTGGCCAAAGAATTTTCTAACCCACTTCATACTAGGTAATGAAGCTTTAAGTGACTGGTTTTTCAAAAAGGACTTCAGAGAAGAAGGCTCCATCTGTGTTTGTCCAGCATTATCTAAGCAAAAGAACTACAGTTTCTGGAAGACCTTACTATACCAGTATCTCATGAGGTAGATTTTGTTTTTTAGAGGCAGTGTTCACTTAAGACAGTGGAAAACAACCAACACAAATTGCACACATACTATAAGCCAGGAGCTTTCCCTTCGTGATCTCTTTTAGGGTTCACAACTGCCTTATTTGGAAAATATTACTATTGCCATCTTTTTTTTTTTTTTTTTTTTTTTTTTTTGGGGACAGAGTTTCGGCCTGTCACCCAGGATGAAGTGCAGTGGCACGATCTCGGCTCACTGCAACCTCCGCCTCCTAGATTCAAGCAATTCTCCTGCCTCCGCCTCCTGAGTAGCTGGGACTACAGGTGCCTGCTACGATGCCTGGCTAATTTTTGTAGTTTTAGTAGAGACGAGGTTTCACCATGTTGACCAGGCTGGTCTCAAACTCCTGACCTCAAGTGATCTGCCTGCCTCGGCCTCCCAAAGTTCTAGTATTACAGGTGTGACCCACCCCACCCAGCTCTATTACCACCTTAAAGCTGAAGAAACAGGGTCAGAGAAGTTAAGAAATGTGCCCCAAGTTTCACAGCTATCTAGGGTCTGTGGCAAGGTTGGGCAACGAACTCGTCTGTCTGACTTTCAAGTTGGTACCCTCTCCATGATGCCATGCTGCTCCAGGCTTTGACATCCCCTAAATGAAATCTAAGAACATCCAGTTCTCTTTTTTTCTGAGAGCACGTTCACCAAATCAGCTCTCCAGGGACCTTGAGGCATTTGGGGACACTCTGTGCAAGAGGCCCCAAGGTCAAGTTATACCCCCAACATGGGACATAAATAAGCCTTTGGCTTACGCATCAGTGTGTTATTATGAGTAACCTGGAATGTGCTCTCCTCTGCCTGCTGTGCTGGACCTTCCAGGCTGCAGAAGCACAGAGGCAAGGAGAAGAAACATAGTATGGGTGGGGCACAGTGGGCAGGGTACTGTAGACAAGGAAGAGGGGAGCTGCTGGGGAAGAGGTCTTCTGCATCCTCAGCCTTGGGCACTGGTCTCCATGTTCAGTGGATTCTGCCTCCTAAACAACACTTCTCCCTGCCCCCCATAATTTTATGGTGAACAGTGAACATTTTGCTAGATTTGCTTTATCACATATTCACCCATCAATTTTTCTTATTTTTGTTGCATTTCAAAGCAAGTTACGGACATCAGCACACTCCATCCCTAAACACTTCAGTTGTCATAATGTTAACTAGGAGTCACTAATTATCTCTGGCTTGTCCCCTGCCCTCCCCACCACTGCCATAGCCTTCTGCATATTCTCTAGACCATCGGAACAGCCTCCACATTGATCCCTCTGCTGCCAGTTTCACCTTCTCTTCAAACTACCTTCTGCGGCATCTCAGAGGGACCTCTTAGAAACACAGAACTGATACTGTGACTCTCCCAGTTAAGACCCTTCAGTGACTCCCCATTGTCTGATAGGACACTGTCTCACTTTTTAACCTGGAGGCCCAGGGCCCATTATACTGACATCTGCAGCCTCATTTCTCGCTAGTCTCCACTGGGCGCAACCATATAAAGTTACTATTTACAGGCCCTATCTTAAGACTCCATGCTGATCTCTCTCCCTGGAATGCTTTCCCTTATTTTTGATCTGGCTAATTCTTATTTACCTTTCAAGACTGAGCTCAGGTGATACCTCCTTCCTGGAAGCCTTCCCTGACTCTCTTCTTTTTCCCAGTCTGGGCTAGACACTCCTCTGTGCTCCCAAAGTACCCTATGCTTATCCCCAATGATGTATAATTTCTATTATTTTAAATTTGTAAAGTTTTGTTTTATGGCCCATAACATAATGTGGTCTGTCTTGGTAAATGCGTCACGTGTACTTGAGAAGAATAGGTACTCTGCCGTTGTTGAGTGGAAGGTTTTATACATGTTAGTTGGATCCTTTTGGCTGATGGTGCTGTTGAATTATTTCATATCCTTCGTAAATTTAGTTTTGTTGTTGTTTTTAATTTATTCATTTGGCCTTTTTGCCTTTTTAAAAATTATTATTTTTATTATTATTATTTTGAGACAGTCTCGCTCTGTTGCCCAGGCTGAAGTGCAATGGCGTGATCTTGGCTCACTGCAACCTCCGCCTCCCAAGTTCAAGCGATTCTCCTGCCTTAACCTCCCCAGTAGCTGGGACTACAAGTGCGAACCACCACGCCTGGCTAATTTTTTGTATTTTTAGTAGACACGGGGTTTCGCCATGCTGCCTAGGCTAATCTCGAACTCCTGAGCTCAGGCAATCCACCCGACTGGCCTCTCAAAGTGCTAGGATTACAGGTATGAGCCAATGAGCCTGGCCTAAAAAATTATTATTATTATTGTTAATTAATTAATTTATTTTTTGAGACAGAGTCTGGCTCTGTTGCCCAGGCTGGAGTGCAGTGGTGCCATCTTGGCTCACTGCAAGCTCCCCTTCCCAGGTTCACGTCATTCTCTTGCCTCAGCCTCCCGGGTAGCTGGGACTACAGGCACCCGCCACCACGCCTGGCTAATTTTTTTCTGTTTTTTTTTTTGTTTGTTTGTTTGTTTTTGTATTTTTTAGTAGAGACGGGGTTTCACCGTGTTAGCCAGGATGGTCTCGATCTCCTGACCTTGTGATCTGCCCACCTCGGCCTCCCAAGTGCTGGAATTACAGGTGTGAGCCACCACACCCGGCCTAAAAAATTATTTTTAATTGATACGTAGTAATTCCACATATTATGGGGTACAGTGTGAAATTTCTATACTTGCATACTATGTATAATGATCAAATCAGGTAATTAGCATATCTGTCCCCTCAAACATTTATCATTTCTTTGTGTTGAGAATGTTCAAAATCTGCTCTTGTAGCTATTTGAGAATACGCAATAAATTGTTGTTTATTGTTGTCACTCTATAATGCTATAGAACACTAGAACTTATTCTTCCTATCTAGCTGTACTTCAGTGTCTGTTAACCAAACTCTGCCTTGCTAAATTTCTATTTATTTCATTATTTGGTAACAGAGGAGTATTAAAATCCCAAAATGTAATTGTAGATTTGCCTATTTCTCCTTTCAGCGCTATCAGTTTTTACTTCAGATAATTGGAAGCTGTATTATTAAGCACACAAATGTTTAGGATTGCTATGTTCTCTTGATGAATTGGCCATTTGATCATTTTGAAATCACTTTCTTGATCCCTGGTGATATTTGCTCTGAAATCTACTTTGATATTAACCTAGGCATTCCAGATTTTTCTTTTTTTTGAGACAGTCTGGTTCTGTTGCCCAGGCTGTAGTGCAGTGACAGAATCACAGCTTATTGCAACCTCCGTCTCCTGGGCTCAAGCTATCCTCCCACCTCAGCCTCCTGAGTAACTGGGGCTACAGGTGCATGCCATTATGCCAGGAGATATATATATATATTTTTTGCATTTTTGGTAGAGATGGTATTTCACCACGTTGCCTAGGCTGGTTTCAAACTCTTGAGCTCAAGTGATCCACCTGCCTTGGCTTCCCAAAGTGCTGGAATTACAGGCATGAGCCACAGCCACCCAGCCCCAGCTTTCTTCTGATTCATGTTAGCATGGTAAATATTTTTCTATCTTTTTACTTTTAACCTATTTGTGTCATTATACCAAAGTGAGGGCTTTTTTTTCAGGGAGGATATAGTTAAGTCCTGTGCTTTTCCTTTTTAAAAAAATTATTTTTTATTTTTTATTTTTTAACTTTTTTTTTTTTTTTTTAAGAAACAGAGTCTCACTCTGTCACCCAGGCTGAATGCAGTGGTGTGATCACAGCTCACTACAGCCTTGAACTCCTGGGATCAGGTGATCCTCTGGCCTCAGCGTCTCAAGTATCTAGGACTACAGGCATGCGCCACTACACCTGGCTAATTTTTTAAACATTTTTTGTAGAGATGGGGTCTTGCTATGTTGCCCAGGCTGATCTCGAACTCCTGGGCTCAAATGATCCTCCCACCTTGGCCTCCCAAAGTGCTGGGATTATAGGCATAAGCCACTGTGCCCTGCCCTCTGTGCTTTTTCTACTTAATATGACAGTCTTTCCCTTTGGATTGGGAGTGTTTAGATGCTTTGCATTTAATGTGATTATTGATATGGTTAGATTTCTATATGGTTTCTCTTTGTTCCATCTGTTCTTTGTTCCATTTTCCTCTTTCTTTGCCCTCTTTCAGATTGAGTTTCTTTCTTCCTTCTTCTTTTTTTTTTTAATATAAAGAGATGGGATCTTGCTCTATCACCCAGGTTGGAATGCAGTTGTGAAAACATAGCTCACTGCAGCCTCAAACTCCTGGGCTCAAGGGATCCTCCCACCTCACCCTCCTGAGTAGCTGGGACTACAGGCACATGCCACCACCCCCTGCTAATTTTTAAATGTTTTGTAGAGATGGGGTCTTTCTATGTTGCCCAGGCTGGTCTCAAACTCCTGGCCTCAAGCAATCATCCTGACTTGGCCTCCCTAAGTGCTGGGATTACAAATGTAAGCCACCATGCCTGGCCAAGTATTTTTATGACTCATTTTTATCTCCATTGTTGGCTATTATCTATAACTTTTTGTTCTATTATTTTAGAGGTTGCTTTAGGGTTTATATTATAAATCTTTAACTTGGCCAGGCGCAGTGGCTCATGCCTGTAATCTCAGCCCTTTTGGAGGCTGAGGCAGGCAGATCACCTGAGGTCAGGAGTTCGAGACCAGCCTGGCCAACATGGTGAAACCCCGTCTCTACTAAAAATACAAAAAGTTAGCCGGGCATGGTGATGCGTGCCTGTAATCCCAGCTACTCAGGAGGCTGAGGTGGGAGAATTACTGGCACCCAGGAGGTGGAGGTTGCAGTGAGCCGAGATCGCACTATTGCACTCCAGCCTAGGAGACAGAGCGAGACTCCATCTCAAAAATAAATTAATAAATTAATTAATAAATAAATGTTTAACTTTTCATATTATACATTCAGATGATATACCACTTCACCTACAGCATAGGAACCTTACAAAGGTATACTTCCATTTCCCTCCTCTGGCCTTTGTGTTATTGTTGTTATATATTTTACTTATCTACGTCATAAACCTCACAATATATTGTAATTATTTTTGCTTTAAATAGTCAATTATCTTTTTCATTTTAAACATTCTTATTTTAAAAGAATTATAGATTAACAGGAAGTTATAAAATACTACAGAGAGGTTCTGGGTATCTTTCACCCAGTTCCCCCAAATGGTTACATCTTACATAAATATAATACAATATCAAAACCAGGAAATTGGCACTGACATAATGTGTGTTTATGGTTTTATGTCATTTGATGCCCCGTGTAGGTCCATGGAACTACCATCAAGATACAAAACTGAGGCAGGAAACAAGGGTCTGGAGGCAGGGAACCTACGGCCAATTCACGCTGACTTCCTAGAACTAAATCAAAAGGAAAACCCCAACTTTGTACACCTAAGTAACAAAAGGACCAGAAGCTACTTTCTTTGCAACATGCCCCTTTTCTGCAAGGCAGATGGAAAATTGAAAGTACCTCTAATTGGTTGCTTTCTGCTTTGTATAGGAGTGCAACTTTGTAACTTCACTTTAGCCTCTGATTGCGGACCACTACTTACTTCATTTGCATGGAGTGAACACCAAGTGGCCAATGGGAAACCTCTAGGGGGTACTTGGACCCCAGAAGATTCTGTAACTGGGCTCTTAAGCCCCTGTGTTCGGAGTCTTCTCCCACACTGTGGAGTGTACTTTCATTTTCAATAAATTTCTGCTTTTGTTGCTTTATTCTTTTCTTGCTTTGTGTGTTTTGTCCAATTCTTTGTTCAAAATGCCAAGAACCTGGACACCCTCCACCAGTAACACAACTATCCCATCATCCTCATCTCTAAACCCTAGAAATAACTAATCTGTTCTCCATCTTTATAATTTTGTCACTTTAAGAATGTTACATAAATGAAATTATGCAGTATGTTACCTTTTGAGATTGCCCTTTTTCACTCAGCATGGTTCCTTTGAGATCTATCCAAGTTGTTTCACGTATTAATATTTCATTCTGTAGTATTCCGTGGTTTGGATGTACCACGCTTTGTTTAGCCACTCACCTATTAAGGGACAGTTTGGTTATTTCCAGTTTTGGCTATTGCAAATTAGAGTGCTGTGAACACTCATGTATAGGTTTTTGTGTGGACATAAACTTTTATTTTATGTATTTATTTTATTTTGAGATGGAGTCTCATTCCGTCGCGCAGGCTAGAGTGCAGTGGTGCAATCTCGGCTCACTGCAACCTCCACCTCCTGGGTTCAAGCGATTCTCCTACCTCAGCCTCCCGAGTAGCTGGGATTACAGGAGCACACCACCACGCCTGGCTAATTTTTGTGTTTTTAGTAGAGATGGGGTCTCACCATGTTGACCAAGCTGGTCTCGAACTCCTGAGCTCAAATGATCCACCAGCCTTGGCCTCCCAAAGGGCTGGGCTTACAGGCATGAGCCACCGCACCCAGCCCATAAACTTTTTTTTACTGGACTAATTAAACAAGAGTGCAATTGCTGGGTCAATCGGTAAGTATATGTTTGGTTTTTAAAGAAAATGCTAAATTATTTTCCAGAGTGGCTGTACCATTTTGCATTTCCACCAGAATTATGTGAGTGAACTATTTCTTTGCATTTTTACCAGCATTTGGTATTGTCACAATTTTTTTTTTTTTGAGACAGAGTTTCGCTCTGTCGCCCAGGCTGGAGTGCAGTGGCATGATCTTGACTCACTGCAACCTCCACCTCCTGGGTTCAAGCAATTCTCCTGCCTCAGCCTCCTGAGTAGCTGGGACTACAGGTGCATGCCACCATGCCCAGCTAATTTTTGTATTTTTAGTAGAGACAGGGCTTCACCATGTCTCGACGGCCAGGTGGCCAGGATGGTCTCTATCTCCTAACCTCATGATCTGCCCCCGTCGGCCTCCCAAAGTGCTGGGATTACAGGCATGAGCCACCACACCTGACTGGTATTGTCACTATTTTTAATTTTTGTTGTTCTAATAGGTGTGTAGTAGTATCTCATTGCTTTCTTAATTTGCATTTTCTAATGGCTAGTGATGTTGAACATATTTTCATGTGTTTATTTTCCATCTGTAGATAACTTTGGTGAACTGTCCCTTCATGTTCTTTGCCCATTTTCGAATTGCATTTTAATAATCATTGTCTTGGGTGGGCATAGTGGCTCACGTCTTTAATGCCAGCACTTTGGGAGGCTGAGGCAGGTGGATCACTTGAGGTCAGGAGTTCGAGACCAGCCTGGGCAACATAGTGGAACCACCACCTCTACTTTTAAAATAAAAACAAAAAAATGCCGTTTAAGATAATTGTAGATTCACATGCAGTTGTTAGAAATTATGAGTCCATGTGTACCCCTTGTCTAGTTTCACTCAATGAAACTTGCAAAACAATAGTACAGTATCACAAACAAGAAATTAACATTAATATGATCTGTCTATCTTATTCAGATTTCACCAGTTTTACATGCACTCAAATGTATATTTGTGTATTAACTCGATGTAATTTTACCATGTTGTAGATTCGTGTAACCTCCGTCACAGTCAAGATACAGAATAATCTCATTACAAGAATCCCTCATGATATTCTTTTATAGCCACAGCACCTCCCTCCCTCCCTCGCTCCCTAGTTTTTAACAACCGCTAATATGTTTTCCATCCTTGTAAATTTGTTATTCCAATAATGTTATGGAATCATACAATATGTAATATTTTGAGATTGACCTTTTCACTCAGCATAATTCTCTGGAGGTTCATTCCAGTTGTTGTGTATATCAGCGGTTCATTCCTTTTTATTACCGAGTAGTTAGTATTCCATGCTATAGATGTGCCACAGTTTGTTTAATCATTCACCTGTTAAAAAAACATTTGGGTTGTTTCTCATGTTTGGCTATAAAGCTGCTATAAACATTTATGTGCAAGTTTTTGTGTGAACATATTTTCAGCCAGGCATGGTGGCTCATGCCTATAATCTCAGCATTTTGGGAGGTCAAGGTGGGTGGATTGCTTGAGTCCAGGAGTTCGAGACCAGCCTGGGCAACATAGTGAGACCCCCCAGTCTCTACTAACAAATAAAAAAATAAAAAATTGGGAGGCTGAGGTGGGAGGATCACTTGCACCCAGGAGGTGGAGGCTGCAGTGAGCTGTGATTGTGCCACTGCACTCAGCCTGAGTGACAGAGCAAGACCTTCTTTCAAACCCCCACCCCCCAACCATAAGTTTTAATTTCTTTGGGTTAATTGCCTAGGCGTGTAATTGCTGGGTTGCATGGTAATTGCATGTTTAGTTTTGAAACAAACTGCCATACTTTTTTCAGAGTTGCTGTACCAATTCACATCCCCACAAGTAATGTATGAGTGATCCAGTTTCTCCACCTACTTGCCAACAGTTTGTGTTATCACAGTTTTTTATTTTAATCATTGAACCAACAAGATTGGTGGCAAATTGGAAGTGGGTGGTGAGCAAAAGGAAGAATCAAGAATGACTCTTCGGTTTTGGGCTTCAGCGGTTGCATGGATGGTGGTGCCATTTATTAGGGTGGTAAAGATTTGAGAAAGAGCAGGTTTGAGAGGGACAAAGGAGTTCATTTTACACTTTATATATATTTATATATATAAATTTATATATATAAATGCCAGGTGGACCACTGGATACACAGATTGGGCTCAGGACAGTGGTTGGGCTGGAGAAAGAGATTTGGGAGTCACTTCTAAACTCATTCACACAGACTTTTTCTTTCCTTTGCGTAATTTTCCTAATATAGAGGCCCAGAAGTAGGATTACTGAGTAAAACGGTATGAGCATTTAAAATTTCCTATTGCATATTGCCAGATTTTATTTTAAAGGGGTGGTATTTATTCATAGTGTTAGCAGCCAGTAACCGTGCATCAATTTGATATTCTTTCCAGCCTGACATATTGCAATTTCTTCTGCCTCCCCTTAATTTTTGCTACTATAATTGGCCATTCAGTTTTCACAATTTAGTGTGTCTTTGCTCATTAGGAAGTGTAGACATTTTCCCATATGTTTGCCTCTTAATAGTATTTCTTCTTGTCTGTTTGTGCCTTTGCTCATTTTTCTATGGTGCAAGAGTGTTCTTGTCGTAGCTGCAAGGACACAAGCTGGTGACTGTTGGCTGTGCTCTAATGTGTCCCGCAGAGCAGGGGTGCATAAGGGTTGACACGGTTGTCCACTCTCTTTTTGAAAATTTGGAAGCTTCTGTTTTGAGCTTCCTTAACACCCTGCTCTACTGGTTTGCCGTCTGCCTCTGGCTGCCCCTTCTCTGTCTGTTTCCTAAGGAGACGTCTTCTGCAGCCTTCTCTGATATGTGGTATTACTCAGAATTGTATCCTGGGTCCTTAAGAATATTTCTCATTGTAGGCCGGGTGCAGTGGCTCATGCCTGTAGTCCCAGCACTTTGGGAGGCCGAGGCAGCCAGATCATCTGAGGTTGGGAGTTCGAGACCAGCCTGATAAACAGGGAGAAACCCCGTCTCTACTAAACATACAAAAATTAGCAGGCGTGGTGGTGCATGCCTGTAACCCCAGCTACTCGGGAGGCTGAGGCAGGTGAATTGCTTGAACCCGGGAGGCAGAGGTTGCGGTGAGCTGAGATCGCTCCATTGCACTCCAGCCTGGGCAACAAGAGCGAAACTCCATCTCAAAAAAAAAAAGAATATTTATAATTGTACAATATAACATGCATACATACATACATACATATATACACACAGAAAAGTGCTTAAATGTATAGTTTGTACACTTGTAAAATTAGTTACAAGTGAACACCATTGTGACTACCATGCAGGTCAGAAAGTAGAACTTTGCCAGCACCCCCAAAATCTTCCATGTGTCCTTATCAATTACAATTTATCCTTAGAAGTAGCCAATCTCTTAACTTTTATGATAATAACTTGCTTACTTTTCTTTTCTCTCCCTCTGCCTCTCTCTCCCTCTCTCTCTCTCTCCCTCTCTCTCTTTTTTCTCTGAGACGGGACCTCACTCTGTCACCCAGGGTAGAGTGCAGTGGTGTGATCAAGGCTCACTGCAGCCTCAACCTCCTGGGCTCAAGCAATCCTCTGGCTTCAGCCTCCTCAGTAGCTGGGACAACAGACACATGCCACCATGCCCAGCTAATTTTTTTTTTTTAATTGAGAAAGAGTCTTGCTCTGTCACCCAGGCTGGAGTGCAGTGGTGCCATCTTGGCTTACTGAAACTTCCACCTCCCAGGTTCAAGCAATTCTCCTGCCTTAGCCTCCTGAGTAGCTGGGGTATAGGCATGTGCCACCACACCCAGCTAATTTTAAAAATATTTTTAGTAGGGGAGGGGTTTCACCATGTTGGCCAGGCTGTTCTCGAACTCCTGACCTCATGATCCACCCGCCTCGGCCTCCCAAAGTGTTGGGATTACAGATGTGAGCCACCGTGCCCGGTCTTTTTTTTTTTTTTTTTTTTTACTTTTTGTAGAGACAGGGTCTCACCACGTTGCCCGGGCTGGTCTCAAACTCCTGGGCTCAAGTTCTTACCTGTGGAGGGTGTCCAGGTTCTTGGCGTTTTGAACAAAGAATTGGACAAAACACAAACAAAGCAAGGAAAGAACAAAGCAACAAAAACAAGAGATTTATTGGGAACAAAAGTACACTCCACAGGGTGGCAGTGGGCCTGAGCAGCTGCTCAAGGGCCCTGGATACAGAATCTTCTGGGGTCCAAATACCCCCTAGAGGTTTCCCATTGGTCACTTGTTGTTCACCCCATGTAAATGAAGTGGTGGCCTGCAATCAGAGACTGATGTGAAGTTACAAAGTTGCATGTCTATGCAAATGAAGACTTGGCCCACAATCAGTCTGATTGGTTGTGGACAGCAACCAATCAGAGGCTGAAATAAAGTCACAAAGTTATACTCCTATGCAAACATATGATTGGTTGCAAAAAGCAACTAATTAGAGGTACTTTCAATTTTCTGTCTGCAGAAAAGGTGGAGGTTTGCAAAGGGTGTAGCCTCTGGTCCTTTTGTTAGTTAGGCGTGGAAAGTTAGGGTTTTCCTTTCAATTTAGTTCTAGGAAGTCAGCGTGAAATGCCCTTAGGTTTCCTGCCTCCAGACCCTATTCTGCCTCAAAGTGATCCTCCTACTTTGGCCTCCCAAAGTGCTGGGATTACAAGTGTGAGCCACAGTGACCAGCCTTGCTTTTCTTTAGTTTTATCATCTACATGTGCATTCACTTTTTAAAATGTATTAAATAATGTATTTTTCTTGGTAGAGATGGAGGTCTTGCCACATTGCCTGGGTTGGTCTCGAACTCCTGGGCTCAAGTGATCCACCTGCCTTGGCCTCCCAAAGTGCTGGGATTACTGGCAGAGCCATGCACCCAGCTATATGTGCATTCCTAAACAATAATTTAGTTTTGCTTGTTTTTGAACTTTATATAAATGGAATCACACTGTATGTATTCCTTTGTGTCTTCTTTCACTCAACTTCATATTTGCATGATTTATACATGTTGTGTGTGGCTGTAGGTTTTTTTTTTTTTTTTTTTTGAGACGGAGTTTCACCCTGTCACCCAGACTGGAGTGCAGTGGCACAGTCTCGGCTCACTGCAAACTCTGCTTCCTGGGTTCAAGCGATTCTCCTGCCTCAGCCTCCTGAGTAGCTGGGACTACAGGTGCCCGCCACCAAGCCTGGCTAATTTTTGTATTTTCAGTAGAGACAGGGTTTCACCCTGTTGGCCAGGCTGGTCTCTAACTCTTGACCTCGTGATCTGCCCGCCTCGGCCTCCCAAAGTGCTGGGAATACAGGCGTGAGCCACGGAGCCTGGCCGTGGCTGTAGTTTAATTGTCGTTTCTGTATAGCATTCCACAATTTATTCATTTTGCTCTTGATGGACTTTTGGATTGTTTCCAATTAGGGCTGTTATGTATAATGATGCTTTGAACCTTTATATATCTTTCTTTCTTTTTTTTTTTTTTTTTTGGCAATGGAGTCTCGCTCTGTTGCCCAGGCTGGGGTGCAGTGGTGTGATCTCAGCTCACTGCAACCTCCGCCTTCCAGGTTCAAGCGGTTCTCCTGCCTCAGTCTTCTGAATAGCTGGATACAGGCACATGCCACCACGCCGGTAATCCCAGCTATATATATATATATATATATATTTTTTTTTTTTTGTATTTTTATTAGAGATGGGGTTTCGCCATGTTGGCCAGGCTGGTCTCAAACTCCTGACCTCAGGTGATCCGCCCACATCAGCCTCCCAAAGTGCTGGGATTATAGGCGTGAGTCACCGCGCCCGGCCTATATATCTTTCAGTAAAGCTATGTACACTTTTCTCTAGGATATATACCTAGGAATGGAATTGCTGGGTTCTTGGAGATGTGTATCTTCAATTTTAATAGATAATGACAAATTGTTTTCCCAAGTTGTTGAACCAATCAATAGCCCCATCAGCGGTGTATGAGGGTCTCTGCTCCTCTACATCTTCCTCAACACTAATTATCATCAGACTTTAAAAAATTTGCCAGTCTGGCATATGTGAAATGGTATGTTGTTGGTGTGTGTCTGTGTGTGTGTGTGTGTGTATATAACTTTTTTTTTTCTTTTTTGAGACGGAGTTTGCTCTTGTTTCCCAGGCTGGAGTGCAATGGTGCGATCTCGGCTCCCTGCAACCTCCGCCTCCCGAGTTCAAGCGATTCTCCTGCCTCAGCCTCCCGAGTAGCTGGGATTACAGGCATGCGCTACCACGCCCAGCTAATTTTATATTTTTAGTAGAGATGGGGTTTCTCCATGTTGGTCAGGCTGGTCTCGAACTCCTGACCTCAGGTGATCCACCCACCTTGGCCTCCCAAAGTGCTGGGATTACAGGTGTGAGCCATTGCACCGGGCCATATGTGTGTGTATATTTTACAACTTTATTGATATATAATTGATGTACAACAAACTGCACATGTTTTAAGTGATGATTTGATTAGTAAACATCCTTGAAACCAGAGCCACGATCAAGATAATGCACATATCTATTACCTCAAAAAGTTTTCTCATGCTCCTTCCTCATGCCCCATTCTCCCTCATTCCTCATTTCCCTGACAGTAGATGAGGTTAAGCACCTTTCCATGTTTATTGGACATTGGGATTTCTTCTTTTGTGATGAGCTCATACAAGTCTCAACAAAGCTGAACAGTGTAATGAAGTAATCAGATGGGAAAGTTAGAAAGATGTGAGGTTGTGGGGATTGAAGTTAAGATTTCAGTGGTACAGCAGTTCTGGGCCATCGCAAGATCCACTCGCGGCCCTGAGAGTGGGTGACTGGAGCAGAAAGGGAGGGCAACAGAGGTGAGTAGGCTGAAGAAACAAGAAGCGTGGGAAGTGGGATAGATCTTTCACATGAATGTTGAAGTGATTTGGATTTGGGCAAGACTAGGGGGTGGGCAAAAGGATAGAATGGAGGGAAGTGCCTGAGAGGTACAGCCGGTCATGGTCTGGAAGGTGCAGTGGGGAGCAAAGAAGGGGCCCGCTCCACCTCCAGATGCAGAAGTATTTGGGGGAGGGAAAGAATCTCTTAGGAGAGGGCTACAGGCGAAGTGCGGTTCTCAGGAGACAGCGAGGTCTCAGTTAAGGAAGGTGTTTAGGGAAGCTTTCTATTTCTGTTGTTGGGGTATTTAGCAGTCCCTGTGCTATGGTTTGGATGTGGTTTATTTGTCTCCATCAAAACTCATGTTGAAATTTGATCCCCAAATGTTGGAAGCTGGGTCCTAGTGGGAGGTGTCTGGGTCATGGGGGTGGATCCTTCATGAATGGCTTGGTGGCAGTCTTGCAGGAGTGAGTGAATTCTCAGTCTCACAAGACTGGATTAGTTCTCTCAGGAATGGATTAGTTCCTGCGACAGTGGGGTATTTTAAAGCCGGGATGCCACTCAGGTTTTCCCCTCTTTGCACGTGTCCACTTTCTCTTTGACCTTCTCCACTATGTTGTGACACAGCACAAAAGCCCTTGCCAGAAACCAGGGCCATGCCCTTGAACTTCTCAGCCTACAGAATCACAAGATAAAGAAATCTATTGTTTTTCTAAATTACCCAGTCTCAGGTATTTTTTTTTTGAGTTTAAATACATTTTACTTTTAGACAACCTACATGACATGTTTTTCTTAAAAACAATGCCTCCACTCCAAATAAATCAGTCAAAATAATGAAGAACTCAAGATGATATCAGTCCCATTTGTCTTAAGTCCTGGTGTTGTGTGGATGACAAACAGAAGCCAGTTATGATGACAGGTGATAGATCCAAAGTAATTGCCAAATTTGTTAACATTTTTCCATTTCTAAACCATCCTTAAAGAAAATCATATATCGGGTCATACCATCCTCACAGTAGTCCGCAGAGCAACCATGCCATCTGGATTCATGTTTTCTGGTAGTTTTTGAAATTAGCAAGGATGTGCTTGATCTGTTCTGCAGCTCCTGTCATAAAAGATTTTACTCTTTTTGGTCTCTGTTCTTCCAGTTTGCCTTTAATTGATTTCATGTAATCTTTGATGCACTTATTGTAGGCTTCTTTTGTGAAGCTTGTTTCTTGCAGGTGATGATTCATGACAATATCGACACCAGTGATTACTGTGCTTTCAGTACCTTTGCCCTCAGGGCCTTCAGTGGAGGCATTTCCACCAATGAGTGAGTCAAAAATGTTACCTTGTGTCCTACTGACTATCTTCCCTTCCACCTCCAGGCGCAGCCTGTCTGCGATTTCCTGGCTCATGTAGCTGTCGGAGAACATCTCATCATGGCTGATGAGGTCCCAGTAGATAATCATGATGATGGCTGAAGGGAGACAATGGTGGCACTAGATTAGCAGGAGCCCAGAGCTCAGAGTGAGCATGGTGCAGCCGAAGTGGTGCTGGGGGGATGGGGGGAGTGGATGGAAAAACTCAGGTATTCTTTTATAGTAACACAAAACAGACTAAGACAGAAAATTGATACTGAGAAGTACAGTGTTGGTGATAAGAAATGCCTGAAAATGTGGAAGCAGCTTTGGAAATGGGTAATGGGCAGAGGTTGGAAGAATTTGGAAGAGCAGGCTAGAAAAAACCAAGATTCTGGTGAGGGCTTATTAGACAAGATGACTATGGAAGGTCTGGAACTCCTCAGAGATTGGTTAAATGGTCCCGACCAGAATGTTGATGGAAATATGGACAGTAAAGGCCATTCTGGTGAGGTTCCAGATGGAAATGAGGAACAACATATTGGAAACTGGAGTAAAGGCCATCCTTGTCTTAAATTGACAAAGAACTTGGATGAACTACATCTATGCCCAAATGCTCTGTGGAGGCTTCTTATAGAATTGAACTGGCAGGGGCAGGAAATCCCTGCTCCATCTCAGATGGAATTTAATAGAATACTTGGTGGAAGAAATTTCTAAGCAGCAAAGTATTCAGGCTGCTGCATGGTTACTTCCAACTGCTTATGGTGAATTTCTGGAGAAAAGGGAAACACAGCAAAAAAATTTGGAAAATGCGTAGCCTGGCCAAATGGCATAGAAGAAAAGAGCATTTTCAGGAGAGGAGACCAAAGTTGCCAGGTGCTAAAGTCAAGACAATGGAGAAAAAGACCCTGAAGCCATTTCAGAAATCTTCGAGGCTGCTTTTCCCATCACATGCCTGGAGGCCTAGGAGGACAGAATGGTTTCTGGGGTAAGGCCTGAGCACTGCTGCCCCTGCTCCACCTCAGGACGCTGCTCCTCACATCACTGCTACATTGTTTCTGACTCTGGTTGAAGCTCATTGGCCCCTGGTACTGCTTGGGCCATCATTTCAGAGAGTGTAAGCCATAAGCCTTGGTGGCTTCCATGTGGTATTAAGTCTGTGAGAGCCCAGAATGCAAGAGCCATGGAGGCTTGGCAGCTTCCACCTAGATTTCAGAGGATGTATTGGAAAGCCTGGGTGCCCTGGCAGAAGCCTGCTGCAGGGGCAGAACCTCCACAGAAAGTGTTCATGAGGCAATGCTTAGTGGAGCCATGGGAGTAGGGCTGCCATGGGGACCCCACAATTATAGACCCACTGGCAGTGTGCAACTTCAGCCTGGAAAAGCCACAGGCATTCAACTCCAACCTGTGAGAGCAGCCACATGGGTGGTATTCAGCAAAGCCATGGGGCAGGGCTGCTCGAGGCCTTGGGAGCCCACTCCTTGCACCAGTGTGCCTAGGAAGTGGTACACAGAGTAAAAGATTACTTTGGAGCTTTAAGATTTAATGTCTGCCCTGCTGGATTTTGAACTTGTATGGGCCTGTTACCCTCCTTTTTGGGTCCAATTTCTCTCTTTTGGAATGGGTGTGTTTGCCCAATGCTTGTACAACCATTGTATCTTGGAAGTAAATAACTTGAATTTTTTTTTTTTTTTTTTTTTTTTTTTTTTTTGTTGAGACAGAGTCTCGCTCTGTCACCCAGGCTGGAATGTAGTGGCGCGATCTTGGCTCACTGCAAGCTCCACCTCCCGGGTTCATGCCATTTTCCTGCCTCAGCCTCCCAAGTAGCTGGGACTACAGGTGCCTGCCACCATGCCCCACTAATTTTGTTTTGTATTTTTAGTAGAGACAGGGTTTCACCATGTTAGCCAGGATGGTCTCGATCTCCTGACCTCGTGATCCACCCACCTCAGCCTCCCAGAGTGCTGGGATTACAGGTGTGAGCCACCATGCCTGGCCAATAACTTGATTTTTAATTTTACAGACTTATAGCTGTTAGGAACTTGCCTTGGGTCTCAGATGAGACTGGACTTTTATATTGGTGCTGGAACAAGTTAAGACTTTTGGGGCTATTGGGATAGAATTATTGTAGGTTGCATGTGAGAAGGACACTAGTTTTGGGGGGCCCAGGGTTGGAATATTACGATTTAGATGTAGTTTGTTTGTCTGCACCAAAACTCATGTTGAAATTTGATCTCCAAATGTTGGGAGGTGGGGCTAGTGGGAGGTGTTTGAATCATGGGAGCAGCTCCATCATGAATGGCTTGGTGCTGATCTGGTGGTAGTAAGTTCTCACTCTAGTGAGACTGGATGAGTTCTCTCAGGAATGGATCAGTTCTTGTGACAATGTGTTGTTATAAAGCCAGGATGCCACTCAGGTTTTCTCTTCTTTGCACCTATACACTTCCCCTTGGACCTTCTTCACCATGTTGTGACACAGCACAAAAGCCCTTGCTAGAAGCCAAGGCCATGCCCTTGAATTTCTCAGCCTACAGAACCGTCAGCTAAAGAAACCTCCTTTCTTTATAAAGTACCCAGTCTCATATATTCTATCAACACAAAATGGACTAAGACACCCTGGAACTGGGGTTCCAGGAAGGCACAGTTGAAAACGATGGGAGGAAGAGGAGCAGGGAAAATTGGGTATCAGAGCAGAGTATGAAGTAAGTGCTGACCAGAGGAGTTCATAGCCAGGGTAGTGGCCCTTAGATAACAGGAACATGAGGTCCATTGGTCCTGATTCCCAGGGATGCCATGTGAATTGGTCTCAGCAGTGGCTCCACTGGATGGTAAGCTCCATAAGGGCAGGCATGGTGTCTCCCTCAGTCACTACTCTACCCTCAGCTCCTAATGCTCCACCCAGCATGTTGTAGGAGCTCATTAGACATTTGTTGAATGGAAGCATAAAACAAGTGGATGGAGGAGCACATGATGCCTGGCCAATTGTAGGTGCCTGATAGATGCTAGTGACATTTTATTCATGGTATTTTATGGTGGACTGATTTAGCCATTTGCATATGTGACATGACATGTCCTTGGAGAGAGTTTATTAATGGGCACTAATGAGGCTTATGAAACACTGAAGTCTATTTAAAGTCTACTAGCACGTGTCCTAAGATGGTGACAATTGAAGAAAGTTATAAACCTAATAAAATGAAATGTAATTGATCTTAAGTAAGGAGTGGGTGAGGGAATTGGGATGGGCATGGTGGCTCACGCCTGTAATCTTAGCACTTTGGGAGGCTGAGGCAGGAGGATCACTTGGGCCGAGGAGTTTGACACCAGCCTGTGCAATATAGCGAGACTCCGTCTCTACAAAAAAATTTGAAAATTAGCCAGGTGTAGTGGTGCATGCCTGTGATCCCAGCTATTCAGGAGGCTGAAGAGGGAGGATTGCTTGAGCCCAGATGTTCGAGGCTGCAGTGAGCCGTGATTGTGCCACTGCATTCCAGTTTGGGTAACAGAGCAAGACCCTGTCTCAAAAAAAGAAAGGTAGGGGTGGAATCAGAATAAGGATTTGTAAGTGTTTCGCCTGCACTATTCATGGGAGAAAGACACCTGTGATGGACAAAGAACTGTGTCACCAAGATCCCCCTTCAAGGGAGGATTTACTGCCAGCTGCTGAAAGTGCTGTCAGCAAAGAGCCTTCTTCAGCTATTGGTTCCTTCAGGGATTTCCTCAGCTTGAGACAGACATCTCACCCAAGGTCAAGCCCTTCATGGCGTGGCCCAGAGCCAATGCCTTATTGAAGCGGAGATATGAAGGCCTGCCCTTTGGCCCAATGCAGGACAATGGACAGGTCATGTGAATGCCAGAGCCAGCCATTGAGTGAGCAGAAGCTTTGCGACACCTGCATTGCTACTCTTTTCTCCTCCTAATTTTTTTTTTTTTTTTTTAGATGGAGTCTTGCTGAGTCATCCAGGCTGGAGTACAGTGGTGCAATCTTGGTTCACTGCAACCTCTGCCTCCCGGGTTCAGTTCTCATGCCTCAGCCTCTCGAGTAGCTGGGACTACAGGTGCACCCCATCACACCTGGCTAATTTTTGTATTTTTAATAGAGATGGGGTTTCGCCATGTTGTCCAGGCTGGTCTTGAACTCCTGACCTCAGGTGATCTGCCCGCCTCGGCTCCCAAAATGCTGGGATTACAAGCGTGAGCCACCTTGCCCAGCTGCCTCCTGTCTAATCTTGTTTCCTTCCTTTCTCTTCCACAGATGTTGATCCCTAGGGCATTCCCTAGTAAACATCCCACACAGTAAACTCCATCTAAGCATGTGCTTCCTGGGGACTTCAACCTGTGATGACAACTTAATGTAAGGGTCAAAAACTCATATGCCTTCAGGGACCTGAGAGATAATATAAGGGAATGAAGCTGGTTGGGTTTGATGCAACAGGGAGTGGTGGGAGGTAAATTGGAGAGACTGTGCTCCATCTAAATTTTTTTTTTTTTTTGAGATGGAGTCTTGCTCTGTCACCCAGGCTAGAGTGCTGCGGCGCGAGCTCAGCTCACTGCAACCTCCACCTCCCAGGTTCAAGCAATTCTCCTCTCTCAGCCTCCCGAGTAGCTGAGACTACAGGCGCCTGCCACCACACCCAGCTAATTTTTGTATTTTTAGTAGAGATGGGGTTTCACCTTGTTGGTCAGGCTGGTCTCGAACTCCTGACCTCAGGTGATCCAACTGCCTCGGCCTTCCAAAGTGCTGGGATTACAGGCGTGAGCCACCATGCCCAGTCCCCTAAATTTTTAAAAATTGACAAACAGCACTGTGTACTCTAGATAATGTATGTGAATTCAATTCAGCCTGCAGCCCTCCTGTTTATGACCTTTGTTTGAGAGGTATATTCTCTCTTCTGTTAATTAACATACCAGGACCTGTCTTTTGTGAGTTTGGTTAGTATGAGTAAATCCTTAAAAGCTTCATCAGCTTATGATGGTGTGGCACTGCTGTGGTTTGAATGTATCCTTCAAAATTTGTGTGTTGGTCTTCGGTGGCGATGGGTGGGGGTGTGGGCATGATGGACTGGTGGCTTTATAAGAGGAAGAGAGACCTAGGATGGCATGCTCTTGCTCTCTTGCCATGTGATGTCCCCCACCCTGTTATGACTCAGTAAGAAGGCCCTCTCCAGATGCAGCAACACGTCCTTGTACTTTTCAGCCTCCAGAACTGTAAGAAATAAGTGGATTTCTTTTCTTTATTAATTACTCATTCTATGGTATTCTGTTATAGCAACAAAAAATGAACTAAGAGAGGTACAAAGGAGTTCTGAACCTGCTGGAGTGAACACCAGACCCTGAACTGCAGGGTTCTACCAAGGGACTGCTTGCCATGAGGCCCACCTCGAGCTAGCTTCCTTTTCTGACCTTCATCTCCAACTTAAACACGTGCTATTGTCTGAGGGTGGCCCTGGCTCCTCTCCCTTCCCTTGTAGGTTTTCTAGCTATTTCCAGTTCTGGTGTATCTTTTGGAAGAGCAGCCGGGTGGTATCAGGGGCCTGGGGAGACACGGATGCTGGCTACAAGAACCTCAGCCTTAGAGGCCTGGGACAGTTGGGAATAGAGAACAAAGTTCCTTTCTTCTTTTGATGAGATTTGACTCTCAAATATGGCTGTCACCATCTGCATAGTGGGACCATACCCTTCTTGAGGGATGGAAATGATCTGGACCACATTTGGTCTGGGATTTTTCCCTCCCAGCCCAGACTCACTCTGGTCTGCCTTGCTGGGTGACTTTACTGAGCTAGAGAACACAGAGGGAGTTTTTGCCCTGGAGATGGTTGCTAAGGCTGCCTCCTCCCCTCAGGCCTGGTGATGGCTGCCCACTCCCCCTTGTTGACTCCATGAACAGCTGGACTCGAATCCCTGAAATGAAGTCCCAGAACATGGGTTACCTGCCTTTAGGCCCATGGCTCAGTGGGCCAGGTTTCTGCAAGACATTCTGTGCCACATAGCTGTTTTGAGCTCTCAGGTTCGTGAGCATCAAAGCCATTGTGTGTGGGCCCCATACTCATGTGGATGGTTAAACATGCTCACAAACTGGGCTGAGTGTCTGAATAAAAGTATCATTGCTACAATAAAAACCAGAGGGTGAAACAGAAAATGATTTTAACAGAAAAAGTTTATTTTAAGAAGACACAAACAGCTCTAGCTATATAAAGAATACAGTTCAATTGCTGGTAGCAAGCCAGTAAGGAATGCCTTTTTTTTTTTTAAAGAAAGACAAGAAAAACCCTTTGTAATATCACCCCACAGAGGGCTCCCTTCCATTTTGTGTTGGAATCCTAAAAAGATTGAGATCGTGATCTCTCCTACTTTCTGCTTCTTCTTGAAATGTTAGGGACACATTCCCAGCTCTAGGAGATGTGTCTTTCCTGTACCTTCCAGTTTAGGGTATGGTCTGTAAATTCTTGTCTCCCTTATTTTTCTAAGTGCATTGTTGGCACTCAGTAAGCACTAAATGGTAAGGGCTAACTTAACAAAAGTCCACCTCCTGACTGCATACTAGGACTGGCCAATGCTCATTCCTCAGTTTGCTTTTGGCAAGTGTAGTATTTTTGCTGCTTTTGGATCCAAGGCACAAGCCTGGTTTCTCTTCCTAATTCTGGAAATCCTAAACAGAAGGCATAAAGGAACTGTTTCATGGATGCTTTTAAATAGGGAAATCCTGAAAATTACTTGCATCACTGACTTTTTAAAATTTAGATTTCAGTAAGTGGGTAGATCCCTGGGCTCAAATGACAGAAATCAAGCTAAAGATTCTAAGAAGCAATTTGCTGAGCTAGGATAAGTTGCAGCCTGAGACCTAGGTCTGAGTGGCTGAGTCCACATCAAATTAGAGTGCTAGTCCTCTGTATGTCAGCCTGTTTTGAATTGCCAATGGAAAGAAGGTCTCAAGAGGCAAGAAACGGCAGATGCTTCAGGAGCCCCCACCATCCCCTTCTTGACCAGTCCCATCAGATCTGGACCTAAACCAGAGAACTGATGAGGGTGCTGGACTGTGTGTGTGTGTGTGTGTGTGTGTGTGTGTGTGTGTGTGTGTGTGTGTGTGTGTGTGTGTGTGTGTGTGTGCGCGCGCGCGCGCACACGCGCATGTGTGGTGTGATTTGTGAATTTATTAGCCCTCACAGTCCAGGTTGAGAAACCAAACTCACACAGACACATACATATCATCCATTCTTATCCCACAACGTTTATACGAGAAAATGTGAAAATGTGAATCTGAGCTTCAGACTCCCAAGAAGTGTGGGAGGTGGAGATGGGAGCAGGATGGAGACAGACGTGAAGAAGCTTTAGAACAGAATTCATTCAGAGGTTCAAAACACAGGAGGAGGTGGTGTGCTGAATGTCTCGTGGCTGTGTTGTTGCATGGGCAATCCCAAGGAGCCCATCCCAGGGGCTGAGGGTCCAGAAGGCAGGGAAAAACTGTGGACACAGAATATCTTCTGCACCTCATTGGTTTTCTCGCTAGGGCTGAGTGCTCTGTCTAGAACAGGTCCAAATTGCATTAGGAAATGGATACATGGATATTCCAGGTTTAAAAACCAGCCTTTGGAACCTGGTGATTTCCCTAGGAAATTGTAGGCTGAACTGGAATCCTATGGCCTGGGCTGCCATACTTTCCAATGACAGCCCTAAACTCATGATACTAGTATGAGGCAGGACAGGGTGGACAAGGGTAAGGGTGGGAGTCCCCAACCACAGATTTGAGGGAGAAGTTATGGAACAAAATAAGTAAAAGAACTCAGAAATTCTCTCCTTCCAGTTTATCCCAAACCCAGGGAAGCAGAGGCACATTGGGTAACAAGGATAGGTCTGGGGAAAAAAATGAGGGTTTCTACACTGAGGTAGTCAGTAATGAGAGAGAGAGAGAGCTCATGAAGGACACCCTATTGAAGGGTAATGGTTGGCATATGCAGCCCCCCTCCACCTGCCCCTGTGCAGTCAGTCTGGTCTGACAATGCAGTAGATGGGAAGGCAATAAACCACATCAGCTACTGCACAACTCAGTTATCACATAGGGCAGCTCACAGAAATGCCTGTCTCAGAAGACAGTCTGGATCAGGGGTCAGCCTAAGGCTTTGCATAGCCCATGAGCTAAGAATAGTTTATATTGGCAGGGCGCGGTAGCTCACGCCTGTAATCCCAGCACTTTGGGAGGCCGAGGTGGGCGGATCGCAAGGTCAGGAGATCGAGAACATCCTGGCCAACATGGTGAAACTCTGTCTCCACTAAAAATACAAAAAAAAAAAAAAAAAAAAAAATTAGCTGGGCACCTGTAGTCCCAGCTACTCAGGAAGCTGAGGCAGGAGAATTGCCTGAACCCGGGAGGTGGAGGTTGTAATGAGCCGAGATTGTACCATTGCCCTCCAGCCTGGCTACAGAGAGAGACTCCGTCAAAAAAAAAAAAAAAAAAAAATAGAGTGGTTTACATTATCCAAAGGTTGCAAAACGAACGAATGAACAAACAGCAACAACAAAGAAGAATGTGCTACAGAGACCACATGTAGCCCACAAAGCCTAAAATAGTTACTGTCTTAACCTTTACAAAATTTGTCAATCTCCCATCTAGATGATGGGGGAAATCTCACCAGTCTCTGGTGAGAAGCCTTTAAGCATCCTCAAAAAGAGAAACCAGAGGAAGTCCAGGAGAAACAAGGGAACAATGGAAAATAAATGGAAATGCCAATCAATTCGACTAGTGTGGCTCTAAAAGATGCATGGCTTGCAATTCCACAGAATAGTAAGGTATGCATGTACTAAGGAAGGAGGCCCCAACTAAAGAGAGAGCCACACTAAGGAACATTAGGCAAAGAATGTTCTGGAAAAGAGACTGCATGCAGAGCTTAGTACTGATTAGGGAATTCTGTTATTGTTTGATAAGATGGAGCTGGAATTTGAGCCCAGGGATTGACAGAATATCAAGCCAGGGGAAATTTCTACAACACAACTAAATATGAGCATTTAACAGTCTGAAAATTTCTCATAAAGATTAAGAAGGGAAGGCTAAAGTAGACTCTGGGAAAGCTAATATTGGTTGGGTTGTACCCTACTTTTAAATAAACACCAAATACAAAAGTTTGCACTAAAAAAAGTAGAGACATGATGAGACAATGACAAGAGGAATCTCGGTTTTTCAAAAAGAAGTCACCAGAAGGTTCCCTTACATAGGAAGTTTACCTCTAAAAAATGATACTTGATATATAAAAAACTCATTTTTCACACAACTTTTAGCGAAAACATCCATTGTACTAAGTAGGGTGCACATATTGAATTTGGAGGGAAACTAATGTTTATAAACTGAAAATCCAATTTGTCTTTGGATTAATGAATTAAAGAACTCTTGAACATTTTCCCTTAAAGCATATATATTAGTTCATTGAAATACCTGGGAAATTCATGTGTCATAAAAGTAGAAGCCAGCTGTCGGTCTTCTATAAATTGTAGTGCTTTAAATGAAACCAGATTGGGCCCAAGGGCAGGAGACCTGGAATTGAGGCTGGGCCCCACCGCTGACTCACTGAGTGACCTTGTATATAAGTTATTTGACCTTTCTGGGCCTCAGCTTCCTCATGTGTGAAATGAGAGCAGTTGGTCCCTTTCAGCTCTAACATTCCAAGACTGCAGATAAATATAGAAATAAGATAAATACAACAATCTAGAAATAAGAAATATTCCCCAAAGTAAGCTTTGGAGTCAGTAGAAAAAAGTAGCAATGAAATATAATAAAAAGAATAAAATTTTAACCACTAGCCAAGGTAAATATATCTCATTTAAAAATGAATGAAAAGGTTTGTAATTTACAATTCATCAGAAGACCTCAGCACATACATATATTGATATTTCTTTGCCATGATACACATGGGGGAAGGAATGAGTGTGAGGTGACTTGTACAATGAGCACAATGCTGCATTTGCATGCACAACGTTTTATAAAATTGGATGTTAGAAAAAGCTCACGACCACCTAAGGAATAAATGTCTATAAAGCTTGGCATTACAAAGAGGCTGAGAGGGGTTAACTAGTTGTTCCAGTTCAGATTTTGTTTTGGAGTTCGTTGCTATCAAATTCTACTATTTAGGCAAAAATCTTAAAATCAAATATACTTCTGCCAGAGCCTTACTGGAGAACAGCCACCATGGTGAAGACAGGTATTTAAGAGCTGGCAATACCAAACAAACTTAACGCCTTTCCCTTTTTTCTATTTGTGAGTTAAAAAAAATCTGTTTTTGTTTTTTTTTTAACCCAAAGCAGGCCAGATGGGCTGGCTAAGTCTAATCAAAGATTTTGCAGATTGAGCAATTTGTTGATCCAATATGGTAAGTTCTTTTTTATTTTTTTTTCGAGCATATGCACCGGAGTCCCATAAAACATGAGACTCCTCAATCTGATAATTTCTTAAAACCAAGCAAACATATGCCTGACCAAGATAACAATATACACCTCTTGGCCAGAGACTGGTCCTTATGATGAGAGCCAGAATAATGGTAAAGGTTGGAATCAGTTGGAGAGTTGTGGCTATAGTGATTCAGAGGCTTGAAGGAGTAACATCACTGGAATGCGCACACACACACACACACACACACACACTCTCTCTCTCTCTCTCTCTGTCTCTCTCTCTCTCCAGGGATGCTGCTGTTGCTGCTCCTGGAACTGCACTTTGAGAATCATTGGCCTAGATTTTGGGCTTTACTGAACAAAAGTATAATGCCCATTTCACATTGCTCATTACTTATGCAAATTTCTTCTTGCTAACCTTATTAAAAACGCCCCAAATGTGTGTCTATAACTATTTACTATGTATTCCTCTATAAATCTGTTTCAAAGTATTCTAAAACTTTGCTTATTTCATATTATGTTTATATCATTATACTTTTTGCTGCCTTTTGACAAAGGCACTTCCTTATACCTCTTTCCCACTCTCTTGTCCTTTTAAATCCCTAATATCCTTGTCACTTGTAGCTGAAATACATGCAAAGGCTTTGAAAGGATTGGGGGCTGTGGTATAGATATAGTCTCATTTTCACACCAAGCTGGACTGATAGCCCATAACAGAGATGAAGCAGGGAAAGCAGAAGCTTGTAAACGTAAGCTTATTGGAGGTAAAGTTGTACCTCCAATAAGTTTAATAATCACTACCAATACTGGACGACTGACATTGATTGGAAATGGATTGGACAGTTTCACCTTTCACAAACAGGACATATTTTCACAGACTCTTTAATTCTTTATGTTCTTTACTCAAATGGTAAGTAGTATTAATTCCACTTATGTAAAAATGTCAATGTACAATATGAATGATCTAGGCCTTCTCAGTGGCTTTTAGTAGCCATTTCTGAGAGTCCCTTGGTAGTAACCATATTGAATAACATTGGGTATCAGGACAATTTAATTGACCATCAGCTAGTAACTCAAATGATTCCAGGCGATTAAGATATTTTCTATATTCTGGAGTTAGGCATCAGGGAATTTGGCCTTTCCATGGTGAAAAATACACTTCTACAACTAGTTGATGCCTAACATTCTGCAAGTAGAACTTCATTCCATTGGCTTAAGGCTTTTCCCTTGTTAAAATGCAACTAACCCTCAAAAGAGGTAGCATTAAGCCTTATAATCTCAAAGTAAATGAATTTATCCCTTTCCTGAGAGCACGTTTTTCTTAGAGAGGAGGAGAAGGAAGTAGGAGGCACTGAAGAGAGTTGGTGCTGGGAAGCGAGGTTTAGGAGAATGGAGCAGAAAGAGGAGAGGGAGGATCCTGGTGACAGACCTTCAACTCAGTCACTCTTTTGTTGAAAGGCTGGCCTTGGGAGCATCCCTGCTGAAATGGGTGTTAACTTGCCACCTGTAGGATATTACTTAGAAATCAACTATGTTTTCCGATATTAACACTACTAAAGATTCTTTAATGTATAGGCACACAAAGACTTATAGCAATGGAAAAATAGGTAGCAATAAAATATTTGGTGCAACAAGAGTTAGGGAGTTAACCCCCCACCCCAAATCAGAAGGACTATACTTGTTCATAGGAAGAAGATAAACTGATATTACTTTAAAGAGTGCAAATCACAGGGCTGGGACGAGGGTAAGGCACTTGCATGGCCCTGAGAGTGGGCACCTCTTTGAATTTTGCACCCTAGGTGCCTCGCTCACCTCACCCTAGTCCTGGCCCCAGCAAATCATATTAAAGCGAAAGCTCACCATTGTGTCACAGACTTGATAATGGAAGGTGGAACGAGTGAGGAACAGAGCACTGAGCGTGAACTCATCTTTTTCCTGACGTGTTCATTGATGAGGAAGAGGGCAAGTGCATGGACAGATCTGCTCAGACTGACAGGTACAGAGAGACTGCAATCGGGTCTGTGTTGTCCAGATAGTTACACTGGATGTCAGGTGCAGTGCTTGTTAGGAGAGCCTGGTAGGATCTCCTCTGTCTTTGCACGTTCAAGGTAATTTATCCAGATCAACTGGTCAGTTTGTGGTCATTAAGCTAACATTAATTGTTTTGCTTCCTGTTGTCTCATTTCCTTTATGGGTGAGTTGTTGTGCTAGGGATGCAGTTCATGGGATTTGGGGCTGAGGGATAAGTTGGGGCTGGTGGGGGAGGCCCAGTCAGGGGCTGAGGCAGGCCAAGTAGTACAGGATAAGGAGAGGAGACACCAGCAAAGCTTGCTATTGTACTAAGAATAACTACCCTCAAAAACACGTACTAACTACCCACCAAATGCAAAGCATCCTTGGTTAACAATTAACCTCCTCTCCTGGGGATGGTGACTAGATCAAAGTCAGGCTAGCAGAGCCATCTGTTGCTACTGACTGGAATGGGGAGGAAAAAAGAGGATAGGGACGACTTGAAATGGAAGCTGACCTCCTAAGGCCAACTTCATTTCACTCAAATCTCTTCTCTATTCCACCTTCAAAAATTATTATCATTATCATTTGTACTAGTAATTGTAGTAGTGATGGGTTCTCTGTAAGCCTTTCTGAGGGGGCTTTCAGCCTCTCTTCTCCAGTCTCAGCAGTGTAGGTGCAGAAGGCAGTAAACATTGTGGTAAGTGCCTGGGTGGGAGAGAGAGTGGAGTTATGATAATCAAAGGTAGGAGAGAGGTTGAGTGTTAGGAGTGGGGAAGATGCTTGGTGTTCTGTTAATTAGTGATTAGTAGAAATTTTACGGTTTGGTTGTTTATTTGGGACTACGTCTACCTGTTGCAAAATATTAAATGAGGCCAGGTGCGGTGGCTTACCCCTTTAATCCCAGCACTTTGGGAGGCCAAGGCGAGAGGATTGCTTGAGCCCAGGAGTTCAAAACCAGCGTGGGCAACATAGCAAAACCCCCATCTTTACAAAAAATTAATTTAAAAAATTAAGTGAATACTTCCAGTCTTAAATGTTCTCTCTGACCATATGATTTCTGCCCCAAATCCTCTTGTGCTAATGGGAACACCACTGCGTGGGCCACAGTGATGATGTAGAAGATATTCTAAAAATTCCAGGCATATAGAGTATTGTAGAGGAAAACAAGACTAAAGGTAATTGACAAACATCAAGGTGTCTGAGAATTCAGCTTCAGAATCTTTTGGGAAAACCTCCAGAGGTAGCAAGGTGAGGGGAGAGGCAAAACCCATTAGAAGTAGTAAACAAGAAACTTCCAGAAAAGTCAACAGAAGTAACAAGGCCTATACTATGTGAGTCCCATACTCAGCTTTAACGTTCAACTAGTCATAATGGTTCCCAAGGAGCAGACCCTGGTGTCCTTTCATTTTTGCTAAGCAAAAGCACAAATACTCCTTCATTTACTACAGAGGAAAATGTCTGTTTTTTGGAATTCTAAGTCTGGAGCAGACAAATGTGGCATTCATATATAAACTGAGGCCAGGGATGAATTGATTTTATTTCCGGCAAAATCCCTGAAATTTGGAATTTGGTTAAGACCGTCACACCAAGTAGTTCTAGTACTTTCAAAAGCAACTGCGCCTAGCTGTTTATTATTTTAAGTGTTGAAGTGCTGGTTGCAAGGGAGTTGGTGGGCCTGGCCTGTTTCCAGAAGTCTCAGATTCAGAACTATAACAACAAAGGGCCTAGGCCTAGGGCTTCTCTTGTGAGAGGCCCAAGTTTTCTCAGTACTTAGTGTGGTTTTTCAGCTGCTCTGTCCAGCTGGAGTGTGGGCAGTTGAGCTAAAAGGTGGCTTCTCATTGGGCAATACGACCTATCAAAGTTGAGATCTGCTTGTCTCTGGAACCTTACTGCATCCTCCAGGAGGTTGACCATTGAATCTATTGAGTGAGGGGTGAAGTAGGAAGGGGGTGGGGAACTCTCTTTGTGAAGCAGGCTACAATTTCATTCAACTATTCTTTTTGCCTCTTGAAGACAGTAGACAATTAACTTTCCATCATTGGTCAGCAGGTTTTCTTTGCTCAGTGCTTTGTCTTCCTCCCCAACCTCCCAGAAATCAGGCATACAAAAATCAAATGAATCACTGCTCTTGCTCTGCTTAGAAAATTGAGCTGACAAGAATAGTCAATTCTTATAGGCTTCGTCGGGGGTGGGGGCAGGGAGGGGTTGCAATGATTATTCTGAAGCTCTTTCAGTATGCCATTTACCCAGGTTCTTATGCTCTCCCACAGCAAGGTTAATTGAAAGCTGGTCAAACACAGAACCTAAATAGCAAAAAGTAGCCCTTTTGTGTGTGTGTGTGTGTGTGTGTGTGTGTGTGCGCGTGCGTGCATTATGGGCCATAGCAACTGGCAAGACTGCCTTTTAGATTTTTGATAGATCCTTTTAGTTTGTATGTTCTTGGTTTTTGGAACAGAGTCGGACTTCCTTTAAACAAAACCAAACCAACCACAAACCACGATCTGAATTGACTGGTGGGGGGCAAGACGCACTTACTTTCCATTATCCTTGAGCCTTTGATGACGCTGTTCCTTCAGTTAATTACTTCCTGTAATGAATTTTATATGCAAATGAAATGAGAGTTCTTAGAATGCAGCATGAGCTGGGCGCAGATCCTGGCTATCGCTGTTGACAGACACATGGAGGATCTCAACGTGCACTTGTGAGTTACCTCGGCTAGATCTGAGTGAACAAATGGCTGTCTTGTTTGTTGGTCAAGCTTGGTTCATTTAAAGCAACCCAGTCCTGGTCTTTTCTAGCTAATGGGGGTGGGTGGGGGGGGCGTCTATATGTTTATTGAAACTTATCACCCTGATCTCCATGTAGACAATCAAACTGAAAAAGGCATTAAGTTTCAGGATGGAGTCACAGTCATATTTTGCACCACAAAAGCCATCCAATCAACCCCATGCCGAAATAAGTGCACCCTGCAAACCTCTTGTGAGCGCAGGGGAAAGCTAAACTGTGGTTGAGGAGGCATCAGAGTCTTTCTGTGTTTGCACACAGGGCCATCAGAGCCTCCCTAGGAAAGTGAATAATAAGCAATGGCACCCTATGTCCCCCAAGTTTGGCAGCCTCCAATCTGCTCTCACACTGCACTCCTCAGTGACAGGAGCCAGGGATGGAGCAGCCAGGTCACTGAATTGAAAAAGTGGCACATGTGCCCTGACATCTGAAAATTTCTTCTTAGTTAGTGCACACCACTGGGGGAAAATAAGAAGAAACTTGGTAGTCAGTCATGACAAGCTTATAAGTATGAAAACATAAAAATGTCTGAAGATGATTAAGTGCCAGATGATTTTAGCTCTAGATGAAGTAGCCTCTCTCCTGCTGTCCAGAGTGTGAGTTAATGTAAAAGAAATGTAGGCTCTGTTGTTTCCATGGTTCTGTTTAAAGACCCTTTCTCTTCCCCCTTCTCTACTCAAGTTTAGTAAGTAAACCCTGCTTGTTGAGCCCAGGGCTTAGGTACTGGGGTTATCGGTGGTTTCATAGTCTTTTGAAAATTGTGCAATAATTCTCCGAGCCAGTGGGTTAGTGGTCTTCAGCAGTTCAGCTGCTGAGGGACGAGACCTTGGAGTTGCCTTACTTCCCTTCTTCTGTAGCAAGGCCTTGAAATCGTCATTTCTGCCAGCATCTAGGTTGGCACTGCTGCCTGACCCTGCAGTGGCGGTGGACTCACTGATTGGAGACTCAGCTGTGTTCTTTATTGGTGAGTGGGAACTCGTTCTGCCGCCCACAAAGGCCTCACCAGGTTCCTTCCAGCCGAGCAGCTTCCTTTTGGACCTAGATAAGAGAAAGTTTGATTTGAGTGAGTTAATGCAGCAGACATTTACCAGTGCTTCACAGACCCCCATGCCTGTGACACAATCCAGGCGGCAGCCCTGCAAGCGGCCGTATTGACCTGCTTTCTCTCTCTCTCACCTCTAAATCCTCAGAGTCTGTTGTTGGGCCCTCCCGTCCCCACATTCCTTTCAATGCTCCCAGCTGGAGTCACTTGCCCTGTGCCTGTAGCCTCAGTCCTGCCCAGGTTCTGGGACCAAGGACGAATTTCAGGAGACAAGGCTAGTAGCTCAGTGACTCTGAATCAGGACAGCCTGGGGACCGATCCTGTTTTGGACTGGTGGTCTAGCTCCAATAATAGACTCTTTCCAGTTTTCTTGTCACTGAACCCCTGCCTTGTAACCCTGTCCAATAACTGGTCCCCATCTGGTTCCTCTTTTCCTAAGTTCCTGTTTAGATATGCTGCCTGGTGCCCCACTTCACCTCTTGATGGGATTTTTTTGGTACAAGGAATTCTGTGAAGGGTTAAATGTCTCTGACTATAGACAGAGCTAAGAGAGAGCAGATGGAGCCACAATAGGCCAAGTGGTTGCTAGGAGACGAGGGGCCTCTCACTCGGCACCTGCTCCTCCTCTCCCCTCCCTTCCTCCACTTTACCCAACAATGTCAGTGAATTTGAGATGCGAGGCCCTGGACTGCGCTCACATATGTGGGTATCTGAACTTAGCCTCCAGGTGCAATTCTAATGGCTGCTTAAAGGTAGCAGTTTTTCTTATTTTTATTTTTTTTCTTTTTCTTTTACAATTAGGATTTCAATGTGGAATAGCAGGTTTTCTTTAAGTACAAAAAGGGAAGGCAATTGCAATTAGAATTAAGGAAATTGGTGCAGACCTGTGTATCACAGTAAATAAATCTTCAGTTGTGCGTGAAGCCACAAACACGTCATCATCATCCTCCACAATCCATTCGGCTGTTTTATCACTGATTAAACTTTTTTCTTCGGTGCCTGGTTCCACAGAACTCCCTAGACATAAAAAACCAAAAGGAATGACTTTGACCACAATAGATAGGACAAAGCACATTCTCATATGTTATTTCATTTGATGGTCAAAGCAACTCTGTGAGGGCAGCAGGGTGGAGATTTTTAATATCTCCATTTTGCAGAGGAGGAACATGAAGTTCAGAAGCTTAATGATTTGCCCAAGGTGGAGTGAGTGGTGAAGATCAGCATGGGTCCCTATTCTCTCATGTCTTTGTCATTATAACAGGTGGCCCGAGCATTCTCTTGTTTTAAACGCTGTATATCATTTCTCTAAATGAAGGAGCTGGGAGTGATCTAAACTAGTGACTCCCACCCAGTAGGTGAGAGTGGAACCTATTTGAATCTCAGAGAGGAGCCTGTGGAGTCTGAGGAAGTGTTTTCTACAACTACCTGGGGCTTTGATTTATTTACTTGACTTAGTCATGATTGACTCATATTGAAAGTCCAAATTTGCATATAGAAGACCATGAGATTTCGATTTTTGGTGTTAAGGGTTCAGAAAAGAATGAGAAACATGGATGAACCCTGACAACATTAAGCTTAGTGGAATAAGCCAGTCACAAAAAGACAAATACTGTATGATTCCACTTATATGAGGTGTCTAGAGTCAAATTCATAGAGCCAGAAAGTAGAATGGTGGTTGGAGGGAAGAATCTGGGGGGAGGAAGAAAGAGGAGTTATTGTTTACTGGGTACAGAGTTTCAGTTTTGCAAGATGAAAGGAGTTCGGGAGATTGGTTGCTTAACAATGTGAATGTGCTTAACACGAATGAACTGCACACTTAAAAATGGTCAAGATGGTAAATGTTATGGGTACTTTACCACAATTAAAACAAAAAGAGACAGAAAAAGAAAGGATGAGAAGCATTATGTATTATGTTTATGGTTCCAGGAAGAGCCAAAGAACTCAAACCACCCAAGAAAGTGAGCTCCCTTTCCTCCGGAAGGCACAAAAAGAGGCTGCTGGTGGCAACATATTCCATTGTTTCAGATGGCTCCAAGCCTGCCATGGCACTTGAACTCAGTCTGGTGGGGTATTGAGTCCCATGTAGGGAACTAAATTCAGTACAGCCAATGAAAAGTACTGTACAGTGAGGTGGAGTAGTTCCCATGACAGGACGCATGCTTGGCTAGGGACGTGGGATGCTGAAGTCCTAGGGTGCTAGAACCTAGTTTGATTTCATTATCTCAGCACTAGAGACTTAGGGGGAGAGTGGCCTAAACTGGGCCTTGGAGATCTGCCTCGGGCTAGTCTTGATCTCAAGGGCAGTAAGGCCAGCCCGTGGTTCCTATTTAGAGTAATTCAAACCCTCAAGGGGTGCCCGCTACTGACTTGGGATCAGGATAATTATTCTGGGGCATCTGCTTCCATCTCTGGCACTCCATTCTCACCCTCATGTCTCCTGTGACTGAAGGAAAAAGCCAGCAGACAGTTTACTAACCCAGAGGGCTTGCCTCCCTTTCACTGTCAGCCTGAGGAGTTGAAGTCACCCTTTGACCAAGTGATTGCAGGTCATCGCCGGTGGGGGGACACTTGGTGTCTTCCTCCAGGGTGATGATGGGGCTGAGAGGCAGCCTTGGTTCTGCCACATAGGCCTCCGTTTGAGCTGTGGGAGAAGTGAGAGGCAGGTACAGCACGCTGGGTTTTTTTGGTACGGGAGGTGGAATCTTGCCTTTCTTTTTCTCAGCTTCTTCCTGGCTCTGGAGGCTAATTCTTTCAGGCAGAACCCTCACCTTGGGGCCCTCATCCTCTGCACTTCCCTGGGGATGCTGCTGTGTTCCTGAGAAGAAAGCATCAGAGGAACTGGCAAAAGGCGTGAAAACAAGAGATGAGGGTGCTGTTGACTCCCCTGGGCTTCTGCCATCTGGGAAGCTGGAGGGCTTTGGTTTCCGCACTACTGTGTAGCTGTCTTGAGGGAGTGGTCTCGCATGTTGAATTGAGCTCCTGGGGGGCATAGCCAAGGTTGGTGAAGTTAGTGCATACTCCTCAGGAACAGATGGTGGCTTGTGGACCAAGCTTGGAGGCCTCCGGGCCACTGGAGGCTTCTCAGCTACGGGAGGTTTTGTCTTTCTCTCTGGCAAGGTGAAGACTTCTTCTGCTCTGGGTTCCTCGGCATAGTCAGGGCTCTCAATGTCATCTTCCGGCTCAGACTTGCTGACCGACCTCAGGCGAACAGAACGTAGGTCGGACTGAGTAACCATAGGCATGATTGGCTGGTTGGGATTAGTCTTCTGGGCCAGCTTGACACCAAAATTTGTCTCTGAGTGGTGCCGACTCACCTTGGTTTTGCTTCGGATGGAGATACTCATCCCAGACAGATCCAGGTTGGGTGAAGAGGTCAGTGGTAGGTCAAATGATAGCCGTGACTTGGGAAATTTCTCCATTGGTGACGTCGGGGGTAGTGATGACTTCCTCTCAGGTACCACTGGACGTACCCGGCCACTGCTGCTTGGAGGGGGTAAGTGGCCCAGGGTCAGGGACATGGAAACAGTGGGTGTTGGTGTTTCCGACTGGCTGGAGTAGCCACTGGAGGGTGACATCAGTCCAGGGGGCCTTCCCGGGGATGATATCTCCCTGGCCTCCACTTCAATGGAGAGTTGGGAAGGTGTAGTGGCTCTGGAGGTGGAAGGTGAGGCAAGAGACTCTGAGCTGCCCTGAACTTGGGTGCACTCAATGACTGTGGTGCCAGTGGCAGTGCTGGAGCTGGACAGGGATTGGTAGGTGTCACCAGACTTCCAGTCAGTAAGATACCAGTGGTGGGATAATTGTGTACCTTCTGGATCTTTGTGGTTTGGAACAGCTGGGTGACCCTGAGCATCTGGGTGGGACGAGTGATGTCCTTGATGTTCCAAGGAGAGGCAAAGGCTCTTGGGCCTCTGGTCCTTGGGTAGTGCTGACCCACCTTCAGGCAAGAGGCCTGGCTCATCTTTGACCAGTGAGACACTGCGTGTGGGTGGGGAAGGCTTCTTTTTGGCCTTCCTAAGTGAGATACTCTTGGACCTCTGCCTTCTGTGCTGGGCCTCTTGCTGGGCACTAAGGGAGGCGATGTTGTCAGCACTGTTACTGCCTTCAGAGCTCGTACTGGCAAAAGGCAGGGCACAGGCCTCATTGGCCTTCTGCTCCTCATCATAGTCCACATCTGTGGTGCCTGAGTCTGTGGGCACAGACAGTGACCGCTCCCGGAATCTGGTGGCCCCACCAGGGCCTGTCTCCAGCCTCGAGGTCCCACTGGTCAGAAGGCCAATCTTGGAGAGTCTTTCGGGCATGTGCCTTTGCTGAATAAGGCGCTCAGGGTAGCCAGCTGATCCACTGCATCCTGCTGGGTTATCACGAGCGACAAGGAGGGTAGCAGCCTCCTTAGGAACCAGAGGTGGGACTTTGTTTAGAGAGACCCAAGAATTCCCACAGGAAGGATTCTTCCCATTTTCATTGACTTGATTGCTCTGGCTGGTGGCACTTGGAGTCATGTAGGTAAAAGCATCTCCCTTCCAGGAAGTGGAGAAGGTTGATTCTGTAGGTCCATTGCAAGAACTGGGGACACTGTATACCATTCCCATGCTCTCCATGCCAGGAGGGTTTGGGCCACTCCGTGCCTGGTGAGGTTCGTCCGGCTCACTGGAAGGAGTTCTCAGTACTGGCGAGGTGAGACCTGGGAACCGAGCATCCTGACCAACTGCAACTCTTCCATGAACCCCTTCTGGAACTGAGTGACTGGGCCTGATGTCGGAGGTGGTAGAGTGGGCCACACTGCCTGCTGGGCTGTTGCTGTGACCTGGAGGAAATAAACACAGGACATGAGTGCTACAGCAAGGTGTCTCCCACCAGCTGTTTTGAGACACGAGCACCAACTTTTTGCCAAGAAGCATTTGCCAACAGCTTGGTCAGAATTCCTTGGTTCTTCCCTTCCATGGATGAGGATGCTGGGGAAATTGGGTCCTTGCCCATCACTCCACAGTGAGACACACGGTGCCCTTGAATGGTCCAGATGGCTGCCAAATACTTTCCGGCTTTGATTATTCCTCTTAGAGCTGAAGTGTCACGTGGGATTACCTTGCATTTTCCCCATACTTTCACCCCAGGCTCATGAAACCATCACAGACCTCAGCATTCATCCATCTAGAGATGAGAGTAGAGGCTTCTGAACTAAGGACAGCGTGGTGTGATGTTTGGCTCCAGCAGTGACTCTGGAGTATGCCCAAGCTGCAAAGCTAAGAGTCTGGTTGCATTGTTCGCACCCGTCACCTTTACGCTTTGCAACATAAGAGGCTGAGGATAATCTACAGATGTGAGGAAACCTTTTGGATGTTCCAAATCCCCAAAGGTTTTCTCATACACACAAACAATTAATACTGTCATGTCATTATTATTATTATAGCTACTACTGCTATGAGAATTTGTAACAATAGCCACCATTTATTGGACACTGACTATGTACCAGGCACATGGTAGGCAAGTTACATACAATAACGCTAATCTTCATGCTAATTCCACCGTGTCAATATCATTATCCCCACTTTATAGATGAAGAAGCTGAGGCTCAGAGAGGTTATGTCACTTGGCCAAGGTCTCCCGGTTAGTAAGCGGAAAGACCAGGGCTCTTATCCTCTGCTATCTCCCCGGTCTGTGCTGCTGGCCAGCATTCACTTAATGGTAGTAATGGTTCTGTTAAGATGATGGTGAGGATCCCTCTCTCCTCATCTATTTGCCTAAATTTGGCATATCTGGTTGTATTACATTTATAATGGGAAACAATAATGTAATGGATTCATTAGCCCGGGAGACCTACTCTCCATATTCAGTTGCCACCCTTGATGAGAGGCCCTTAGCTATTCTTAATTACCATATTGGCTTTTTCAGGACATCCGGAGGCCCCCTCCTCCACCCAATTATTCCTGTTCCCCATCACCACAGTACCACCTGGGTGGCAGGATTGGCGGGAGTGGGTAAGGGGAAGGGACTGGGGAATCAGCTGTGGTGGGGTCACCTTGGTCTCGCTGGGAAAAGTTAGAGAATCCAATAATGGTCCGCCTCCGCCTCAGGGTGGACTTGGGGTTCACGGCTGTCTCTGTGTTAAACAACGAGTGTCGCAAACTTGCATGTTTATCAAACTGCTGCCCTGTAGCCAAAATAAAGACACTTGGGTGCATCCTGGTTTCTGTTTAAAGCACAGTGGAAATTGGCCTGACAGAAGAGAATGATGGCAGTCGTGATGAGCATGAATAGCATCCAAGGCAGGTGGCACTTCTTCCTCATCCTTCCCAACTTGGCCCTGGGCATGCATGCTGGGTTTCCCAGGCTGCACCCAGGTTGCCTGTAAGTCTTAGGTGGCCTGGGGCAGTGGTTTTCAACCCTGGGCGACATATTAAAATCAACTGGGCAGCTTTTGAAACTGCAACACCTGGACCTTACCCCAGAACACTGAAATCTCTGGGAGTAGGGCTCACGTAGAAGCATTTTAAAAGTCTTCAAGTGATTATTCAGAGGTACAGCCAGGGGTGAGAACCACTGGTGTAGAGCAGCGGGCTGGGACTAGATGCTGCCTGACTGTGATCTTTTCTCAGAGAAGGCCTTTATATGGGCCAGGTGAGGCCAGTGTCTCCAAGAGGCTGCCCTACTGCCCTCCACCATCCAGGAAGATGCCTGATAGTCTGTCCTACAGTCACCTGGTCACATTTTACCAAAGCTGGCCCACAGCATGGTGATTGAGCTCCATTTCTTTCTCTTTCTCTCTCTCTCTTTTTTTCCTGGCACTGGCTTTTCAATTTAGGAAAATTATTGACACAGATTTTAATTATCACTTCATCTGAGTTACATGGTACTTTCAAAATACCTGTTAATTCAGTTTGTTTACTGACTTGATAATGTTTTCAAATTCAACACAATTAAAATGGAAGATTTCCTCAATAATATGCCTTACTTAATATTATTAAAAAATTTTTTTAGAGCTGTATTTCTCTTAAAGTGCTAGGTCAGTCTTTGGGTGCTGGGAAATGGCTGGGTCAGAGTCAAGGCAAGGCAGGGTGGTGGGGCGAGGTCTGTGATTACCCCTCCCTTTCTCTCATTCAGCAGCTGGCTAGCCAGACCCTCCCCCGCCAGCCAAACAGCTGCACACGTTCACAGACACCTCAGCAAATGGCTCTGTGGGCAATGCTCAGGGACAGCCTCATTGAGAGGAAGACAGACATTTATTTATTTATTTAGAGACAAAGTCTCACTGTCACCCAGGCTGGAGTGCAGTGGCGCGATCTCGGCTCACTGCAACCTCTGACTCCTGGGGTCAAGCAATCCTCACATCTCAGCCTCCTGAGTAGCTGGGGCCACAGGTGTGCGCCACCACACCTGGCTATTTTTTTGTATTTTTGGTAGAGATGGGGTTTTACCATGTTGCCCAGGCTGGTCTTGAATTCCTGAGCTCAAAGGATCCACCCACCTCAGCCTCCCAAAGTGCTGGAATTACAGGCGTGAGCCACTATGCCTGGCCAAGATAGACATTTAGACACAAAATGTTCAACATCACTTCTGGAGCCTTTCCTCATCAGCCCTCACTCCTTTTGGTATATTTCCCTAGGCTGTGGGCTGTATTTCCTGCCTCTGATTTTCTGAAATGATGCCAGTGACAGTGGAGGACCCCATATCCAGGGAGCATTGCCACGTGTGGCAAGAGCTGTCCTCATCATCTTCATCAGCATTTCCCAGCAGAGCACAGGCTGGCGCTGGCTCACAGGACCCCTCTGATCCCTTTAGGTTACTGAGATCATGGTTTCATCATGTCGCTGGCCCTAGCTCCTTGTCAGATGACTGGCCCTCCTTCTCTTCCCCTTAGAGCTCATGGAGTGTAGATCATGGATTAATAGTGAGCATGGTATAGTGTGCCACATTCCCCCAGAGCCACAGCCAGCTGGGCTACATATAATACAGCATGTTCCCTACTCTCAAAGTTGTACTGGGTCCCCTTTTGGTCTTTTTTGGCCTTAGGACCTTTCTACCACTTCTTTTCTTGAAAACTTGCCAAACAAGTTGAGGAGGCCCACCTTGCTAGAAGACTAGTGTCCAGTGAAAGTGCTACCAGGCCTTTGGTTACCACCAGCACTCCAAACCCTTGTTACCACCAGCACTCCAAACCCCACTCTCCCGCTCCGACTCTTATCAGTGTACTCCAAACCCAGCTCTGGGCACAAGAAGTTGTCTTGCCCTGACCCAAACAGAACTCACAAACTTTAAGTTTCCGTAAGTGCTCTGAAGAGCACAGAAGTTCATAAGGCTTTGGAGCTTTCTGTTAAGAAAATTTTGTTTGCTATCAAATGGTCTCAGTTAGGGTGGCAGTGCCAGGAGGGGGTGAAGAAAGAGCAGCCAGCGCCCCCTCTTCTGCGTGCCTCCGTTCCCTGGCAAGAGCCATGACCGTGACAGCACAAGGTGAGCCGGTAGCAAAGAAAGTCTCACTTCCCTCCCCCAACACCCAGTGCATCAAAGAGGATGGTCTGTAGAGGCATGAAGGGAAGAAGACAGAGGCAGTGCTAAGCAACTCTACCAGAGATGTTGATGGGCACAATGTCAGACTGCGTGGAGCAAGGCTGAGGCCACTGCTTCTCCTCTAGGATGGGCAGAGGGAAGAGGCTATTCCAGGCAGTTTGCTTGTCGGCTGTGGTAGACAGGCTCAGGGAGGCCTCGTGGGCCCTCACACCCTGGGTGGTAGTCTCATCCTCGCTCAGCTGCCGTTTTGTAGGCTGTTGGGAGAGAAGGTGATGGAAAGGGTGTATTCCTGCCTGGCGATGAGCCAGTGCCCATAGGGTGGCTGTTTAGGCTGGGTAGTTGGAGGCTTCGTCTGGGAGGCAGGAAAGCGTGGATAGGCCGCCAGGCCAGGCACCTGCTGTGCAGGGCCTATCCCAGTGGGGCCTCAGGGTAGCTCTGCTGGTGAGCAGGGGTGAGCAGCTTCCACTGGGTAAAGTAAGCAGCTGGAGGTCTCCTGTCAGTGGGTGCATGCTGGCTCTCCCAGGTGGGGGATGAGGCAACTCACCATCAATACAAACTCCAGACGCCTGGCAGACTGGGGCCTTGGGTTGGGGGTGGGCTCAGTGGCCTCATCAGAAGAGCGGAAGGTCTGCCCCACAAGTCTGGCCTCCGAGTACTGTTCCTCATATTCTTCTGAAAAATAGCACAGTGGAGACACACACTCTAGGGTGCCACAGCCGAGCGCTGGGCCGGGGAAGGGCCAAGAGCCAGGACTCCTGCTCTAGCTGCCAGGCCTGACTTGCATTTTCTTTAGGCTATTTCCAGGTGTTTGAGCCACTGGATTTGGAAATGGAAAAGTGCTTGCTTCCCAGGACCACGAGGGTCGAGGAGAAGAGAAAGTCAATAAATTCACGCTGTGGTGGTTTGGGGACCAAGCCCTTATCTCAATGACCCCCACCTTGAGTGCTCAGTTACGAAAAGAGGCTCAGAATGCAGACACCTTTTGCTACTTTGGACTGCAAGGTCCTCCCTTTGAAGCCCTGCAGCTCTTAAGGTTTTCTGCGACCCTACCAAGGAAACGACCTGTGTGAGGCAAGAAGAGATTTACACCAGGAAGTCCAATCTGGAGTTCTTTCTTGGATGTCAAGAACTTTTACTTGAGCCTTTGTGGGCCGTGTTCCCTGCACCTTAGTCCCGCTGTAAGTGATGTCAGGTCTAGGAGGGCTAAGGTGAAAGAGAGGGAAGGAGGAGGTAACAGCATAAAAGAGGCAGAAGTTCAGCAGCATCATCAGTGAGTAAGGATGCACAAGATTTGAATGGGGTTGATTGAAGTGATGAATTTGATGAATACATGAAGAAAGTGAGAGTAGAGAAGGGACATTCATGCTGTATGTACAGTGAACAAAGACTCAGAATCACAGAGATTTGGGGTTGCTCTTGGGGTTCTTTGGTCGAACGCCTCATTCTGTGCCCAGACTCCCTCCTCAGCAGCCCTTCTAGGTGTTTCTTCAGCCTCAGCGCACACACCTGCAGGGAAGGGGAGCGCCCTCCCTCCCAAGGCAGCTCATTTCTTCCACGGACAGTTGGGGCTGTCAGGTGTGTCAGAAAGTTCTTCCTTATCTGGAGGTGGAATGTGCCTCCTTCTGGGTTTCCACCCACTGGTCCTAATTCTGCCATGGTAGCAACACAGAGCACATCGACTCTTTTTGTGTGTGGCAACTCCTTTGTTATCTGAAAACAAGGCTCATGGTGTCCCTTGGCATCTTGCTTTTCCAAGGTCACCACTGCCCTGGTAGGGGGTGGGGGTTATGGTTGTTATCCTGTTGGTGGCCCATCAGCAGTTTTCTATTCGCCATTAGAGTTAACCTTTATTAGTATAGATAAAGGAGTGCTGACAAGACCTCTTTTCATGCTCAACATCCACTGAGCACCTCTTGGCAGGTGGGGAGGGAATCCAGCCTTGTGCCAGGTGCTTCTGGAAACCTAAGGGTAGCAAGATGTGATTCTTTACATCGAGAATGTCAGGCTTGGTTAGCGGGGACAAAATAGGTGACCTCTGGGTGCTGTGTATTGGGCTTACTTTGGTGAGGCAGTAGCTATCCAGGGGCGGTTATTGCAAGAGCAGAGTGAGTGAAGCCCAGAGTGGGAGATCCTGCAGATGCCCCCTTTGTCTTCTGGTGCCAGGATCCCAAAGGCATGAGCGATGGGGCAAGAGGGGGGCTGGAGGGAATGTAGGCCCACATTGTGGGAGTCTCCCACCCAGCTCTCGGTGAATGGCATGACTTACGGCCCTGCCTCAGCCTCTGTCCTTGTTTCCCCATGGGCTACTGAGCTGAAAAAAGGGGCTGGGGCTGGGGGGAAACAGCCCCGGAAATAGCCTCTTTCAGAATCATTAGGCTGAAGGGTGAAAGCTGGAAACTGCTTTGTCGATTGTTTTTAAACTGTTCTCTCTCTTTATCTTGCTGGTCCCTGTTCTCTTTCTTCTTTGCCTCCCTCCTACCGCTGCGCATCTCGCCTCTGGGCTCCGGCCGGCCGCAGCCCCCCTCCCTCTCGGTACCTTGCAACAGGCTCTGGAGATTGAGCTGCGCCTCGCGAAGCAGCTCCTCTACACTCGGGGGCCTGCCCGAGGAGAGGAACACGTTCACTGGCTGTCGCCATGACGACCTCGAGTGGGCAGTCGCTGTCGCATTTTCCCGACTCGAGTTAGCTGCAGCTAGGGAAGGAGAGAGTCAGTGAGAGGCGCAGGCGAGCTGGAGGGGAGCGGCGCGCGGCGGCCAGTGGGCGCCCGCGGTTCCCCAAGGCCCGCCCTTGCGTGGGGTGGGGGGAGTGCGAGGCTGCGCTTAAAAGGCGGGGAATCGCCAGCCGCAAGATTTTTCCTCGACAGATCCTGCCGCAGTCCGCTCCCTCCCGCTCCGCTCGCCCCTGCCCGCCCGCCCGGTCGCCGCCGCCACCGTGTCGCCCGCATCCTCCGCCTGGCGCCTCCGGGCTCCGTGCCGCCGCCCGCCCTCTCCGGCCCCGGCGACGAGGTAACGCGCCCTGGGCCGAGCCGCCGGGCCCTCCGCCCAGAGCGCCGCCCTCCGAGCTCGCCCCGGTGGGTGTGGCCCGGCCTGTCCCGCGCCCCGCCGCCGCACTTCGGTCCCTCCCGCGCCCCGCCGCCGCATTTCGGCCTCCTCCGGCCGCCCGTAGCTCCAGTTCCCCTTTCCCCACTACGAAGCCCCAGGGCCCCTGGGCTTGTCGAGATGTCTGAGGCGTCAGGAAATCTCAACAGCCTCCGCATGGCGAATGTGGCCCTGCGCGAAGAATTAAATGCCCTTCGCGGGGAGAATGCCAATTTGGGCCTCCAGCTCGGGAGAGCCCTGGCCGAGGTTAATTCCTTGCGGGGCAATGTCTCCAGCTACATCCGCTGGCCAGTACCCATAGTGCCCGTCCTTGCGGAGGAGAACTTGGAGTTCGCGCTCAGTGAGATCGAAGCCATTCCCGGGGGAGAACTGCCCTTCTTGTGCCGGCCTCCGCCACGCGCGGAGCCCGACTGTATCTCGGATGATCTTTTGATTAACGTGATCCAGGATCGCAGCACCCCCGACGGGCCCGCTGATCCCCCTCTGCTGCCCATCCCGCCCCCGCCGGCGCTGCCTCCGCCCGCGTCAAAGGAACCGCCCCCGCAACCCTCTCTGCCACCGCTGGAGCGGCCTGAGATAGAGCCCTTTTCAGGAGACCCAGTCTACCTGGCTGAATTCCTGATGCAGCTAGAGACCTTCATAGCCGACCATGAGGATCATTTCCCCGGGGGCGCCGAGCGGGTGGCCTTTCTGATCTCCTTTTTCACTGGCGAAGCCAAGGACTGGGCCATCTCGGTCACCCAGGAAGGAAGCCCCTTGCATGTCAACTTCCCGCGCTTCCTGGATGAAATCCGTAAGGAATTCTGTGGCCCCATCCCCCAACGTGTGGCTAAAAAGGCCATTCGCAAGCTCAAGCAGGGCCACTGTACCCTCGGCAGCTATGCAGATGCTTTTCAGTTCCTGGCTCAATTCTTATCTTGGGATGACTGCCGCCTCCAAAACCAATTCCTCAAAGGCCTGTCGGAATTCTTCCGCAAAGAGCTCTTATGGTCAACAGAAATGGCCGACCTGGATGAGCTGATTCTCGAATGTGTGGAGATAGAAAGAAAAGTGCGCGTTCCCAAGCCTATCCCGCTCCCTGGAGTTCGAAATATCATCTTCCCTTTTGCTCCGAGTCTCAATGAGGAAGAAAGTGAAGATGAAGAGTACTACAGTGAAGATGAAGACCAAGAGGCACGCAGGCACAGGCTTCACCCCAAGGACCAGAGGAAGCGCATGTGGGCTTTTCAGCAAGAGATGAAGGAAAAGGAGGAGGAGGAGATGAAGGAGGAGGAAGAAATGAAGAAGAAGGAAGAGAAGGAGAAGGAGGAGGAGGAAGAGGAAATGAAACAGAAAGAGGAGGAGGAGGAGGAGATAAGGAACAAGAATGAGGAGGAAGGAGAGAGTAAGGATGAAGAAGATGAAGATGAGGATAGGGGCCAGAAACCAGAGCGAGAGCCGCAGCAGGATCCAGGGACTGAGGAGACCTACGGTGAGGTGGAGGAGGAGCCACTGGATGAGGCCCAAGATGATGACCTAGATGAGCTGATGGAGATGGAGTCGACCTTTGTTCAAGCATCATCCCAGACTTCTGGCCCCGCAAGTGGTTACCACCCTGAAAACTTCCTGGGTGCATCGCCTCCCATAATACAGCCTAGCAGACGGAGGAACCAGAATCGAGTCCCACTTCTGGAAGGCCTTCCAGGCACCAATTCACCATTCTACAGCTCCCCCCAACTGATTCGCCGCACAGGTCGTTTAGGGCAACGCCAAGTTCGAAGACGCCCCCCTGTGCTTTTCCGCCTCACTCCGAGACAGGGGGGCCACCGAGCTGCTCGTGGCCGAATTCGAGTGTGAGTGCTGGGGCCAGATGGCCACCCAGAACACACCCTTCTTTTGCATCCCCCGCCCCTGCTATTGCTGCCATACCTGCCCCATTTGCTGACCAGGACTTCAGGGAGTTTCAGACCTGCAGAACCTGAAGAAGACCTGCAGAATTCCAGACCATCTTGCAACCATGACCAGAGAGCGACGTGTGCCCAACCAGGGCCACCTGGGAAAGGAGGGATCAGCAATAGCTGCCCTCTTGGCATGTACTCTGCTCAGTCCGGCCACGAGCTGGAGAGCCAGTTTCTGGGCCTGTTCCCATAAATGAACTGGTCACCCTCTTGTATTTCCCCTCTGGTTGTTCCTAACCCTCACCTCTCCTGCATTTCTTCACCCTATGTTCTACAGTTTTATTCTCTGACTGACCCACCAGGACTTCACCCAATGCCTCACTGATCTGCCCCAATGAGCAAGAGGACAGGCTACGCTGAACTCCTAAAGCCACTGAGGCCAGTTGCTAGATATAATCGATGGTGAGCAGGATGGTATCCAGAAATGTCCCTAGAAGCCTACACTCATTTCATGCCACACCTCCAGCAGAGGGCCTGGAAGAGGACCCGACATCTAGCCCAGTGAGAGTGTGCAAAGCCACGTGTCAAATGGACAACTTGACCGAGATTTGCCCTTGACTGACTGTGCAGGCTGGTTCCACTTACAGCACTTGAGTTTACCTTTGCACAGATTCCTGTATCAGGGCTCTTGGACTGACTTGCCACATCTGGAGCCCTTTCCTCTCACCACATTGCCCTCCTGGGCACCCCTGGTGGACAGCGCCCAACATTGCAGGCTCCACCACTTTCCTTGATGTTGCCTAAAGGGTAGCCAGTTAGGGTTCTGGAGAGGAGAAGGAGGAAGAAGAGGAGGAGGAGAAAGAAGCAGCAACAATCATTCTGCCATTGTAAAGAGTGACTCTTTCCTTAGGGATGGTGGTCTTCTCCCCTTGCCAGGCCTTGGACTGCAGCCCCCAGTCAAAGGTCTTTGCAGGACACTTTCTATCCTTGGAGTTGCAGAGGAGGCCTGATTGGCCATTCCTTCTGGGACAGACAGAGAGAGGGCCCATGGCCTGCTCTGAGCTCCCTTCAATTTCAAGGAACCCTTAGTTCTGAGAGGAGAGAGGAAGGCTGCACCCACCGTGGCCTCACAGCTGGGACCCCTTCATGACTCTGACATGGGGGCCAACCCCTGGCCTGCTGCTGTGCTTCAGTGACACAGTAAAGCTTAAGAGGGTGGCTGCCTCCTAGGAACTTCTGGGACTTCTAGGTACAAACTCAGGTGCCCTTATAAAGAGACCCACTGCTTGCCTTGAGTCCGGAAAGTACTGCTTCTGCAGTGAAAAACACACACTTACTATGTCAGTTTTGGCCATAAAATGCCAGCCAAATCCACTGCTGGCCTGAACTGCCCCTGGACACTGGACTTTCTGCACAGTGACTGGCAGCAGAGCAAGTGCAGCCAGGGTTTGTGGCCAAAGGGAAGAAAGCAGAGTAAATTCAACCTCTGTTCCTCATGGGAGTCTGACCAATAACCTCAGGCCGACCTTAGGATCTTGGGCCTGGAGGCAAGAGGAAAGAGCTGGAGGAAGAGGAGTCGCAGAGAAACCCAGTCCTCTGACTGGTTTCTGGTGAGGTCTCTATTCATCAGTGGGAGGTAAGATGCCCTTTTCATTAGCGCTTTTGTTTCTCAGCCTGGGGATCAGTGGATTTGGGTTCCTATAACCGGTTGCTACCTTTTAAAAAGGTCCCCTCTCTCCAAAGAGAAAAGTAATACATAATCATTAAAGAAAGTTTGGAAAACAGAGAAAACTATGAGGACAAAAAACCCCCCAGCCATTCAGAGTCCCACCACACAGAGGCAAGCACTATTAACACTTTGCTGCCTTCCTTTCTAGTGTGTTCTTGCTATGTCTTGTCAAAGCTGAGATCACCCTGCCAGTTCTTGATCAGCAGGATTTAAAATGGCTGCCACCTGTGCAGTCATGCATACTGAATAATTCATTTAAGCATTCTCCTAATTTGTTGGACCTTTCAATTGTCTGGTTTTCCCCATCCCCACCAGGGCAGGAGTAAACAACTTTGTAAAGAAAATTTTGTCTGTTTTTCAGCTGATTTTATCTGATTTCCTCAAGAGTGCATTCCAGAAGGGGACCTGCTATTCTTCGAGGGGACCTGCTATTCTTCGAGGCGGTGGACCCTGTTTGCTGATGGTTGACACTCTGGCCCTGCTGCCCCATGTCCCTGTGGAGAAGTGTGAAGGACGGGTGGCTTAAACCCACACTTCCAGGGACCCTTCAACACAGGTCCTGCCTGTTCCCATGGTGCTTCTCACCCCGAACCCTCAGAGCCACAGCCAGGGACAGAGCAGATGAGCAGTGAGCTGGTTTCCACCCTCTGGGGCAGGAGGCGCTTGGGCTTCCCTTTGACCCTCTTCCTTCCTTTCCCAGATCTTCAATATTGGTTGTGATGTAACAGCCATAAGAGCTGTAAGAGGAACTGTGGGCTTTTGGAGCTTTCTTGGGTTGAAAGGGGTGGGGGGAGGGGATGCATGCAGGGGTATGAAGGCAGCCCAAGGTCTCCCAGAGGCTCGGGAGGAAACCCTTTTGGAATACATGTGTTATTGTTGCATTACTGTGTTGTGAAGATAAGAAGCTGCTCTGTATGCTAAAGCTTTCTCTCCTCAATAAAAGTATAAAGGGTGTGTAAAGATTGTGCCTCTTTGTTATTGAGCAAGCATAGATGGGTACAGAGTAGGCATCGGGTGCTTCCAAGGTCCCCTGCCGGAGTCAACCCTACCCTGAAGTCTTGAAATCCTTAGACAAGGAAACCAAGGGCCGGTGAGGCTCAAGGGACCTGCCTACAGTTCTGTGCATTTGTGGATGGCAGAAATTGTTGGGAGGGAAGTGGAAGCACTGGGCATCTTGAAAAATAGCATTCGTTCTCCCGGGGACTATGGGTGGCCCAGCCCTACAGGCACGCATGGGCACGCATGGGACTTTGAGTGAAGGAAGAGAAAGAGGCCAGGTTGGCTGGGGAGGGCCCTTCCGCTTTTTGGCACTAGGTGGCGCTATGGGACACCAGTGAGTTAGCTGGTGAAGATGAATCACAAGTCCCCAGAGCAGTCCATGTAAGAGGCCCTCCAAGCAAGATCTCATGGCTCCTCACGGACTGTGGGGTCAGAAGAAACTGAATCCCATTCTGGGATTTGCCCAAATTTCCCAGCATGAATTGGACTTTTTTTTTTTTTTTCCAAGGGAAGTGGGTGGGAACATTCATTAAGCCTCTGCTGCTTTTGAGTGCTGTGCCAGGCACTTCACATCTGTTATCTTATTTCATTCTGATAATGATATCCTGGGGGGAAAGAACTAACTACCCTTACCCTCATCTTAAAGATGAGGACACCAAGGCTTAGAGAGAAGTCACTGGCTCAAGGTTCACAGCTAGTGAGTGGCTCTGTCACAGCCCTGCAGCTGCCCATTAGCTCTGGGGACACTTAGCACCTCTCTGCCCCCACTCCGCTGGCCCTGCTAACAGGCCAGGCTGGTCTCCTAGTTCTGCCCTGTCCTACCCCCCCACCTCCAGCCTGCAGGATTCCCATGGGGGAAACAAACCCTGGTTTCAGAGGCACATTTGCTTTGTCCCTTTAAGAGGAAGGGAGGGAGGGAGGAAACCATGGTATTTCTGACCATGTGTCAGGCACTTTCGCCAACATCATTTCATTTTATCTCCACAATTAAGTGAGGCAGGTGATGCTGTCTCCTTTTAGAGCTGAGGGACCTGAATCTCAGCGATATTAGGTCATATGGGGGACTCCAGGTCTTCGTGACTCCCAAACCCATATACATTCTTAACTCAAATACACCGTGCTTGCTATCTCCCAGGAGAGACTCCTGACAAGCTGAAAGTCTCAACCTGTCTGGATTCTGGGTCTTTGCCAAAGCAACGAAGCACGCATCAGGTGCACGATCTCTGGAAGCTCTGGGGGAACCAGCCAGGTGGCAGTTCTGAGTATGTGGTTGACTGCCCCTTCTAGGGAGGAACAGGGTTATGGGGTCGTGGACTTCATCAGTGAGCACTGGGACTCCCCGGTACTCTTCAGGGGGCCTGACAAGGTCTCCAGAACCCAGGGGATTTCTTATGACATCACAAGTAGTGATAGGTGAGCCCAGATTGTGTTATGGCCAGAGAAGGTGGAAAAAAAAGAGAAACAGAGTCAGCCGTGCCCCAACCCTAAAGCTGGAAGCACTGTGGGAATGGGGAAAAGAACCCTGGATTCCAGTCCAGCCTTGCCGCTGACTCTATATGGGCTCTGGCATGAGTCTCATCCCCTCTCGGGCCATGGTTTCTTGATCTGTCTAGTCACTGTTGAGTCCCTGGGGCCCAGCACACTACTTGATACACAGTAGAATCTCAATCCTAGTTTGGTACATAAATGAAGAAGTGAGTGAATAAATGGGCCACTGGATGGAGACCTAGAGGCAGCCTGCTAAGGGCATCTGCAGGTGATACAAAGCTTGGAGGACTAGAAGATCTCCTCTAAAAGGGAATGAGGGGCCAAAAAACTCTCCCTAACCTGGAAGGATGCACTGAAATGACCTTTACTAGGGGCTCATCTGAGATCCTGCAGTCAGGTTCAGAAAAGCAACTTCAAAAGCCTAAGTGGGGGAGATGTGGCTTAGAAGAAGCTTGTGAAAATGAAAATCTGAGGATGTGAATTGACAGGAGATTGGTCAGAATCATAGACTGACCTGGCTGTCAGATGCGCCAATGCTTTCCTGGGCTGCTGCAATAGCAGTGTGGAATCCTTGAGATGGGCAGGGCCCACCTGGGGCCCTGGCTGCCCTGTGGAAGGGGACAAAGTTGCACCTCACAGAAGCCCTTTGGCTTGCCAGGAGTAAGAAAACATCAGAATAAAAGGAAGGAAGGAAGGAAGGAAGGAAGACAGTAGAAGGGTGACAAGGATGGCGAGGGTCCTAAAAACCCTCTCCTGGGCTGAGCGATGGAGGAAGGCAAGGAAAATCTTGCTGCCTGTGAAACAACTGTGACTTCCCCACGTTCATTCTGTAAGTGAGGAAACCAATCAGGCAAGTGGCTTGAGGTCACTTGCCCTGTTTGCCGAGTTTGACTGTGAACCCCAGCAGTTTGACATCCAGAGCCCATGCTCTTACCTGTACTCCCCACCTGCACCCACGCCGTTGGAAACAAAATCTCCAGGAATGTCTACATCTAGAAAGCTCCCTGGGTAATTCTAACATCCAACACAGCCCAGCCTAGAGCAGCATAGAGCTTTGGGAACTAACTAGCCCGTGTGACATTTAATGGCCAGTTTGGTTCTGAGCCTTCCCCTAGAGCTCCCTGGAGCAAGAACCGACCCACAGATCCAGTTCTAGCACAAAGTAAGTGATCAAGAAACATAGCATGCGTGACAATCCCTCAGCAGGTACCATGGTCTGATGTGAGCTTGCCCCTCCTGGATACCTGCCTCAGACAGCAGGTGACACCCATTTGAGAGAGATGTGCCACAAGGTCAGTGCAGAATTCTGCCCCCGAGAAACCAGGTCCATAGGAGCCAAAGCCTGTGCCCTTGACAACCAGGAGTGGCTCCTGAGGGTGGGGGTGGACTCTTCCAGGGGATCAGGACAGGCATTAATCAGGCAAGAGACCACCCCTTTAATGGGAGGTGGGGAGTGGGCTCCACCTCCGGCCAGCACTTCCTGTATCCTGCCCAGACTGGGGAAAGCTCGGCAGGCCACTTCTCCCCAGGGACTCTAAAGACAGAAACACAAATACCAGGGCTCTCGGTTGCCCTGGTAACAGCGGGACCTACTTGGAAGAAAACAGTTTCTTAAAGGCTTAGGAGGGTGGATATTTCCTTTGACAGAGAGCAGGCCCTGACCTGTTCCCTGTGTCCCCTCTCCCCTTCCTGCCTGCCACACATCGGGTAGAGCAGGGCCCCTCGCCTCAGCAACTCTCCTGATGGGGGATGGGGGTGGTGTGTTTGTGTGGGAAAGTAGGGCCCGGGCTTTTTATTCTGCTCTTGCAGTGGGCTGTTCAAGTGAGAAAGAGGCTAAAATGGAAGATATCAGCAGGTGAACTCATGGCGAAGGTCCCCTGGCCTGGGGAAGCCTTGCCTTGTAGGATCTCCTCACATGACCAAGCTGGAGAAGGGAGGGTGCCTCCAGCGACTGTGGTCTCCTTCACCTCTTGCATCATACAGATGAGGCCTGTTGGCTATGAGGCTTGCCAGAAAGAGTGTCCCCAAATTGATGACCTCTCCACCCACAGTTCAGCCCTTCCCCCTCTCTCACCTGAGCTACTGAAGCAGGCTCTAGTCTCTACCTGTTCTAATAGGTCCATCTTCAACATGCCTGGGGGTGGGGGCCGTGGGCCTTTGAATTCACACACCTGGCCTTGCTGCTCCTGTACAAAACCCCTCAATGGCTCTCCTTCCTCGTGGGAAGACTTGTAGACTTGCTTTTGGCATTTTCTTCCCTATCTGCTCATTAATTATCTATGCCATCTCATCTGCCTATGCTATCCTTCTTTCCTCTTCTACTTAGCACAAATTCCAGACATCTTGAATTACTTCCTGCTTTTCTGTACATACCAGGCCCTTGCATGCCTCTGGGCCTTTGCACACTCCATTCCCTCTCCCTTAAAAATTCATGAACACTCCTGGCCTCACTCCAACTGGCAATCTTCTCCTCAGTTCCAAGACCACTTCCTCCGCGAAACTGCCTCCACTCCCCAGACAAGCCCCTGCCCTTCTGAGTTCCCCTCAGGCCCTCTAACCCCGACCCCACTGGCCTGTGAGGCTTGAGATCCACTTGGGAGCAGAGGCTGGTCCATGACTCCAAAGTGAATTTGTTACTGCAAGACTGTGGTTCAGTGGGAGAACATGGACTTGTCCTCTTTGCAGATGAAGGCTGCATTGGCAATGGCCTTTGGAAGGAGGACTGGCCCCCTGAGACCTGGCTGAGGGCTGATGGTACGCACGTGGAGCTGGGAGCCCCCCAGATAAGGTTGGAGGTGTGGACAGTAGGGACAAGCAGGGGAGACAAAGCAGGAGCTTGCAGAGTTGCTCCTTCCCAGCGAGCACCCTGTTGATGGCTTCCATTTCTCTGAGGGCCATCACCTCCTCTCAATAGTGTGCTAAAGAGTGACCTCCACTGGGCTTGAGAGTCACACAGACCTGGCTTTGAACCCTGGCTCTGCCACTCCCTTGCTGTGTTCCCTTGACTTGGCCATTTCACTTCTCTAAGCCCCAGTTTCCTTTTTCTGAAAATTGAGATAATAATAGCATATATTAATGAGATGATTGATATAAACCAGCAATAACAACAAAAATAGCTAATAGTGCTTACCGTGTATTGGGCATTAAGTGGTTTACATTTCTTAACCCATTGAATCATCACAACCCTATAAGGTAGGTAGTGTTATTATTCTGCCTTTTGCAGATTAAGAAACTGGCACAGAAAGTTTCTCCTGCCCAGTGTCACAGCACTAACATGCAAGTGCTTTTGACCCCTCCAGTAAGACAGGCAAAGTTCTGTGGATCAGAAGTGAAGCCCATGGAGCAGGACAGTTCCAAGATCCAGGGCAGGGTCTTGATCTTTTTTTAGGTAATGGACCCTTTTGGCAGTTTGGTGAAACCTCCGGACCCCTTCTCAGAATAATGTTTTCACGTGCATAAAATAAAATACATAGAATCACAAAGGCAAACAATCATACCGAAATGGCTAGAAAAATATTTTTTAAATTTTGTGATCTAGTTGTGTTACTACTTTCATAATGCACTAAATCGCAAGATTTAGTGGCAATTCTATAGATTAGAAATGTTGAAGTGGTGATGAACACAAATGATTTTTTGAGATACTTACAACAACAGTAATGTGATATGAAAATATTTGTGATTTCTGTTGGTGATAAAGTCACAGATAACCGCTAATGCTACTGTGGTTTGTCACTTACATTCCTAATTTGAGAAAATGCTAAATTGTTGTTTGAGATTCATGAAGAAAAGATCAAATAATCTTCCCATCCAAGTTTGTAGACCCTCTAAATTCTCTCCACACACCCCTTGGAGGTCCATGGAGCTCAAGTTAAGAAGCCCTGCCCTAGGGTGTCAGAGAAAAGACAATGGCAGTGCTGTCAGTTACGGGGACAAGCTGGGGGCTGGAAGAAAGACAAGTGTGTGGTTTCTTTTTCAAGAACTGTTTACAGAAATTGTGAAGTCTGGCAGCTCCCTCTTCCTCTTGGTCCTGAGTCAGCAGCCCAGGGTGGGGCTGAGGCGGTCACACTTGGTTTGAGTTTCAAGCTAACCACATACTCATCCCAAAGAGTTGATTTGTTGCCATTTCCTTACCATGGAAATGTTGGTGGGCTTTGCTCCATTTTAAAATGGGGACCTGCTTGCACACACAGATTTTTCATTAGTCTGGAAATAATCTTTAAGTGGACATGTGGCTCTAAGACATCTTCTGAACTAATGAATGCTTCCACACTAGCACCCTAGCCAGGCTTAGGGCTTGCAGAGGGAAGGGGAAAGATGACCAACTGGGCCAGGGACCCCAAAACACTAGCCAGGATCAGCACTTGCCCAAAATCCCCAATTCTTTTTCCTGACTTCCTGACTTTACCGTCTGTCAGCTGAGTCCCTGCCAAATAGGGAAGCACAGTCCTGGGCGCCGTGACCAAGGAGACATATGGTCCGAACAGCAGTAGGCCTCTGCTTTTCTAACTTGCCTCTGTTCCCATTCAAGACTCAAAGCGAGTGGCACCCATGAAGAGCAGGCCCCAGGCGTATCCACAATGCCTTGCGTGGGGGTCCCGGCTAGCCAGGGCCTCCTGCTTTCTGCTCTTCCCCAGGCCCTCATATTTAGTCAGAAATGAGCAACACTTGGCTGATGGCCATATACTAAAAGGGCTGCAGCTTAATTTCCACAGTGAGAGGGTAGAATTTTGACAGCCTTATGCACCATAGCCACTGGCTAATAAAGAAGCTGCTTCAGAATGAATCTGCCTCAGTTAGCTGAGGAGACATAACAATATGCTTTGGAGGTTCAGGCTGAGAGCTCCACATGCAGGAGTGTAGAAAAGACTCATTTTCCTGACTGTAAAAGACATATATGTATGTTCTTAGGTTGGCCAAGGCTCTCAAGTATAGGCAGAAGGAGGCGGAGGGCCAAACGGGAATTCAAAAGAAATTTGGTTAGCTAGATTGACCAAGAATCAAAGAGAGAAGACCCCAATTACAAAAATCAGAAGTAAATGAGGGGACATTACAATCACCCTTACAGAAACAAAAGGGATTATAAAGGAATACTATGAACAACTGTATGACACTAAATTAGACAACTTAGATGAAATGCTTAAATTCCTAGAAAGACACAAACTATTGAAGATGGCTGGACAAGAAATCAAAACCCCAAATAGACAAATAACAAGCAAAGAGTTTGAATTAGTAGTGATCAAAACTGCTGACAAAGAAAAGCCCAGACATAAATGACTTCACTGGTGAATTCTTCCAAACATTTAAAGAAAAATTAATGCCCATTCTTCACAAACTATATAGAGGAGGTAATACTTCTCAACTCATTCTATGAGGCCTGTATTACCCTGATACCCAAACTAACAAAAACATCATGAAAAAACTACAGACCAATATCTCTTATGAGTATAGATGCAAAACCCCCCAACAAAATATTAGCAAACCAAATCCAGCAGCATATAAAAAGGATCATACATGATGACCAAGTGGGATTTATCCCAGGAATGCAAGATTGTGTTAACATCTGAAAATCAATTAATGTAATACACCATATCGATAGGCTAAAAATTATTTGATAAAATCCAACACTCTTTCATGATTAAAACCCTCAACAAACTAGGAATAGAAGGGAACTTCCATCACCTGACAAAGGGCATCTATAAAAAACCAACACTGGCATCACAGTTAAAGGTGAAATACTAGATGCTTTTCCCCTAAGATCAGGAACAAGACAAGGCTATTCACTTTCCCTACTTCTGTTCAACATTATACTGGAGGTTCTAGCTAGAGCAATCAGACAAGAAAGAGAAATAAAAGGCATATGGATTAGAAGGGAGAAGTAACCCATATTTGCAGAGATGACATAATCTTGTACATAGAAAATCCTAAGAAATCCACTAAAAAACTATTAAAACTAATAATTGTGTTCAACATGGTTGCAAGGCCATGAAATCAATTTAAAAATTGTATTTCTATTTACTTGCAATGAACAACCTGCAATGAACAACCTGCAATGAAATTAAGAAAACAATTCCATTTACAATATCATCAAAAGAATAAAACACCTAACAATAAATTTAACAAACGTGGCGTGAAACTTGTATGCTAAAAACTATGAAACATGATACAAAATTAAAGGTGGAAACAAATGGAAAGACATGTTCATGGATCAAAATACTTAATATTGTTAAGATGGCAATATTCCTCAAATTGATCTACAGATTCAATGCAATCCCTATCAAAATTCCAATTTCTTTGTAGAAATTGACCACCTGATCCTAAAATCCATATGGAAATTAAGGGGACCCAGAACAGTCAAAGCAATCTTTAAAAAGAACAGAGTTGGAGGACTCACACTTCCCAATGTCAAACTTTATACAAAGCTATAGTAATCAAAATAGTGTGTTGCTAACATAAGGATAGACATGTAGATCCATATAGTGGAAAGAAATTGAGAGTCCTGAAATAAATCCATACATATATGGCTGATGGATTTTTGACAAGGGTGCCAATTCCATTCAATGCTGAAAAGAATAGTCTTTTCAGTAAGTGGCGCTGGGACAACTGAATATTCAAATGCCAAAGAATGAAGCTGGAATTCATTCTCATATATATACAAAATTAAACTCAAAATGGATCAAAGACCCACATGTAATGGCTAAAACTATAAAACATAGAAGGAAACACAGGTATAAATCTTTAAGGCATTAGATTAGGCAGTGGTTTCTTAGATATGACATTAGTAGCACAAGTAACATAAGAGAAAAACACAAATTTGACTTCATCAAGATTAAAAACTTTTGTGTCACAAATAATGCCATCAAGAAAGTGTAAAGAAACCAGGCATGGTGGCTCATGCCTGTAATCCTAACACTTTGGGAGGCTGATGTGGGAGGATCACTTGAGGCCAGGAATCTGAAACCAGCCTGATCAACATAGCAAGACCCTGTCTCTACAAGAGGAAGACAAAATTAGCTGGGCATGGTGATGTGCACCTATAGTACCAGCTACTTGGGAGGCTGAGGCAGAGGATTGCTTGAGCCCAAGAGTTCGAGGCTACGGTGAGCCATGATGGTCCCACTGCACTCCAGCCTGGGTGACAGAGACTCTACCTCAAGAAAAAAGCGAAAAGGCAGTCTACAAAATAAGAGAAAATATTTGCACATCATATGTTTGATAAGAGACTTGTGTCCGAACATATAAAAATATCTTACAAATCAAAGGAGAAAGACAAATAATAATCCAAATCAAAAATGGGCAAAGGATCTGAACAGACATTTCTCAAAAGATAGTACTATATACAAATGGGCAACAAGCACATGAAAAGATGCTCGACATCATTAGTTATTAGGGAAATGCTAATAAAAACCACAATGAGATCCCACTTCACACCCACTAGGATGGCTATAATAAAAAAGTCAAACAAATGTTGGTGCGGATGTGGAGGAAGTGGTACCCTTGTGTTAATACATTGCTGGTGGGAATGTAATGTGATGCAACCACTTTGGAAAACAGTTTGGCAGTTCCTCAAAATGTTAAACACAGAGTTACCATTTGGCCCAGCACTTCCACTCCTAGGCATGTACCCAAGATAATTGGAAACATATGTCCACACAAAAACCTGAACATGAATGTTCATAGCTGCATTATTCACCATACCCAACAAGTGGAAGCAATCAAAATGTCCATCAACTGGTGAATGGATAAATAAATAAATAAATAAATAAATAAATAAATAAATAAAATGTGGTCTATCCATACAATGGAATTATCCAGTCACAGAAAGGAATGAAGTACTGACGCATGCTATAACATGGATGGACCTTGAAACATCATGTTATGCGAAAGAAGCCAGTCACAAAAGGCCACATAGTCAGTGATTTGATCCTATGGCATGTCCAGAATAGACAGATCCATTAAGACACAAAGTCGATTAGTGGTTGCCTAGGGCTGGGGAGGGGATTGAGGGGAAATGGGGAGTGACTGATAATGGGTAGAGTTTCTCTCTGGGATGAAAAAATGTTCTAAATGGGTTGTGGTGATGGCTGTGCAACTCTGAATATATTAAAACCCAGTGAATTGTATGCTTCAAATGGATGAATTGTGTGGTTTGCACATGCTTTATGTCTTAATAAAGTTGTTATCAGAAAAGAACCTTGGTAAGTCAGAAACATACCACAATATCATACTCAAGCATCAAAAGAATGGCCACAAAATGTGATCAGGGCAGCTGTGATAAACTTCAGAAATTCTAGTGCATCATACTTGATCGTATAGTTACTATGTATCAACAGATATGCTACCATTTAAAAGTAAACTGATTACTGGGATGCAAAGATATATACTATAGAGACAAGCCCCATACTCAGACCTCAGTAAACTCTTACTAGAGTGTCTTTGTTCCAGTTTAGAAGGGAAAATAGGGCTGAGAGTAGCATGCACAGTTGGAGTTTCAAACTCACCACATGCCCACCCCAATCATCTGACCTGGGTCTTGATCTTGAAATCAGCTCTCCTGGCCCTATGCCAGGATTTCACAGCCCAGTCTGTAGGACCCTGGTACCTATAGATATGTAGGTGGCAAAATGGAGATAAAAACCCACTGACTAGTTGTACTTATCCTTTATAGATGGAGATTTAGTTGGCACTCTCAAAAAATGGTCAGACTTTCCCATAACAGCTAGCCAAGTTTCTCAGCTTCCAAGACCACCCTGGTTCCAGCTGGATTCTTTCTCCCTCCCTGAGGATGAGGGAGACCCCATGAGCACCCCCTAGCTGTCCTCACTGGGGCCAGCCATCCTTGCTACTGTTATTAAGCATCCTCAGGTGGACCACACTCTTGCTCATGTCTCCTCCCTTCTAACCTTGAGGAACCTTGAGCTTGATTTTCTCCAGTGTAACCTGATGAGCCCAGAACCACGCCCCTGCCCCTGAGTCGAGTGGGGATCCACGCATGCAGTCCTTTATCATGAGTCCTCTATAGTAGTCTCTACTTCAACTCTGTCCATTGCTTATCTTGTGATTCAATATGTTTTTCTTGTCCATCTGAATTTATTTAATATTTGGATCTCAAAGATCTATTATATTTAACCACATTTCAAAAGTTTGTGATTAGAGAAAGAAACCATCCATAATTTCACCTTGTTTATATGCATAAGTATTTGTACATAAGTACAATCGCAGTGAAGATAAAATTTTGTGCCATATTTTTTTACTTATCAAATCACAGGAAACTTTATGATCCAGTTAGAATTACTGTCATACTGAGGGAGCAGACAGAAGTCCCAGGCTCCATTATTTCCAACGATAACAGTTGTTAACATTTATATATATATAGCCCTTACTATAGGCATTGCTCTAGGCATTTGACAAATTTAATCTTCATGACAGCCCTATGAAGCAGGTACTATTATTTCCCTCATTTTACAGATGAAGAAATTGAGACACTGAGAGGTTAGATGGCTTGTCCGACATCACAGTTACTATAACCCAGGCTGCCTGGTACTAGAGTTTGCACTCATAACTCCTCTAGGGGGTCTTAAGCTTGAGTGTGTGCATCAGAATGCTTTGGACAGCCTGATAAAACACGAATTGCTGGGCCCCACTCCTAGACATTCAAACTGAGGAGGTCTGGGGAGGGCCCAGGAATTTACATTTCTAACAAGTTCCCAAGGGATACTGCTGGTGCAAAGATCACATTTTGAGAATCACTGCCCTACACTACACTAGTGGCTCACATGTTAGAGATACCTGGAACCCAACACCAGCCCTTACAGTGGCCAGGAAGGGAGCATTCCTTGTCATCTGCTTTCTTATTTCCTTCTGTCACCCTTCCCCCCACAATGGCAGGGCGTCCACTGAGCAGTTGCATATCACAAGGGGGTTGTCTTATCCGTGCCAGCCCCAGACTCAATTAGCTAAATGCAATCCCATCCATTAAAAGGCCTGATAAAATCAGTCCCTGGCTGTCAGGCTGCCCTGGCCACCGCTGAATTAATGCCTGTGCTGTCACTTGCCTGGCGCCTGTAGCCAATTGATCTCATAGGTTAATAAGATTAACTCAGGATTAACTCAGTCAGTCTCCCTGCAGCCTCTCACGCCCCGCGTATCCACCCCCCTCACCAAACTTCAGGAGGTTCAGGATTGTCCTTGGTGGGAGGAAGCTTTGCCGTCCTCCAAAGACAGCAGCTTTTCAGGATAGTAAGGGGCCCTTTAGGTTGCATCAACTGAGTCAATTTGACTTTGTAATCTGCAGGATTGGGACCAGCTCATCTGAAAATTGATTGCCGGACATGTAGAACAAACTGGTTCAGTGTTAACGAGGAGGAACGGATTTGTCCATCTGACCACAACCCAAATTGCTTGAAAATTTGGGCAGCTGTGTTAACAGGGAAAGAAGTTGGGACATGGAGTTGGACAGACCTGGCTTTGAGACTCTGCCTCATTACGACCTCGCTGTGTGTTCCCTCTGAACTTAGCTTTCTATATTAACAAAATGAGGCCAATAATAATTCCACCCTGTCTGCATTCCAGAGCAATTAAAGAATCATAAATTGGCCTATCGCTGCTTCAAAGGTCACTGCCTGAGGAGACAAATCAGGAATGGAGATCACAGCTCAGAGTGGAAAATGAAGCCAGGCTTCTGAGTTCAAAGATGAGTTCTTCCTCTTCCCAAATTCCCCTCATATCTGCCTATTGGCTTGCCTTTATGGAGGTCACCTCTGCCAAACAGTCCTCTTATAGTGGACACCGTGATGTGCCGCCAAGGTTCCACCTCAGGGATAAACAACTTATTCTCTTAAATGTTGGCCAAGCTGTCAGAAGGCATTCTGTTGTTAGCTCTCTTTGGGGATTACTTTGTCCAACGTCACATCTTGCCAGGGTGGCTCCCTCACCTCAACTCAGGGCAGCTCTGTGGGGCTTTCTCAGCTCCAGAGCTTCCCTTTTGGATTGACTGTGGCCTTTGTTGCAGTTTACATTACCCTCTCTGCATAATCCTGCTTCCTCACCCACTTTCCACAGTTGTGGATCCCAAGGGCCCCCTAACAAACTTCCTGCACACTAATCTCTGCCTCAGGGTCGGCTTCCTGGGGCCTCCAATCTCCTCTGGCAGGAAGGGCCCTTTGCAGTTTGAGAGGCTCATTGGCATATGCTCTCCCGTGGGCTCAGGCATGGCTCAGAGGCCTGCTCCAGAGAGGAGGCCGCTGCTACCTTTCCCACTCCCTTTGTTTCCTAATGGCTTCTAGGCAATTCTCTCTTTTAAAAATTGTCATGCTTTTCTGTTATGCTTTCCTTTTTTGTTCTTATTACAAAAGCGAAACATGCTTATCATAGTTAAAAATCAGAACATACAAACAGAAAGAGGAAAAGAACATTCATAATCCTACACACCAGAGGCAACCACGGCTGATACCTTGGGTATATCTTTCCAGAAATTTTCCTATGCCAAAGATGGAATCATACTGTAAACATTGTTTTGTGGTTTACTTCAACTCTCTCTCATTACCACAATAACTATTTTCTGCCAGCCATGTTCAGCCTCCCTATGAGAATGGGAAAGTGAAGACTCAGAAGCCTGTGGGCAGCCAGAGGCCCTAGTCCAGCCCCTCATACAGAAGAGATGTGGAAACTGAGGGTCAGAAAGAGGAAGGACCTCTTCTCAGGCCCCACACTGAGCCAGACGGGGGCTCCTCTCCAGGCACCCAGAGACCATCCAGATCACCTTCTGACCTGGCTCTGAGCCTCTTTCCAAATGTCTGAATTGCCCAACCAGGTTCAAACCAGGAGAGGAGCAGAAAATGGGACTGGCATAAAAGAAATGTAGGAAAATGAAACCAGCCTGTTGATGTCTGTGCCTGGGTCCAGGCCACTTTGCAGGTGTATGGTAGGCGCACCTGACAGCAATAACTTAAGAAATGAGGTTTGCCACATAGCGGTTGCTGAGGGAAGGTGCTAAGTGAGGGTGCCATATAAACTGCATGCTTTTTGCAAGAGGTTGTGGTTCTCCTGTCCAGCCTGCTCCCACTGGATCACCTCTGTAAGTAAGTTCCCTCTAATAAAACCCTATGTCTCGTTTGCTGGCTATGGGTCTCCTCTTCGGCCTCTTGAACCTGGTGCCATCCCTGCTGAAGTCAATAGGGGTCTAGCACAACAGCAGCGTTCAGCATTTGGTCCACAGGGGAGTCAGCAAGCTGTGTACAGAGCACCCCTCACGGCAGGTGGCACCCCTCCTCTTGCCGGCTACTGAGCAACCCCACCTCCCATCTGTTTCCCACACAGCAACCAGAGGAATCATCCTCAAAAGTCACTCAGGGATGAGGCAATGGATTCTTAGATATGACACCAAAAGCACAGACAACAAAAGAAAAAATAAACTGAACTTACATCAAAGTTGAAAACTTCAGCACTTCAAAGGCCACCACCAAGAAAATGAAAAGGCAGCCCACAGAAATGGAGAAAATATTTGCCAATCATGTATCTGTTAAGGAACTTGTATCTAGAATATAATAAAGATCTCTTATAACTCAATAATAAAAAGACAAATAAGGTTTGGGCATGGTAGCTCATGCCTGTAATCCCAGAACTTTGGGAGGCTGAGGTGGGAGGATCGCTTGAGGTCAGGAGTTTGAGACCAGCCTGGCCAACATAGTGAAATGCTGTCTCTACTAAAAATACAAAAATTAGCTGGATGTGGTGGTGTGCACCTGTAATCCCAGCTACTTTGGAGGCTGAGGCAGGAGAATCGCTTGAACCCAGGAGGTGGAGGTTGCAGTAAGCCGAGATCGCGCCTCTGCACTCCAGCCTGGGTAACAGAACGAGACTGCATCTCAAAGAAAAAAAAAGGAATGAAGTTCTGATCCAGGCTACAACATGGATGAACCTTGTAAACATTACACTAAGTGAAAGAAGCCAGCAAAAAAAGGCCCACATTATATGACTCCATTTCTATGATATGTCCAGATTAGGCAAATCCATCAAAACAGAAAGTTGATTAGTGGTCACTAGTGGCTGGGGAGAGGTAGCGGTTGGCAAAAGTGGAAAGTGACTGCTAATGAGAAAAACGTCTCCTTTTTGGCATAATAAAAATGGTCTGGAATTAAATGGTGACAGTTGTGCATATCTGGGAATATTCTAAGAGTCACTGAATTGTATGCATTACATAGGTGAATTGCATGGTATGTGAGTTATATCTCAAGAAAGGTATTAGTAAAGAAAGAAGTAAATCACATCCCGTTGCTCCCCAGCACATCTTCCCATTGCTTCTCATCACACAGGACTAAAATGCAAAGTCCTTACCATAAGGCCTGAATGATCTGGCCTCTGCCCCTCCCTGCTTGCTGGCTCTTTTCTTATCACAGGGGCCTTCTTGCTGCTCCTCAAACATGCCAGGTCCATTCCTACTTCAAGACCTTTGAACTGGCTGTTCTTTCTGCCTGGAACACTCTTTTCCCTGATTTTCACATGGCTTGCTTCCTTCCTTCATTTGGGTCTCTGCTCAAATATCACCTCTTCAGATAGATCCCTGATCTTGCTATGGTGTCCTGATCCTAGTCACCCTAGCCACATCACTCTGCTTACTTTTCTTCATAGCACTTACCACTACTTGAAGCTTTTCTTGGTAAGTGGTTTCATTGATGACTGTCTGTTTGCCCTATCCTGGACTGTAAGCTCCCTGAGGTCAAGGATCTTGTCTGTCTTGGTCACCAGCATATCCACAGTGCTTGGCACATGGCAAGTGGTCATTAAATGCATGTTGAATGAATAAATGAGTGAATCTCACTTCAGCCAACTGTCTTTGCAAGTATCCACTCCTGCTTCTGAGGAGGACTGAGTGTGAGTATGTCAAGGGGTTGTATAGCCCCTCCCTGCTGCTAAAATGCTACTACAGAACTGCTGCTGCTGCTGCTATGGCTGCAATTCTTTAATTTACCTTATACTTACTTACTGTGGGACTTTGGACAAGTCTCTTCACTGAGCTAAGACTCAGTCTATATTTGCAAAACTGAGATAATAATAATGTCTCACGGGGTTGCTATGAGTGTGTCCAGTACTTCTTAGTGCAGTGCCTGGCTCACAGAAGAAGACTCAATAAAGAGTAGCTATTGTTATTATTTAAGCCTCCCACCTCTCCTTAATTCCAGGAATTTGGGACACTCTTTTTGCAGCAGAGTGGAGGACTACTTGCACACCCAGACAGTGCTGGAACTCTGGTCCAGACATCCTCCGCCCAATTAGCTGTCTTTCCCATATAAACCTTTATGGCCTCAGCCTGCATCACTGCAGGCTCGGCCCCTGAGAGCAGCCCCCAGCCACCCTGCACAAGTCCACCCAGGTAGGGTGGCCGGATGCTCAACTGGCCTTCATCCTCCTTTTCTGGGCAGAGTCCGGGGCAGGGAGATGCACTCACAAACTGTTTTCCACTATTCTGAAAATTCTCAGTCCCAAAACATTGCACATAACCTCCATGGCCAAGTTACTTTCCTAATTCCGGTTGCCATAACAACGCGATTTAATGAAGGAGCAATTTTTTTTTCTTAAAATAATTCAACCCGTTTCCATATCAACAGGGGTTTATTTTGGTTCCACATGCAGCAAGGGCTTGGTAGCCCAGCACCTGACAGCACCTTCTGCACTTTGGGAGGAACTTGAATTTCCAGGGGGCCATTTGAGATGTGGGAAAGGGACTGTGGTGGCCGTGTGTGCTGAGGAGGCCATGGCCTCAATAAAGAGAGCAATAAACAGTGTGGGCACCTCAGAAGTTCCTCCTTGGGTTTATTTTTTATTTTTTATTTTTTATTTTTTATTTTAGGTGGGAGGATGGAAGAAACAAGGAGGGGACAAGTCGTTCAGCGTCCTGTCCAAAGTCTAGGGTCTACAGAAACCAACTCCCTGTTGCTGGGCCTCCCTCATGAGACCACAGGCTAGGAGGAGAGTCCCGGGGCTGGGGTTGGGCCTCTTTGTTGGAAAGCTTGCTGGAGGGGGTCACGGCAGGGGAAGGGGTTGCACAACATGCATAGTAAATGATTCTATCTGTGCCTAAGCTGGCTGTATGTGACTAGATTCCTTCATAAATTTACTCATTCAAGAAACATGACTGAGTACCTACTAGGTGGCTGGTACTGTGCAGGGGACCTTGAGGACACAACGAGATACAGTCCCTGTCCTTAGGAAGCTCCCAGTCTGGTGATGAGGAGGTCATTCTCAGAGGCTGTCTTCTAGGCCAGTGCTTCTCAAACTTTTTTTGCACATGAATCACCAAATCCCCTGGGGATGTTGTTAAAACGCGGGTTCTGTCGCAGTAGGTGGAGCGGGGGTGTGTGTGCTGAGATTCTGTATTTCTTAACACTCTCGTAGGTGATGCAGCTGCTGCTGCTGCTGGTCTTCATACCTCACTTCGAGTAGCAAGGATCTAGACAACTAAGAAGTTGGTGGAGAAAATACGGGACCAGAGAAAAGCACTTCACCCCTCTGTTCCTGGCATCCTTGGGGGGATGCCCCATCCTGTGGATTTTGGCTGCATCTCCTACTGGAATGGGGTGACTTTCTCATTGAGCAGAGAACTCTGCTTTGCTTTCTGAAGAACTTCTCTAATTCTGTGGAGTTTTTAATAAATAAGAATGAAAAGGTGGAACAACCAGGGTGTTTAACAACCCTAGCTGAGAGGCCACCAGAATTGCTTCAATTCCTTTCTGGGGAAGTCTAAGTTAGCCATGTAAAGCAGCACACGGAAGGACAGAGCCCCAGCCTTTCTCAATGAAGACCGTGCCTGGGCTGGGTGAGGTGGCTCACGCCTGTAATCCCAGCACTTTGGGAGGCTGAGGCGGGAGGATCATGAGGTCAGGAGTTCGAGACCAGCCTGGCCAACATAGTGAAACCCCGTCTCTACTAAAAATACAAAAATTAGCCGGGCGTGGTGGTGCCGCCTGTAATCTCAGCTACTTGGGAGGCTGAGGCAGGAGAATGGCTTGAACCTGGGAGGCGGAGGCTTGAACCTGGGAGGCGGAGGTTGCAGTGAGCCGAGATCGCGCCATTGCACTCAATCCCAAGTGACCGTGCAAGACTCTGTCTCCCAAAAACAACAACAACAACAACAACAACAACAACAAAAAACCTGCCTGAATGCACACTTTGGAGGAATGTGTTTAAGGGGGCCAGTATAAGTCAAGAGTCAAGTTCCAGTTCCAGCTCTGTTTCTTCCTAAGCCCTGTGACCTTGGGCAAGTCAAGTCACCTCCCAGTGCCTCATCTATAAAATGGGAATAACAATCACACTTAATTCACAGGGTTGTTTTGAAGAGTAAACGAATTAATGTTTGTAAAGTGCCTGACACACAGCAGGTACCAAAACAGCTCATTCATTCAACAAATACTTAGAGAGCCCTTTCTGTGTACTGGGCCCATAAGCTTGGGGAATACAACAGTGAACAGGACAGACACAGTCCATGCCCTCACGGAGTTCACACTAAAGCAGAAGAGATCTGAATGATAAGAAGGAACCAGCCGCACAAAGAGAAAAAGAGCACACTTGGCAGGGGAAACAGCAAATGCAAAAGCCCTGGGGTGGAAAAGGATGACTGAAAGGAGCCAGTGTACGTGCGATGTATGAGGGGAGCATGGCAAGAAAAGATGTCACAGAGGTGGTCAGGGGCCATATTACTTCAGAGTCTTATGGGCTGCAGTCAGGAATTTGGATTTGATGCTCGATACCTGAAAGCTGTTGGAGGGTCTATGGTCTGGGGAGGGGAAGGGACCTGTGTGGTGTGACCTGACTGCTCTCCTTCACTGCCTACAGTGCCGGCAACCTGGGCTCAGCGTTTCCTTCCCTGCCAGACCCGCATCTCCTCAAATTTCTGGAACTAGAAAGCCCATCCAAGGCCTCGGGATTTCACGTCTAGATGCTCACTGGAGAAATGTGTGGGATGCACACACTACTAGCCTGCTGCAGTTTGCTCAGGCTGGTCTGTGTGCAGAAGGTCTCTGTGCTCAGTGACCACTCTTCTGGCCCCGCCCCCAGGCAGCAGAGCGAAGGCTCTGGAGCAGACGATGTGGGTTCAAATCCTGGCTCTGTCGCTTATTAGCTGTGTGACCCTGGGAGATTCACGTTGCCTCTATGGGCCTCTGTTTCCTCATCTGTAAAATGACGTAAGAATAGTAACTACTTCCTAGGGAAGTTGTGATGACGCAGTGAGTGAATGTGAAGGCAACGCTTCAGCCTGGCACCTAGGAAGTGCTGCACGAAGCCTGTGGACAGGCAGTAGGTTGGTGTCTTTGACTTTGAGGCTGGGGTGAGTTAATGTAAGGGCAAATACTGCAAATGCCCCAGAACCCTTAACAAAGGGCAGCTACTGCCGTGGCTGGGATAACACTGCACACCAGTGTGCCACTGGGTCCCAGTTTTTACTTTCCACCTTGAGGAATCGCCAAGACCTGTCAATCTGACCTCCTAACTCCCTCTCAAATCCGTTCCTTCTCCCACTCACTGGCACCTCTCCAAATCAAAGCCCTGTTACTTCTCAACTAAACAATTACAAGAACCTCCTACCTGCTGCTCTTCCTCCCTCAGATCTTGCTCTCTTATGATCCAGCCTCCACGGGGCCAAGAGAGTCATCTTCTAGACACACAACAAGTCAGATCAGCTCTTCCCTCTGCCTCAAAACCACCAGGATAAAATGCCAGTTCCTCAGCCTGGCTGACAGGGTCTCCCCAGTCTGGCCCCTGCCTCTTCTCCGCTTCACATGCGCCGCTTCCTTTAGGAGCACCATTCACCAGCTGAATTGTTCCTTTGCTCTAGAATGCCATTCTCCCACCCATGCCCTGTTTTCCACCTAGTAGAAGTCTACCCTTGCTCCTAGAGTCTCTATGACGTTGTCCCAACTTCGCTTTTCCTCATGGGTTGTTCCTTCCTCCAACACCCCCCCGGGACTCTATCTTCTGTCTGTTGGTGCACATGGGTCCTCCTCCCCACTAGATGGTGAGCCCTGAGGGCAGAGGAGACAGCAGAGCAGAGCAATGACATCATCTATCACTGTGTAACCTCAGCACCCAGCCTAGCCAAATCAAGGGCTCATGAGCACAAACACTGGCAGGGCCCAGGCAGGTAACACCAAAGAGAGAAGCAGGCTAAATGGGGCCTGCCGTGAACTGTGGAACTCCCTGCCCACCCACAAGGGGGCCGAACCCCTTAGTGTTAGCTGATTCATCCATCGGGACCAGATCTTAAGATTTTTTAAGAAAGTGCATTGGGAACTAACTTACATTATTTATTTATTGTTTATTTATTTATTTAAATTTTTTGTATTTTCAGTAGAGACGGGGTTTCACCGTGTTAGCCAGGATGGTCTTGATCTCCTGACCTCGTGATCCGCCCACCTCGGCCTCCCAAAGTGCTAGGATTACAGGCATGAGCCACCGCGACCAGCCTTTTTAAAATTTTATTTTTTTATTATTATTATACTCTAAGTTCTAGGGTACATGTGCGCAACGTGCAGGTTTGTTAAATAGGTATACACGTGCCATGTTGGTTTGCTGCACCCACCAACTCGTCATTTACATTAGGTATTTCTCCTAATGCTATCCCTCCCCCAGCCCCTACCCCCCAACAGGCCCCGGTGTGTGATGTTCCCCCTTCCTGTGTCCATGTGTTCTCGTTGTTCAACTCCCACCTATGTGTGAGAACATGCAGTGTTTGGTTTTCTGTCCTTGTGATAGTTTGCTGAGAATGATGGTTTCCAGCTTCATCCATGTCCCTGCAAAGGACATGAACTCATCCTTTTTTATGGCTGTACAGTATTCCATGGTGTATATGTGCCACATTTTCTTAATCCAGTCTATCGTTGATGGACATTTGGGTTGGTTCCAAGTCTTTGCTATTGTGAATAGTGCCACAATAAACATACGTGTGTGTGTGTCTTTACAGTAGCATGATTTATAATCCTCTGGGTATATATCCAGTAATGGGATCGCTGGGTCAAATGGTATTTCTAGTTCTAGATCCTCGAGGAATCGCCACACTGTCTTCCACAATGGTTGAACTAATTTACACTCCCACCAACAGTGTAAATGCATTCCTATTTCTCCACATCCTCTCCAGCATCTGTTGTTTCCTGACTTTTTAATGATCGCCATTCTAACTGGCATGAGATGGTATTTGTTTATTTCTTCTTAAGCTGCACTTCTGAGTGTGGAAAATTCATTTTTTGAACTATGCAGAACAAAAAAACCTGAACTTCAGGCCACACTTCATCTTTCAGCCTATCATCTTGCAAACTCAGAACCTTTGTGTGTGTGTGTGTGTGTGTGTGTGTGTGTGTGTGTAATGAGGGAATGAATGAATGAATTTTTCTGGATTCAAGTCTCTTTTTTTTTTTTTTTTTTGAGACGGAGTCTCACTGTCGCCCAGGCTGGAGTGCAGTGGCGCGATCTCGGCTCACTGCAGGCTCCGCCCCCCCGGGGTTTACACCATTCTCCTGCCTCAGCCTCCCGAGTAGGTGGGACTACAGGCACCCACCATCTCGCCCGGCTAATTTTTTGTATTTTTAGTAGAGATGGGGTTTCACTGTGTTAGCCAGGATGGTCTCGATCTCCTGACCTAGTGATCCGCCCGCCTCGGCCTCCCAAAGTGCTGGGATTACAGGCGTGAGCCACCGCACCCGGCCTCATGGATTCAAGTTTCCTATAGCTACTGTAAATTTCAAAGGTTTGGGGGAATTTACACGTAGTCAGTTCAGTTGCTATTTGGTTTGATTTTTTGGCGTAAGGACATGAACGTCAAAATTGAAAGTCAAGTTTTTACATTTCTCTCTTTAAAAATGAAGCCCAACCTTCTTTCACTTGGTGGTTATAACAGTATTGCATTTCCTGGGTAGCTCACAGGCCTTGTGAGCAGACCTGTAACCTCAATTGTGGTGACATCCCTCTTTGAGATGCGGGTCACCCCAGAAGGAAGGGAGGGATGTGAAAGCCACAGAGATTGTTTCCATGGTGGCTGATTTGCTTAGTTTGGTAACCTCTTATAAACAAACTGTGCAGAAGATGGCAACGGCACAGTTCCCTCCAACTTCCACCTACCTCGTCCCACTTATCTTAGCCCCAAGTAAGAGAGGTTGGGGGAAAGACTGAGGACTCTGAATTACAGGCATCAAGGACTCAAATTCCTTTTAGGTCCTGACTCCCTGTCCCTGGGACTCCTATAACTGGCTTTGGGCTGCAGGGAGGGACTTGCCCAAAGGCCTGCAGGGTGGGAGGCAGCCAGTTGCATTTCCTGAGTGACTGGAACACCAGACCTTGAGCTGCTTGATCCCCCATTCAGGACCAAGGCACTCAGTCCCCCAGCTACCAGGGGTGTTGGTTCATGGCTCACAGTTGAGTCTCTTCTCCAAGGTAACAACCCCTTTCCTGGGGGGCAGCCTGCATCCAAGTTCTCGTCAATAGATGGGGTGGGGTGGGAGGTGGGGGAAGAAAGGCCCAGCTGCCTGGCCTCAACTGGGGCCATCTGAAGAGCATCTCAGCTCCAGAGCTTCCCATGTTATCAACTGAGGTCTCCAGTGTGCCCACACTGCAGGTGAACTCCTGTCTCTGACCAATCCTGCTCCCTCACAGGTGCTGTTCTAGAAGGCAGTTCCCAACAAACCTTTTGCAGGCAAATCAATATCTCCAAATTTGTTTCTTGGAGATGCCAGCCTATGACAATCCCGTGCCTTGGCCTCTTTTCTCTCCCTGCCTTTTCTTCCTTGTTGAGCACAATCACTCCAAACGCCCCCATGATCATCTCAGAGGATGATACTCAACTCTTTCCTGTTGCCACGGCCACTCTCCCAGTCTGCCCACTTGCATTTCTCAGAGCCTGGTGGACATCTTCACCTGGATACCCACTTTTTTAGTCTCAAATTTAATATACTTAAAATAGAACCCTCTCCTGCTATCCTAATCCACTCTTCCTCCTGACTTCTGTATTTCTGTTAATGAATCCCAGGCTGGAGACCTCAGCGTCACCTTGGGCAACCTCCTGCTCAGAAACCTTTAGCATCCCCTCAGTGTGAGCAGAACACATGCCCATGCTCCTTATCTTCATACTCAAGGCCTTCCTTGTTGACTCAAATGAGGCTGATTTCCTGACAACCCTCTAATCCAGGATTTCTTAACAGTTTAATGGCTTGGACTCCATCAGGAGCCTAATGAAACTTATGGGCCTCTACTTGGAATGTTTCTACAAGCACAAAATAAAATACATAGGATTACAAACGAAGCCAATTGCATTTAAAGTTATCTATATATGTCTTAAAATTTGCAACATAGTAATATGCATTTCATTATTAACACATTAAGTAACATGAGCTAGTGGTGGGTCCAGTGACTGCCATGATTTTGAAGTAGTCGTGAATGGGACAGTAATTTAAGGCACCTGCAGCAGCAGTAATGAGATATAAAAACATCTGTGGCTCCTGTTAGAGACAAAGTCACAGGCTAACGCCGCTGTGATGTGTGGCCTGTGTTCATAATGGAAGGAAAGCTAACTTTCAATTACAGGTTAATGAAGATAAAGTTATAATTTTTTCTCATTTAAGTACATGAACTCCTGGTCAAGCACTTCTGTGCTATAGGGAGTCCATATTGTAGCTCAAATTGGATATTCACACTTCCCTGAACGAATGTCACGCATCCCACATGCATCCTGGCTGATGCTGGAAACTGGTACTCGGGCACCGGGTCAAGTCGGCCTCACTCTCCACATGGACCTTCTGCCACAGGCTGGCCAGGGCTTGGGGCTAAGAGCTGTGCAGAGCACTGCCTGCCCATGGGCAGACCTGGGAAGGTATCTTCTCTGGCTTTTCTCCTCTCAGGTCCCAGGCCCTGTCTGAGTGAATTTACATGTTTCTGATGGCCCAACCAAGATTACCCAGGCACTTGGCTCATGGGGTAGTGTACAGCCATCAAGCTAGTTGTAGAGCATCTAGTTGAAGATGCCTTCTCCAAGGTGCCATTTGGAGCTGTGAAGAGGCCACTACTCTGCCTGGGTCCTTCTCCTGAACCTTGGACCTGGGACTCATCCAGCTCTACTCTTACCTTGCTACCAGATTCTAAATGTTCTGCAATGCATGGGACTGTCCTGTACAATGAAGAATTGTCTTACCCACAAGGGCCATGATGGCCTCAGTGAGAAATACTGCTTAGGAAGTTTATAACTGTTTGCTTAGTGCTTCAGTAGTCCTTGGCCTGGGGTGCCAGCAACGGAGGCAGAGCAAATCTGTGGGCATTTCTCTGGACTCTTCCCAGTCCCCTCTGGCCTGAAATCCCAGTGACCTTTACATCTAGGATTGGGATTGAGGGAGCGATGTATAATATGGTGAGAACCTTCCCCCACTCCCTCCACTGTGGCCACTGCAGCTATCAGTTCCAAATCCAAGCTTTCCCAGGCATGGGACTTTGCTAGGTCAAGAGGAGCTACCTGGGCTTGACAGCTGCCACTAGGGAGGGAAAAGTTGGCAAGAAGCTGTTTTTAGTTTCCTCCAGATGTCTGCTGGCCTAGGACCCTTTGGCTCTGTCCCCTGGGAAGGAATGTCTGTCCTAGGCAGCCTCTGCTTTGCTACTGGAGCTAGGGAGTGGGTACTCCTATCTGGGGCAAGAGAATGTGCCAACTCCTACTGTGCTTTTGCGGGTGAATCATTTCCAGGTAGGAGCTGTCACGAGTCACCCTGGTGTTCACCTCCATTGCTTTCCATGAACCAGTCTAGTTTCCTAAAAATACCTGCTCCCTGTTTCCCAGGCCAAAATGCTCCAGGAAATGCCTGCAGCCCATGATTGTCAGATAAGTGGCTTCTTCTGTTAGTTTGACCTGTATTCTGATGAAAGGGATTAGTCACTAATACTGCAAAAAACAATATTCTGTGACTTTCAAATTATATCTGTTAAGAATAATGAATACTTATATAGGGCTATTTATTATACTCTATAGTTTATAAAGGCTACTTTATATATTAGGTTGAACCATACCAAATTGCTGGCATTTAAATGCTTTGGACAGTTTTATAGGATTCAACCTAACACGTTTTCTCATTTATTCCTCACCGTAATGCTGGGTAGGTATTTTTAGCCCCATTTTACAGAGTAAAGTACTAAATCTTAGAGTGGTGAAATGACTTTTGACTAAGATTATATATATAGGAAATAGCAGGGTTGAGACTTGAACTAAGGGTTGAGACTTGAACTAAGTCTGTCTGATGCCAACTCTCACGCTCTTGGTTCTCGAGGTAGGATGATTCAGCCTGGAAGACCACTGCAAGGCTTCGAGACTCCTAGACTACCCTCAGGAATCCCCTGGCTGGTTTCTCTTGTCACCTTTTCTTAGTGGGAGAGATCAGCAGGTGCATAGATGCCTGCAAGTAGAAGGCTCTAAAGTGATGAGGTGACAAGTTCTAGTTTTAAGGCTTTGGGAGCCCTGAGGAGGTACAACAAAGACAATATCCAAAGCATGTTAATTCACCCATGCATTTATCCATCCAAGAGAATGCTACTGGGTAGCTCCCATGCATGTGACAGGCTCTGCACTAGGTGCTAAGTTAGTGCAGAGCCTAGGCTGCCAACATTCAGGGAAGAGGCTTAATCAGCAGGGCTTCTACACTTTGGCCAGCCTCAGGAGGGGGCTGAAGCAGTAGAGGCTGGGGTGAGATCACCATGTGCATGGGACTTAGATTTCCTGTGACACTGCTCTGTCTTCCTAGCCCAGGCATGATTTGGGAGGCCACAGCTTGTGTGACCAAGCAGAAAGAAGCTGAGCTGTTGCCTGGTGCTTCAGGAGTCTGATACCACTGAGAGTTTCTAGGCTGCAGGGCTGGAGGAGGCAGCAGTAGGAAGGGAAAAGGAATGCTGGTGTTCTACTCCTCAGCATGGTAATGGGGAAGCTGGCAGGTGGGGCCAATGAAAAAGAGCTCCCTCCCAGGCAGCCACAGGAAGAAATTCCTTTCTCCTGCGCCTAGCTGCTCTGAACCCTTGGCTCCACCATGGGGTTGGGTCTTGTAGCTGGCCAGCTTGGGGAGAAAAGGCTGGGGGAGGGCTCGTTTAGAACTTAGGCAGTGGGCATGCGACCGCCACCTTTGTTCGGGGACAGCATGTTGTCCTGTTGGAGATAATCACATTTCTCAGCTTCCTGTCAATCCAGGGGCCAAGCCCCCAAGCCTGCTGTGGAGTCCAAATGCTTCCCAAACCTGGCCTGACTCAGGCCAGGGCAAAACTGGCTGCTCCACCTGTCCCCAGTGCTCTCCAGCCACCTGCCTCCTCCCATTCTGCCGACACCCATCCAGGCACCAAACCCCGAGCTCAAACCCTGATGCGAGTCTTCTTGCAGGATGCAATTGAGCCCATGCTTACCATTCCAGGCTCTAAGCTGTGCCGCCATGGCTGTCACCACTGCCGCCCAGGAGCACAGTGGCTCTGGGGCCACACAGTTAAGATCTCACAGTTGAGTAAGCCACAATGTGGGTTCTTCACACCACACCCTCCCCAACCACAGTGGTAGGGATTTCCTCAGAGCCCCATTGCCACACACTCTGCTTTTGAAAAAAAAAAAAAAGGAAATAGGCATTGGGTTTTGAGTGTGATGAGAAGCTGTGAACAGAGGCGCCTCTGAAAGCAAAGAAAGGGGAACCTGTGACAGACCTCAGATAATCACCTCCTGAGCACCCAGGCTCTTTCTAGATCTCTGTGGCCATGCTACAGCTTGTGGAAAGGCCAGGGCCATTTGTACAGCAATGTGCCACATAATGGCATGTAAGTTAACACAGCAGTCCCCAACCTTTTTGGCACTAGGGACTGATTTTGTGGAAGACAATTTCTCCACCGACTTGGGTGGGGTCATGGATTCAGGATGAAACTGTTCCACCTCAGATCATCAGGCATTAGTTAGATTCTGATAACGAGCACGCAATTGAGATCCCTCACATGCACAGCTCACAGTAGGGTTCCTGCTCCTATGAGAATCTAATGCCGCTGCTGATCTGACAGGAGGTGGAGCTCAGGTGGTAATGCTCGCCCGCCTGCCACTCACCTCCTGCTGTGTGACCCAGTTCTTAACAGGTCATGGACTGGTACGGGTCCATGGCCCAAGGGTTGAGGACCCCTGGGTTAATGGACTGCATATATGACAACCGCATATATGACAGTGGCCCCATTAGATGATACCATAGTTTTGCTCTATCTTTTCTAGGTTTAGGTATGTTTAGATACACAAATAAGTACCATTGTGTTACAACTGCCTGTAGTATTCAGCACAGTCACATGCTGTATGGGTTCGTAGCCTTGGAGCCATAGGCTGTACCATATAGCCTAGGTGTGCAGCAGGCTACACTATCTAGGTTTGTGTAAGTACACTCTATGATGTTTGCACAATGAGGAAATCACCTAATGACGCATTTCTCTCATAGCGTATCCCCATTGTGAAGTGAGGCCTGACTGTACTTGGCTCGGCTGTTCTGGTCTGCACTCAATCAGCATACGTTGAATTTATTGGAGTCCACAAACCAAGACCCTGAGAAGCTTCATGAGTTGCCTCGAGTGGTGAAGTTGAGGATTTTGTCCTCAATGTCTGACCTTCTAATCCATTCCTACCAACCACAGAGACACACAGCTCAGGTGACATTTTGAATCTCTCTGCCTGCTCAACTTCCACTGTTCAATACAGTAGCCAGAAGCCACATGTGGCTCTTAAGCTCTTGAAATTGGCAGTCTGAACTGAAATGTGCTGGATGTGTAAAACATACACCAGATTTCAAAGACTGAATATGAAACAAAGAATGTAAAGTATCCCATTAATAATTTTTAATATTTGATTACATTGTAAGACACTATTTTTGATATATTGGAGTAAATTAAATATATTATTAAAATTAATTTCACCTTTTCTTTTTACTTTTTAAATGTGGCTACTAGAAATGGGGACACTGGTGGCTGGCGTGGCGGCTCACGCCTGTAATCCCAGCACTTTGGGAGGCTGAGGTGGGCGGATCATGCGGTCAGGAGTTCGAGACCAGCCTGACCAATATGGTGAAATCCCATCTCTACTAAAAATACAAACAAAAAATTAGCCAGATGTGGTGGTGGGGGCCTGTAAATCCCAGCTACTCAGGAGGCTGAGGCAGGAGAATTGGTTGAACTCGGGAGGCAGAGGTTGCAGTGAGCCGAGAATGCACCACTGCACTCTAGCCTGGGTGACAGAGTGAGACTCCGTCTCAAAAAAAAAAAAAAAAAAAAAAAAATGGGAACACTGGTGCCAAAATTGGCAAATAGATGAATGAAATACAATAGTTCAAAACAAACTTATGTATATATGAGCATTTAGGATATAATAAAGGTGGCATTTCAAATCAGCTGGGGAGGGGAATGTAGCTACTAAGACAAAATTCAAAATTCCATAAGTGGCTGGCATTTGTGGCCCACATTATATTTCTATTGGATAGTGTGGTGCTAGACTTTCTATTTTACCTAAATGTCCATTAACAAGGGATGGGTTCCACACATCATGGTGCATCTACACAAGGGGATGATATGCAGCTATTAAGAAGAATGAAGGAGATCTCTTTGAGTAGAAACTAGAAAACTTCAGAGTTATTGGTAAGTTGAAAAAAAGGGGCAAGGAATGGGCCAGTATGTATTGTATGATCTCATTTGTGTATCAAAAGCACACAGATGCTTATATATGCACAGAATAAGTTTGCGAGGACCCACAAGTAACTGTTAATTCTAGATGATTTTGACATGTATGTTTCACTTGAAACTCTCCAGTACTATTTGAAATTTTAACAGCAAACGTGTCATTTTACAATAACAAACCATTAAATATATTTATTTTCATGTAACATAAAACTATTAAAATAAAAAGTAAATAAAATAAAATTTTAAAAAATCAGTTTCTATTATTCAATTCATAGCTTTATTTCTATTCCTCCACTTGTAAACACCCCTTTCAACTTCTTCTTTCTTTTTTTTTTTTTTTTTTTTTGAGACGGAGTCTTGCTCTGTCATCCAGGCTGGGGTGCAGTGGCGCAATCTTGGCTCACTGCAAGCTCCGCCTCCCGGGTTCACGCCATTCTCCTGCCTCAGCCTCCTGAGTAGCTGGGACTACAGGCGCCCGCCACCACGCCCGGCTAATTTTTTTGTATTTTTAGTAGAGACGGGGTTTCACCGTGTTAGCCAGGGTGGTCTCGATCTCCTGACCTCGTGATCCACCCGTCTCGGCCTCCCAAAGTGCTGGGATTACAGGCGTGAGCCCCCGTACCCGGCCAACTTCCTCTTTGTTATTCCTCCCTTTCTGTCCTATTCTTTCCAAACCTTCTCTTTCCTCTCTCCTTCAAAACCCACAAGGGTCTATGAATGAGGAGCCATTCCACTTCTGTTGGCTCCCCTTGCTCAGCTGCTGCCTCTGTCTTCCCGCCAAGGAAGAGCCTGAGGAAGGGCACCATGTTGGGTACTGCTCGATTCCAGACACAATAATCAAAGATGGCCGCATCAGCTCTATCAACTGTGGAGAAAGAGACCTACCTGGTGGAAATACATCCTACCATTTCTTCCTAGCAATTTTGCCACATTCATGTTAAGAGAGGGCGACACAGAAGAGAGGACAATAACTCCGTAAATTGTGTCTGTGTGTTTTTTTCTTTCCTGGTTCAAGGGTGGGCAGAGGCAGGGTAAATGCAGGAGGCATTGGAGAGAAGGTTTGGTCCACATTTGGGAAACCAATTTAATTGCCACCTGCAGTTAAAAATCACTAAGAGGGTTTAAGTGTTTTGAAAAGAGAACTATAGTGGTTGGAGAAAGGAAAAAAGCTCTCCAGCTTCTGGGAAACAGGTATAACAAGAGATGTGTTTGCTCCAGGGCAGATGGGAACCTCAGTCCTTAGACTTTAATTGAGAGAGGAAGAAAGACAAGAGGTCTCAGCAGACTGTCAAGCAGATAATAGCTTCTGAAGGGTGGGCCTGCAAGAACTGAGAAATGAAAGACCTGTTGATGTGTGTAGGGGACAAGTGGTGTGGGAAAATACCAAATTTTCTTTTACACTCTTTCTCAATGCAAATGGAATAAATTCTTTCGAATAAAGAAGGGTTTTGAATGTCTACTGGAACTTTTTTGTTTATCACAGACACACTTTCCCCTCCCGCTTCTCCCCCCAAAAGTTAAGGACCTGGCAGTGCAATAAGTAGCAAGAACACTGGATGGGGAGTCAGGAGACAGCCATGGTCCTGAATTTGCAGAATATGACAACAAATGATATATATGAAATTCCCCTGGAAGCTGTAAAGCATAGTTAACTGCGGTTAAGTGTGGTTAACTGTTATGAAACTTAAGTTTGTTTATGGCCCTTCCCATTTCTTCCCCTTTTGGGCCCTCTTCTCTTCCAACCTGTTGGAACAAAAACTACTGGGCCCAAGGTTTGAAAGGAATCCAATTCAAAGAACACATGTTGGTCCCAGAGAAGATCACCTAGACTGAAGAACGTTTTCAGCATCCTAAGTTAATGGTAACTCAGCTATTTTTAAAGTAATATCCCATTCAAAAATTGGAGGACTAGGAAGAGATTTGTTAAATTATACAAAATTACAGCTGGGGAGGAGGAAAAAGTTCTAGTGTTCTATGCCATTGTAGGATGACTATAGTTAAAAATCATGTATCATTGCTAGGCATGGTGGCATGTGCTTGTAGTCCCAGCTACTTGGGAGGCTGAGGCAGGACGATCGTGTGAGCCCAGGAGTTTGAGTCCAGCCTGGGCAACACAGTGAGACCCAGTCTCTAAAAGAAGAAAAAATTTAAAAACCCAAATGATAATATATACTTTCAAATAGCTAGAAGGAGGATACTGAATGTTCCCAACACAAAGAAATGATAAATATTTGAGATAATGGGTATGCTAATTACCCTGATCTGATCACTATACATTATCTGTATACATTATCTGTATCAAAACATTACTATGTACCACATGAATGTGTACAAATAATTACATTTGTCAATTTTAAAACAACTTAAAAATTGGAAGCCAACAATTTACCTTTAAGAGGAATTCTGCATTCAACATAAAGCTAGAATGCCATATATTATCCTACACAATTTTTAAGTACTAAATGCTTTTTTCAGATTAAGTCTAGCAAGCTGATTTCTGGACTGAAGGACTGACATCATACTGCTCCACAGAGGCGAGATAAGGAGAAATGGACCCTCCATACACTGTACCTCAACAGCCTTGGGATTGGCTTTATGGGCTCCAGTGGCCCAAGTCCTGGGGACACAGTTAGCTAAAATATCTCCTTGCCTCTTCCTCACTCCCAAAAGTTAGTCTGTCACCAAGTTCTGTTGATTCTACTTCCCAAATCTGTCCAGAATCTGGCCATTTCTTACCATCAGCACTGCCACCACCCTAGACCAAGCCACTGTTGCAGGCAGAAGTCTCCTAAGTGGCCTCCCAGCCCCCTCTCCTGCCCTCTGGCTCTACGAAGCAGCCACAGTCAGCTTTTTAAAAGAGCAGCCCTACTGCATCTCCCTTCTGCTTGGACCTCGGATGAGGAGATCTTTGGCTAATATCTGTCTACCCCTGTGGCCTGAAAGCTCAGGGTGCCAGCAGGAACCCTGTCTGTTTTGATGACCACTGTAAGCTCAGGCCTGGCCTCATGCCTGGCATGTAGTAGACACTTATTTGTTGAATGAAGGAATGGATTTTAGCAGTGCACAATCGTACAGTGCTTTAAAGGTAACAAAAACTTCATTTGATGCTCAGAATAACCCTGTCATAACCCTGTGTTATTGCTCTCATTTTGCAGATGAGGAAATTGAGGCTTAGAGCATTGCCTATGTTGGCAGAGTTAATGCAGAGCATATTGAAATCCAGGTCTATGGGGGTCAAAAGCCCATGCCTTTCTGGCTAAACCCCTCAGAGAGCTACGGGAGTGTGGAGGGGGCATGGAGTTCAGAGGCACTTTGATATTTCTTGGCTGTATAAGGGGCTACTTTACTCAGGCCTTCAGGGCCCTAGAGGCAAGTCCTGTGGGGATTCCCTGCCAAGCAGCCAGGGAGGACAATGGATTCTAAATCAGGCTTTCCTGGATGACTACTCTAACTACAGTGACCTTATTTTCTGAATCTCAAATCAGAATTCTTGGTCTGACAAACAGAATAAAATACTTGAAACTGGGACTTTTCCGGAAAATCCAGGGCACAGAGTTGCTGTACCTATACCACATGGCAGCTACATAATGGGCACTTCTCGGCAAATTCTGACCCAGACACCTTGGTCTATCACATCTCAAGATTTCTTTTAAAAAACAAAAGCTGTTTTCTGGGCCTCACCCCAAATTCTTTCCATCTACGTTTCTTGTTTGTTCGTTTAATTACTTCCCTTACTTGCTCTTATCTTTCCTGTTTACAGCTTTCTTCTCAGTCTGCCCGAAAGAGCTTCTAGGTCCTGCTTGCTGATGGATGCTATAAGCTATTGAGAGAAATCATAAGCAAAAAAAGTGCTTGGGAACCATGGCAACAGGGGCCATAGCAACAGGGGCCAAGCACTGAGAGACAGCCCTTCCTGGTTTCTGTTTTAGACCAAGTGGTGCTGATAAGGCCTGATGGTCCCATTGTGTCTGCTAGTCAGGCAACACTGTTAGCAGGAGGCATTATGGCAAAATTCTGGTTTCAGAAAGAGCTTTGCAATGCTCTTGCTTTACTGCACCCTGCATTGCAATGGTGGGCTCATGGTAAAGGGCATTGCCAAATCCAGGGTTGAATCTAAAATTTGCCCCAATTACTCCTCACATGTGGTTCAAGTATACTTAGAGCTCCATGATGGACAGGCAGGCAGGTCCCAGTGTTAGGGTGACAACTGCAAAAATTTGGTTGTCATTCTCTTGGGCCTGGAAGTCGAGAATCATAAGGTTGTTCAAGCAATAGATCCTAAGGATTTATACTGATGTCTGGGAGAGAAGGGGCTCTTAGTGAATTGGGGTGCAAAGTCTCTTCCCATGGAGGTTATCTATCTCTCTGATGTACCAGGTGCCCTTGAACAAAAGGGTGGGCTCTGGAGGGGCTGTGAACCTGCCCTGCCTTTTTCTTGTCTTGTTTTTTTTTAGATGACGAACTCTTTCAAGCATATGGAAAAATATTAGGAACAAATTCATTTCCCTTTATTTGCCTCAGAACATTTTTCCTAAAGAAATAAAATACTACAGCTTGAGTCGAAGCCCCCTGCATGTTTTAAAATGTGCTATGTTTGTGCTCATAAACAATAAACTACACAGTATGGGTTGTATGTTCTTAAACTGTATAAATTGCATCAAATTGTCCATACCATTCTTTGCCATCATGAACATTCACGGCATATATGCCGTCATTCACCTGTGTCAGAGTTTCTCTAGGGTATAGACCTAGGAGTGCAATAACCGAGGTAAAGGGTGGAAGTGTAACTTCTTAAGCCTTTTTGAGGGTAGTATTCTGGTACTTATTTAAAATAACTATACACTGTTGGATGCTGTAACTGCACTTTCATAAAGCTATACTAGGGCCGGGCACGGTGGCTCACACCGGTAATCCCAGCATTTTGGGAGGCCAAGGCAGGCAGATCACCTGAGGTCAGGAGTTCAAGACCAGCCTGGCCAACATGGTGAAACCCCGTCTCTACTAAAAATACAAAAATTAGCCAAGTGCGGTGGAGCACGCCTGTAATCCCAGCTACTCGGGTGGCTGAGGCAGGGGAATCACTTGAACCCAGGAGGTAGAGGCTGCAGTGAGCCCAGATCATGCCACTGCACTCCAGTCTGGGCAACAGAGTAAGACTAGGTCTCTAAATAAATAAATAAATAAATAAACAAACAAATAAATAAAGCTATATTAGGGGAATATTCACACACACGCACACAGATATAAGTCCAAGGATGTTCACTGCTCCATTGCTAGTAATGAGGTGAAAATGGAAGCATCCTCAACATCCATCAATGGAAGGTGAGGCAGACAACCTGTGGGTCACCCACCCTATAGAATACCTTGGACTTTGGAAGGAAGCAGGCCCTTTTTCACCCATCTCCTTGACTCCTGGATTGAAGAAATAATGTTGCTCACAGCACAGGGCCAGGTATTCGGGAAATGACTGGTAACTGCTTGTGTATTGGATAGAGATAACATGACTACTGCCATGTAGGGACCTGGCCAAGGTTCTACATCTGCAGAGAAACCACCTTTCCTGGCAACAAATTCCAATATATCTGGGTAAATAGTCCAGAGAATAGATTCGAACTCAGGTTGTAGAATCATCATAAGGAGACAGACTTTATAAATATTTGAAAGCAATATTAGCAAATTGATGAGATGGCTTGCCTTGTCTCAAAGCTAATTGAACAAGAGAAATAAAAGACTTTTTCCTTTAGTTGTGAACATCAAGAAGTAAACGTATTTGTGGTACCTGGCTGTGTGTTGACTTGAGAAGTCCAAACTTATATCTAGAAACACAAGCACACTTGCATTTACCAGGAGCTTAGCAGGCACAAGTCAGGAAGTTTAACTTGAAAAATGACATGAATCATCTCAACACATAATACTTCTTGAATGTCTTTATGCATTAGGCACTGAGGTGGGTGCTTTGCATTCTTTGTCTGGGCTAGTTTTCATAACAGCACTGCAAGGGAGATACTATAAGCTTCATTTTATTGGTAAGGAAATGGAGAGGTCAGGAAACTTGCCAAAGGTCACCATAGTTAGTGATAGTCAGGATTTGAACTCAGATCTGTTTGGTTACAAAGCCTGTGTTCTTCTCAATACTTCACTTTGGAGATAGAAGTATTAACGCAGTTAATGAATTTGCTGAATTTGGCCTTAAGCCTAATATATCAAAGAGGAATCCAACAATGTTCTCCATGCGTCCCTCACTCGCAGCCTCCTCCTGAACAGAGTTGACAGAGGGATTCCTCAATCTTGGATCACTATTTACTCATTCAGTAAATATTTTGTTGAGTGGCTACTCTGTGCCAGGCACTGTTCTTTAGGTCACAAAATGGACACACCAGACAGCCTGGGCCTGAGTCAAGGGTAGCCATCTTTCAGTTGGGTCTGAGGGTGCCCAGAGGCCTGTGAGGTGCTTTGCACTGAGCACTCAGGCTGATAAGAATGTTCCAGAAGGTGGAGTGACCAATTGACCCAATAAGAACTCCTCTCTTGGGGAACATGTATGTGACAGATACATACAGAGGAGCACAGGCAGTGAGGTGGCCCAGAACCCAGGAGAAGCCCAGGGAGACAGCAGTAGCAGAGCCATGGAGAATGGGGAAAGCAAAGTCATGGGGAGCGGTCTTGTCCAGCACTCCTGAGACATCAGTTGTAAAGAGCAGTGGCTGCCAGGGAGGGGTTCACTTATACATTAATCCTTACACTCATGTCCCATCACCCAAGGAAACGGAAGCACACCTTTGTTCTCTCAACCTGAAACAGGCCATCTAACCTACAGCTCTTGGAAACTCAGACTATGAAGAGCTGTGCTTCACAAGGCACAAGCCTGCACTTCTGAACCTGGCTCTTGAGTTCTGTATTTGGTCCTCTTGGTGCGTGTGTGCGTATGTGCATTCATGTGTGCATGCATGTGGTGACAGTGAATTAAAATACATTTTGCTGGCTTACATCTGCCAGCAAACTGGCTTCCAATCCAGGCTTCCTTGTCCTGGCTTGAGATCCAGAAATGGTTCTGCATGAAGCTGAAAGAGGGTAGTAAGGATCAAAGAATCTCTTTTGACACTCTAAGACTTGCACCACGTGGGTTTGTGGATCATGGGTATCCTGGAGTGCTGCTAGACACCTAAGGTCTTGGGGACACAACACTTGTGGGCTACATCCACCGCTGGGCTGTTGTGAGAGCCTCAACCATACTCACGGGGAACAACTGGAAAATCTCTGCCTTCCCTGACCACACTCCCACCCCCACCACCTCAGGTTCTCATCCTGCTCTCCAAGCACACATTTAAAAGGCTTATCACATGCTGTTATGGGGAGAGAGGATATGGAGGAATAGGCACTCCTATATACAGCTAGTGGGAGGGTCAACTGAAACAACTTCTTTGGAGGGCAGTTTGGCATTAACCGTCAAAGTTTTTTTTTTTTTTTTTTTTGATACAGACTCTTGCTCTGTTGCCCAGGCTGGAGTGCAGTGGCACGATCTCGGCTCACTGCAAGCTCCGCCTCCTGGGTTCACGCCATTCTCCTGCCTCAGCCTCCTGAGTAGCTGGGACTACAGGCGCCTGCCACCACGCCTGGCTAATTTTTTTGTATTTTTAGTAGAGATGGGGTTTCACCATGTTAGCCAGGATGGTCTCGAACTCCTGACCTCGCGATCCACCCGTCTCGGCCTCCCAAAGTGCTGGGATTACAGGCGTGAGCCCCCGCACCCGGCTAACTGTCAAAAATTTTAATGCACATTCCTGTTCACCAACAATTCCACTTCTAGGGATTTCCAGCATAGATTTAGTGCATATGAAAATACATGAACAAAGAATACATGAATATTGGAGTACTATGTGTAATAGCAAAATACTGGCAACAACTCCAGTAGAAGACAGGTCAGATAAATTGTGGTTCAGCCATATAATGGAATTCTCTGCAGCCATTAATAATAATTATGTAGCTAAGATATGTACTGATGTGGAATGTTCTCCAAGATACAATGTCAGGTGAAAAAAGCAAGGTGCAGAATGTTGTGTATAGTATGTCATCAGTTACATTAAAAATCTTTCTCTGTCTTTCTTCCCCACCCCTTCTCCATACACACACACACACACACACTCACATACACTTGTATATGCACAGGTCATTTTGGGAATGACACTAGAAACTGGTATCTGTGTTCGCCTCTTGAGGGAGGAGCTGTTAAAGTGGGGATGGGGGGTTAGGGGTAGGCAGGAGAATTACTTTTTTCATGAAATAGTCTTTTACACTGTTGAATTTCTTTCCACAAACATATAGTACTTTAAGAATGTAACAGTAATAAGCAAAAGCAAAATTAATTGCAGAATTCCTCACCAATAGGGGAGTGGTTAAATAAATTGTGGTATGTTCTTACTAAGGAATACTATACAGCTGTTGAAAAGAAGATATATTCTGCCATAGAAAGATGTCCACAGACATATTAAGTTTTAAAAATCAAGGCTCTGTGTAAAATACGTAAATAATTTCATTTATGTAAAAAGATATGGCCGGGCACGGTGGCTCACACCTGTAATCCCAGCACTTTGGGAGGCTGAGGCAGGCGGATCGCTTGAGCTCAGGAGTTTGACACCAACCTGAGCAACATGGTGAAACCCTGTCTCTACAAAATATACAAAAAATTAGCCGGGTGAGGTGGTGTGTGCCTGTGGTTCCAGCTACTTGGGAGGCTGATGTGGGAGGATCACTGGAGCCTGGGAATTCGGGGCTGCAGTGAGCCATGATTGCACCACTGCACTCCAGCCTGGGTGACAGAGCAAGACCCAGTCTCAAAAACAAAACAAAACAAAACAAAACAAACAAACAAAAAAACAACAACAACGACAAAAACGAGATATAAATACAAACACATATGCAGGCATATTCATAGGAAAAGTTCTGGGATGATATACACCCCACTGTTAATGTGTGTAGTCTTCAAAAAAGACTAGAATTGGTCAAGTTAAAGGCGGACTTTCATTTTTTACCCTAAATACTTGTTGATTCACTTTATATTTTTTTTGTACAGTAAGTTCGTATTTTATTTTACAATAAAACACACAAATGATAAATTACAGGCAGGATAACAAGTCCCACTCTTAGAGGGATCTGCATTCTAAAACTTGGTTTCCTTCTACACTCCTCCATCCCAGATCCCCCAGTGACTTCTCAGAGCAGACAGACCCAGCTCCCAAGCCTGGCACTGGAGGTCTCAGTGCTGTGGTTGCATCTCACCTTTTCTCCCACTGCCCCTTCACACTTTCCTCTGGAAAGGCCACTGGTATGCCTTCCCAGCCCCAAGCAGGTGTTCATCTTTCTTCACTTATTCAATTTGCTTCCCTCATGCTCTGTGCACCTAGATACTGCTTCCTCCCCACTCCACCCCTAGTTTATTGAACTTCCTTTCACTCACGCTATAGACCTAGCCACCTCCTACAAGCCCTCTGGAATCTTCTTGCCCATTAGCGAGTGAGTACCCCAGGGACTCATTCTGAAATTGGGAAGCTGCCTTGTGACATTCTTTATTGGGCTATCTTGTATTGCTAGTTAACTTCTACAGAATCATTTAACTAAAATGTGAATATCACTCTTGTGTTTACGAAGCACTTCCACAACTATTACTTTTTTTTTTTTTTAACAAATCTTCCTGTCCATTTCACGAGGTAGGCAAGGCAAGTATTGACATTATTATTCTCATTTCATTGATGAGGAAACTGAGGGGTAGGGAGGCTTCTTGTTCAAGGTGACACAAGTGGAAAGTGATCTAGAGGAACCTAGATCTTCCTGACTAGTCTAGGACACCTGCTTTTGTTCCCCCAGTCAGAATATAAGTCCCTGGAGGACAGGAAATGTGTTTTCAATGACTCTGTGCACAGTAAAGGGGCAAAGGGAAAGTCATCAGCATTCTGATGGCAAGCTTACGAAAAGGACAGGACAATCGGCCATCCGAAGGGTATGTAGTGAGGACTTGCCAAGTGCTTAGATCAGGGCTGCATGCTGGAGGGAGAAAAAGGCTGTCTTCATGTGAGGCCAACGCACCAATGAATTAGAACACAATCAAATATGAAATGAAAGCGATTTGAGGTGGTACGCAGATGAACTTTTTCCTTTCTTTTTTTTATTATTATTTTTTGAAACCCCCCAGGCTGGAGCGCAGTGGTGCAATCACAGATTACTGCAGCCTGGTCAGTCTGGTGGTGATGTGTAGTATGGACTGAAGTAGGCTTGATAAGGGACCCCAGAAAATGTCACCAAGGTGTTAATGCCCAGAAGAGTCAGGCCTTGAAGCTAAAGTCAAGGCCATTTCACGGAGACCCATGTGGGAGTTGTGCTTTCTCATGTATTATTTAAGGTGTTAAGAAAAATTATCTAAAACTTAACCACAAGGCAAAAAATATCACTGATACCCTTTCAGGAGCATGTGAGAGCACCATCCATGCAGCTGTTTGACTTACAATTCCCTATTAATTAAGTTCCAGACTCGGTAAAGTTAAAAGTTAACTTGTAGAAGAAGGATAAGTTGCAAATGATTTTTGTCTGGTAGAAATGAAAATTAATTCTGTCCAGTAGAAAAGGCAGCCACAAAGGTTACCATTATATTACTCTGTAGAACTAACCAGTTTTTGTTTTTGTTTTTGTTTTTTTTGAGATGGAGTTTCGCTCTTGTTGCCCAGGCTGGAGTGCAATGGCGTGATCTCAGTTCACCACCACCTCTGCCTCCCGGGTTCAAGCGATTCTCCTGCCTTAGCCTCCTGAGTAGCTGGGATTACAAGCATGCGCCACGATGCTCAGCTAATTTTTGTATTTTTAGTAGAGACGGGGTTTCTCCATGTTGGTCAGACTGGTCTCGAATTCCCGACCTCAGGTGAGCAGCCCGCCTCGGCCTCCCAGAGTGCTGGGATTACAGGAGTGAGCCACCGCACCCGGCCAGAACTAACCAGTTTTGTATCCAACTTTTTTTTGTTTGTTTGTTTGTCGAGATGGAGTCTTGCTCTGTCATCCAGGCTGGAGTTCAATGGCGTGATCTCGGCTCATTGCAACCTCCGCCTCCTGGGTTCAAACGATTCTCCTGCCTCAGCCTCCTGAGTAGCTGGGATTATAGGTGCGTGTCACCACGCCCGGCTAATTTTTTTGTATTTTTAGTAGAGACGGGGTTTCACCATGTTGGCCAGGCTGGTCTTGAACTCCTGACCTCGTGATCCGCCCACCTCGGCCTCCCAAAGTGCTGGGATTACAGGCGTGAGCCACCGCGCCCCGGCCCCAACTTTTAAATCTTATTCCAGCATTCTTGTGAAGTCTCTCACACCTTTTTAAAACTACTTCGTTGCAGTAAAATATATGTAAGACACAATTTGCCCTTTTAAGTGTACAATTCAATGGCATGAAACATATTCACAATGTTGTACAACCATCACCACTATGGATTTCCAAAATGTTTCATCACCCCAAACAGACATACTGTAACTGATAAGCAGTAATTTCCTATTTCTCCCTCTCCTAGGCCCTGGTAACTTCTAGTCTACTTTCTGTCTCTCTGAATTGGTAATGGTCTACATGTTTCATATAAGTGGAATCATACAATATTTGTTCTTTTGTGTTTGGTTTCTTTCGGTTAGCATAATGTCTTCAAGACTGAACTATATTGTAGCATGTGTCAGAACTTCATTCCTTTTTTTGGTTGAATAATATTCCACTTTATGGATATCCCAAATTTTATTTCTCTACTCATCTACCGATGGACATCTGGGTTGTTTCCACCTTTCAGCTACTGTCAATAATGTCTCACTGCAGGTCAGACCCCCCAGGCTGGGATGACCCCCAGCCCAGCCTTCCTTCACAGCCCAGGCCCTCTCACAGCCCAGTGCTATGAACATTCACGCAACTGAACATACCTGTTCAAGTCTCTGTTTTCACTTCTTTTGGGTATATACCTAGAAGTGGAACTGATAGGTTATATGGTAATTCTATGTTTAACTTTTCGAGGTAATTCTATGTTTAACTCTCGTGTCTTTTTAAAAAATCAGCTTTACGGTAATGAGTTAAATAAATCTTTGACACGTGATCATTATACATTTGAATAAGACTCATGTTTTTACCCCTTTGAAAATTACATCTTGATAAGGGTGGTTTATTTACCTTGCTTTTTTTTTTTTTTTTTTTGAGATGGAGTTTCACTCTGTCTCCTAGGCTGGAGTGCAGTGGCATGATCTCAGCTCACTGCAACCTCTGCATCTCAGGTTCAAGTGATTCTCCTGCCTCAGCCTCCCGAGTAGCTGGGATCACAGGCACCTGCCACCACACCCAGCTAATTTTTGTATTTTTAGTAGAGACAGGGTTTCGCTATGTTGGCCAGGCTGGTCTTGAACTCCTGACCTCAAGTGATCTGCCCGCCTTGGCCTCCCAAAGTGCTGGGATTATAGGCGTAAGCCACTAAGCCCAGCCTACCTTGCTAACCCTTAAAGCAGAAAGCCGACACCTGCGCCTCCCTGTGACCCCCATTACTTACTGCATCTCCCTATAAGGAAGTATGAGAAATGAGGGCCCCCTTGTTTAACCAACGAGGCCAGCAAGATATTTTGGTAGATCCAATGAGAAAGGAAATTTTTAATTAGGGTCCTGTGGTAGTGATGGGAAATGAAGTCATGTGAGGGCTATAGAACATGTGTATCTTTATTATTGCTGGGAACATATGAAGATGGAACATCTTTCTCCTCTGGAACACAAAACAACTGTTGGTTCTCTACAGCATGATGACTTCTGCTAGGAAAGCGCTAGAGAAAAGCTTTGCTTTAGGTGAACTCTGGGACCAGGCAGACCACAAGGAGGCCCATTGGGAGAGATGCTAGAATTCTTTTTGTTCAGCCTCAAAATTTGCCTTCATTGGCATCTGACAGGGAAGGAGGCCCTGAGGAATCTTTTAGGCAGGGAAGGAAGAGGAGAAAAAGGACTTGGCCTGGAGTTTGAGGAGGAGGGTGGGCACAAAGGTGGGGGAGAGGGCGCAGTATACAGGTGGTGGGGAGGGAGTAGGGAGCAGCTGCACTGCCTGGGACCCAACTCCTCAAAGGGGATTTTTAGTTGCCTCTATGTGGTATTTTCTTCAAACTATACCACCCCACCAAAAAAAAAAAAAAAAAAAAAAAAAAGAATCTCTCCTAGAGCAGTGATCATACAGAAAATCAGAGGTGTTCTTGGTCTCACATATTTTTAATGTTTCAAACCAAGAAAGTTTTGCTTTTTTGAATAAGGCTGACATTTTAAAATACCTGTATTTCCCCCCTTACAGCTCAAAAGGAACTAACTGGATTTTGATCCCAGTTTTCTCACTTTTGAGACAAGATATGGAAGAGCAGATGAGTGCAATGGATGAATTTCACAGGTGGTTAAGAAGGTGCAGGAAAAAGAAAACCAGATTAAAAAAGAATGTCATGGTTATAAATATGATCCGAATATATCTATTTCTGAAAGCATACCGGGCAGGTTAAGAAAATAAAGGTAAAAACCTACTTTCTTCTGACACCCTTATTTTGCTATCTTGCAGGGCTAGGTCAAGATGAAATATATATAATAAGCAAAGAACTGCATGTGTCTTTGAGAGGGGCTGGGTGGTACAGGGGAGAGGGCCCGGGCTATGAAGGCAGGCGTGCTGGGGGTCATCCCAGCCAGAGGGGTCTGATTTGCAGTGAGGTCTAAAGCAAACCCTGGATCTCTATTTTCATATGTTTAGGGTGAGGACAATAATTCGTGCCTTAGAGGGTTGTTAGAAGGGTCATAATAGAAGGCCTCCAAGAAAAGCACGAAAAAAGTGCTGTGGAAACCTGGTCTTTGGTACGCATCACAGGTACACATCACATCACTTACTGCATTGTTCTGGAATAGTCCCTTTTTATATCTGTTGCTCTGGTGATACCAGAAGTTCCCTGTGACTTGTTTGCCTCTATAACCTCCTTGCCTGTAAGCCCAGTGACTGGAACATCATACCCAGCCACTCTGTCTTTTAGCAAACATTTACTAGGTCCTACCAGCTGCCAACTCTTGATAGCCACACTCTGCCCTCCAAACCACTGTTCTCTCCTTGCTGCCTCCTCAGCACCGAAGCCCCAGAGGCTCTGACCAGACCCCTGTGGTGGACACTGTGATGTGTGCCCAGATTCCCCTTCAGGACTGAAGGCCTTATTCCCTCAGCCGCGGAACTGCTGCTGGCTGACGGCCCTCTTTGGGAAGTGCCCAGCTACCTCCTCAGACAGAGATGCTTTGCCCAAGGCTATGCTTCCTCCTGGGGGCAGCCTGCATCTAAGGACTGGTCCCCTCACCCTGACTCAGAACAACTCTAAAGGACCAACCCAGCTCCAGAGCTCCCCAAGTGTCAGCTGAGGCTGTCATTAGGACAGCATCATAGCCCAATTTCTCCCTCCAACCAGTCCTGCATCTTTCCCTTAGACTCCAGATGCTGATCCCAGAAGTACCCCAATAAACTTCCCGCATGTGACATGCAGACCCCAGGCTGGGTTTGTGGCCTGTGCAGGCTCTGGCTTGGCATCTGGAAAGCCTCAATTCCAAGTGACACCAGGAGCTGTGATAGTCCCCAGGACCAGTCACTGACATAGGCCTCACTCACAGTTATATTTCTCTCTCCCCCTCTCTTCTCAAGCTTTTCTTATAAAATGCATTGGGAACCAAGGGTGGAGGATATAGGCCTGTAAGTGAATGATGACAGGAATGTGAGAGATGCTACAATAGAGACATGAACCTGGTGCTAAGCTGAACTTAACCTGGGGAATTTGAAGGAAGGCTTCCTGGAGGAGGTGCCATTTAAACTGAGTCTTGAAGGATGAGCTGAGGTTTGATGAGTGGGCAAGGATATGGGAAAGACATTCCAGAAAAAGGATACAACATGCTGGAAGGCACAGCAGAGTGTGTGGGCAGGGGGAGTAAGGGGCAATAAAGGCTGGGACAAGAGTAGAGACAGATCGTGCAGGGCCTTCTAGGCCATAGGAACTTGGTGCTCAGAAAACATCTGCTGAGTGAATGCCACATTCCAGTGTTGCCTAAGTTTTGGCCATTGGGGTACCAGTTTCACAAGTTTTGCTGTATGTAGGCACCACTGGTTCTATTTACAATTCACTTAATCTTTTTCTCTAAGTGAATTGTTATTTTTTTCTTAAACAAATCAATCTATATTAAAAGAAATTCTATATGGAAACCATAACCAAAACCAAAAGGAGTATCACTTGCCATAAATAGAAAGTGGCTGTATAAAGAAATACAATGAGAACAGAAGAGAGTGATTAAATTCTATGTAGATATTGTTGCCTGTCCATGTCTTTGAGCCTGAGGCCTGCTCTAGCTTTGTTACAAAAGAAGATTAGTAAGCATTACAGAAGTTGAAGAATAGCACCACACTGAGACCTTCTCCTTGATGTAATCAGAAAGCTGGAAAGAGAAGGAAAAGAGAATCATTTTCTCACCATGTAATTCAATGTTCTTTAAAGCTGTACTATGTGCCATTAAAATCGCCTTGGAGTTCCCTCTCTACCACTTCGCAGACTGTGAAAACAGTTGGTAAGCACTAAAGTAGCCTACAAATGTGGTTGTTATTGCCACTTTGCCGCTGCGGCCATTGGCTCTGGAGCCATTGCTTGGCTCAGCGAAGGTTTCCAAACCAGTGCCTTTGGCTACCCTCATCCCAACACTGTAGGGGGGAACCAGCAAGGGTGGGGCTGGAGAGAGGGGGACCCTGGGAATCCTAGACTCTGACTCAGAAGGGCCAGAGAGAGTGTCTTATCTTCCCACTCTGGGGAAGCTGGGACCATAGGAGGGGCACAATTTCTCCAAGGCCACAGGGGTGGTTAGTGTTAGCAGTCTAGGGAACTGTTAACATGAAAAAAAACAATAGTATAGTTCATTGTTTTAGGCTACTGATCCCAGTAGGTGTTATCTGCAAGGCTGGAGTACAGAGTGTGGGAGAAGCCAGCCCATGGGGCCTGAGAGCATGGGGCACCATCAGAGATATCAAACTGCTGGGCTCTTCAGCCTGGCTGAGGTTGGCGGTGGGCCTGAGGCCTGTGTGATGGGCAGTGTGGAAAGAACCTACCAGAGGCTCAAGTGTTTATAAAAGAAACCCAAGGAAATGAGGGAGGCCAGCACATCAGAGCTGCTCCAAAGGGCAGTGCCAGGTCAGCCAGGGACATCCTGGGACTGGGCAAAGCAACTAAGCTTTGGAGTTTGATGGGCCTGTGTTCAATCCCCGTTCTGTCACTTCCTAACTATGTATGACTTAAGGTAAGTCATTTCAGTCACTTAAGCCTCCTCACTGGAGTATAATGTGGGTAAGGATGGTACCCACCTCACAGGGTTGTTGTGAGGATCACACAACCAATACAATCAATTCAAAGACAATGCATCTCAGTCAATCTTGGTGCTTTATTTGCCTCCTGGACTCCTGCTAAAGTGCTGAATTTACTTTTGCAATACCAAGGCATGTAGGCAAGGAGAGGCAGGAAAGGGGAGGCAATTAATGCAAAGCTCCTAGCACAGGGCCTGGTACATTACTTAGCATTGCTTCCCTCCCCACCCTCGCCCCTGCACCCTGCGCAACCAGATTCCTGACCATACATTTTCTTCTCTCTGGCTCCCTCCCCTAGTCCAGACTCCCAAGCCCATACCTCCAGGCCCTGTCTGACCTATTCTTGTGCTCGCCTGGCCCACTTATCTCAGCTATGGGGTTAATGAGGAGTCTTTCAAGTATATGCAGATAACAAAGTTGAAGGGTCACACTTCACAGGGTGGGACAGGGACCTCCTTCACCTAGAGACAGGGGAAGGTGGATGCTCTAGGGCCGATGCCTGGCCAAGCAGCTTGTGCGGCTCACTGGAGGGAGAGGCCAGCTGTGGCCTCTGTCTGTCGAGGTAGAGGTAGCGTCTCTGCTGGTAGAGAACAAAGAAAAACTCTGGTCTCCTGTGGCATTAGAAGGCAGTGCCTGAAGCAAGTCCCTCCATTAAAAGCTACAAGACGGAAGGTTAAATATAGCCCTTTCCAGTTGTCTAGGACAAAGATTTATGAAATGTCAGAGCTGTGTTAGAGTGAGAAACGATCTTATCTCAGCTCTGTTTTTAGAGAGTAGAAAGGAGGCAATAGAGAAGAGAAATAATTCCGGACTTTCACCAGTGGGCCATGGGAGGCCATCACAGGATTTTGAGCAGCTGCGTCTGTTTTTTAAAGGCTCGCTCAGGCTGCAGAGTGGAGAATGGGCTGGAGAGTGGGAAGCAGGGAGCCACATAGGAGGGAGAGAGATGAGGGAGGCCAAACCAGGGGAGAAGTTGTGAAGGTGGAGGTCGGGGGGGTGTTGGGCCTTCATCCCAGGTGAGGGTGGCCCCTCCTTCCCATTCTCTCTCCCTCGGAAGCAGAAAGCTCGCTCCTACATGCCCTTCTTCTCTAGGGCTCACTCTGCGTCGCTGTGAAAAAAGTAACCTGCAAAAGTTACCAAGACCCTTGGCTCCTTCTCAAGGCAGGCCACTGCACCCATGGAGGGTCTGTTGGAAAGTTCCTCCTTGTCTACAGACCTCAGCTTTGCCTCCTGAGGCCCCACGCAGACCCCATCTACTCCCGTCATCCGGTGACAGTCCCTCAAAGACCTGAAGACCAAAGATCACTTTCCTCTGATTCTTCTCCATGCCAAACAGCATGGAAGTGTGGTCCTCACGGGACTTCGGTTTTGGTCCCGTCACCACTTTAGCTCATAAACTGCTTTTGAGCATACACCTGATGCAAAGGGCCAACTAAAACTCCAGAGACACAGCATGGACTCAGTCTGTCCTGCCAGCTACCTCCACAAGCAGTAGCTTTCAGACATTTTCAAGGGCATGTCACTGCGGCATCACGCGCCCCCTCCCCCACCACCACGTGGCTAGTCTTCTTCACAGAAGCCAGAGAGGGGTCCTGGTGTGGCACAGGGCCCTGTACTTGCTTCTGCCTTACTGCCAGGAGGTCTGGCTTGAATTGCAATTAGAAAGCTCTTGGTCCCTTGGTAGCAACCTGTGTGCACAGAAGACCAGTGACAGGAACCCCTTTCCTGCGTCTCTTTGCCTACATGCCTTGGTATTGCAAAAATAAATTCAGCATTTTAGCAGGAGTCCAGGAGGCAAATAAAGCCCCCAGATTGAATAAGATGGATTAAATGAGATGGAATTTTCTACCACCAAAGGGACAAGGCCTCAGAATCTGGGACAAGAGTAGAGGAAGTAAGAGGTGCAGTAATTCTTACACACACACACACACACACACACACACACGTGCAGAATTCCTCCATCACTTTCATTAATCCTTTAGGATCTCAGAATATCAGGGTTGGGATGTGATCACATCCACCCTCTCTTCCAAAGCCATCCGATTATGAATTCCCTTCAGAGGATCTCAGTTAAGTGGCCATCCTGGCCCTCCGTGCACACCTCTAGAACGCAGTCCCACTCCCTCCCAAAGCAGCCCAGGCTGCCCCAGCATAGCTGTGAGTGCAGAAAGCTCCTCCTCTTCCATGAGCCCCAGTGCCTTCCCTTCTTCCCTCTGCTGAGCATGCACCCCTCCTCCCCCAACGACTCACCTCCCCGGATCCAGAAGAGGGTGACAGAGTCGGTTCTCTCCATCCCAGCGGTGTGGATAACCAAGAATCCACATCCAGCAAGTCCTCATGCATGAGAAAAGTGTGTGCTGAGCCCACACTGGGGGCAGGGAGCCGACGGGCTCCACACTGTCCCAAACCCTGTCCCTAGGCTCCTCAGTGGGTGCCCAGGGACTTTCCTGAACCCCATTTCCCAGCACCTTGGTCCCATCGATCACATACTCCTTTGCCCATTGAAGTTGTTCCTGGGCAGCCCAGCCTAGGGAAAGCAACTGAGGATTCAAAAGTGAGTTTCCTCTCTCTTTCCCCACCCTGCTGCACTCCACCCACAGCCACCCTGGACCCGTCGGCCCAGTCACAGCGGATAAGCCAGGGAAGTTTACTGTGAGTTGGGCTTGTCTTTCTCTAGGTAAGGTTCTCAGCCAAAGGCCCGAGTCAGAGCCCCTCGGAGGGCTGACCTCCCGCTCAGCGGCTGTCCTGCAGTGAGGGGAAATGAACAGGAACTGGCTGTCTGAGTCAGCGCCCCTGGTCTATTGTCACTGTGCGGGCCCCTTCCTTCCCAGAGGAGAGGCGTGCACAGGGATAGGTCTTGTTTTTTGCAAGTCTCTCTTCCACACACACACTTTCTCTCTTGGCCTGGAACGAGTCTGTGAACTACGGCTGGATGCAATTCCATTCAATTTCCCCCAACGCCTAGCAATGGCCTACTCTACAGCACATAGAGGTCATCTCCTATCATCCTCACCACAGAGGAGCTAAAGACAACTAGTTCCATTTAATCCAGGAGGAAACTGAGGCTCAGAAAGGGAAAGGGGCTTTCCCAAGGCCCAATGGCTAAAGGATGAGACTTGGGGTCATCCAGCTTGCTCTTCGTGGCATCAGGAGAACCCTGTCGATCTTCCCTACCTCTTCACCCACCTACACTTCTGCCAATAGACTGCAGATTCCAGCAAAGCCTATTTCCTGGTGCACAAAGCACAAGAGAATCACTGGCTTTCAAACACTGAAAACATATCTTGTTCCAATTTGTTTCTCTTTGTTTGGAAGGACAAGGACCCAGGAAACAACTCGCATGTGGGAGAAGCTCCTTACAAAGGGACTTCTTTGTTCTTCATTACTAAATGACTACATTGGCAAAATGAGCATGGGCGATGGATTGAGCCCTCGTTCCAGTAACTGTCTTCTAATCAGAAGAGAGGCATCACTGGCTCTTGCTCACAGGGTGGAAAGAGACTCAGCGTGAGATTTATTCTCTTTTCTATCTTTGCCAGGGACACAGAAAGATAAGGAAACAGCTTGAAGGAAGGCTCAAGATGGAGGTCTACCTTCGCACATGGCCAGAGCCACCTGCGTTGAAAAGACTTTCAACTCTTTGAGGGCAGGGCCAGGGCTCATGCATGGGTCTCTGGAGACCCTATCTTCAGAATGTATTTGTACAGCATGGTACAGAAGCCATAGAAAAAGACTGAGGTGAAATCCCCAGACAAGGAGAATGCATTGTGTCCCTGAGCTGGGAAGAGGGTTAGTTTCCAGGAGCAAGGAATGGTTAGATGCATTCAAGAATTTAAGTAGTCCGAGGCGTAAGCACTGTTCACTTTAGCACCACTCAGAGGGTGACCTTGGCAAGGATGGCTTCACGGAGGCCAGAATGCAGCAGGTTAAGGAGGGAAATGGGAGGGGAGGGGAGACACCTCTCAGGAAGTCTGGCTGTGGTTAGAGAGGAAAGAGGGCCGTAGCTGGAGGGAGAGGCAGAACTGGAGAAGGGAGTCAGATGTTTGTCAGGATGGGAGAGATGCTGTGTGTTTTTAAGTTGAGGAGCTTCTGTGAAAACTGCAGTTCCACCCTACCCTCTGTACTCTCTGAAGGCTGAACTTCACTTCAGACCAATTAAACCAGAACTTCTGAGGGGTGGAGCCTAGGCATTGATACTGCTTCAAATCTCCCCAGGTGGAGAACCATTGCACCAGTTTTTAGGAAAGTCCAGTCTTAAAGCCCAGCTAGTGTGCTAAAAGCAAGGACAGCCTGACTGTCTTACCCCCCTCACATTGGCAGATTAGCATAGGGACTAAGAAGACAGACTTGGGAGCCCTACTGCCTGGGCTCAAATCCCAGCCTCACCATTTACAGCCTGTGTGCCCTTGGGCATGTCACTTAACCTCTCTGAGCCTCAGTTTCTAATCTATAGGTCACTTATGTAGTCTATGGTTTCTCATTTATATGTGCCCTTTAGGAGCTAATAAAAGGACCTATGCCATAAAGTTGCTATGTTGACTCAGTGAGTAAATATCTGCACACTGCTCAAGCTACTGCCTGGCTCCACAGAAGCCTTGCTGGAGCTGGCCCGTGTTTCCTAGCAGTCCTCCTATGGCCTTTCTGACCGGTACCCTGGGCCTTCCCTCTAAGGCGCAGGAGGGCCACCTTTCTAAAACACTGCTGCTCCTACTCTGGGCTTGGCTCTCCCACTGGCTATTCTCTCTGGCCTGCCTCACACATACCTGAGTTTGTCATCCCGTTTCACAGTCACATCTCACCCCGGATCCCTCTGGGCTGGAGGTGGCTGCTGTTGCTGTGGTAGGAGCTGCCATTGCACATTGCACATGGCCAGAGCCACATGTTATTTGAGATGGGAAGACTCCACAAATTAGAGTCCCAGTCCATATTTGTCTTTTGTTCCCCCAACTCAGGTTTGGGGGTTCTTTGGGCTGGAATCATGGTAAGCTATTGTCCCTGGGTGGGGAAATGGCTGTGTATATAAGTTTCCATGACACAGACCTCATGTTTCTGGGGTTGGAGACCTATTAATGAGGGCGGTGGGGAGCCATCTTCGTCCTCAGAACCAGCAGTGTGACCTCTGGCTCTGAGCATCATGACTCTCAACCTTTCCAACCTCGCTCTGTACCCTGGGCAGACAGCTCCCATCCCCCAAGCCAGCCAGGAAGACGGTTATGGTGCAGGGTTGGGATAGTCAAGATTCTGGCAAGGGAGAGGCTAGAAGTGGCAGTATTCAAAGTGGGGAGGTGGGGGGAGTGTGAAGAGCTAAGCCTGGGAAGCTAGAAACCCCTAAAGCCAGGTCCCAGAAACAGAAGCAGGGCCCCAGGCTGCTAGGTGGGTCAGAATATTCCACAGGGGCAGTGAATGCCTTTTATCTCCTGTGTGGCATGGGAAAGGGGATTGCACATCTCTGAGACAAGCTTAAAGGGCCCGAAGAGCACCCCACCTGTACCCCACCCTGACCAGGCCTATGAATTCCACAAAAGGAATTGATAGAGGTGGCTCTGTGCTACCCTCCTCAATGCCAGAAACAAAACTCAGAGAACACACTCCACCTGAATTGTGGGGAGCAATTAGGAGCCTCACCCTGCTCCTGGGACCCCATACCCCTCTGTCTGTGCTCTGGGAGATTTTGACAGGAAACTGACTTTTGAAATAGAAAATCTGCTATTGAGAGAAATGAAGGTTTCATCAAAGACAATTTACTCCACATGACTGGAGATGGCACTTAGGAGGCCACGTTAGCCCAGATTGTTTGAAAGTACTGCCTAGGGGTGATGAGGAGCTGACACATCAGTGTGCAGGGTCTCCTACCAAGGACATCTTTCCTTGTAGTCTCAAGCATCATTTTTGCCTCTTTTCAATGTCAGAGCCTTGTCTGGTTTCTCCCAGCTTGATAATGGCTGTACGGCCATGACCATGTGGCCTAGGGTGTCTCTACTCTGTTAATGAGGAAATCCCAGAGGTCATAAGGACAACTCTTGGGCAGTGGTGGTGGCAGTGGTGGGGAAAGAAGCTGGACTGTTGCCCCTATTGATCTCTGTAGCTGCATGACCCTGGGAATGTCATCTTACCTTTGTGGATCCATAAAATGAAAGGTTTGTGGGAGATTAGTGGTTTCTAAGCACACACCTCACCTTTACTAAAATGCCTGGGTCTCACCATAATGGAGACAAAAAAATCTGCTTTTCTCGTGGAAGACTTTTCAATGTTGCCATGCAAAAATAATAATATGCATGACCATATATAATATACACTGTGCTCGGCTGGGCTCGGTGGCTCACATCTGTAATCCCGGCACTTTGGGAGGCCGAGGCAGGCAGATCACCTGAGGTCGGGAGCTCGAGACCAGCCTGACCAACATGGAGAAACCCCATCTCTACTAAAAATACAAAATTAGCTGGGCATGGTGGCGTATGCCTGTAATCTCAGCTACTCGGGAGGCCGAGGCAGGAGAATCGCTTGAACCCAGGAGGCAGAGGTTGCAGTCTGCTGAGATCGTGCCATTGCACTCTAGCCTGGGTGACAAGAGTGAAACTCTGTCTCAGAAAAAAAAAATACACACACACACACACACACACACACACACACACACACTGTGCTCCCCCAAGACCCCCTCCACATCCCTCTCACCCCCTCGTTGAGAACCCCTGGTTCAGGTGATTTTTAGAGACCCTTCCTACCCTGATCATCTTGGACAATAACAATGGCAGCTCACACACGCTCCTTGCAGCTCACACACGCTCCTTGCAGCTCACACATGCTCCTTGCTTACTACATAGCAGGTGCTTTACATGCAGCACCTGATTTCATCCTCACAACCACCCCATGAGGTAGGCACTATTAATTCCAACTGACCAAGGAGGCTCGATGAGCTTAGGTCACTCGCCTGAAGACACACAGCTTGTAACTGGCCAAGTCTATCTGAGAATCCAAGAGCTGTGGAAGTCTTCACCATGTTCAGAGTTCAAGCATTTTAGAGGAAGAGAAAAACCCACAACATTTTCCTGATGATTTCCCATCCAAGGCAAAAACTAGAAAGCTTTGCTTGCTTAATCAGATTTCAATGGCACCCAGCACTGAGAGAAGACAAGGTGGTTGCTAACTGAAGCCACCCAGCAGCACAGGCCCAGGCTGGCTTTGTTGTCAACTGGGTGTGACAGTGGAAAACAGTATCTAACACTCTTGTTTCAAAGCATCCGTACACATGCCATGATAAGGTTTTACAATATGCAGCATTTTACACTTCACAAGGTCTTTGAGAACGTCCCAGATCATTTGCTCCTCAGGCTATTATTATCAACATTCCTACATTGCAGATGAACAAACTGAGGATACAGGGGTGAAATAGCTTCCTCTAACATAAGGATCTGAACTTGAGTTCAAACGTGCAGCTTCCCACACTAACTTCATGATCTCTCCCCATTCCTTGTAGCTGCCTCTCTCCAAAAAGGTACCTAGTTTTGTCTTTATGTCTTCCGAGTGTGTTCGCTGGCTCAGTGAAATGATATGATTTGGTTTCTCAGCTTGACAGAATGATTTCCCAGTGTAATGGTTGTATGTGTTAATGGCTTTTATTATTCTTTGCACAAACAACATTATAACAACATTAATGGAAATCTAAGGGAAAGAAAAATCCACCAAGCCCGCCACCCACAATAAATCAAGTTTTGATTTTTCCACAATTCTCTTCCAATTATTGGCCATGTGCAGACATACTTTCTGCAGGGTTTGTGAAGCTCAGCATAGAAACAGTTTTGTGTTTTGCCTTTTGCATGTTATACTTTATTATAAGCATTGTTCATGTTGCTCAAGTCTTAATAATTAGCTTTCATGGTCCACCATATTTCAGTGAAGTTGGATGCAACATATTTATTTTGCCATTCCCCTGGTATTTGACATTAGGGTGGCCGTTGTATCTTTCTTTTTACACCTGCTTTTTGCTTCCTTCTATGTTCTGGCCCAGAAAATGTAGGCATATCACGATTGGCCCCAACCCCCAGGGCCTGTGCCTCTGCCTCCAACACATCTCTGAGTCGTGGGAGGAGAGCACCAGGAAATATTTTGTTCGGTGGCCTAGAATGTTAACTTCTTCCGTACCTTCCAATGGACTCATTAAGTCTGACTAGAAAATAGGTCTTTAGGAAGAAGGTCCCAGGGGGATAGGGGTCAATGGACTCCCTTATAAGTCTCTGCCACTTTAGCTTCCACCATACTGAAATCAAGGATGTGAGAATTCAATAAACTTGTGAAGATGAAAGAGCCAGGTCAACTATAAAAATGCCTTGCAAATGTAATGAGATGATTTCCTCATTTTGTTTAGGTACAGAGAAGAGAACGGTGGACTCATTTTCATCCTCAAGCACAGGCCACCGTGTTTACAGCACTGATTCGGTTGCTTGCGGGGAGAGGGATGTTGGAAACCAGCATGATACCAGTTGTCTGGATCTGAAGCCTCTCTCAGCCTAACCTGGTTTAGGCTTAAATTCAAGAATCCTCTACTTTCTTATTACCTCAGGAATCCCTGGCTCTAGCTTCCGGACCCAGCATGGAGTCCCCAATGAGTTCAGTTATTCCAATAATACAAATATGCCATCAAACAGATATGTGGTGGGACTTCTACAAGGCTGGGCATTGCAGCCCTTGTTGCCATAGAGATTTGCTAGCCCTACCACAAGCAAGCCCAGACCCCTCCTTCCACCACATCCAGTCTCCAGGGTTACTAATGCCTGTCACAGATGCAAAGATGCTGAGAAGCACATGGTATGGTGCAATAGGCAAAGGCTTGAGAGTTAGGCAGATTTGGGCTCAAATCCTGGCTCTACAACTTCCTTGTTATCGGATCATGGGGCAGCTCTCCCTTAGAGTCTCAGTTTTCTTATCTGTAAAATGGCATCAATAATCCCTGCCTGGTGGTTTTTCTGAGTTAAGTAAAGTTGTGGATGAAAAGTGCTGGCATATAATATGTGCATGATAGATATTAACTCTCTTTCTCTTCTCTATGGGATGCTAGTTCAAATAGATGGTTCATATATGCACAGCTATGCGTATGCTGTATAGTGACGGTGGCGCTAGCATGCATCCCCCTCCCCACCACATACAGATTCACAGGGTGACAGGGCTACACTCACTCAATAGGCCAAAGGGGCTGTGAGAGTTGGTGAGAACTCAATCCCAACTCATGAGCTTGGCAGACAAGGCTTTCCAATCTTAAAGCAACCTATGCTCTAAGGTCCTGTTGAGTTTCCATGTGCTGCGACTGCCCCGCTCCCCCCTGCCCCCACCCTCACCCCTACTGGCTGTGTGGCTGGTTTTGCTCATGCTTTCCCTGCTGCAGCTCAGCCTGGCTGCTCCTCCACAGTCTCCTAAACCTGTGGGGCTCACTTCTGGCTCCAGCCTCTGGGAAAAGTTTCCTCCCCCTGCAATAATAATCACCCTTCTTCCTTTGAAAAACAATTTCAACTTTCAAAAGCTTTCCTAGCTACCTCACATTGCATCTTCCCAATTACCCTGGGAATGTGCTAAGGATCCCCCCTGAGGATTTGTAGCTTTTTATAGCCAAAGGACAGAGGTAGCAGAGGTGGATGACCTGCCTAAGATCACCCTGCAGGTTACTGGGTAAGAGAGATCGGAACCCAAGTCTTCTGAGTCTTGGTCAAGGGTTCTTTCCCACCCTTTGGTATACAAATTGTAGCCCTTGCCCTAGAAAAGTTTATATTTTACTAGGGGGAGATAAACATGCAATAACAAGTATAAAAATGATAATACCAGCAATGATAAAATGATGTAAAAGGTATCAATTTAGTACTGAGGAGCGGGTGATGAACTTTATTAATTAATTTTGTATGAAGTAAGGCGGTCAGTCAGGGACAGTTTCAGAGAAGAGGAAACACAGGATCAGGATTCTGAAGGCTGAAGAGAAAACTGTCAGGAGAAGATAGCAGGTAGAGGAGGTGTTCCAGGCAGAGGAAAGTGTATTAGTGAAAGCATGGAAATGCTGAATGGGAGCATTTGGAGACCTTCAACTCATTCAGTACGGCTGGATCAAGTTCAAGGTGAGAAATGATAGCTGGTGAGGCTGGAGAAGTAGGAGGGGCCCAATCATGAAAGATCTCTAAGTTGTGCTAAGGAAAATATACTTTATCCTAGAAATGGGTGCTTCTCAAGCCTCAGGCATTGGTATCTCAGTTTCCCAACTTTTGCCATTTCCATGTGCTTCCTATGCTACTATTTACTTCATCATTTTATTCAAAAAGACTCACTTTAAAAACATTTAACCTTACCTTAATTTAAAAAAATATGAGAAATCATGGGTTTGATGTATTAGTTATATATTTTTTGAATACACATTAAAATATATACAGAACTTGAAAGGCAAAAAGAGTTTTCTCTGTTACACCTACAATGATCCCCTGGGCCACCTGAGATCCACTCCACACTTGGGGAGCAATCGTAATCTCTCGTACCCCAATTAGTAAGACTTGAGTTCATAGCAAGGGAGCACAGGGACAGCTCATTCTGGTGGCTGTGTTGGGCGTGCCCAGGAGAAGGTCAGAGGTGGATGCAGGCAGCCCAATTCTGGAATAAGCGAGAGTGACCAAAGGCCTGGATTTGGACTCTGACAGTAGGATAAGAGAGGGGCTCAGATGTCTCAGAGGAGGCCTCAAAAATGAATACTTTTTGAATGAATGAGCAGATAGATGGATGAGTGAAAACTGTAAAGTGTGTAGTGAGGGAGAGAGAGAGAGGAGTGAAGGATGACTACCAGGATGCTAGTTTGGGTTACTGGAAAGACAGTGGGGTCACTAAGAGAAAATGGAAGAGAGAAAAGCGAGCAAGAAGAGAAAGAGTGGCACAAGTTTAGCCCAGTGGGAGTGAGTGTTCAATTGGGGCTTCTGGGATAAGCTAGGGATTGTGAGTGAGCAGGTGTGGTGTTGTGGTAAGGTGAGGACCAGGAGGTGGAAGGGAGAGGGAGGGAAAAGCAGTTATGAGGCTACCTCCTCGTGCTGCCAGAGGCTGTTCCCATAGCTACTACGTCTAGGATGACCCTGGATTGGAGCTGGCATTGAAGATACAAAGCAACTTCTAAGAAATGAAACAATAGCCAGTAACTGTCCCAAGTTGTCACATCAGCAATTATGTAAAAAGTTATCTTCAAGCTTCTGTACTGGGCTGCACAGAGCATCTCCATGTAATACCAGTAGGTCCTGAGCCTTCAGCTCCAAGGCAGAGAAGCAGGAGACTCTGAGGTGGTGTTTGGGCCATTCACCTAATGGTGGCCTTGGAAGAGTATGTCCCTGAAAGATTCCAAAGAAACTTCAATGCTCAGAATTTTTATTCTTTAGCTCAGTCCACCACAGAGACCCAAATTCAGCCCATATAGGAGGCTAAACAAAGCCCTGCTCTGACAGGCGGGCTCCAGAGACAGTTACCCTGCCTGCTAGCATATACCAAGTTGCTTTCCTGTAGCTTCTCTCCCCACAACGCCCTGTAAGAATCGCATTGTAGGGCTGCCCCTGGGACTGGCTGGCCTTGGACAACTACCCTCAACTGCGTAGCCAGCTGAGTCCCCAGAAAGAGGCAGAGGCAACCCTCTGGGCCTGAGCATGGCACACTTTTGGCAAGAAAACAATCCATTTATTGCTTTCTTATGGTAAACGTGAGTCAAACTTGGCAAAAACTTTTCCTTCCTTCCCACTGGCCTGAATGGTGAATGAGAGCTTCCCAAACAGGCACAGAGGGAACTGCAGGCTCCTCCTGGACTCTGTGTGATGCAAAGGGTGTGTGTGTGTGTGGTGGTGGTGGTGGGGGCGGTGGGTGCTGACAAAGTAGAAGAGGGAACTCCACCAAGACAGAGGGAGGAGGGCACAGAGAGAAAGTGCTTGCGACCCTAGTGCATGAAGCCTAACCCCAGGCAGCAGTGGAAGGTACTTTCAAGTGGCCAATGGGTAGATAGGAGGGTAAGAGTTGGTGGAAGTGGGTGAATGGATGAAGAGAAGTTGCTTCCAAATTGTTCTTGCACCGCCTGGGAAGGTGAGCTAGGAAAAGTTGTCTGCAGACCTTGATTTCCACAGTGTCAGCATCCAGGAAGGAGTTGTTGGGGAGAACTATGCCAGCACCCTTGAGTCCATATCTGGAGAGGGGCAAGGAAGGGGCAAAGCAGAGCACACCCAGGGGTAGGGGAACAACAAACTCAAGGCTGGCAAATGCTCCTCTCGCCCATGCATGAGGAGAGCTCTGTCAGGGCTGGGGCAGGGAGGTGGGGGGCAGGGCATTACACAGCAAGAAACAGATTTGTCTGGATCGTTCCATGCATGCAGCATATGAGGTAGAGTCAGGAGAGGTGTAGGTGTACATGTTCAGGGCGGGTATGGGGGCTGGGGCGGGGGGAGATGAAGGTTTGAATAACAAAGGAGGCTCGGCTAGTAAAGAATAAGCCATGCATGGTTCCAAGATTCTGCCTACTGGATCCAGGGAGAAAGCACAGTCCTAGCCATGAACTTCAGTCATTGGCACGCTGCTCACTTCTCTGACACTCCAGCCACCCTCCAGAGGCTACACAGGGTTGCCGGCAAAGGGGCTGGCCCCTCCCAGCTCAGGGTGCTCTGACTTATGCAATTCAGCCTGGCACAGGAGCAGGGGAGCTGGGAGTTCACCCTCATTTCCCTCGGGTTCTCTCCCTGCCCCCTGCCAGCCCCTGCAAGTCACACCAAGGGTCAGGGGCCCCGCATGGCAGCAGCTGGGAGGCCCTGGCTGTAGGAGCCCCGGAAAAGGAGGGAAGGGAAAAGAGTACCTGTTGCTGAATGCATCCTGCTTTGGCTCTTACTCCTCGGTTGCTTGTGGTGAGAGTTGCCCATCATTCTGCTCTGGACTGGCAGCCACCGCGGCGGCCGCTGCCACCTCCTCCTCCTCCTCTTTCTCCTCCTCCTCCTACTCCTCCTCCTCCTCCTCCTCCTCCTCCTCCTCTGCCTGTGCTCCTCCCCAGGTGCTTACATCACCTCAGCTTTGCTTCTCACATACATGGCTCTTCCAAATCCCACTTGTGCCCCTGGCACAGAATTATACAGATCTGAGCCTCTCACTTGGACTAGAGCCTGCTAGGAGCTTCTCTCAGTCTCTCTCAGTCTCTCTCTCTCTCCCTTCCTCCCTCTCTCTCCCCCTCCCTTTCTCCCTCCCCCTTGCTCAGTGCTCCACTCGGGGTCGAGCAGCCCAGGTTCCAAGAGAAACCCTAGCAAGCCCTGAAAGTGGCCCCCACTTCATCTGCCTCTGCAGAAAGGGCCAGCACAGGCACCCTCCGGGACCCGACTCCCCCACCCTCACCGTCCCTGGCTGTCTCTGCTCTCAGTGCTGTCATTCCTGCTGCCGCTCGCTCGCTCACTCACTTGCTCACTCTGTCTGCAGAAGCTTGCAGGAGCGCAGGGCCAATAACAGAGCCTAATCCAGGAGTGTGACAAGGACTAGTGAAGGAATGTGCTACCCAGGAATTCTAAGTGACACAGCTCCCTGCTCCACTGGGGGATGGATCCAGTTCTGTAAGTGACAGCTGCCAATGAGCTCTGGGCTCCAGTCCTGACAGAAATCTGGGAAAATTTGGGCAGAGCACAAAGCTGTCAGGCTGCAGACTTGGAGCTAGCACAGCCAGATGCCACAAGAATGCCCAGTGTGGCCACCAGGTGTACTTGTTTCCTTGTCAGACACACCTGAAGCCTCACTGCGCTCTCCCCTCCCTTGCCTGCTTTGCCTTCCCAGGGGAGGGCAGAGCTGGCAGCCCAGAGATTCGCAGACTGGAACTGGGACCCTTGGCAGCCAATGAGAGGGCTCCTTCCATGAGTCCCACAGCAAATACATGCGCTCTCTCTCTCTCTCTCTCTCTCTCTCTCTCTCTCTCACACACACACACACACACACACACATGCACACACACACGGACACACTTATGCAGCTGCTCACTGTGAGTGCTGCAGCCCTGTGGGATAAGTGACACGGGGCAGGTGGTGCTAGCTCAGTAGCCCATTCCAGCCCCAGCAGCCTGGCTGTGAGGAAGGGCTGTGGCTCCTGGAACCAACTCTGCCACAGCTAGACAGCCTCAAGTGCCTTCACTCAGGCGAGTGGTGGTACTGCTCAATGCTGATGTCATCAGATTTGTGCTCACTGGGACAGGGGGCCTGTCTGTAATAGTCATGGCCACGGAGCACTGTGGGTGTGGGTCCGGCTAGAGCTTCAGCCTGGAAGACTTGGGGCTCTGTGCCACACAGAAAGCAGAGCTTTCTGACTTTGGGGCAAGAGATCTAAAGTGGGATGCCTGCATCCATCTGCCCACTCATCTGCCCAGTCATTCAGTCATTCTTTCAGCAGTTCCCAGGGATCTGCTCTGGCCAGGCTCTGTGTGAGGGTTGGGACATAGAGGTGCCAGTCATTGCCTAGGAGGGTGTGAATGACATGTCCACAGGCCATGACAATACAGAGAAGGATCAATAATGTTGTGGGACTATCAAAGAGAAGCTTCTTCAGTCTGGAAGGTCTGGAGATACCTTCCCAAGGGAGGTGATGCTTGGACTGGGTCATGAAAGATGAAGAAGATTTGGCCAGAAACAGAAAGGGGAAGGACACACTGTTAACTATTTGGAATATTACCCCTGCTAGGAACCTCTCCTGTTGAGACCCCAGCTTTCAAGGGTCTCTTCAGTTTTCTTCAACAATTCCATAAACATCTCTCAAGCTACTGACTTCAGGCTGTCTCAGCCTAGTGGGGGCAACAGATAATTATAGAGAGGAATCACAGGATAGTGTGACCCACGCTTGGGCTTTGCAGCTCACTGTGGAATGGGAGGCTTCCAAGGGGACCGATATGAGGCCAGAAAAGAGGGCTTGGGAAATAGAGGTCCCAGAGCAAGCGTGAAGGGCCAGAAGTGAAGCATCTTGGGAAAATACATTTATGAATATGATAAAAATCATGAAGATTGAACATGGCAAAAATCTTCAAGGTGATAAGTGAATAACTGAAGCTTGGAGAATGTTTGGTTCCTGACCTCTTATCCATTTGTGATGGGTCCTAGGTATGAGTCTTGGTAGCTTCAAGGTTGTAAACATGGACTTTAAGCTCAGAGAGGCTGGAAAAGACAGGACCATAACAACTTGAGATGATTCTAGAATGCGTGGGACATCCTGAAAGTGAAAATAGAATTGAATTTGCTTGGGCTGTGCACTTGGGACCCTGGATTATATTTCCAGGAACCACATGAGGAAGCTTGAATAGGAACAGGTATGTTTTGGAAGAGTTTGGGGAGTAAAGGCATGGGGGGTGGTGGGGAGGAGGAATGAGTGAATGATCACAACCTGGACACACTTGTGTACTCTTACTTAGGTCAAGAAGTTGAACATGACCAGGGCTACAGAAGCCCTTCTCGAAGCGGTTTGTGTGTTTGTTTGTCTGTTTTTTTTGAGACAGGGTCTTGCTCTGTCACCCAGGCTGGAGTGCAGTGGCACGATCATGGCTCACTGAAGCCTCAACCTCCTGGGCTCAAGTGATCCTCCCAACTCAGCCTCCTGAGTAGCTGGGACTACAGGAGCGCCCCAGCACTCCCAGCTAATTTTGCTTATTTATTTTTTGTAGAGATGCGGTCTCACTATGTTGCCCAGGCTGGTCTTGAACTCCTGGGCTTAAGTGATCCTCCCACTTCGGCTTCCCAAAGTACTGGAATTACACCTGTGAGCTACCACATCCGGCCTCAAAGCAGTTTTTTAACCATCATTGCATATCGTTCTCACACCAGCCCTGTCAGGTAGATAATACTAGTTTAATCCACTCCACAGATACTTAAACAGGCTAAGATAGGGGAGGCAGCTTAGCCAAGGTCCATACTGGCTTCTTCTACTGGGCCTACACCCATGCTCAAGATGTTCCCATTGGAGGAAAAACAACAAAAGAGAAGAGCAGACACGGAACCCCTCCTTTCTCCCTTTTGCTTTCTGCCTCACCATTCTTCTCCACTTCTCTTCTGAGCTTCTCATTTGGGAAGCCTATATCTCGTGTCCCACGTCCTCACCTCCTCCTCTCTGTAAGCCCCATTGTGGCCCCTGGAGCTTTTCTCACCCAAGCACCAGTGTCCCCATGGCCATAGCCCATTAGATGCTTAAGGATCTGCTGGGAGTCACATACTCCCTCTGGACTAAATGAACCCAACTGGTACATGGTGCAGCCAGGTTTTGGACCCCTGTCTATCTCCACATTCAGTGCTTTCTCCACCATATCCTTTTTTAATCATCTAAATTGGATGAGGAATGCTTTTAGACATCTTTTATGCTTTCCTCTCCCTCCCCTATCCATTCACTGAGTCCTGTAAATTGTTCCTTAGAACTGTCTCAAATTGGAGCACTTCACGGCATCATCTCCACTTCCCTCACCCTGGTCCCAGTCACCATCATTCCTCCCCAGACCCCTGCAATGAATATCTTCTTCAGTGGGCTCCCTGATTCCACCTCTGCATCCTAAAATCTGTTCATGACACAGCAGCCAGAGTGAGCTTTTACAAACATAAATCAAACCACATCACTCCATTGCTTGGAACCTTCCAATGACCTGTTGTCTAAAGTGTCAAGTCCACACTCTCCAGCTTATACTCAGAACCAGCTTCATCTGACCTCTTTGCCTCCTCTCTCTTGATTCCCTGAAACAGACCCCTCTGCCCATTCAATCTGGGCTACTCATTCTCTTGTTTGTCTTGTCATTGTGGCTTATCATTTCATGGTAAAGCCACCAGGGAAAAGCTTTGTGGTCAGAGAAGCCTAGATTCAAATCCTCATGCTGCCATTTCTACTTGTGTAACCTTGTACAACTTACTTAACCTCCCCAGCCTCCATTTTCCATGTATAATGGGGGAATGAAAACACCTAACTTGTAAGCTACTGTAAGCCTTTCATGAGATAATGCTGAAATGAGCTAAACAACACCAGGCCCATAGTAGGTGCTTGCTAAACAGTGCTTCCCATCCCCTCTCACCGCTTCTACCTGCTGTTCCCAAACCGTACAGGCTGCTCCTCAAGCTTCAGCCCAAATCCCATCACCCCTTGAAAGCCCTCTTTGCACACATCCCTCCTAGCAGTCTGCAGGGATAATTCCTCTCAATACCTTCAGCTCTGGCTGGCTGAGCCTCTCATTTGTCCTTAAACATAGATGTCCTGGAATTGTTCCAAATCTTCCACGTATTCATGAACCTTCTCTGCCCCAGCAACTTATGAATGCTTTGCGGGATGGGCCAAAGTTTGGGTGTTTGAAGCTGTGCCTTGTGGAGGGCCTTGCACAGAGGATGGCTCAGTTAGTGTCTGCCCATTCATGGGCACGGGCCAAGCTACCCTGCTCATGCAGACTTTCCTTCCTCTCCTTCTTCCCAGCCCTCCTTTGCTCCCTGAGGATCCCTCTGAAAGCTCAACATGCTTGGTCCTTGTTCCCCCACCAACCCAAGAGTCTTCTCCAATTTTTCTCATCCCTTTCTACTCATCGGGGTGCACATCCAGGTTGGGTAGGGTGCTGGCGGCGCTGTTCTGATGGGTTCACTGATGTAAGATCACTGCCTGTGGAGAGGGTCTGGAAAGGCTGGCTAGCCTTTTCACTGAGCACTGTGCTCAGGGAGGGAGGCATGGTGGCTTTAGGAGGGGGGCTGAACTCCCTGTGGTGTCTTCACGTGGAGTTTGGGAAAGAATGGCTTCTTTCTTTTTCGCCTGTGTGCAAGCTAAGCCCAGCCAGGAGCACCCAGTTCTATCGAAGAGAGAGGGAGGGCCAGGTCCCACCATTTGGCTGGTCTCCCACCCTACTTGATGCCTTAGGCACACCAAGGGAGGAGACAGAGAAGTCTGAGGCCCGAAAGAAGCAACTCAGGGGCCCAGGTCCCCAAAGTGAAACAGCTTAAGGTTCATCATTACCACCTCACTGGCTGTACCCCTCTGTACTCAGGGATGTCAAAGTGGTGGACAGGGAAGTGCGGCAGGTGGTACTATCTCTGGACTGCCCCCTGGAACCCAAGAGCTGGGACAAGAACTACCCCTGTCACTTTAGTCATACTCTTACTCCTCACAACCACCCTGTCAGGTGCGGATTATTAGGACCTAAGTTGAAGATGCGGAGACAGACATTAGATTAAAAAATGGAGCTAGTAAGTGGCAGGGTTGGGACTTGAACCCAAGTTAGGCTGACTCCAAGCTTGTCTCCTTTTCATTCTGCTGATCCCATCTGCCATAACCTGCACGTGCTCTAATCTGGTGTGGGGAATTTCCAGGCGCAAGTTCCATAAGGAAAAGTGAATTCTAATACACAGTCTGACTCTGACTCCAGTGGGCTGTAGCCTGCCAGCAGCTACTCTCATAGTGCTTGTGTGTTGTGTGCCCCAAGAGAGCAAACTCACTCAACCCTGGGCCCGGAGACACTTTCCAACTGCACATCAGGCACAGTCCCTCAAGCCTGAAACACAAACTTCTCTTCTAGCCCTGATGAAGTGTTCTCTAGGTTCTACTCCTTCTGTCTAGAATGCTTTTCCTTCCACTTCCATCTCTGCTTGTGAAAAGTCAGACTTATTTCTCAAGACCCAGCCCAAATCTCAAGACTCTCCCTCACCATGAGGCTTTCTCTGAGCCTTACAGCCAGAATCGACTTCACCTCTGCACAGCCATATCCTCTCTACAGATCTCAGGTCCATCTTGAGCCTTTTCTGATCTTCCCAAATGTAAATAGTCTTCCCCTTGAGTTAATTCCCACGGTACAGTATTCCCCCAAATGCAGTACACATTGTGCTAGTGGTATGTGAGGTGATAGTACGATGGGGAATTTTAGGAATACATGGATGATCTTTTAAAGTTTAACAGTCACATATTTATTCTAATGTATACTAGATTCTAAAAAAAATTACAGGGGAAAATTGAGTGCATGAAAAGTAATTTCTTGAACATTCGAGGCAGAATGGAATGAGTTGGTTTAAAGAAAAATAATTTGGTATCTGTGAATTGGATTGAATTACTCATACCTTCCTCAAGGCTGCTGGACAAAAGATCTGCAGTGATGGTTAAAAACTGTTTTGAGGGGTTACTTCTGTAGTCCTGGGCATGATCAACTTCTTGGCCTTGGAAGTGTGTACATGAGTGTGTATAATTTGTGATCATTCATCAATGTGTGTGGTTTTTTTTGTATGTTAATTGCCCGTACAAAGTTTATTTTTTAGAAAGTGCCTGACACATAGTAGCCCCTACTCAAGGGAGGTAGAACACTTTGTATTTTGGGCCAAAGTGACCAGAAAGGCAGTGATGTCATTAATAGCCAAAGAACACGGGGATTAGTTACATAGAAAGTGGGTTTGGTGGAGGCAGGAGGCTGTGGAATTATGATTTGGGAAATGTTTTTCTTTTTTGGCCTCTATCCCAGTAAGAAGCCAGAACGCCTTCTGAGAGCTGGTGTTAAGAGTAGTAGGCCAAGGCCAAGGGGGTGGAACCAGCCAAGGCCCGGATCGTGAATAAGCATACACCCCAGAGGCTAAGCAGAGACGCAGACACAAGGGAAAGAGTGCTGGCGGGAGGCTCTATGACCTTGGGCAAGCCCTGGCCGTTTTGAGCCCCATTTAGTTTCCATCTGGACAGTGAAACATATGAACCTAATTACCTCCTGAGGGTCCTCTCAGCTCAGACACTCAGAGGGGGTTGTCCTATGCACTGATATTAGTCAACAAGTAGGTTCTCGAATGATCCAAGCACCTGCTATGTTCCAGGTACTATTCTGGTTACGGAGGACACAAGAATAAGAAGCCCCAGCTGCTGCCCTCAGGGAGCTCCTAGGCCTCAGTCTTTCCCACATACCTCCCCCTTGGGATTGACCAGCACCAATTTCCAGAATAGAAGGTTCTCTAGAGACTTGCAAAGGAAACCCTCTCTGGGGTTGGAAATGCACACGCCTGTAATGGTCAGGAAGGACAGGGCCATGAATGAAGCAGGCTAGGGTAAGCCACAGGGTGTGGTGGAGACCTGGAGCATGCATGCTGGCCACCCCCAACCCTGTTCCCAAGGCACTCAACCTCCAATCTGGGAAACCTCTCTGCTGACTCAACCCAACCTATCTGTAGTTCACATTCTGCCAACAGTCTGCCAGTTTGCTTCCCACCAGCTGTGGTCTCCAAGTATTTTTGAGCCTATACTCCCATATATACATATTTATGTATAAACCATATATAGGTACTACTGTGCTAATCAGTTTTATAAAATTTAAAACATAAACAAACATGGAAATTAGGATATGATAAAGATAACTGTTAAAAGAAATTCTAATATTTTCTCCTTGCACCCTAATAGATGATACATCCACTTTGGAGGCCACAGGTCTAGCACACCACCCTCTGCCTTACAACCAGATGATGGAAGAAGGCAAAAAGAAAGTAATAAACATGTATTGCACTCTATTATCTTTCAGGCTTTGTTCTCAATGCTCTACCTACCTCATTCATTCAATAGATTTTATTGAGCCTATTATATTAGGCCCTGTGCTGGGCACTGGGTGATAGAGGTGAATGAGGCACATGTAAAGAGTTTACAATCCAGGCAGAGGAGACAGACAATAACCAAGTACACAAATAACCAAGGTAGGACTAGTTCCTGAGAAGTGCCATGAAGGAAATCAGCATGGTGATGCGATGGCAAGGGATGGGGCAGGCATGGGGAGCTAGTTCGGATGAGTAGTAAGAGAAGGTCTCTCCTAGCTAAGAACTGAGCCTGAGAAGGAGCTGGCAGAGGGTGCCAAGGCCATGAGGCCACGAGGTGAGAGGGACCTCGATGTCTTTGAGAAATGGAAAGGAAGCCAGCATGTCTAGGGTGGAAGAGGTAGGGGGTAAGAGGTGGATGTTATTTGAAGTGCAATGGGAAACCATTAGAGCATTTTAAGCAAGGGAGCGACAGGATATGATTTAAATGTTTAAAAGACCACCACGTCTGCTATGTAAACAAAGGGCTGGAGGGAAGTTCCAGTAGAAATGGGCAGGAGGCTATCGTAGTAGTCCAGGCAAAAGATGATGGGCCAGGATCAGGGTGACGGAAACAGAGAGAAGCAGGCAAGCATAAGATATATTTAAACCTCATAACAATTTCACCATCTTGCCCATGAAGGCTGTATTACCATCCCCATTGCACGTATGAGAAAACTGAGATTAGGGGAAGTTAAGTAACTTGCCAAAGATCACACAGCTTGTAAGTGATGAAAGCAGGATTCACCCAGGTCTGCCTGGCTTCCTTCCCAGCCTACTCAGGATTCCAAATATGTTTCCTGCTCCAGGGAGTAATTCACCAGGACAATATAGGGTCTTCCTGTTTCAATCCTGAAAAACATTGGGCATTCCGAAAAAAGAAAAAGGGATTGAGGACTATTTGATCCAGCAATCAGCCAAGGGTATGTGAGTGATTCGAACAGTCCATTCCTCCCATTTTCATAAACACGCCGAGTTCACCAGAGCTCTAAGTAAGGGAAAAACCATTCTTTCCTTTGGAGCGGGGAGTGGTCAGGAGGAGGGTAGTGATGGTATATTTGGAAATAGAAAAATAAAAAGCTGCCAACTTGTGCCTTCAAGGAAAACCCAAGGGCGCAGGCCAAGACAGGGGAAGTGACTTGCCAAATCCCTCCTCACAGCCCCCAGAGTTATTCATGTGAAAAAGAAGGCGGAATTGTCCCTGCCAAAGACATGAAGTCCTTTACAGAGCACTTTGTTAGCAAAGCCTAGCATCCCTGTCACTATGCAAAGCGAGCTGGAATGTTGCCATGGCAACGGGCAGCTGGGCCCTTGAATCAGCTTGAGGCCTGCCTTGGCAGAGAGGCCCAAGCCTGTGGGGGCATCTCCTGGAGGTTGGGCAGGGGGCAGGGAGCTGGTTTTATGTTTGTCGATGAGGAGTCCTGAGCTCCTTTCTAGGTACCAGGGGTCCAAAGGCTGTGTCTTCAGGAAGTATTTCCCGTTGTCAGATACGCCTAACTTCCACAACACACAGCATCCCAGGTTGGCATGACCTGATCATTTTCCCAATTCAATGAGAGAAAATGGAAACACCCAACTGCTGTAAAACAAAACTTCCTTATGTTACAAGTATAGGAAGAAACCAAAGCCCAGAGAGGGCAAGTAACTTGCTGAGGGTTGCACAGCCTTACTAGTGCCAGAGTCAAACGGCAACTCCTTTGACTTCTGAGGTAGTGTGAGTTTCACCATACTACACTTCTTTCCTTGGGCACTGGGGAGGGAGAAAAATGAATTGACGTTGACAGAGCCCCTCTATGTACCTAACACCATGCTGGATTCTTTGGCATTCCTCATAGCTCATCTGCACCACAAACCTGCAATGGAGCTATTACTATCCTCAATTCGCACTTTAGGAAACTGAAGCTCAGAGAGATCAGGAAATTGGCTCAAGGTCACACAGCTAGATGGACTTCAAAGACTAGTCTTTGTGCTTCACCACATGGCCTCATGCTTCTGAGGTCAAATGCACTTTTTTCCCCTTTGTGTGAAAGACAGACATAATTGCAAATGATTCTAGACGCTATCCCTACTCTGCTATTTATGGTAAGAAAGTGTTCTGCTGCAGATCACCAAGCTGCCCCTCAGTAAAGCTTCATAACCGCTGATAGAACCCTGGCCCTCAGTTTTTTCATCTCTAAAGTGAGGATACAGTGAGCTTGGGGTTGCTAGAGAATTAGAATGAAAGAGAATGCATAGAAAGTACACAGAGCAAGGTCTGGTGCATAGCAAGTGCTCAATAAATGTTAATTATCATCAAGATTATTCCTTTTAGGGATCAGCTCAAATTCTGCAACCTCAACCACCCCAGCCATCATTTGATGCAATCCCCTTTCACTCCCTAGCCATCCATTCATTGCCAGTTGCCAGCACCCAGAACTGAATTCCTTCCCTCAGAGGAAGGGAAGGGCATCAAGAAAAGGTGATGACGAACTCGAAAAGAATGAAGCAACATTTGCCAGTAAAATGAGGTCTGGAGAGAGGACATTCTAGGCAAAGAGGACATTTTGAGCAACAGCATAAAGGTATGAGGGTTTCTCGTATTTGGGAAGAAAAATAAGTGATCTGGTATAACCAGGTAGAAGATGAGGTAGTTGGAACTAGACCATGGAGGCCTTAAATGTCATGAGAACGGGTGCGGATTTTATCTTGAAGGTGATAGTGAGCCACAGAAGCTTTGGGCAAGGGAGTGACCTGAAGATCAGTAGGGTGGCTGCAATGTGGAAGGCTGATTGGAGAGGGGCCGGGACACCAGTTAGGAGGCTCTGGAAGGGGCCCAGATGAGACATGATGAGGGCTTGCCTCAGGGTGGAGCAGTGGGGCCAGACAGGGAGAACAGACCAAGACGGTGATATGGAGATAGAATGAGTGGTACTATTCCTTAAGTTAGAGAACCCTGGAAAACCAGCAGGTGCGGGGACGAGGAGGAGAGAGCTTGCCTTGGACACAGTTTGTGTGTCTAGAGGGTGGTAAAGATACGTGGTCAAGAGCTGAGAGCTGGAAATAAATATAAATGGAGCAGTCACAAGGTCTTGGGAGTATATGAAGCCAAAAAGCAGGTGAGATGGTCCAGTTTGAGTGGAGAGAATGGGAAGAACAGGGAGCACTGATGTTGAAACTTTGTGTCACAACTCTGTGTCTCTGCCTTCCTCTGCAATGGCAGCCTTCCTGTGCACTAGTCCAACATTTGTGCAGCTCCCTGACATGCAGACCAAATCACTCCTGCAATGTGATGGACAAAGACAGCGTCCACTCTCATGCATAGGGCCTCAGCAAGCCAGGTCAGATAGCAATCCTGGTGTCCTTTACAATGAGGATTTTCTGGACAAGGAACTGGAGAATCCTAACAGATCATAAAGAGTTAAGGGGCAGGCAGAGAAAGCCTTTAAGAACTGGGAAGCTGGCCGGGCACGGTGGCTTACGCCTATAATCCCAGCACTTTGGGATGCCGAGGTGGGTGGATCATGAGGTCAATAGATAGAGACCATCCTGGCCAACATGGAGAAACCCCGTCTCTACTGAAAATATAAAAATTAGCTGGGCGTGGTGGTGCGTGCCTGTAATCTCAGCTACTCCGGAGGCTGAGGCAGGAGAATCACTTGAATCGGGAAGGCGGAGGTTGCAGTGAGCCAAGATTGCATCGCTGCACTCCAGCCTGGTGACAGAGTGAGACTCCATCTCAAAAAAAATTAATAACAATTAAAAAAAAAAAAGAACTGGGAAGCTGTCAAGCCCCTGGTGCCAGAAACAAGTTTTCTAAAATTCTGTTTTTCACTTGAAAGTTCAAGTTTTATCTTTGGTAACAAATACTGTGAGCTGTTTTCCTTGAAGCAACAGGCTCGTTTTGTTCATTTTTGAGAAAAATGTCCACAAAATACCCAAGTCTGACTAACCATAGTTTACCTGTCAATTGTTCTTTCAAGTGAAAATGACGTTCCAGGAAAAAGGAGGCCTGTTGAGCTCACACCTCAAACAATTGCACAGTGCTCTTCTCTAGACAACCATCTCACTCAGCATGCAGCAGAAGTGCTTTCTGTGTTCTTCCTGTTTCATCACACAGGATATTAAAAAGACGTCAACTCCAGGCTTGAGATTTAATAAAAATTGCCATTTTTTACTGCTTTATCTAAGCTACTTTTCAGTAAGATTGGTGGCTTTTTTTCCCCTTTTTCTGAGTATGTAGTGGTGAAAAATACAAAATACAATGACTGCTAGTACAGGCTGGTGCCACTGCCTTGATTCACACTAAGGTGGTAACAGTTTTGCAAATAGTGCAAAAGTCAACCTCATGAAAAACGCAAATAGTGTCCTAGTGTTATCTTAGAAACAGCTCTGACCTTGAGCATCCTCCAAGAGTCTCAGTAACTCTGAGGGGTCTGTGAATTGTACTCTGAAAATCTCTGGTTTAGAGAAATTCTTGCCCAGGTCCCTGGGAGCAAGTCGAGGAAGGTTCATTGCAGCATTATTTATGGTCATGGAGAGTTGGCAGAACCAAGATGTACAGTCTCAGAGGAAGGGAGAAGTAAAATGTGGTGGATGAGTGCCAAGTCAGACAGAAGTGATCAACGAGATGTGCACATAGCAGCACCAAAAGGCCTCAAAACAGAGGGTTGAGGGAAAAAAGAAACAGAATATGATCTATGGATCAATACTATTTATGTAAATTAAAAGCACATAAACACAGAAAACACTACGTAATTTTCAAAGACATCTATATTTCCAGCAGCATGTATCAAACCATTAGAGAGGAACTGGGAGTGGAGATTAGAGATGAAAGGAAAAATAAGATAAAAAAATTTAAGGACCTTGCATGGATAGATAATGGTGTGCACAACAGTATACTTAAGTGTGCCCTTGAATGCAAACAAGGACAGAATGAATGGGAGGCAGAAAATAAAGTACCTTTTCAAGAGGCTTGATGGCAGAAAGAAAGGGGATTGCTAGAGAGAGAGGTTCACAGAGAGAAGTGGGCAGGGATGTCTGGCTTTGCCTTCTAGCAATCTACCCAACATGCTCTAGCCTGGGTTCCCAATGGCCTCCTGGTGTCTGAAGTTCACAGAATCAGGCCCTGGTAGGGAAGGGCACTGAAGGACTCCACACTTGCTGGCTCCCAATTTCTCTGGGAAGTAAGAGATGATATCATCGTCTAAAAGTAGGAGGTGGTAGGTAGTCCGGCCTCAAGAGCCAGGGAAGGCGTAAAGCAGCTGCCACAGAGACCAGACAAAAGTAAAAGTATTTGTAGGCAGCACTGATGGCTCAGCTGGAGATTGAGGGAAGTTTGGGATGGATGGGAGGGAAATTGAAGAATTGAATGCCTGGTGGCCTTGATTTTTCATTCATTTCTTCGGTGGCCTTGATTTTTCATTCATTTCTTCAGCCAGTCCATTAGTCAACAAATATAATATTTATTATCTATTACATACCAAGGTACTTGGGATATCAATAAGGAGTAAAACAGGCTTAGTTTCCATCCTCATGGACATGCCAGTCTGTGTGTGTGTGTGTGTGTGTGTGTGTGTGTGCACGCGCAGATGTTAAATAAGCACACAAATACATATATTATGAAGCAATAACAACTGCAATGAATAAAGGGTACAGGGTGCTGACAGAGTATATTGGTGAGGCTTGATACAGTCTAGGAGGTCTGTTGGTAAACAGACACTTCCATCTTTGTTTTCAACAGCTGCATAATGCCCCACTATATGGATGCTCCATAGTTTACATAACCAGTCACCTACTGTAGGGAACATAGAATTTTCTCCCTTTCTCTTTACATCATAACCAATGTTTTGATGCACATCTTTGTACATGCATCTCTAGCACTCGTTTGATTATTTCCTTAGTATGCATTTCTAAAAGTAGAATTGCCACATCAAAGGATGTATATATTTTTAGGCCTTTTGAAACATATTGCCCAACTGTCCTGCAGAAAGGAGGTACTGATTTACATGGGAAAATGTCCGCTTTTAAAAAAAGGGTTAATGGTGGCCAAATCTAGGTGGTAACAATTCTGTAAAAAATTTTAAAGGCTGCGTAGTATTCCATGGTTAATTAGACTATTTTTTCTATTTTGCCATTACAAAAAAACAATTTACTTATTTAACAACAACAATAACAAAAGTGGAAAGTTTTTGATAAAAGAAACCACCTACCAAGGTTAGAATATGCTTTCATCTGTTCAAGTAATATGCTAGGTGATAGGACTAAAAAGGTGACATCTTTTTTAGAATCTCCAGTAAAAAAGCAGATTTTTAGTCTCAAGGTTCAGAACGTTTGCGTTTCTGTTAAGCAGTTGATTTGCTTTTATCTATGAATCTTATAACTGATCATGTCTCCCTTTTTGTTATCTGCCATGAAAGGTTAAAGTCAAATTTGGGACCCACATTGATCAAGAGGGGACTTCCTGAAATTCACTTTCTATCACGACTTCTTCACAAGTTACCCTTGTTTTCTCTCTGCCTCATCTTCCTCCCTTACATCTAATTTAGGTTCTGTCCAAGTATAGGATGTATCTTATAAGCCACCTTAAACCCTTTTTGGAATAAGTCAAGGTGGAAATAATTTTTTACAAAAATTAAGCTAAATGCTCAGATCTCCCTCCAACACAGTCCTCAAGAGGCATAGGCAAGACACAAACAGAAAGATGCCTCAAGAAAACAACAAAAACCTAATTGGAGGTCAATCGATTTCTGGGCTACATACGTCAAAGCTGAGGTCTTCAGCTTCCAAACACGCAAAGCAATTTAGCGCTCGTGTTCCCATGGCAACCGTGCCAGCGATGGAGAAGATGCAGCAAGCCCGGCCTGGCGGCCTGGCAGTTGCTGGGGAACTCCGGCTGTTGGCCGCGTGACTTTGCTCAAGTCTGAGTGTTTAGATGCGCAGGGACTTTCCATTAACTGGGAGCTCTGGATTCGGACCTAACTGAAAATGTAGTTGCTGAGGAGAAGTGAAAAGTGTACACTGGAAATGGGGTGACACCTAGGTAGCCTCCAATACTTGAAGTTAGTTAGCACTTTCCTTTTTCTCTTTCTCTCCCCCCTTGCTAAAGAAGGGGGTTAGGAAGCGAGAGATGGGACAACAGGCAAAGTGATCCACCCCAAGCTGTCCTTTTACAAAGGGGCTGAAAGAATGATGGGGGAAAGGGTGATCTCATTAGCATATTTAAAGCTCCAGCCTAATGATTGTTTTGTGCCTCAACTGAAGAAAAATTGTGTTAACTGCAGGGGGAGAGGCATCATGGAGGCTAGAAAAGGGGAGCCCTAAAGAACTCAAATGGGGTGAGCTCGATGAATGTCATCCTCGCCACTTGGGGAGAATATAGATGAGTACTTATTTGGTCTGGGAGGAGGCAAGACTTTCTAAGCATTAAAATCACAAAGGAAAATGTCAACATATTACATATTTGGCAGCATCATTCAAAAAAATGTCAGCACATCCCAAAGCACAACAAACCAAAAATCAAAGAGAAAATAGCAAATTGGGAAAGAAAAAGATATTTGTAGCATAGGACAGAAAAGGATTAATATCTTTACTTTATATAAAGAGCTTTAAGTAACAAACTCTTTACCAATAAGTAAACAGACAAACATATTTTACTTTTCTAATCAAGAAAAAACCAACTTTATTTCAGAAGAGAGAAAGAGTCCAGAAGAGCATGTCATTCTCTGAAAGGGAAGCTATTAAGAATGACAGAATGTGGATCAGCTCAGGCAACTGCTAAAATGGCCCAGGGAAGAAAGAGTGAAAATGTTCTGCTTATTGCACTGGAGAGATGGGAGTGGGGATTGGGGGGTTTCCTAAAGCTTACTGCACCAATCAAAAAGCAATCATTTTGGAACAACCTGTCAAAATAGTACTGGAACCTGTCACTGACATACGCAAGCAGGAAGGCTCTACTTCCCACCCACACAGTGTAGACAGAGAAGTATGGCAGAGAAAGTGCTGCAGCATCTCGTTGGAAGACAGGCACCTACAGCAGAGCTGACCCAGAGTAAGCAGGTGTTCAGTGAGGCCTTGTTGAAGAGTTGTGAGGTTCTCTTCATGATGGCCAAGTCCTTAGGTGGGGTCCTTGGTTCCAAGCAGCCTTCAAGGAACTCACCCACTCTCTTTGAGACCCCACCAGGAGCCTGCTGTGAGTGTCTATCCCAAGCTCAGGTTCTGGAAGGAGAAGCAGACTTATTCTGTGTTGCTGTAGATGGTAGGAGTATTAATTTCTTCCACAAACATTGCTTGAGGCCAATTATGTGCTGGAAATGAGACAGGGGTGGAGGAGTGGACCCCAAAATGAGGAGCCTATTACAAACAGTTCCCAGTCTATTGGGAGAGACAACATGTAACTTATGAAACAAGCAGCTTTTGAGATGGGCTTTGAAGGTTGGGTAGGAGGTCAGCACGCAGAGATGTAGTCAGAGAGCATACAAGAATTGGAACTGAAGGCAAAGACATGTGCATGGCGAGATGATCCCTCGGGCCCTTTTCTGTTCTGCCAGTCTACGATTCTGAACTTCAGCCTCATTCTCAGCAATAATATCTCTGTGAAATCATGGATTTCACAGGTATGCTGGTTATACTTTTCTCTCATATATAGAAAAATAAATATGCAAGCATTCAAGTAAAAAGAAAAGTTCATCTGTACCTCTTGAAGGCATTTCAATTAGTGTGGTGGAGTTTACACAGTTCTAGGAAACTGTGCCAGAGGTCATAAGGAGTTATGGAGTGTCCTGTCCCCAGAATGGAGAAGATTGGAGGGGGAGAGAATGGAGACAGGCAAACTGGTCAGGTGACTGTCGCAAGAATCCAGTGAGAGGATGGGCCCCCTAACTTCTCAGAAGAAATGGCTGAGAAGCCTGGGGTGTGCGAGGTGAAGCAGCTGATTAGACCAGAGAGAAGGCTCCTAATTCCTGGTTTGCTGCACTCAAACCCTAACGAGGCAAGGCTCACACTCAATCCTGGTCATTATGTTCTTCTCAACATTGTTTTCCATTTCCCTTACCCAATTTAGGATGTATTATTATGGCTGTTTAAATAAGGTGCCAATCCGACTGGGCAAGAGCAGGAAATGTTTCCACACAGGAAAGACTCTCATCAGATCCCTATTGCCTTTTGCAAATGGAAATCAAGCCTCCTCCTACAGAGGGCATGAGGGCTGAGTCACAGCTGCATTAACGTATTAGTAACACAGAAAATCCTCCTTTTCTGTTAGCAGCTTGGCCAGAGTGTGTCTACAGAGGGGCTGGGGGGAGCGGAGGGTGAAGAAAGGGGTGGAGAGAGGGATGGCTCAGGAGAGGCCCCCACCTACCCTTTTCATTTGCAACCTGGAGGGGGTCTTCCCTTCCCAAACACAGGAAGATGACTCATTTGAAAACCGCCAGGGTGGTCAGCCTAAGTTGGATAGACCAGGCGAGAGTGTCCTGTGCTCCTGGAGGAATGAGAGGGACATGGGGGAAGCTGGACTGGAAGAGGAAGGAATGGGGAGGACTGGAATGTAGCCGCATCCTTACCCCATTTCCTCCCTCATCCCTAAGCCCATCTCTTTCAGTTGAGACCCTTTGCCTTGTTCCAGAAATCATGTGGCCTCCCAGGCAACTCCCAGGGCAGTTGGCTTGAAGGTCACAGGCTCCTGGCCTCTTGGCACGTGTGTGACTTATCTCAAACATGGTTCTCCTTCAACTGTCCAAGACTTTTAATGCCCGACCTGCCATGCAAGCAAGCTCGCCCTGAGGCCCCTAGTTGGTGCCAGGCACTAGGGACAGAAACTAGGAATTGAGCATCCAGTCAGACAGGTGTGCCTCGGAGGACTGAGGAGGGCAACTTTCTCAGAGGATGATAGCCACGCATGTCACCCCTCACCCCATCACACTGGAAGTGCCACAAAGCCAGGAGCCTCATCTGGCTCAGCCACCACTCAGCACCTAGTGCAGAGTAGGTATGTAATACACATTTGTTTAGTTTGTTGAAGGAATTCTAAGCAACAAAGGAAAACGACATCCATTTTGGTTACACTTACTTTCCAAGCAAAAGAGTCAAGAGGCTTTGTGTCTGATTTGTATAAGCTGCTGGGATAAATACTATAATAGAGAAATAAATGCTATATAAAGTACAGTGGGAGCTGAGAGGGGGACTCTGCCTGGAGTTATCTGGAGAGGCTTCCAAGAAAGGTGTCATTGAGGCAAGTTGTGAGAAATGAATGAGGTTTTCCTAGGTGGAAGTGAACACTGAGACTAGGTGTAGGGAATGGTGGCATGACCAGAGGTGTGCAGGTAACAGGTGGGGACATGTTGGAGAGAGGCCCGCAAGTGGAAGAATCTGGAGGAACCAAAGACTTCCTGAGTGTGTGCTGAGGGCAGGCAGCAGGAGATGATGTTGGAAAGGTTGCCTGGATCCATCTGTGGAGGGCCTTAAATTCCAGCCAGAGGAGTAGATCAGGAACATGTTGTGGAGAAGGAAACCTTAAATAGGGTTGAGCTGGCAGTGAGGTAGGAGAAGCAAGAGGAAGGAGGGGTGGATAGGAGATGATCACGTGGTATGACAGCGTCTAGGAAACTCGGTCACTGTGAGAACAGAGCGGGTGGGCCTAGGGTGAAAGGTTGATGGGGCTGTAGACAAACAGGTTCTCTCAGATATTTCTGGCAGAACTGTACATCGGTATAGCCATCTGAAAGAGCGATTTTGCAATATCTACACATACCCCTCAACCCAGCAATTTGACTTCTTTCTAGGTACATACAACGGAAAATTTCTATACGTGCATGGGAAAATATCTACAAGAATGTTCATTGTAACATAGTTGGTAATGGTAAAAAATAGAAATAACCTGAGTGTCTATCAGTAGTGGATTAAGAAATCAATTTTATTATTCATCTGATGGTATATTATATAGCAGTTAACATGAACAAACTACATCTATGGGTGTAAAAGGGACAGATACCAAAAAACATAACACTGAGTGAAGAAAGTACATTTCAGAGTTACCTCATGTAGTATAATAGCACTTATGACAAATTTTAAAAGTGCAAAACCAAATAGTACATACCATTTATGGATGCATAAACATAGCCTGGATTTGCATCACAGCCCAGACAATAAAAAATAGGACTGGGGAGGAGAATGCAGGGACTTCAGTGGCATCTGTAACATGGTTTTGGTTTGGTTTGGTTTGGTTTTTGTTTGTTTTTTTTTTTTTGATAGACAGAGTCTTGCTCTGTCACCCAAGCTGGAGTACAGTGATGCGACCTCAGCTCACTGCAATCTCTGCCTCCCGGGTTCAAGTAATTCTGCCTCAGCCTCTTGAGTAGCTGGGATTACAGGCGTGTGACACCAAGCCTAACTTTTGTATTTTAGTAGAGACGGGGTTTCGCTATATTGGCCAGGCTGGTCTCAAACTCCTCACCTCAAGTGATCTACCCACCTCAGGCTCCCAAAGTGCTGGGATTAGAGGCATGAGCCACCAGGCCTGGCCTGTCATGTTTTCTTTTGCTAGAACAAGTTTCTGGCAAACATGATGCAAATGTTAACATTTGTTCATTTTGGGTGGTTCATATGCATGTTTATCATAGGCATTTGCTACATTATCTTCTGACATTTTTCCTTAGTGTTTTTTAAGCAAAAAAGAAAAAAGGAAAAGAGGGGAGGAATGAAAGAGACAGAGCCGGCCACTACCTCATCTAGCAAATAGAAGCCTACAGACACTTACTGAAGGACAACAAAGCCACAATCAAGAAAAATAACAGGAAAAATGACCCCACAGCTCCTAATAAATGCTATATTTCAGAGCCTGGGCTCATTGCTACCCTTGCCCCTACCCACCTTTGCTGGCTGTCAGTCAAAAAAACAATAAATAGTATACGAAAGTGGATCCAAGGTGGAGAACAATGATTTGGAACTCTTGCCAGGCCCGGATGCAAAGGCACTTGGAGAGCAAAATTTACACGTATGTTCCCCATGTGAGAAACAGTTCATTCCTGCAGGGTGTCTAAGTACCACGAGGCCTTCTGGAGGGAGAGAGAGGAGGAGGGTTTTCAGGGCATCAGACCAAGAGAGAAGAATGGTGAAATCGAAGGGAACATAACCTACCAAAACTAGAACTATAACTAACTAGAAGCTAGTTATAGCTAGAGGATTTATTTATGCTTGTTTTGTGAATTGTTGTGTCACCATAGCCTTGAACAGTGTTTGATACATAGCAGATGTTCAGTAAACATGTGTAAGTGAAAGGCAACAGTGAGTGACACGAGGTGGATGGGAGAAGCCTTGAGTGTTCCCAGCTCTCCCTTATCTTGATTGCTTAAGTGACCAGATTTCAGGTGTGCCAAAGCAGGCACTCACCATGTTTTCTAGAGAATTTCTATCATTGCCTGAGGTAAGAACCGGGGGCCTGGATTGAGACACTGGCAGTAAAAGGGTGATGGAGTTATAGAGGAGTGAGGCTCCAGGAAGAATAAAGAGCCAGAAGGCTTAAGCAAGACATGCCCCTAAAACATGAAAATCTCACGAGTAGGAACAAGTACGAGGGGGTTTTGGGAAGCAAAATGGACACCAGAGAGAATAAAGAAGGGAATTGGGGGGAGTCTCACCCACTCCGGGCACTGCTAATTCATAAGGTGCCTCCTCCTGCTAGATGTACAGCTTGGAGAGCTGCAATGCCTTTGAGAGAATTAGGAAAAAGTGGCCCCAGGATATAGGTCTTGACTATTGGATTGTCCCCACTCACTTGGGTGTGCTTGCGCAGGGCACAACCTGCAGAACCACACACCGAGGCCCTGGCCCCCAGATCCGCATTCTGGGCCACGAGGTTCTTTCTAGTCTCTCATCATTCTGCAGCCCCTCGCCACCTGCTGGGAGCACTCTGCTATCACTCTGGCTGCCATCCCTGCTTCATAGCCCCTGCCAGTTCACTTTGCCCTGGATCACAGCAGGGCCTTCCCTGGCAAGAAGCCAACAGACACCAATCAGTTATCAGGTGAATTTTGAATCCTCCTCCTCCTCCTCCTCCTCCTCAGGTGAATTTTGAATCCTCCTCCTCCTCCTCCTCTTCTTCTTCTCCTTCTCCTTCTCCTTCTTCTTCTTCTCTTCTTCTTCTTCTTCTCCTTCTTCCTGTTTTTTACAGACGGGGCAAGCATAACTCACTATAACCTTGAACTCTTGGCCTCTAGAAATCCTCCTGTCTCAGCCTCCTGAGTAGTTGACATTACAGGCATGAGCCACTGTGCCTGGCCTTGAATATTATCCTGTGTGCAAAGACTCTGTGTTCTAATCAGAAACATTTCAACTGCTTCAGATAGGTAGGCACATGCTTTTCTACCTTCCTGAAACAGGTCGAGTAAAGTCCAAGAAGCCTGAAGCCAGAAACAAGCTGCTGCCCCCCCTGGTGTTGCCTACAGGAAATATTGACATTTCTCCCGTCACCATGGAGGAGAAATGCCCTCCAACCCCAACTCCAGCATCCCAGAGAGAGTTTTTGAGTTTGCCGGGCTGGGACACATGCAAACAGCGGGGATAGAGCATCAGCACTCTCCTCAGGACCTCAGTGGCATTATGTCACCTTTTCTCAAGCAGGAGAATGCAGCCTCTTGAATTCCGAGAAAGTGGTGGCCATTGGACAGGAGCTCTGTCACTCTTCACCAAACAACAAAGTCACTCTTCACCAAACAACAAAGTTACCTGCATCTTCCCCTTCGTGACAACATGTCCTTCATCTTTTCTAAAGGCTACCCCCACCCACACTCACTCTGGCTCCCATTCCTTCCTAATAACCACCTTTTCCTTGAACCCAAGTATGGGAAACTCACCTAATCTCTCCATGCCTCCTCGGATGCATAGGAGAATTAGGAAAAAGCTTCCTCATCTTTATTAGGGGGAGAAAACAGTATCTACCTTATGGGGTTATTGTGAGGACTGAGTGAGTTAATCCGATAAATGTTTAGTGTAATGCCTGCCATATAGTAGGCACTCAAAATGTTGCTTTATTATTATTATTATTATTATTATTATTATTATTATTATTATTATCATGAGTGTGAAAGGCACAGTTAAGGGTAGTGAACTCTTAATGGCACTGAACCAATGTGGACAGACAGGTCTGGGTTAGCTATCTGTGGAACCAAAGTTTGTCTCAGGATGGAGGCCCTACCAAGAAGGCTTCTGGCCACTGCCTGGCTGGCTCCTGGAGCCCTCAGAGTACGTTCCTCTGCTTAGTGGAGTTGGCAACCCTTACCTCCTGACACTCTTGGCTTCCCATCTTGCCTCCTCTTTGCCCTATTTAGACTTGCTCCACTGATCTGAACTGACTGGGCAGTCCCAAAGGCTGCTAGCCCTAGGAGCTGGCCCTGGCACCATGCTGTACCATAGCATGAGGCCACCCTTCTCTATACCCAGCCCAGCACTCTGGGCCTCACAATGTTTGGGAGAAATCTCCTGATGGTTCTCATCAGGAAACACTTGCATATGGACTCCCTGGAACCCAATTTAGGGAGACAACTATTGAGCTAAAAATTTCACAGTCAGGACCAGTCTCAGTATAGGCAGATACGATTTGGGGGAGCAAAAGAAAGATTCCAGAATGTCTGTCACCCAGTGGCTGTTGCCTAAACTTCCACTATTGGAAGGCTTCATTCCTGGGCCACAGCCATTGCTCCCTGTGAGAAGACAAAGTCCCTGAGAATGGGAACATAGTAAGTCAGCCTCCAATGTCGATGGCCTCTGTGGAAGTTTACTGAGCAAAGTCTCTGCAAAACTGGGAAACACAATAGGTACCAGCTCCCTTTTCCCTTGCTTCCCTGCCACAACAACCACTGAGAAATAAAAACTCAAACACAGGTAAGGAGAGCTTGACTGTGGAGATCCTTTGGGGAAAGCTGAGGGCACTAGGCTTCTGGGTATGGTTTCAGGATGGTGGCTGAAGAGGATGATGAAGTGAGATGTGTATGTTGTGGCCGGGGGTGGGGGTGCTGGGAGGGGAAATAAGGGTGCAACCATGTTTTAACTTCACCACCTTCAAGGTGAATGACAGCTATTGTGTATGCTCATCACAATGCATTTTGAGTTAAACAAACCTAAGTTCTAATTCCGGCTCTGCCACTTATTAGCTTTGTGACTTTGGAGATGTCACTTAACCTCTCTGAATCTCAGTCTTTCCATCTGCACAACTCTGTTGTTACTAATAACAATACCAAATTAATAATGTTGTTTGGGGGCTTAAATGAAAAAAGACTTACAAGAGAAACCAGCCCAGTGCAGCACAGTGGCAACTCATTTATCTGCTCCATCTGAATCTTGCTCTGGGCCAGCAATAGGTGCTTTGCCAGCAATGTAAAGACACCGAGAACCAGAAACACACGGCAAAGGTGATCCCTGAACACTTTCTCTGCAGTGTCTGTCCTTGAAATGTCTCCAGGGAAGAGAGCATAATCCTCAGTCTAGGACTTGGAAGCCAGAATCCAGATGGCATGGCCCATTTATCAGCACCACCAGACTCTCAACTTTAATAAGCCTTCTGCATTAGTAACCACAGGAAGAGGAGGAAATGGGCTAGATTCCTTAGTGATAATGAGCACTGCCAGCTCACTTTTATATTGGCAAAGTGCATCGTGATCACTCTGATTAGTTAGTTTGCTCTCATATCAGCCCTCAGGAGGTACAAGGAGTATTTTTCTCTTTGTTTTAAAGATGCAGGAACTGGGAAGCACAAGCTGTCTGCCACTTGCAGCCCTTGGCCTGGTCAATGCCTCTACTCAGTATATGGAGCTGCCTTATGGCTCTTAGAATTTTAGGGATGAATTTTAGAGTCTAGTGCCATTTAGCACTTTTCTGGGAAGACAGGTTGCCTGGTGTTGTCTAAGAGATTCTGTCCTTTACCTATCAGATGAGGCTGTGGGCCGGCCTAGGAGCAAAGAAACTCCAAACCTTAAAAGGTTAGAAATGCAGGACCCAGGGAATTCGGGGAAACAGACCAATGAAAGTGCTTAGCAACATCCCAGGACCAATGCGGGTGAGCCCCTCTGTTTCCATGAGACAGTCTTGATTTTCATTGGCCATGAACATGATACTGTCTCCCTGAATGGGGGTGAGGGAGTGGGGGTTGTCTGCAGCTCTGTTTAGGTGTTTATACCTGTCTATGAAGGGGGCTTAAGAAAACTGGGGGAGTTCCCATTTGGGCCCTTGGCACTGGGAAGTTCTCAGTCATATCAGAAAAATGAAAGCAGTTTGGCAGACTTTTACTGTTGCCATATCCCTGCACAAATGCAAATTGTGCGGGCCATAGGCATGTGGTCTGTACACAATACAAAAAGGCACACATGGTCATCTTAAAGCTCTGAGTGAATAAAAAGCTACTTATATGTCAGTCTCTGCCTGGCCCAGGCCTGTCTCTGTAAGCAGGGAAGGTCAAAGCCCTTCTTCCTGCTCAACTGGCCCTGCTCTGGAATCAGAGTGAATCCAGTCTGACCGGGGACTGGGGGGTTCCCTCCTCAGAAAGTGGTATGAGAGGGGGACTGCAAATAGTGTATGCTGCCCTGGGTGATGCCTCTGAGGCTGGAAGCAAGCTGAGCCCCAGAGGCCACGGGGGCCTCCTACCTCCCACCACCCCTCCACCCCTGCCATGAAGGGCTGGTTTTCCTGACTGGCCACTGTGTGTGGGGCCAACATCCTTGGTCTCTCCAGCAACCCCACCACAAGGGACCTGGCACTTAGTCCTGAGCCTCAGCTGGCAGCTGGGGAGCCACGCTGGTCTGTCTGGCTCCTGCCAGCCCCTCCTTCCCTCATTGCTGGGACTCTGCTAATCCCTCCCATTGTATGCCCAGGACTGCTATTTCACTCTGCTCCCCTGCACTCCCCAAGTACAGTCATCTGTAGCAGACCTGCCTTGAGTATTTCCCACACCCCTGTGACTCTTGTCATTGTATTCAGACTGCTTCTCCTGCCCTGACTTGGGCTGTTATGTGTGCTAGACGCTGGGAAGGCTGTTGGGTCTTAGTTGTCTCCAGCTCCTCTTCCCAGTGTCAGCTTGGACCCTGATGGCCAGATATCTCCACGTGGGGGCTTCTAGCATGCTATGCAGCCGGGGCCACATCAGTTAGAAAATTCCCTTGGGCCACTCTTCTTATGTAATCTCTAGAGTTCTGTGGGGGCCCAAACCATCCAGGGATGTAGAGGAATGGGGGCCACCTGACAAGGATACTGGTTGATGCTCATGCTGAGGTGGTTGTGAGTTCTTGTTTAGGAGCAGGACCTTCCCTGCCACTTGATTAGGGGGAAGAATTCCAAAAATTGGGTGGAATCTGGATTCAGTCAGCTGCCCTAAATCTGGTTGTCTCAAGTGAGCCCCAAGCAAGCAAGAATCCAAAAAGCCACAATGTCCTCCACTGTAGCCATATTGGCCCTGAACATCTGCTTCCACTTCTTTAGGTTCCTGATTTGCACTCGCTTTGCCCACTGTGCCAGTAACCCTGCCTTGGGTTCTAGTCTGCTGGGCTTAGCATTGACCTGTGTTCCCTCAGCTCCATCCTCTTCTCTCCCATGACCACAGCACTGGCCATGTCCCTCTGAAAATAACTCCCCACCGTCCTCTCAACTAGCCTGGTAGCTTTCAGGACAGGGACAGAGCTTCATTTATTTCTGTATCCCCAATATAACACAGGGAGTGTATGACATCAAAGGGAGTCCAATAAATTTTGGCAGAACAAACCCACACCTTCATGTTCTCACATAGGACTCAGCCGGTTTCCTCGTGGCTTGGTCAGTTTATTTAGTACTTGCAGAATCTCCACTCCTGTCTAAGAAATAGCCTACCTAAAACTTGAATTTCCAGTTGCCTGGAGAGGGGGAAAAACAAGGGCTCAGGAAAGTAGAACCCAGGTAAAATGGAGGGTAAATATTTGCCAGAATAATCAACATGTGTGGCTCAAGAGGGACAGGGACCACATCGGCCAAGAGGAGGTCTCAGGGTATTTTGATGCATGGCAGCTCCTAAGAAAAGGGGCTGTACTAAAGAAGCTGTTTCTGAGGGAGCAAAGTATCATGGAAAGAGTACGGGTTTGAGGCTAGAGTGCTTAGGGTCGAATCCCAGCTCGGCCATTTACTGTGTGACTTCAGGCAATTTCCTAAGGAAACTTTTCATTACCTCTCTTTCCTTGTGTGTAAAATGGGGATGGTAACATTGTCTACCTCATGGAGTTAGTACAAAGATTAAAACAATATGTAGAAAGTACCTGGCAACACAGAACATTCTCAATAAGCAATATATATTAATATTAATAATATCATTAATAACATTTAGCATGTGATTGATACTGATGCCCAAAGTTTAACCTAGTTCAATTTGCAGTGACCTCAAGCAGTGTCTTCAGGGTGAAATTATGTGTGTGCATGGGTTATATTTTCTAGGAGTTTCATTTTAGTGTAGTAAAGGAAGTGCTAGTAAATTGGCTATAGAAAGACGTAGCAGGTCTGCAGGAGTTGAGACTCACAAAAGTCAGGAAACAGCGCATTGCAGCTGTGTGTGGCCATGCTCATCTTCCCCACATCAATTGTGAGAACCTCAGCGGCAGGACTGAGTCCCACTCCCCTCTCTCTTTGCCTCGCCACCCTACATACCTAGTCCAGGCCTGGCACAGAACAGATGTGTGGGGAGTGAGAGGGTAACCAAATACTTCTGAACAGGAAAGCTACCTGACTTGAGTGTGGGAGAACCTTAAATTACATGTCTACACCTGGTTCATTCCTTCCTTCATTTATTTATTCAACAAAGCACCTACAATGCACCGGGCACACAATATAGGCCCACATCTTCCATCCAGGCCCAAGGCTCCTTGCTTACTCTACAAAGTCCTTGCAGCTCCTTTTTTTTTTTTTTTTTTTTGGCTCAGGGACTGTCTTCTTGGCCAGACACTCTGCTTTTCTGCCTCAAGCTCCTCCCATTACTGCCGACAGTTAGGTGTGGTCCAGTTCTAACCCCCCTTCTAGCCCCAGGACACATCACCCTAGTCTAGCCCTTACATCCCAGGCAGCTACTGGCCTGAAAAAGAGTGGGGAGCTAGGACCAACTCACAAGCAAAGAAGACAGAGAACAACTGAGTCCTGTCTTCAGAGAGGAAGTGGACATGAGGCAGGGTAGGGCGTGAGGAAGCAGTGAGGCCAGGAACTTAGCTGGTGACTGGTTCATCCTAGATGCCTATGGGGGTGAACTGGGACTGCCAATCTCTCACAGAGGTAGCACACTGGGCTGCCGGCCACTGCAGAGCCACATTCACTCAGAGCCCAAAGAAAGAGCAGAGCTTCAGGTTTTTGTTTCAAAGACAAGTTCAGTCTGCCTGACTCTGTGGTTTGAACACAATTCTAGATATTTTCCTGCTGAAATCACAGGGACTAGGGATTGAAGAGAGAGATCGGGATAGAAGAGTAGAACATCCAGGGGCAGGGCCTGAGAGGGTGGCTTCATCCATGATGCCTGCAAGGCCCTTGTCCCCAAACAAGGCCTCCAGACACTTCCAGTCTCCACTGTAGGCCAGTGTATTCCTGCTTTGCAGAGAGAAAGCACTTGGGATCTGTAGCAGCTGTTTCTGTCAGGGCTGGCAGACCTTGTAGGGAAGCTCAGACCTGAGGGTTGCAGGAAAACAGAAGGCGAGCAGCATCCAGCGTGGGTGGCTCCCGAGCACACGACCTCACCTCACCGTTCTCATGTTCCTTTAGCTTTCATCCCACCCCAGCCATGGCCTGCAGAGAATTGATAGCTGGGGGCCAGAATCCAATGAGTAAATGAGCCATACATAAAACATTTGGACCCAGAAAGGGAAAGAGGGACATGCTATGAAACCCTCCCCCAATTGTTTTCTTCTCCAGTTTCTTAAACCTTATTTGTGCTGTCTTCTGTTCGAAAGCAGATTTTGAAAGTCAGGTGTCTGAACTTCTGCATCACCCAGGGCCTGGACTGTGTGCGGAGGAGAAGAGCAGGGTGCCTGGCCCTGGTTCCCTTCCCAGTTCCTTTTCTTTCCAGCCCCCTCCACTCTCCCAAGGCTGCAGAGGAATGGCCGGCAGACATGTTTTGATGGTGTAGCTTACAAATGTGAAATCGTTGTCAATGTTGAAAAGCGACAATATTTTACATTTTAGAAATCTGGATTTCTGGCATCTCTTGTAAAACTGGAAAATGTAGCAACACTGGGCCAGTAATTCCATATGACAACTAGCAGCAGAGCTCAGCAGCAGCTGTTCCCTTAGACAGGGTGCAGACTCTCCAGTTTCCCACGGTCCCCACACCTCCCTATGGTACTCTGAGCATGGAGGGCCACTGATAATGATCGTGTGGATCTTTGTACGTGACCTGCTTCACTCACTTATGTTAACTTCCTGGGCCCTCTTAGCCTTCAGCTGAGATCCCTGATTTATATCAGCTACTTACTGTTCCCAAAACAGACTTCCATATTCGCCTTTATGTGTGCAATGCCATCCTACAGCCTACCTAGAAAACATCTATCCATCCTTTAAGACTCAACTGAAACCTCCCTTCCCCTGGAAGCCTCCCTTAACTCATGCAAGCAAAGTTAGGGACTTCCCCCTCTGAATTCTCACTACATCTAGCCCAATGCTTTATCATCATTTATCCACTGCATTATAATTATGTGTTTATATGTCTGTTTCTGCTTCTAAATTGTGTGTTTCTCAAGGGTAGGGACTGGGCATTCCTCATCTTTGAATCTCCAGCTCCTAGCACAGGGCCTTTACACAGGGAACACTCGAATGCTTGTTGAGTAAGTGATACAATGACTGACTCAAGGGATGAACAGGGAGTCATAAAGCACTTTTCTTTTATGAGGGTCAGAAGCAAGTTGGGTGGCATCAGAGCATTTCTAATTTCCCCAAAGTGACAGCTCTGTGGAGTCAATCTCATTTGGCACTGAGTGCTTGGCACAGAGCCTGGCACATTGCATGTGCTCAGGGGATGCTCCTGGAATAAAATAACGAAGCTCATCTGACCATGGAGAGTGACACTTGAACTTCAGTTTGTGTTTGGAGTGCTCCAGGGACCACCCACATCACTCTCGTTTAGAATGTGGCCTCCAGCACATCCTAGCTCTGGGATCCAGGGCAAGTAACTTAACCTCTCTGAGGTTCAATGTCCAAACTTGAAAAAAATGGAAATCACGATACTTCATTACAGAGTGTGAATGAGGATTAAACAAGGTACCTCTAGGTCAAGTGACATATTTCACACAGTTAATAAGTGTTAGGGCCTTCTGTTAGTCTGAGTTAGTAAGAGAGTATGTGTGTGTGAGAGAGTGGGAGGGTATGGTAAATGAAATGTGGAACTGTGATCCCAAAGCATGGATATGATCTGTGTTCCCATCCAGCTCTGATTCCTTGGGCTTACCCTCTCAAGGGAACATTAGGGCACATTCCCTAACAGGAGTGGCTCCTGTTACAGGATGGTCAACAAAACCCCAAAGAGAGAGATAAACTCAATTCCTCGATCAAAGGCTGCCTGTAGCCCCAAGCTGAACTCTGCCTCACACCAATCCCCATCCCATAGGTATGAATGTTGCACTTGCTGAACCTATTTTGGTGGCAGTTTCCTCATCTCTATAATGGAAATGATAATAACTACTTGGAAGGGTGGCTGGGACCATTAATGAGACGAAGTATCTAAAAGCACTTAACCTGGTGTTGGGGTACAGAGTAGAGCTCAATAAATGTTAGGCCCTTCCCCTTCCCTGGGGCCACAGGGCTGCAGGCTAACAAATGAAGAATGGCAGAGGGAGGGACACCGAGGGTATGTCATGTACTGCAGACTGTGGACACGAAAGTGACAGGGACTAAAGGACTTTTAACAGGCCACGATGAGATGAGATGAGGCCAAGGGATTGAGAATGAGTAAAGAAGATGCACACATGAGTCCTAAACGTATCATGGGGTCTCTGGCTGAGTCCTCAATATCCACAACTCCACACAGGACACAGCTGACCTGGTGCAACCAGCTCCCATCCAACCAAAATGGGCCAGATTGTGGTTAATGGATCTTGCCAAGATTTCCTACAGACACCACATCATGGGGATTATTGATTGGAAGTGTACGCCACTACACTTGACTGAACTTGAAGTTGTAGACTTTCTCAAATGCTTCAAGAAGCATTTGATAGCATCATTGTTTATAAACAGGGAAAAACTGGAGGAAACCTAAATGTCTAACAACTGGAAAATGGTTAAATAAATTGTGGTACAGCCATTACATAGAATAGTGTACAGCAGTTAAAATGACTAAACTCTAACTCGTGTATCAACATGGATAAATCTCAAAAGCATAATGTTAAAAAGAGAAAGTTCAGACATAAGCCGCAAATTCAGGTTGAGACTACTCTAATCCTCCCAACTATCCCTAAGAGTCATGTTGCACAAGATCACTTTCCCTTTCCCAATTGAAATAAAGGGAGGCAAGGAAGGAAAGCAAAGGGAAGGGAAGGGAAGGGAAGGGAAGGGAAGGGAAGGGAAGGGAAGGGAAGGGAAGGGAGGGGAGGGGAGGGGAGGGGAGGGGAATAGGAGGGGAGGGGAAGGGAAGGGAAGGAGAGGAGAAAAGTTCCTTCAACTAAAGGCTTCTTTGGGCAGCCAATCCACTTCTGCTTCTACAAACTGGTATCTTGGCCTCTGTATGTTTTTTTCTCACAGCTAATCACCCTCTCTGCTTTCTTGGTTCTGTTACTTAGTCTTATCTCCCATGTTGTTATATACCTTGATATCTTTATCTCCTATATATACCATAATGTCCTATTTTATCTCTTATATTATTACATGTCTTTATTCACACATTTCTGCTCTCTACTCATATCAAATGACTTTACATGAATATCATGTCTCATCTCTATTGCTTGGCCAGTCTTCTTTTGGACCAATCATAACACTCTAAATGTACATAAAAAGAGAAATTTGCAGAACATGTATGCACAGTATGATGCCATTTATATGCAGCTTAAAACATGCAAAACAATATTATATACTGTTTATAGATGTATATGTATGTGGTAAGATATAAATACATGCATGGGAATTGGAAACAGACAGTTTGGGACACTGGCTATCTCTAGGCCAGGGTGGGGGCAGAGCTTACAACTGGGTGTGTAATGACCTGTTTCTTAGAAAAGATCTGAAGCAAATGTGGCAAAATGTTAAGATCTGACATTTTCTCCCTACTTTACTGTTTATAAAGAGTTTGAAAGAGTTTATAATTGACTGTTTATAAAGAGTTGAAAGAGTTTGTAATTTTGAAAATGTGGAGAAGAAGATGTTTCAGGCTGCCCTGCCTCAACCTTTTACCCATACCCCTTTGTTAAGGGCCTGCACAGCGGGCATAGGGGTTGCGGCATCTCAGACCACAGCTCATTTAAACTTTTACACAACCGTGGGAAGGAGGTGCCACTTGCGACTTATTCTACAAAGGAGAGACACTTGAGCCTAGATAAGCAAAGTGACTTGTCCAAAGACAAGAAATGTGACCAGGTCGCAGACTCCCAGACCCTACTCTCATACCTTGCACCTGGAAATGAGTCCTGTGCTGCCGAAACAAATAGGGATTCTTTGAGCTTTTGCTATTTTGGATTCTGTGTTAAAAAGGGGGTTGATCGACATTTCTCGACCTGCCACTCACTGGCAGAAGGCAACCCAGGTCTGATGTCTCCCAGCCCTCCACCCAGTGAGAGAAGGTGGCCTTTCTTTCCCTGGTGGCACTGGCAGAGATAGAATGGGAGCTCTGTTGGCACCAGGCTTTCCAGAGAGTTGGCCAGGTGAGGCACCCTCTGCCCTGCAACACGGTATCTCTCATCCCTTACCTAGAGGAACTCAGTGAGAGGCCTAGGAAAGAACCTTCTGCCAACACTGGGGGCACTGGTAGAAATCAAGTGACAGTTTCACAGGCACCTGGCCTGGGGAAGAGCTTTCTTCCCTCACAGGCCTGGTATCTTCCACCCCCACCTACCAGCATCAGTCCTGGGAAAGTACATTCTGCCCCTGTGTGAAGCATCAGTAGTGACCAAGTTAGGGAGCTGCAGCTGCACCAGATGTACAAAGCAGACCAGAATAGCACTGCAAGGACTCCAAAAACTAAATTGTCATTGGAACCACAGCCCACAAAAGTAGGCCCGATCCTACATGGTTTTTTTTTCTTTTCTTTTTTTTTTTTATTTTTTGAGACAGAGTCTCGCTCTGTCACTCAGGCTGGAGTGCAGTGGCGCCATCTCGGCTCACTGCAAGCTCCACCTCCTGGGTTCACGCCATTCTCCTGCCTCAGCCTCCCGAGTAGCTGGGACTACAGGCGCCCGCCACCATGCCTGGCTAATTTTTTTTTGTATTTTTAGTAAAGATGGGGTTTCACCATGTTAGCCAGGATGGTCTTGATCTCCTGACCTCATGATCTGCCCTCCTCAGCCTCCCAAAGTGCTGGGATTACAGGCGTGAGCCACTGTGCCCAGCCAATCCTACATGTTAAACCTAAACAGACTGCCTGCTGAAATAGGAGACTGAAATAAGAGCCTCCTAACATAATATCCAAAATGTCCAGGATAAAAATTTAAAAATCACTCATCATATCAAGAACCAGGAAAATCACAACATGAATGAGAAAAGCCAGTCAACATATATCAACACCAAGATGTCAGATGATAGAATAATTGGGCAAAGGTTTTAAACCATTCATCATAAAGTGCTTCAACAAATACTCTTGAAAAAAATAAAAATAGGAAAGCTCACCAAAGTAAAAGAAGATATCAAAAAGAACACACTGGAAATTATAGAACTGAAAAATAAAATAACAGAATTAAAAACTCAGTGGATGGGCTCAACAGCAGAAAGAATAAGACAGAGGAAAGTATCAGTGAACCTCAAGATAGAGCAATAGAAACTACATGATATAAACATGTGAGAAAAAAGGCTGAAAAGAAAACATGAGCAAAGCATTAGAGAGCTGTGGGACAAAAAAAAAAAAAAAAAAAGATCTAAGATTTGTATCATCAGAGCCTCAGAAGGAGAGGAGAAATAAAATGAGACTGAAAAAGTATTTGACTAATGAAAGGCTAAAAACTTCCCAAATTTGGTGAAAGACACAAACCTCCAGGTTCAAGAAGTTGAGCAAAACCAAGTAAGATAAACCTGAAGCAATTCATGACAAGTCATAATTAAACTTTCTTTGTTAAAAATAAATAAAAACTTTTGAAAGCAGTCAGAGAGAAATAATGATTACTCACAGTGGAAAAGCAAGTCAACTGACAGTGGATTTCTCATCAGAAACCATGGAGGCCAGAAAAAAATGACACATTTTTCACATCCTGAAATAAAAGAGTTGTCAACCCAGAATCCTATATCCAGTGAAAATATCCTTCAGGAATGATGGGGAAATCAAAAAATTCTCAGAGAAGGAAAAATTAAGAAACTTTGTTACCAGGCCTACCCTGGAAACATGGCTAAAGGAAATCCTCTGTCACCAGGGACTGGTTTAATGGAAGACAATTTTTCCACAGATGGGACTCAGGGGGATGGTTTTGGGATGAAACTGTTCCACCTCAGGTTATCAGGCATTAGTTAGGTTCTCATAACGAGCAGGTAGCTTAGATCCCTTACATGCACAGTTCACAGTAGGGTTCATGCTCCTATGAGAATCTAATGCCCCACTGATCAGACAGGAGGTGGAGCTCAGGTGGTAATACTTCCTTGCCCTGCCGCTCACTTCCTGCTGTGCCGCCCAGTTCCAAACAGGCCACAGACTGGTATTGATCTATGGCCTGGGGGTTGGGGACCCCTGCTGTAAACATAAATGAAACAATAAAGAAGGAATCTTGGAATACCAGGAAGGAAGAAATAACACAGTAAGCGAAAATATGGGTAAATACAATAGATTTTTTCTTTTCCACTTGAATTTTCTAAGTTATGTTTGATGGTTGAAGCAAATACTATCTTATGTGGTTCTAAATGTATGTAGAGGAAATATTTAAGATAATTATAAATAAGGGAGGCTAAAAGGGCGTAAAGGTAGATAAAGTTTCTGCACTTCACTTGGGCAACAAGAGCGAAACTCTGTCTCAAAAAAAAAAAAAAGGCAAAAACTGAGCGAGCTGAAAGTACAAATTGATGAATCCACAATTATAGTTGGGTTCTTCAACACTCCACTTACAGTAATTGATAGACATATTAGACAGAAAATCATCAAACAGAAAGAATTCAACAACACAATCAATCCGAGAGATGTAACTGACATACAAAGAACCCTCCACCCAACGGGAGCAGAATACACATGGAACATTCACCAAGGCAAAAATCTCAATAAACTTAAAAATATTTGAAGTCACACTGAGTCTATTCTCTTGACATAGAGAATCAAACTACAAATCAATTTTTAAAATATAAGAGGAAAATCTCCAAACACCTGGAAATTAAACAACACACTTCTAAACAACCCATGAATCAAAGAGAAAGCCTCAAAGGAAATTTTAAAAATATATTGGACTGGATGAAAATTAATTAAAATACAAATATCAAAATTTGTGGGATGCATTTAAAGCAATGCTGACAGGAAAATTTATAGCACTAAATCCTTACATTAGAAAAGAAGAAAGGCTTCATATCTATAAGAATGTATAATAATAAGAGAAAAATAAACCCAAAGTAAGAAGAATAAAGGAAATAAAGAGAAGAACAGCAATCAATGAAATTGAAAAGAAAGCAATCAAGAAAAGTCAATGAAACAAAAGTTCATTTTCGAATAAATCGATAAAATTGATAAATGTCTAGTAAGAATAACAAAGATAAAAAGAGAGAAGACACAAATCACCAATGTCAGGAATGAAACAGGGTTATTGGTACAGATTCTGAAGGCTTTAAAAGGATATTATAAACAACTTTACACTCATAAATTCAACAACTTAGAAGAAATAGAGGAATATCACAAAACCACAAACTACCAAAGCTCAATCAAGAAATAAATAATCTGAATGTGAAATCTTATAATGATTTCAAAAATTGAATTTAAAATTTTTAAAAGCTTCCAAAAAAGAATGTCCAGGCCCAGGTGCTTTCACTGGCGAATTCTACCAAGCATTAAAGAAAAATTAACACCAATTTTACACAGTCTCTTACAGAAAATGGAAAAGGTGGGAACACTCCTCAGTTAATTTATGAGGTATTATACCCTGATACCTAACTAGACAAAAACGGTATACAAATAAGAAAACTACAGGCCAATATAGTTCACGAATATAGGCACAAAAATGTTTTAAAAACATTAGCAAATAGAATTCAGCAACATATAAAAAGAATTATACATCATGACCAAGTGGGTATTTTACTCTAGTGGAGGTTTATTCCAAGAATGCAAGGCTTATCCAATATTTGAAAAATCAATGTAATCTACTACATCAACAGGCTAAAGAAGAATAACCATATAATCCGATCAATGGATTCAGCAAATCATTTGGCAAAATCCAACACCCATACATGATAGAAACTCTTGGAAAACTAGGAGGAGTGGGGGAACTTCCTCAATGTGGTAAAGAACATCTGTTAAAGAACAAAACAAAACAAAAAACAAAACCAAAACCCTACAGCTAACATTAAACTTAATGGTGGAAGACTGTTTTCTCCTTGAAATTAGGAAGAAGACAAGGATGTCTACTTTCACCATTCTTATTCAACATAATACTGGAAGCTCTAGCTGGTGCAATAGGCAAGAAAAAGAAAGAAAAGGCATACAAATTGGAAAGGAAGGAATAAAACTGTCCCTATTTGCAGACGACATAATTATCTACATAGAAAATCCCAAGCAATCTACACAAAAACTCTTAGAATTAATAAATGAGTTCAGCAAGGTTGCACTATAAAAGATCAACACAGAAAAGACCACTGCATTTCTATATATTAGCACTAACCAGGTGGGAACCAAATTAAAAACACATAATACCATTTAAAGTTGTTCCAAAGAAAATAAAACACTTATATGTAAAACTTGTATAGGATATCTATGCTGAATATGACTAAATGCTGGTGAAATAAATCAAAGAAGGCCTAAATAAAGGACAGACATACTATGTTCGTGGATTGGAAGACTCAACATAGTAAAGATGTCAATTCAGAGGCCGGGCACGGTGGCTCACGCCTGTAATCCCAGCACTTTGGGACCCAAAGGCGGGTGGATCACGAGGTCAAGAGAGCGAGGCAATCCTGGCCAACATGGTGAAACCCCGTCTCTACTAAAAATACAAAAATTAGCTGTGCATGGTGGCATGTGCCTGTAGCCCCAGCTACCCAGAAGGCTGACGCAGGAGAATCGCTTGAACCCGAGAGTCGGAGGTTGCAGTGAGCCAAGATTGCGCCACTGCACTCCAGCCTGGTGACAGACCGAGACTTTGTCTCCCAAAAAAAAAAAAAAAAAAAAAAAAAAGTCAATTCTTCCCAAATTGATTTACGGGCTTCATACAATTCCTATTAAAATCCCACAACGTTTTTCTTTTTATAGATATAGACAACTATATTCTAAAATTTACGTGGATAGGCACTAGGCCCTAAAACAGCTAAAACAATCTTGAAAAAGGAGAATAATCAGAGGAATTACTCAGTGCTAAAGCCTACTATATAGCTACACTCATCAACACTGTGTGGTATTGGTGGAGAGATAGATAAACAGATCAATGGAACATAACAGATAATCCAGAAATAGAACCACAAAATATACCCAACTGATTGATTAATTTTATTATTTATTTTTAAGAGCAGAGTCTTGCTCTGTCGCCCAGGCTGGAGTGCAGTGGTGTGATCTCAGCTCACTGCAACGTCTGCCACCCCGGCTCATCCAATTCTCCTGCCTCAGCCTCCCGAGGAGCTGGGACTACAGGTGAGTGCCACCACGCCAGGATAATTTTTGTATTTTTAGTAGAGACGAGGTTTCACCATGTTGGCCAGGCTGGTCTCGAACTCCTGACCTCAAGTGATCTGCCCACCTTTGTCTCTCAAAGTGCTGGGATTACAGCTGTGAGCCACCATGCCCGGCCTACATAACATTCTTGAAATTAAAAAAGTCATATAGATGAAGAATAGGTTCTTGCTTACCAGGAGTTAGCTGATGAGGGGAGTGGGTAGTAGATGAGTACAAATACCAAGAGGCAGCATGAGGAAGATCTTTGTAGTGATGGAACAGTTCTGCATCTCCTTTTTATTATTATTACCGCCATTTTTTTTGAGACTGAGTCTCGCTCTTTCGCTCAGGCTGGAGTGCAGTGGCATGATCTCAGCTCACTGCAACCTCCGCCTCCCGGGTTCAAGCAATTCTCCCTGCCTCAGCCTCCCAAATAGCTGGGATTACAGGTGCCTGCCACAACGCCCAGCTAATTTTTATATTTTTTTGTAGAGATGGGGTTTTGCCATGTTGGCCAGGCTGGTCTTGAACTCCTGACCTCAGGTGATCCGCCCACCTCGGCCTCCGAAAGTACTGGGATTACAGACATGAACCACCGCGCCTGGCTTATTATTATTATTTTTTTACTTCAGTGGCCAGTTACTAGAAGTTCTGCATCTCAATTGTGATGGTTATACAAATCTATACATGTGATAAAATTGAAATGATATACACACTCATATACAGAGTACATGACATGTAAAACTGGTGAAACCTGAATACGCTCTGTGGATTGTACCAACACTTTCCCAGTTGTGTAAGATGGCAACATTGTAAAACTGAGTAAAGGGTCACTCGATCCACCTTGTAAATTTTTTTGCAACTTCCCTTGAGTCTAAAATTGCAAAATAAAAAGCTTTTAAAAAGGGTTAATGTGTTCACTTGATATATTTATTTCCTAGCTTGTCAGAGCTGGCCTTTTTTTTTTTTTTTTTTTTTTTTCCAAGCGAGGTCTTAAGCCAGTGTGTTGGAAAGGAGCGAGAAAGCAGGAAAGGAGCAAAACCAGCATTTGCTGAGAACCAGCTCTGGGCCAGACAATTCACATACATGATCTAATTTAATTCTCATGACAACACTGACAAGGTTGGCACTTTAGTCCCATCTCATAGATGAAAATGAGTCCTAGAGAGGTTCAAAGCTTGTCCAAGCTAGTTGTTAATAATTCTTAATTGAAGCTAATAATTCCTAATCGAAGCTAATAATTAGTAAGTGCTTATGCGTGCTAAGTGCTACACATGAAATAGCTCATTTAACACTCACAATAGCTGTGTAAGGTAGGTACTACAATTACTCTCATTCTATAGATATGGGACCTGAGGCTCAGAGAGGTTAAGTGACCTGCCCAAGATCACACAGCATGGAAGAGGTGGAACCAGGATCCAAAACAGGTGTGTAGGAGTCTGATGCTCTTTTCCTCAGCCCCAAGACACCTCCCAAAGCAAAGTGGAATAAGAGATATATTTCTGATTCAAAGGCAGAAATGAGCCCTCCTTGGTGCCCTCAATTAAGTCCCATGTAGTCTCCTACACAGCCCCTAGAACTCTTTATTGCACATATACCTTCACACGTCTGCCTCTCCTTCCGAGTGTTAAATTATGTAAGCTCCTTGAGGGATAGAACCATGGTTTACTCATGTCTGTGACCTTAGAGCTTGCCACAAGGTAGCGACACAACCGATGTCTGCTGCATAAAAGGAGCTGGAGATCACTTTAAATCCTGTGAATGATTCTCTCCTCACTAAGGGGGCTGGAACTGGGAGTATTTGGGAGCCCACTCCTACCTGCGTTGGGTAGTTGGGTGGACTTGGCTCTCTTTAATCCTTTGTTACAACTGGTGGTGTGCTGGAGCCAGTCTGCTTGGCTCACCAGAGCCAATTGTTAAATTTTCATAATTTTGTGAGCCAGTTGTTAAACTGTTGGTAGCTTGAAATTAGCCATAGCAGGAATATTTATACCACAAAATTAGCAAAAGCTACAAAGCAGGGCACCCCATTACACACAGCAGAACTGGTTGTTAAACATTTACCAGCATGCCGCTGATCACAAACATTTGATTGCAGCACTTGGTGCGTGTAAATACCAAATGGAAGGGGCAAAAGTAAGCCTTCTGGGGTGCTGCAAATGTTCTATATTTTGATCTGGGTGGTGGTTACACACAGATATATACACATACACACACACACACACACATATATACACAGCTTCATTGAAATGTACATTTACAGTGTGCTTTATGCAATTTACTGTATATATGCTTTCCTCAGTAAAAAAGAACTCCCAGACTGTGCACAAAGCTATGATTGATTCTGAGTGCCCCCTGCGGAGACCCCACTTATCAGAATGCATAGATGAACCCCAGTGGTATTGATCAGTGTCACCAATAACGCAGCCCAGTCCAGTGCATTTTTTATTGCACAGGACGGGGCAAAGGTGAGCCAAACAGCTGCTGGCAGCAGGAATCCAGTTCCCTTCATGTCTTTTCTTCGTCATAGCTACTGTCATCTCTCACCTCTGTTATTCCTGGCTCTGTGGCTAGGGTCAGTGCTGTTTGCTGACAGGCAGCATGACTCATTACTCGGCAGATCATTTTTCTGATTAAGTGGGGAGATGGATGGATATTTTCCCATACTTGGGCAGAAACCTCATTCGCTTGGATTCTTTTCCTGGAATTACTCAGCTTTACATTTAACGGGCGGTTTTCTCCACTTTTTTTTTCTTTAATAGTACACATAACCTTTAGCTCTCCTCAAACAATCAGACTTGCAGAGAAAATGGAGAGGAAAACAAAGTGATTCCCAAAAATGCACCCTTACAAGGGAGAGGGAACAATCTTTCAAGGGCTTCTTTCATGAAGTCACCCTACTAGATGGGAAGGCCCAGCTGCTGGCAAGCATTCAACTTTCCTGACATAAGCCCCTGACATTTTCTCCGCCTCCCCTCCACCAGCCACCCTTCTGCACCACTTGCTTGGGGTAGCTGCTTTATTCTGCAAAGGAATGACAAGAGCTCTGAGGGCTTGCAGCCAGAGCCCAGCAATCCAAGAAGTGGGCAGAGCATGTGAGAGGGCAGTAGGCCTACCTGCAGGAGTGGGCAGTTGAGCTTGGAGGTATCCCTTCCTGAGGAGGCAGGAGCAGCCACAGTGGGATTGGAAGGGTGGACAAGGATAAGTTAGCAAAGTGCCACTGTCATAGCCTCAGGACATCACGGCCTATTCCCTATCCCTTTTCCAGGCTCACAAATAACCCTTTAGATAAGCCCAGCTCAATCGCAAACACCCAGTGCAGTGGTAGCTGGGCTATGAGGATTTGTTTTTAAGTAGGGTGGTGGCAGCCCCGAGCAGGCCAATTCAGCCCTCTCAGCTGAAGTCATGAAGCCCACCCGTTGGCTCCACCACTCCCATTTCTGCCTGAGCAGGGTGAGAGCAGACTACACAGGCGCTGGCATTGGTCTCACTGCCCTTCCTCTGTATGCATTAGGTCCTTGTGTGAGCTGCCATTTATGACTCCAGTCCTGAACCCCAACCCAACTTGGACAGGGTTAAACTCTGCCTTGCTTTTGCCGGGCCTTTTCTCCTGGGGGATACTTCCTATATCATACACACAAACATGCTTGTCTATGCCATGCCTAAGCTTTCCACACCCAAAGGACCACCCAAGAGCCAGTATTCCCAACCCTATCCTTTCCCCAGCAGCCAGGTGGCTGAGATCCTAGCATGCCTCCTGCCACAACTTACTTAAATCACAAAGACCAAAGTCCTTAGATATTCTTGGCAAATCCAAACAACGCTTGGTCCACATATGATGCTGAGGACCCAACCAGGGGCCCAGCTCTACCGACAATGTCCAAAGAAGACCTGGGCCACCGCTTCTGTCAGGGAGGGGTTAGGCTGAACTTGTGGATCCCTGTTGTTTCCTGACCTTCAAAATCCTTCCCAGTGGCTGAGGTAATGTTTGGGACCCAGGCCCAAATCTCTTTCAAGAGAGAGTGTTGTCAAATGAGATGTACCCACTCTAGTGCCAACAATGTCAGCACCTATCATGACCTTATCATGTCACCTCAGTACACTAGAAGCTAGTGCCCCTTCCTCTCTCAAATCAGCTGGGGGGTGAGGGAAAGGGAGGAGTAGAGATCTGGGGAAGGAGGCCAGGCGGAAGGACCTGCTGCCATATTAGATTGCTGGTTCCCTGACACCAGTGACGGGCACCAATAGGCATTTAACTGATGTTTGCTGATTAAATACACAAATAAATGAATGAATTATTCCTGAAATAATAGGGGGAAAACATCCTTGAGCTCACAGAAATCTCGAGCTCTCCTTGAATCTCTATCACAAATCCAGTTTGCCTTCTCTACCTCTTCCTTTGTGCTTCCCCCTTTCAGCTGAGTAGCATTAAGTCATTTTCCCTGAAGTGTAAACTGAAGTCCTGAAAAGCTAAAAGCCTTGCTTGTAGTCATCCAACAAAGTTGAAAAAAGCAAGCCCAAGAAGACCTTGAGTGGCTCCTGGCCCACCACACATGCAGCTGGAGCAGATTGAATCACGTTCACCTTAGCTGAGTGGTTCCATGCTACCAAAATCACAGATGGCTGGGGCTGGACATGTTGCCATCTGCTTTTCTCATAGGGTTCCTAGCACCCTCTGGCCTCAATTCCTCTAGCAGCAGCAGTGGCAGCAGCAGCGGCAGCAGCAGCAGCAGCAGCAGCAAACTCAACACCTCACACTCCTAAACTCCCACCCATCATGGGTTTGGTAGGCAACTCACGAGGGTGGAGGTAGGCCAGGCTGCATGGACCAAGCCTCCTTCTGACCCTTAATACAAAACCTCTAGTGGAGTCACCAAAGCCCACCCATCTCCTTCCTGCCTCGGTTACCAAGGTTCTCGGAGGTCTTGAGAGTTCCCTTCCGCCTCCCACAGGGTCTGTGTTGGACACTCCCCAGACTTCCCTGACAGGGTGAAGGATAAAATGTCCAGACCACGTACCTACTCATTCCAGCCACTTGTCCAGCTGTCCTCCAAACTGTGTGCTCAGGAGCTGAAGGAGGGACCAGGTGAGAGGACAAGGCTGCTAGGGAAAGCCCTGGGCTCTGGAACCTCCTGGCCAAGTTCACCAAATTTCCAGACGAAGGACGGAGGAGAGACGAGCAAATGAGAGAAAGGAAAGGAGGCAGGACCAAAGCTAACCCCTTCTTTTTTCTTTCTAAACTCAATCCAGATTCGCCTTCTGAGGGCTGCTTGAAACTGATCCCCGCGGCTCTGACTCGTCCTTTCTTAAAGACATAGTCTCTGCTTTGGAGGTGGGGAGTGAGGAAAATCCCACCTAGCTAAACGATGTCCAGGAGCAAAAGACGGGGGGAAGGCAACATAAGCACGAAACTCAAAATGCCCTATGCCCCCACTCCTGATCCAGACTCCGAGCTGGAGCCTTACTGGAAGTTCCTTCAGAGCAGCTGACTCAAGATCTCTGCTGGATATCATGAGAGACCCTGTCAGAGCCACAGGGCTGTAGTGGGAAGTGGGTCAGTTTTCTGGCACTGGCAGATTGGGGACCAAAGCTGAAGTCTCAGGGTGTGTAGGGAAGGGAGCACTGGACAGGGAGTCCTGTCTCTTCTGCTACTCCCTGTGGCATCATGGGCCAACCACTTTCCTCTTCTCCTCTCAAACACAGTTTCCCTTCTTCACACATTGAAAAGATCATCACTGCAGCCCTGCCCAGCTCCCAAGTTGCTGAAGTCTCTTCTTATAACAAAAGGCAGCACACTTGGGGAACTGGTGTCTGACCCTGGCATGCTGTACTGCTCTGGCTGGCAGATATTTACAGAGACCAGAGGTGGGACTTTCTGCTGGGTTGAGTGATGGTGGAATCCGGATGTGATCTTATGAGTGGGTAGATGGGGAGTCATTTTGTATGTGTGCCAAGGGAGGAGGTGGAACAGACTGTCTCTCGTGTTTCTTACAAGGTGTTAACAACTTATCAGGATCTGCCATTTGAGGGTGCAGAAAGAGGCTGTGAGTACATCCTTACATCCTTATCTCGCCCTCACCTCCATATTTCCCATTTCCCTCTGCAGGAAAACCACCTAGGCCATTGGCCTGGCAGGGCCTGGGACAGCCTCTGGCTGTGGTGCCTTCCCCATAGCTCTTTCTTGCTGCAGGATCCAGCTCCCACTCTTTCCTAAAGCTTAAACCTGCCCACCCCCTCCCCATGCCTGAGCTTCTGTTCGTTTTCATCGTGTCTGCAGAGCAGGGCATGATCTCTGAGTTTCTTCTTCCTTCCTTGTTGTCCCCAAAGAGCAGCACACAGGCCCGTTTCCTTCTGAGGCCACAGTTCTCAGCTTTGTCTCCACATTAGAATCTCCTGAGGAGCTGCAGAAAAAATACTCCAACTCCATCCCCATCCCCAGAGTCAGATTCCAATAGTCTGGGATGAGGCCTGGGCAGCGCCATTTCAAAAGCTTCCCAGGTGATATTAATGTGCAGCCACAGATGGGAACAGTGGATTTAAAGGTTCCTGCTGTCTATACATCAGGGAATTGAGCAGGGGAGACCCTGATAACAGACGGGGAAGGGACAAAGGGTTAATAGACGTCAAAGGTCTTCCAGGAGCCCTGAGTCTTCTCCATGCATTACTCTCTTAGGAGAAAATAATGGCACTGGTTCACACCACAGCTCAAGGCACAGTGCCAAGTGCTTTATGTGTATTACTTCACTGAATCCTCATGACCACCTTAGGAAATATTATCAGTAACTTCATTTTACATTGAGGAAACTGAGGCATCAAGAGGTTAAGCAATGGGTCCAAGAGTACACAAACAGCAAGTGGCATAGCTGGGATTTGAACTCAGGCATGCAGCTGGCCATCAACCACTATGCCCTGGCTGCCAAGCATCAAACCGAGTACTGCTCTAAGACGTTCCCTTCATACCTGGAAGAGCCCTCATTCCACACCCCAGGTCTGGAAATGTGCACTGGGGCTGAAAAAAATGGTGTCACTTAGTTTCCACTCAGGTGTCCTTTGTCCTAAATGGGTCATTTGTTTTTGAGGGAACTGCATTTAAGGGCTGGCAGTCACCTTCCAGAGGAGACAGAGAGCTGCAGTGGTTACAAAATGGACTCTGGTCGGACAGACCTGGATGTGTGTCCCAGCTCCGCACTTAACATGCTGGTGACTGTAGATGAGGCTTCCCTCCTGTCTAGCGCTGGTCTCCTGTGTGTCAAGTGGGATAATCACACCGAGTTCCTGGAGTTGGGAGGGTGAGGTGAGAGTGCATAGGTGAGGTGCCCGGTACAGAGCCTGGCCAAGCCTCCAGCCCACCCTCTATCAGGAGTGCCTTCTAGGCCATGGCATGGACCCCTTTGTCATGCCTTTGGCAGTCTGGCACTGCTTAGGGACCCTTTCTAGGAAAAAAATTGGTGGGAGATCTTTGGGGTAGAAAATAGTAGCTATTATTTTGTGTTTTTAAAGTTTCATTTTATTTTTCATTGACAAATAATTGTATATATTTATAGGGTACGTTGTGAGGTTTTGATACATGTATACATTGTGGAATGGTCAAATCAGGGCAATTAGTATATCCATGACTTCAAATATGTATCATTATGATCATTTATCACACATTTATTATGTGTGAGAATATTTAAAATCTAAGACATTGGTCAACAGGCACTAAGTTACAGTTAGAGAGGAGGAATAAGTTTTGGTGTCCTATTGCACAACATAGGCGAATACAGTTGACAATAATGTATTGCATGTTTCAAAAACTGCTTCTAAATGTATTAGATAAATTACCTAGGATTATAAAAGAAACTGATTACTGTATCTTGAGATGCAATTTACAATATAGCCATATGTGCCTCTTGATTAACACCTTCAATATAACACGATCAAGCAGTGGGTCTAATGACTATTATCATTTGAAGTGGTGATGAGCATAGATGATTTTCTGAGATCCCTGCAACAACCGTAATGTGATATGAAAATAGCTGTGATTCTAGTAGTGACAGTCACAGATACTGCTAATAGCACTGTGGCTTACTGCCCCAGAAACAGCTTTGTGTGCTCTTTTGTTCTTTAGCTATGTGATCTAGACCACCCACTCAGCCTCTCTGTGCCCGTCCTCATCTGTGAAATGAAGGTACCTGTGAGGATGAAATGAGTTAATGAACCAGCAAAAATGGCTCCAACACCATGCAGAGTACTGTGCCATTTGTATTCTTTTGAGATCTGGGATCTTTAAATGTCTCCTTTAAAATACTGCCAAGGCCACATCTTCCTAGGTCAAGAAGTAAGCCCATGTTTCAAGGATTCCAACTCCTGGGCTTCACCTCAGGAGAGTCCCCAGGGCCTCTCCTGGTAGCCCCATTTGTGGCCTCAGTCGCTGTCCTTACCTCCCCACCAAACCACTATAGTTACAAGCCCTACCACAGATTCCAGCTTCCTGTGTAAGAGTTCAGAATTTTCCTACAGACTTCTAACAAGTTAAAGACTAATTTGGAAACCCGCAGGGCTCCCTAATTTGTTATAGTTGTTAGGGGTCAGGGAGGGGTTTAGGGAGCATCAGAGCCATCTCTTTACTGTGCAGATGTGGCAACTGAAACACAGAAAGAGACCCTAAGGCCACATGGAAGCTTGTTGGCAGTGTTAGGCCTGGGACCCAAGATTCCTCTCCCTCAGGCCTCCTAGGGCACAGCCAAATCTCCATCCTCTTTGGTTCCTCCTCCTTCATCCCCACCATCTCGTCAGTTGACAGTTCCCGTCGGTTCCATTTCCTCCTAAATATGTCACTTATCTGTCAGCCCCTGCCTTGGCTCAGGCCCTCTCCCACTCTACTCCCACTGGCACTGCTGCCTCGGCCTCCCCACCAGCCTCCCTGCCTCCAGTCTCAACCTCCAATAGAACCTTCCTAATCCGTGCTTCTCTTCCTGTTGCATGCCAAGAATGTCAAGAGCTCAGAGGAAGCTTGCAGTCCCTGAGTCCAAGCTCCTCACTCACCACCCCACTCCACATCTTGCCATGTCATAGAGGAGGAAACTGAGGCTGAGCCAGGAGAATGGAGCTAGCCTAGTCTGATAGTGAGCAAGAGGTAGAGCTGAAACCAAAACTCAGGTCAAAGGGTCATGGAATTTGAGGGCTAGAAAGCTTAGTTTAGTGCTGTTCCCATTACATCACCCGCCTCTGAGAATCACACCCCCAGATCCTATTGTTTCAGGTAACAACTGGAAATATTGTTTTCATCAGGGCCATAATTGCCACTTCCCTTTCTAGGCGCTCATTTTGGAAAAAGCAGACAATACTCCATCTCCTTCTCCCATTTCTCCCCAAGGCTCTTGAAGTAGGCCTCCAGCATCCGCCAGCCTGATTTTCTTCCTTATCTGTTCTAGGCATAGGCAGGCCCTGCCTGTTACCCAACCATTTTCACACATATTTCTACTGGCCTGGGCCCAAAGTCAATTTGCCAATCTTATGTCATTGGACTTCCCTGTTGCCTTGAATTTACTAGAATATACTAGACCATATTTGTCTCCCCTCTGCTGCCCGAACACCTAGTATCAAGCCTGGCAGAGAATGAACATTCAGTCTCTGAGAAATAAATGAATGAATAAAAGAAAATGCTGGTATTGCAAAGGATAAAGAAAAGAATAAGACACAGACAGTCCTGCCTTCCAGGAGCTTAGAGTTTACTTATGAAGACAAGATCTAGAAAGTAGTAGAAATAGTGAATGGATAACCAGGCAGCCATGTTTGACTTTCCTTTCAGGCCAAGCAGGGACCTGGGGTACTGTATCCAGGCTGGAATGCAAAGAGCTGTTAGGTGCAAGGTATAATAGGTCAGTCATGGAGGTGGGGTGATCTGAGGCAGCATCTAGGATCAAAAAGTGGGGATTAAGTTAAGCCTCAGACTCTTAACAGGGCTGAGAAAGTTGTGAAAACCAGATACGGTCTCTAGGACCTAGACACACTAAGTGTCATGGATTGAATGTCTGTGCACCCTTCTTCGTATGTTGAAACCCTACGCCCCAGTGAGATGGTACGTGGAGATGGGGCCTTTGGGAGGTGATTAGTTCATGAGGGTGGATCCCTCATGATGGGATTAGTGCCCTTATGAAAAGAAACACCAGAGAGCTTGCTTCCTCTCTCTGTTCTCTGCCAAGTGAGGACAAAATGAGAAGGGGGCCATCTGCAAAACAGGAAGAGGATCCTCAGCAGACACCGGATCTATGGGTGCAGTGATCTTAAAATTCCCAGCTTCCAGAACTGTAAGAAAAAAAACATTTGTTGTTTAAACCACACGCCCATGGTATCTTATTACAGCAGCCCAAACGGGTTGAGACATTAAAGTAATGAAAGCAAGTTCAGAATGGAGAAGAAAGATTCTGGAAATAGTTCTTCAAGCCATGGGGTATAGCTGCAGAGGCTTATTATATTATAATAATATTTATTGGCCTCACTTGTGAGTTGGGGTGGAGCTCTTCAAACCACCAACAGGCGGCAGCACTGCTAAAGTGACAGGCTCCTAGCTCAAGGCTCTAAGGGCTCAGGGCAGCTTTGGTGGGTGTGGGGCTTCCTAGAAGCGTGAGAACCTATGCTCTTGAAGCATGGGAAAGATTCTGAGAGGCAGGTAGAGTGCCTGGGTGTTTGAAGTCGAGAAAATATCCCAGAGAGCAGAGGCACCATGGTAGGGGAATTCTAAGGCATGACTGAGGCTAGGGAGGAACAGGATTCAGGGAAGAACCCCACTGGTAGGTGAGGAAAAGAGACATGGTCTAGCACCTCCACATGCCAAGTAAAGTGCTGGGGAAGAAGGAGAAGCCGAGCTGAGGCAGGGGCACCATGACAGCCTTGGCTGTCAGGCTCGGAAGTTTCAACTCTATAGGCAAGAGGGTTTCTCTGAAGGCTTCTGAGCAGAGGAGCTACCGAATGAAAATTTACTTACAGTGTCAGAAGAAGGGAGTTTCCAGCCTCAGTCCCATCCCTGACTCCCTGAATGACCTTAAGTCGCCCAATCTTCATCTTCCCCCTGAGTAAGATGAAGGGATGATATCGTGGAGAGCCCAGGCTTTGAAACTAGAGAGATGTGGATTCGTATCTCAACTCTGACTTCCTCACTATGTGACCTTGGACAAGTTACTCAATGTCTCTGAGCCTCAGTTTCCTAGGGAATAATAATGCTACCTCAGTATAGATTCAGAGTAAGGGAAGTTTGAAGGCCTACCTGGACCCTGAAGAGAAGCTCCCTTTCTCTGCCCACTTAGTCTCCCTTGGAGCACACACGTCCAGTGATTTTAAGTTGGATTTGGGTAACAAGAATTGGGTGACAGGCAGTGAACTGGAGGGAAATGGACCAGTGACAGGAAGGCAGGGGATAGATGAGAAGTGTCTGAGAATAGAAGCAATAAGAAAATAGAGGCAGAGCCAGGGCAAAAATGTCTAAGGAACCAATTCCATTTGGTGACTGAGAAACTGATGCTATCATCACTGAAATGAATAAGTGATTGGAGAGATGGGAACACAGCTTAAGTCTTCTCACTCCTCAGCTTTCTGCATTAACAGGGCAAGCATTCACTGAACACCCAGAACATAGTCCTCAATATTTGTGTGTGTGTGTGTGTGTGTGTGTCTGTGTGTGTATGCGCACGCATGTGTGTGTGTACACACTCTCACCTCTAGGGAGTTTCCCCTGCCCTTTCACTTTCAGAGAAGACAAGGGCAAAAGAGGAATCTAGATCTTTGCTACTCAAAGTGTGGTCTGTGGACCAGCTATGTCACCATTACCTGAGAGTTTGTTACAAAATGAAGAATTTCAGGTGCCTCTCCAGACCTTCTGAAACAGAATCTGCACTTTGCTTCTCAGTGTCAACATACAAACCATCACCTAGAGATCTTGTTTTCTATGTCACTGGTCCATGGGTTACACATTGAAAAGCAAGGAACCAGGGCAAAAAAAGAGCCACTGTGTTGGGGATGGAGCTTCAAAATGGCGGGGGCCAAGGGAAACCAAGTCAGCTAGGGTTATGGGTTTATTTTGGGGGCTTTTCTCAGACAGGTGGGGCAGTAAATCCCAGAGCACTCCCTTCCCCCCTTCCTAAAAAGCTGCTCAGCACTGTCTCTGGTCTGGACCAAAGCAGGGCTAGTGGCCCTCACATAATCTAGCTTAACCCTAGCCCAACTCCAGGAAGGAAGAAGAGGCCACATAGTGGTTTGCGTCCAGAGCCCTGCCTCAGAATGAAACGTCCTCTGAGCAGTATGTTCTTTGAGGATTTAGCCTGATGATCTGCAGCTGGTTAAAGAGTCAGAGTTTTGGGGTCCCAGCCAACACCTCTTCCCATCAGAGACAAACTAATGGAGAGAAAGAGAGAACTGTCCCCAGGTCATGCTTTTGCTGAGAACATAAGACTCACAGCGATCTGTGCCAGTGCTGCTGTGTGAGCTGAAGTGTGTGTGTGTGCGTATTTTAATGAAGGCATAAAAAAATCAAGGAACTATGTCAGGTAGTGAAATTACGGATAGTTTTTATGTTCTTCTTTGTACTTTCCTGTTTTTTCATAATTAACCTGTTAGTATAAAAATCTGTAAATAAAGACTATTTCAAAAAATAACACAAAGAAAAATCATGGCAGAATACAAGTAAGTGCTGACTTTTGTGCTGCAGATAGTTTATCCTATGGGGATAGTATTCAAGGGAGATTTCTAAGGTGAAAGACAGAGGAAGCAGATGGAGAAGGGGTGCCTAAGATCACCAGGCCTTTACTCTGCAGATGGGCTGAGTCAAAAGTCAAAACCTGAGTCTCTTGGACTGCCCAGCACTGGTCAGGCTCTGACTAGGCTAACTGGATTCATTTCTTGAATCCAAGAACCTTAGATCTAGAAAAATCTGAGAAATTACAGAGCCAGCCCTATCCTTTCCTTCTCACAGGAGGGACTGAGGCTCAGAGAGGTGAGAACTCTGAGGACTCCTAGCTTTTGCACAGGCTGTTCTCTGCCTGTATCACCCTCCATCTGGCCCTTGTCTGCCTAGCTAATCCCAACCCTTCCTTCAAGACTCGGTTCAAACAGCACAGAATCTTGTGAGTTAGGTGGCCTCTGCTGTGCTCACAGAACACTCAATACATTCCTCTGTCATTCATTCGACAAATTACTGAGCACCCACTGTGTGTCAGGCACTGTTCTATGTACTCGGGATGCATGAGTGACCAAAAATCTCTGCCCTAGTGTGTGGTGACTAAATCATCGCATTTGTTCATTCAGCCAGTGTTTACGGATCACCTACGTGTCGGGTCTCTGTACCTGGCCTAAGCTATTTTATGGTCAGGGTAATTGTCTCCACAGGCTTGGCCTCCTTCTCTTCCCTTCACTGTGAGTGCCTTGCGACACAGTGAGTGTTTTCTGAATGAATGAATGAATAATGAAATGACCAAGGTCACACAGCAATCTCATGATGGAGCTGGCACTGAAACCCTGGTCCCCCGACAGCTTGTGCACTTTCTCCTGCGCTCCACTGCAGACAGCTCCAATCTTCCTAACCTCCATCACCTCAGGTGAGACAGGTCACAGAGGAGAGCAAGGACCGGGTCCCTAGGCAGATTCATTTTGGAAAGGGGAGACTCATCCTATCACAGACCCTCTCTGGCGAGAGTGGGGACGACACCAGCCTCGGACAGGACATCCCTGCTCAAAAGCTTGGGGCGATCAAGACTGGACACTCTCCAGTAGGGGCCATGTCGGCCCCATCACTCTGCCCAGCGTCTGAATCTTGAAGTACATTTCGTTTCTGGATCAAAAACAGAGCCACCTCTGGCACTGCAGAAACATTCATTCCTCACGCACCCCATCCCTGGGCCCCGATCTTTCCCTCTGAGCCAAAGGTAGCGCTGGCCTTTGGCAGCCAGAGCGGCGCGGGCCCTTGGCCCCGCAGCCGCACTGCAGCGCCCTCTGCCGGGCATCGGGCTGGCGCCGCCGCTCCGCTGGGCGGGGGAGGAGGGCGGGCGGGGGCCCGGCTGCTTCCAAGCAGCCTCCTGTTCCGGAGGTGCTGAGGGATGGTGACTCATCGCGCCGGCTGCGCCCGCACCGGCCACCCTCGCAGGCTCGCCGCCTCCGCACGCGCCTGGTGACTGGCCGAGCTGCTCCGCGCACGAAAAGCAGCCCGGGGGCCGGCCCCCGACGGTAGCGGCGCGGCAACGCTTGCTTTCCTGGCCCGTGCCCTCGCCCTGCCCGCGGACCTGGGCATCATGGAAGCTTCTGGCGCTAAAAGCCCGCTCTCCTCCACTTGTCGCATTGAGTTTTCACCTCTAACCCGGGATAGGGGTCGTTTTTATCACACCACCTTAACAAGAGGGAAACTGGGCGGGGGGACGGTGAGGCGAGGGCCGGGGTCAAGCAGATAAGAAGCACGGGAGGGCCTAGATTAACCAGTAACCTCTGATTCCAGAGCTCAAGGTGTGCTTTCCATAGCATCAAGCTGCATGGTCCCCCTAACCTCCCAGGTCCTCACCCCCACGCAGGCAAAGGAAGGGTAGGTTGGACCACCTCATAGAGGACCTTGAAAGTCAAGCACCGTAATAAACATTTACCATTTTAGAAAGAAAAGAAAAGCTATAAATGGCATTTAAGACGAAAGTCAGGTAAGCGTTGGGCTTGATTCTGTAAATATGTTTTAGATTATATAGAGCAGAGGGCAGTGATCAGAGCTGTGAGTTCGAAAGCTGCACCAAAGTAAAACAGATTGGAGAAGTAGCACCTGAGACCCCAGCAGCCTCAGCAGGGTCTAAATTAGAGTCAGGAAAATGAGGGGGAAAAAAAAGATTACAGATCTGGGAACGGGAAGGACTTAGTGATAGACTGGATTTCAAAAGGTGGGGCAATTAAAATCCACACATCACTTTGTACTTCTACTCAGGTATTCACTACAATTGATTCTGCCTTCTATCTGAGTAATATTTTGCCAGCTTTGTTAGACGGTTAGGTCCATAGAGTAGTGCTGGTGGCTCAGGCCCCATTCCTGCCTTGAGGACCATGACCTTGTAGGGGGAGAATGCAGATATCTGGTGGCAGTGTCCATCCTGTTAGCTGGAACACAGGTGAGGGCCGTGCTGCTTGCCCAGACAGCATCTGCACATACCACAGAACCCCTAAGCCAGCTCCTACTTCCTCCTCGGGAAAAGTCCGGAGGGCTCCAGCTTAACTCCAAGGCTGCCTCACACTACTGAATATCTTTCTGGGCCTACAATTTGCTGGAGCACCTGAGTGGGAAGCTTGAGCTGCTCTGGCAGCCCCACCTCAAGGCCAGGCATCAAGACCTGTGCAGCTGGCTGCGAGCACCTGCTGCCAGCTGGCAACATTGAAGGGACACACCACTGGGCAGGTAGCATGGCTCTATTGTAGAAGGGTACTGTATCCAGGTGTCAGCACCCCACAAAGACAAAATCTCCACAGAACTGGAGAGTATTATGTCAGCAGTGGACCCAAAGGTAGCTAGAACTTCCTCTGAACCCACAATTTGGTCTATCCAGAACATTCAGGCCCAATAGGCCCTGCTACCCAGCCCGTCTTCCCCTATATAGAGGGGCATGATGAATGAGTGCACCCTTCTGGGGTGGGTTGTTTCCTGGTTCCACAGGACCCCAACCCACAGACACCAGCGTGGAACAGGGGCCACTCCTAATTTCTGGTACTTCCCATCCTCCACCATTCATGATAACTTGCTGTCACCCTGGGCTCTCCTGGATAAAAAAGCACAGCCCCACTGGCTCCTAATGTTACCAGATGCTGCTTGTCTACCTCATCCACTCCTCACTCCCTTCCCTGAAGTTCAACAAGGTATGTAATCAAGCCAGAGTTTTGGTGGGTTGGTTTGTTTGTGATCAGGAAAAGGAAGAGTTGCTCCTACTTTGGAAGTACCACTGAACAGCAGAGCAAGTGTCCAGAGCCTCTGTTTATAATAAATATTTACCCTCAGAGCCTGAAGTGTAGGTCCTCAGAAATACAGACACAAATGTGTGTGTGTCTGTGTGTGTGTGTGTGTGTGTGTGTGTATGTGTGTGTGTGTGTGTGTGTTGGGGATGGGTTATGTGGGTTCTTTGACCCCTGAACATCTTTCATGCAGGCCCCAGTGGTCTTTCTGAAGGAGAAAAAGTTGTGTGGAGAAAAGGAGAAAAGATGTCTATTCTCCCTAAATTAATCTATAATCTCATTGCTATTTCAATCAAATCTCCAGAGGAATTTTTCATAGAACCTGACAAACTGATTCTAAAATCCATGTGAAAAAGAATATGTATAAGAAGAGCTAAAACAATTTTTTTGGGGAAAAGAACAAATGAAGGATGACATTATACAAGGTATCAAATCTACAGTAATTAACAGGGAGTGGCATTGGCACAGAAGTAGACAAATGAGTGAAAGAGAACAGAGAGCTCTCAAGCCAACTCATGTAAAGATGTTAAATAAAATAATAAAAGCTGCATTTATAAGTCAGTGGTGAAAGGATGGACTATTCAACAAATAGTGCTGAAGTAACTAGCTTTCCATTTGAAAAAAATTAAATGAGATCCCTACCTCATACTATACACGCACATATTCCACATAGCTCAAACAACTAAATATAAAAAAGAATAGAAACCTATAATGGGAAAAACAGAGATTTATATATTTGTGACTTTGGTACGGAGAAAGTCATTTTAAACAACACACAAACACAATCCAAAAGCCAAGAGGGAGTGGTTGACAAATTTGAATCTACACAAAAGAATGATTTTTTTTTAGGCAAAAGACGCCATCAATAAAGTTAAAATACAAATAATAAACTGGGGAAATATATTTAAAATGTATGTATTAGACAAAGAACAATCAAAATATATAGAGAATTTCTGTAAATCAATAAAAAGGTAAACAACTCAAAATAAATATGGGCAAAGTATATGGAGAGGTAATTCAAAAGGAGAGTTACAGATGGCCAACAGACATTTGAAAAGATGTTCAGCCTCTGGGAATCAAGGAAAGGCAAATGATAACAACCACCAGATATCATCTTTCAATCATCACATTCGGAACTCAAAGTCTGACTATATCAAGCGTTGTCAAGAAGTTGAGCAAAACTGCTACTCTCATACACTGCTGGGTGGAGCACAGCCATTATGGGCAGGAATTGGACAACACCCATTAACATGGAAAATGTGCATCCCCTATTACCCAGCAACGCCACTTCTTAGCATCTATCATGAAGAAACTCCTGCACGTGTACACAAATGTTTATTGAATGGATGTTTATTGAAAGATTGTGTTAGCCACCACAATTAAGCAACAACCTAAAAGTTCATCAATGGGTGAATAGTTAAAAAAATCCTGATAAAAGTCATACTCTGCAAAATTACATAACATTTTAAAAGAATAAGTTAGGACTTCTGCTTCTGGGAAGATGGAATGACATACTTTTCCTTGGTCCTCCCTCTAAAGCACAACAAAAAACCGTGAGCATTATATATAAAATGAACACAAAAAGACTGGAGAGGAGGTGGAGAGAAGAATGTACACCTGCAAGAGACCTCAGGACTCAAGGAACAGCATGTGGTGAATTCCCTGGATTTTTGTTTTGCCTCATATATCCCAGAGTTGAAGCATGAAAAAGTCTGCAACCTGGAAATACCAACAGGGGCAGATTTTTTAAAAAGCCTGCTCTCTTACCAAGACAGAAAATTTTATACACTAATTCTTTAGCCAAATACCACAGAAAAAAATATGTGGTCCCGTTCCCAACCCCACCAGCAAAGGAGGGGTTGAAAACATAGCTTTTCACCCTTGCTAAGCTATAACCAGGTGCCCCAAATTTCTCCACTGGGGTGAAGTCAGAGAAGGCTGAGCAGGCATCTGGGATAGACCTACTAGACAGAAAATCAGCAAGGGTATATAGGAACTCAACAACACCCTCAAACAACAGGATTTAATTTGACATTTATAGAACATCTCATCCAACAGCAGAAGACTACACATCCTTTTCAAGTGCCCATGGAATACAAAACATGTTAGACATATCCTGTGTCATAAAACAAATGTCAACAAATTTAAAATAATTGAAATCAAATGAAATGTATTCTGTGACCAAATTGGAAATCAATAACAGAAAGATAAGAAAATATCTAAAACTTGAAAAATAAACAACACACTTTAAAATAACCCATGGGTCAAACATGAAAATTTAAATTTCAAGATAAATTTTAAAAATACATTGAATTGAATCAAAATGAAAATACAACATAGAAAAATTTATGAGATGCAACTAAAACAATGCTTAAAAAGAAGTTTATAGCTCCAAATGCTTATACTACAAAAGAAAAAAGGTCTCAGATCAATCATCTAAGTTCCTACCTCAAGTAACTAGAACAAGAAGAGCAAAATAAAGCCAAAGCAAACAGAAGGAAAAAAACAATAAAAATAACAGCATAAATAGGCAGAACTGAAAATAGAAAAACAGAGAAAATCAATGAAATAAAGAGCTGCTTCTTTGAAAAGATCAGTAAGACTGACAAACCTCTAGCAAGACATACAAATTGCTCATATCAGGAAGGAAATGAATATCACTACAGACCCTTCAGACATCAAATGGATAATAAGGGAATACTATGAACAATGCTACATGCTTTGACAACTTTGATGAAACAGACCAATTTCTTGAAAAATATAAACTTCCCAAATCTACCAAATATGAAATAGATGATTTGAATAGCCCTATAACTATTAAAAACATGAAATTCATAATTTTAAAACTACTCCCTTTAAAATCTCCAGGTCCAGATGGTTTCACTGGAGAATTCTACCAAATGTTTAAAGAATTCTATGCTAATTCTACACAATCAGTGTAACAAACTAATAGAAATCACATGATCATATTAATCAATGCAGAAAAAGCATTTGATAAAATCTAACACTTATTATTATAAGTTAAAAAAACGCTGAGAAATAGAGCAAAAAGGGAACTTCCTTAACTTGATAAAGAGCATCTACATACAACTTATACCTAATATATATATATATTTTTTCCTGGATCAAGCAATATTAGACTTATACCTAACATTAAACACAATGCTTGAAAGACTAAATGCTTTCCCCCTCAGATTGGAAACAAGGCAAGGATCTCTGCTCTCACCACTCTTATTCAACATAGTGTTGGAAGTTCTAACCAGTGTAATAAGGCAAAAAAAAAGAAGAAAAAAGAAAAGATAAAACATGTAGATTATAAAAGAAAAAATAAAACTGCTCCTATTTGGAGACGACATTATAGTCTACATAGAAAATCCCAAGGAATCTACAAGACAATTCCTAGAACTAATAAGTGAGCTTAGCAAGGTTGCAGGATACAAGATAAGCTTGCAAAAATAAATTATATTTCTATATACTAGCAATGAACACATGGATGCTGAAATTAAAAATACAGTGCCATTTACACTTGCTCAAAAACGAAATACTTAAGTGTAAATGTAACAAGATATGTATAGAGCTTATATGCTGAAAACTACAAAATGCTGATTACAGAAATCAAAGAAGACCTAAATAGAGAAAGAAATATGCCACATTCATGGATCAGAAGAGTTAACATAGTAAAGATGTTAGTTCTCCCCAAATTTATGTATAGTTTTAGCTCAATCTCTATCAAAATTCCAGGAGGATATTTTAAACATAGACAAGTTTATTCCAAAATTTATATAGAAAGGCAAAGAAACTAGAATAGCCAAAACAATTTGGAAAGGGAGAATAAAGTGGGAGGAATCACTCTATCCAATTTCAGGACTTATTATGTAGCTACAATAATCAAGACTATGTGGTATTGGTGGAGGGACAGACACACAGATCAATGAAACAGAGTAGAGAACCTAGAAATAGACCCACACAAATATGCCCTACTGATTTTCAACAAAGGTACAAAAGCAATTCAATGGAAGAAAGATAGCCTTTTTGAATGGTGCTGGAACAACTGGACATAGACCAAAAAATGAACTTTGACCTGTGTAGTGGGCTGAATGGTGCCCTCCCAAAAGATATGTCTACGTCCTGATTCCCAGAGCCTAGGGATGTTACCTTATTTGGAAGATGAGCTTTTGCAAGTATAATTAAGATGAGGAGATCATTCTGGATTCAAGTGAGTCCTAAATCTAATGACACGTATCCTTATAAGACGGATACACAAAGGAGATGATGATGTGAAGATGGAGGTAGAGATTGCAGTGACATGGCCATAAGCCAAGGAGTATTGGCAGCCAGCAGAAGCGGGACTAGACAAGGAAGGATCCTCTCCTAGAGCCTCCAGAGAGAGTGCAACCCTGCCCACACCTTAAGCTCAGACTTCTGGCCTCCACAATCATGAGAGAATACATTCTGTTGTTTAAAGCTACCAAGTTAACAGTTACTTGTTACGGTAGCCTCAGGAAATGATATAATCTGTCTCACAGCTTATACAAAAAAAAAATCAACAAAATGGATCAGAAACTTAAATGTAAAATTATAAAATTTTTAGGAAGAAACAGGAAAGTGTTTGGAATCTAAAGCTAGCCATATAAGCCAGACCTTATACTTGACAATCAAAACACATCCAAAAAAACAAAATTGATAAATTGAACTTCATCAAAATTAGCAAGTTTTGTTCTATGGAGTACTTGTTAAGAGGATGAGAAAAAGCTTCAGACCAAGAGAAAATGTTTGCAAACCATATGTCTGACAAAGGACTGGTATCTAAAATGTATAAAGAACTGTCAAAACTCAACAGTTAAAAATTCAAACAACTCAACCAGAAAATGGGCTAAAGACATAAATAGACAAGTCACTGAAGAAGATATACAGATGGCAAAGAAGCTCATGAAACAGTGTTCAACATCACTAATCTTAGGGGAGTGAGAATTGAAACCAGAATGAGATACTACTTCACACCTAGAGAAGAACGGCTAAAAGGGAAAACAGTGAGAACACCAAATGGTGATGAGGATGCCAAGAAACTGGAATCCTCATACATTGCTGGTGGGAATGTAAAATGGTACAGCCACTCTGGAAAACAGTTTGCCAGTTTTTGTTTTGTTTTGTTTTTGAGATGGAGTCTCACTCTGTCATCCAGGCTGGAGTGCAGTGGCGAGATCTCGGCTCACTGCAACCTCCGCCTCCCAGGTTGAAGCAATTCTCCTGCCTCAGCCTCCCAAGTAGCTGGGACTACAAGTGCGCACCACCACGCCTGGCTAATTTTTGTATTTTTAGTAGAGATGGGGTTTCACCATGTTGGCCACGATGGTCTTGATCTCCTGACCTCATGATCCACCCCCCTTGGCCTCCCAAAGTGCTGGGATTACAGGTGTGAGCCACTGCGCCTGGCCGTTAGTTGTTTTTTTTTTTTTAAACTAAAAAAAACTCTACCTCCATCTTCATATGACTCAGCAATTGTACTCTTGGGCATTTATCCCAGAGAAATGAAAACTTATTTCCACATAAAAACTTGTTACATGAAGGTTTATAGCAGCATTATTTATAATAGCCCAAAACTGGGAATAACCCACATGCCCTTCAGTGGGTGAATGGATAAACGGTCTTTGATACATCCATGCCATGGAAGACTACTCGGCAATAAAAAGGAGCAGATTATTGGAAAAGGGGTAGGGGCAGACTATTGATACACACAACAACCTGGATGGATCTCCAGAAAATTATGCTGACTGAAAACAAAATCCCTAAAGTTTGCATACTGTGTGATTCTATTTTACTACATAACCTGGTTGAAACAACTGGATTTTAGAAATGGAGAATAGATGAGTGGTTGCTAGGGGTTAAGTAGGAGGTTAGGGTGGGAGGGAAATAGGCATGGCTATGATAGGATGACTTGAAGCATCCTTGTGGTGATGGAAATATTCTGTATCTTGACTGTATAAAGGCAACACCCTGCTTGTATATTGTACTATAGTTTTGCAAGAAGTGATCACTGAGGAAAACTGGGTGAAGGGTACATGGGACCTCTCTGTATTATTTCTTATACTGCATGTGAATCCACAATTTAATCACAATTAAAAGTTTAATTAAGAAAACAAGAATGAACTAGATCCATATGTCTCCCAAAACAGAAAGGTTTCCAAGACATATTCCTAAGTGAAAAAAAGCAGTTAGTATATATGGTGTGACACCATTTATTTTGAAGTACCCACATAAAACCAAACTGTGTATGCACAGAAAGAGATGTGGAAGAAAGTGGGCACTCTACACTGATAACAGTGGTTACCTTCGGGGAGCAGAGTGGGATCGGAGAGATAGAGATTTGAATTGTAGCTGAATTGATTTTTTTTTCACAATAAGAATATTATTCCTATGTTATTTGTATAATAAAATCATCACCCTGGACACAACTACGTTGTTCTAGAAATGCATATCTGTTTTGCTTATCCTGATTTCACCTATCCCTGTGTCACCAACACTGTGGTCATAGGACCCAGCTCACAGGTCCCCTGCCCTTGAGCCTCAAGGAAGTGGCTACTGAGCCTCCTAATTTGGAAATAGGCCCACTAGCAATCAAGGCTACCTTTGAGGTATGGAAGAACCACCTGGAAGAACCAGTGCCCCTATGACTATGAATCTACCCACTGTGGCTGATGACAGCTTAAATAATACACAAAGCTTAGTCCATGCCAATTAATGCAGCAACAATTTCCATAAGATTCAAGTCAACAAACTGTTGTGCAAGTTTCAATACCGGAGGCAGCAAAGGCCTTCCCACCCGCCGACCTGAAAACATGGCAGCAGTTGAGCCTCTTTAGAGGAAACTGTGAACAGCAGGAATGAGTAACAACTGGTAACCTACATCCAGCTGTGCCTGGCTGAGAGCAGACTCGTTAGAGTGGCCCCAGAGTGTACATCCATTCAATCATTTATCCATTCACAATTTATTGGACACCTACTCTGTGCCAGGTACTGTCCTAGGCACTGACTATAGCAGTGAACAGAACAAAGTCCCTGCCCTCATGGAGCTCTCATTCTAGTGGGAGAGCCAACAATAGGCAGGGGAAATAAATAAATTACATGTCAGATAGTATTAAGTGCTAGGAAGAACAAACAGCATGGATGGAGGATATGAGGTGTTGAGGGCGGGGGCTTGAAATTTTAGAAATGGTGGCCAGAGAAGGTAACAAACTGAGAAGGTAACAAACATTCTGGTGGAGATGTGAAGGAAGTGAGGGAGCCAACTACAAAGATATCCAGTTGTTCTGGACATTTTCCATTCCACATCTTTTCCACCCTTCTCCACCCAGCTTGTACCCTGGTAGGCTGACCTGTGTGGACGGCATCAACAGGCTCCCTTGCCCTCTGGCTTCGGGTTAGGTTTGACCAATGGGAAGCACCTGCAAAGAAACCAGAAGAAAATGGAAAAGTGAGATTGGGGTATTTAGTCATCCACTCTCTCTGTTCAGGGTCACCATGAGTTGGCGGCATCCCTGTGCCAAAGGCCATAGCTCCTGTCAGGTGGTTCTCTCCACACAGCAACCGTTTCCCAGTTCCTGTGAGCACTCCCTCCAGGGATCCTTCCTGACATACTGGGGAAAAGCATTCCAGGCAGAAGGAAAAGCAAATACAATGTACCTGGAAAACTTAAAGAATGATCAGGAGGCTAGTGTGGCTGGAATGGAGAGGCAGACGATGGGATTTGTAGGAGATCACGTCAAGGAGGTAAGGGGGACCAGATTATGCAGGACCTTGTGGACTACTATAAAGATTTTGGCTTTGAATCTGAGTGAGATGGGGAGCAAGTGGAGGATGTTGAGCAGACACTGACATGCTCACACTATGTTTTCACAGCATCACTTTGGGAGACTGGTGACAGGGATACTAAAATAATCCAGGCCAGAGACGATGGTGGTATAGACTAGGGTGACAGCAGTGGAGGTGGCAGAAAGTATCCAGATTCGGAATCGATTTTGAAGGTGGTGAAGAAAAATCCTGTTCCACTACAATGACCAGGGCTAAAGGCCAAACTCAAGACCAGCAACTTATTCCTCAGCATGTCATTATGTATGACTGAAAGTTCTGTTACGCAGGAAGATTTCAGAAGGTCTTGCATGCAGCATGACAATCTTAATACCCTATCACATGTGTGGGACATACAACTCTGTGCCAAGGTCCAATCCAAAGGGTTTCTAGACTGTTCCTCACTCCAGAACAACTCCAGAAATGATCATCATGGGTTTTCTAGCCAACTTACCCCACCCCAAAGCCGCATCTCCATGGGGTGGTGCTGGGTGCCATTTTGCCCCCTGCTCTAAACCCCTTATTGGCTCCAGCCACTCTACCTCCATTGGCTCCTCCACGAGTTGGCTTAACCATGTCACATCAGAATTTTGGAAAACACTGTCCACAACCTGTCCTGTCCATACCTCCTGTCCTCTACTCACCGACTCACAGGTTGACAGCAGACAGAACACGTCCAACCACTGAGCAGATAGGGACGTGGGTCACACAGTCAGTCAGAACAGAGTGTGGGCAACAACGCAAAGGTGCCAATATTTTGATAAAGATTTTACAATTTTCCTGGGAAAACAGGCAACTGTCAATCATATGCAGGTCATTGAAAGGGAAGAAGAAATGGAAAACTTGGCCCCATAGGCTGAAAGCCTCCAGCTTGAAATATCTCCTGGGAGCAAAAGTACCCTGGTATTTTTTGGTGCACTGTGTTGATTCTCAGAATGAGACCTGTTGCTTCATATTCACGAACCCCCCCAGCAAAGGCACCCAGCTGGAAACTGGAGAAAAGCACATGATTCTGAGGGCTCATTCCAAAGCCAGGAAAAACTGATGGTATTTTGTTTATGTTCAAAGAAATCAATCCAAAGAGATCAGCCCCACAGCCAAAGTCAGCAAGAATGGAGAGCAAACTGCTGCCAACCTCTGGGTCCTGGCCCACTCATCAAGGGGAGAGGATGACCTTCATTGGAATCTGGGATCCAAGACTTTGAAGTGGTGTGCCCTTGGGCAAGATTCTTAACCCTCCTTAGGACCTTGATTTTCTAATCTGTAAAACAGGGCTAATTCCTACCTCACAGAGTTGCAGTAAAGATCAAATGAGCTTTTGTGTGTCTGGCATAGCCCCTGGGATACTAGCTGCTCAGTATGTGTTAGTTCTCTTCTCATGCCCACCTTTCTTTGGCAAGAGCCAGGCCAGTGATGTGGGGCAACTCTGGGGTTCCAGTGGTCCGTGGTGCCCTTAAGAAGAACTCTCTGAGGGATTCTCCAGCTCTTACATGCCAATGCTGCTTTCTGCTCTGTATTAAAAGGGCATCCCTGGGTAGCTGCCATTTGATCCCAGCAGGACATGGTTCCATGCACAGCTTAGCACCAAAGGGCACTAATGCCTATTAATTAACTGTACATTCAGCTGACCTGCCAAAGCAGCTGATTTTATTTTCAGAATCCCAAATGTTTTCTTATTCCACTCTACCATACCTGAATCCTTTATGCATGTGAACCGCCAATGCAGACGTTTGCTCTCCCCCACTTTCTTTCTCTTTCATCCTCTCAGCACCTCCTCTCTTCTCCACGCTGCTCCCTCTGCCTGTCCCTTGGCTTGGCTCCTTCTCTTTCCTAGCTCTTCCACAAACCCTCATCCAAAGACAGTACTTGTAGGGAGAGAGCAGGTAAAAGTGGCTCAAGTAGATCCGTGGTGAGGTTTGAAAGAGACCATTCCACTTCCTCTTTGCCCTGCCATACCGGCCCATCCTCAGCCCCACTTTCTTGTCCATTCACACTGGGCTGGGCAATGGAATTGCAGAGCAAAACGAGTCATGGTCACTGCCCTCAGAGTCTCGTGGGAGAGACTTGCAGTCCCATGGTGTATATGAAAAACTGCATGGCTAAGAGCAGTGGTTCATACCTGTAATCCCAGCACTTTGGGAGGCCAAGGTGAGAAGATCTCTTGAGGTCAGGAGTTCAAGACCAGCCTGGGCAACAGGGCAAGAACCTTTCTCTACAAAATTAATTAGCCAGGCATGGTGGCACATCTGTGGTCCCAGCTCCTCGGGAGGCTGAGGCAAGAGGCTCATTTGAGCCCAGCAGGTTAAGGCTGCAGTAAGCCGTGATGGCACCACTGCGCTCCAGCCTGGGCAACAGAGCAAGAGCTGGAGAGGAGGGTGCACAGAGGTGGGAAGGCATCTGCCTGCCTCTGAGGGGTTGGGGAAACCCAGGAGACTTGCACTGGGCCTTGATACCTGAGTGAGATTTTTCCAAATGGAAAGAGGGTCAAAGAGCATCCCAGGGGTGGAGATAGCATGGAGGAGAGGAAGGCAGTGTGTGTTTGGGGTTCTGTGTAGCCACACAGTAAGGTCTGAGAGATGGATAAACCATGAACCTGGAAAGGGGAACGTGGAGCCAACTCACCAAAGATGTGTCAGGTTGGTGGGAAGCTGGATCGCAGGGGGTGAGAATGCAAGGCTAAGCAGTTTGGACTTGTTGAATGTTGGGAAGGGACATGATGAAAGCCGTGTTTTAAAAAGAAAATTCTGACAGGCAGAGAGCCAAAAGCAGAAAGGAGGCCAGTAAGGAGATTGCTGCAGTGGTCCTGTCACAAAATAAAGTCCCGAAACAGGGTGCTAACCATGGGAACAGAAATGAGGAGGCAGAGAAGAGATACCACTGGGGCCTACTTTCTCTACCTCTGGCCTTTATCTTGAAGTCATTCTGCAACTTTCCCAACACCTTCTCCCTTGATAACCTTAATGGAACCTGGGCCTCAGGTCTAACTCCTACCTCAACGTGGGCTTATCCCAAATTTATATCTTGAGAGCTGACCCCTCACCTGCCCCTGGGATCAGATTCTAGTTGCTTTCTGGACATTTTCAAGTAATCATCTCATCAGCATGTCCAAAATTGCCATCTTGATGCCTGCCCCTCAGCCCTAACCCAGTCTGGTGGAACCATGTAACTCAGCTACATTACGGGCTTCTGGGCCTAACCCAGCCACTGATGAATCATCTTACATTTCTATAAGGCAAACGTGATTCTCCAGTTCTAAACCACCAATTTATAAGTGAACTTAGAGGACTCAACACATTCACACCTTGGAGGTCGCCTTGCTTCACGCCCCATTGTCAAGTTCCTCCACAGTGGCCCTCAACCAGGGCTGCACTCTCCCGTCCCCTGGAAGTATTTGGAAATGTCTAGAGGCATCTCTGTTTGTTCAAAATGACTCCGGGGAACTACTGGCCTTTAGAGTCAGGAAATCAAGAGGTTAAACATCCTGCAATGCACAGAATCCCACCCTGCAAAGAATTGTCTCACCCCAAGTGACAATAGTACTTTCACCAAGAAACACAGTGACCACTAGCTCAATGAGGCAGGGACTGTATGTTGTTCTCCACTGTGCTCTCAGCATGCAGCAGAGTGCACTGCACATGAGGATGTGCAATAAGTGTTGGTTAAATTAACAAATTGGACTGGGTGCAGTGGCTCATGCCTGTAATCCCTGCACTTTGGGAAGCCAAGGCGGGAAGACCCCTTGAGGCCAGGAGTTGAAGACCAGCCTGGGCAACAAAGAGAGACATCTGTCTCTGCAAAAGTTGTTTAAAAAAATTAATATAGCTACTCATTCATTCATATAACCAATGCCTACTGAGCGCTACCCTTGGTGCTGAGGATAGAAAGATGAACAAAACTTGGGCAATACGCATTTGTATCTCAGCCTGCCTTAGCTCGGTGGGTGGGAAACGTGATCCTGAGATGGAGGCTAAAAGTCCAGAATGCCTCGCCTTCCATAACTACCAAGGGGCCCCTTCCCAGCAAGGGGAACTTACAAGCTAAATGCTGAATTGAAAATTCATTCATTCATTCAACCAACACTTGGATAGCACATAAAACTTTTTGAAGCACTTTCTCAGACATTATCTTGCTGAAGTTGGGCTGCCAAGAGAGGAAGGTGGGGGTGGGGGCTGAAAACTGGGGCCTGAAAGGTTCTCGCCCAGCTCTGCTGGGCCCGAGCAGACAGGCCCTAGCAGACAGTCTCCTGGGACTGAGGCGGGGTGGTGGGGGGCTGGGGGGGTGGTTCTGGTGTGAATGGAAATATGCACCACATGGCCTGAATTGCAGGGCCGACCTCAGGCTCCCACAGCCCCAAACACTTCCAGATGGATTTATTTATAACTCCCAAACCAGAGGCAGCACTCCTTACTGCTTTTCCTTACTCCCCTCCCCACTCCTGAAGCAAGCAGTGGCCGCCCCTCTCTACTCCGGAAACCAGCAGGAGACTGGGAATGTGCAGCCGCTGAGCCACAGCTACAGCCAAACTTGGGCCCCTGGTCACTGCCTGTCCCCTAGGTGGCAACAGCAGCTCACGGTGTGGGTGTGCTTGTGGAGCCTGGTCAGATTCCTGCCCACCTGGCCCATCTGGGCTCTCACAGGACGGCTGCTAAATGGGCAGTGCGAGCCAGGCACATTAACTCTGGCAAGCCTCCGTTCCAGATCTGCCTCCACTTCATAATGCCACAGTCACACCCATGTCTTCTCATTCTCTGTCTCCGGGACATTCCTAGCCCCTCCCCTCCACCATCTCCCACAGGATACTGCTCCTCACTGCTGCCAGAGGCTTTGGACTCTGACATTTTCCAAATCAGGAAACTGAAGCTCAGAGAGGTTGAGCAACTTGTCCAAAGTGACACAGCAAGTTAAATAAAAGAGACAGAAGTTGCAAACCCAAGTCCTGCCCCGATACTAATGCCTCCTAAACCTCAGTTTCCTCATGTGTGAAGTGGAACTAATGCCAGGCAGGTGGTGTGGTTAGAAGCGTTGGCTCTAGAGTGGCTCTGCATGGAGCTCATGATGGTTCTGTTATTTACTAGCTGGGTGACCTTCCATGAGTCACTCTTCCTCTCCTAACTCAAGATTTTTTTAATCTTTCCTTTAAGGATTAAAGAGATAATGAATGGCTTAGCATAGGGTCTGTCTGGCCCGCAATACAGAGCAACAACTATGATAGTTTATTGTTCAATTGAATCATTATAGAGCTTACAGATCCCATCTCTTGATGAGATTGGGAGCATTCAGGGTGTTATGGACATAGATCCATCTCTTAAGATATGGGCCAGGCCCCACACAACATCACCTTCTGACTCCTCACACATAGAAGTAAACTTGGGCCTGAAGAGATTAAGTGACTTGCGTAAGGCCATACTTGTAGGAATAGAGGAGAGAGTTGAACCCAGTTCTAGGTGGTTTAGCCCACCCAGCTGAACCTGAGCATTTTGGTGGCCCTAAGCAGAGCTGTGGACACATGAAACCTGGAGTAACCTAGTGGCCCTGGGGCTGAGGCCTTCCTATCTCCCTCCGCTCCTAGCCATGGCTTGGACTGGTGGTGGCTGGAAGGGATAGGGTAGCAAAGAAACCAGATGAAAGCTCCAGAGTGAAACTTCTAGATGTACATATCTGCTGCCGAAAAATCCTCGTTGCCCTCAAAGTTACTCAGAACCAAAGTATGGCAAACCCACCTCTCTGCCTCCAAAGGTCCAGACAAATTTTCCTGCAGCTGTTTAGCAACACATGACACCAGATTTCTGCTTCAGTGGGAGTCTTTGGCACTCACATTCCTTTCTGCTTGCTGCTGTGCAATTAAACACGCATAATTTCTCCATGTTTTCCCATCCCGCACCACACGTCAGTACCACCAGTGACAGCATGAGGGAATAGCACAATCTCTGTGCGCATGTGGACAAGGGAACCAGTGGGCACTCTGTCAATTGAATGTGACTCACCAAATGGGTTCCAAATCCCATCAGCAATTAGGGTCTATTTATCTGTATTTCCCTCATCTTATCAGTGGGCCACCTAGGATGCTCAGAATTCCTGATAGTCCAAAAATAAGTGCAGTTATTTGGTAAATATCCAGCACACAATAAGCATTTAATAAACGCTCAATCTTTTTCCAAACAAAATTAAGTCTCAGAGTTTGTGAGTTTGTAGACAAACTTTACCAGAGAGCCTCAGGGGAAGCTCCTCTCTGCTTCCAGCATTGATACTTAGGAAAGTTTCCTCATGGAACAAAGGCTGTGGCTCTTACCACGGAGACTACCAGATCTACAGCTCCAGTCCTACTGGATAGGCTCTCTGAGCCTCGGTTTCCTTATCTGTGATATGAGAACAATATCACTAATCACAAAGTTGCTCCGAGGCATCTGACACTGAGTCGGGTACATGGTACTCTCTCAATAGATATTACATTTATAAAGCTTTATCTTGCAGCAAAAGTAAATTCTAACACACTCTAGAATTATCTAGAGTAAAATTATTTCTTCTCTCAATATTGATCAAGCATCTACTATGTCCATAGCAGCATAAAAGAAACAAAACAAATTCAAAATAAAGTTTCTTTCCTCTGAGACTGTAATATAGCTGGAAACTTAGGCAGGTGTGAAATATGTCAGATAACTCAAATGCCTTTAGGAGCCAGGAAGGTACTATAAATGAGTGAATGAGGTTGGAGTGAGACAATACGGAGTAGTGGGGACTGTGTCTAGCTGGAGAGCACATACTCCATCTAAAGTGGAAGCTGCCACCCGGCCATACCAATCTAGCTAACTACTGTCTTGGGGGGGATACAGATCCAGTATTACCAGATTTTTCTGTTTTTCAAAGAAGCTAGAAATCCAGATTGTATGGAAAGATTACTAATTGCTACATGTTAGCACATAGTTTAAAAAGAAACAAACCACATGCAGACTAAACAAAATATACCTGTGGGCATTATTTGGCTCACCAGCCAACAGTTTGCAACCTCTCCATAATGGTAGATGATAAATTTGTCAAAATAAGTCCTGCTGACAATAAGTCCTAGACACATACAGAGGACATGAGTCCCTTGGGCTGGGATGATCTGGAAAGTTTTCCTCAAGGTGAGCCTACCTTAAGGTAGGATTCAGACTGGGCCCCAAAGTATGAGTGTAAGTCTGACAGGTAGAAAGGAGCAAAGAGCTGTTGACAAGACTGAAGGTAGAGACAAGAATGTTGTAGTCAGAGCTCACAAGCGGTGAAGAGATGGGTCTGGCTGTTAAGGCTTCCTGGCGGGAGGGGCAACTTCTGGCCATTCGGTTGGTCTCAGTGGAGGAGGTTTCTCGTGACAAGAATTAGGGATCTCAGTGTGGAGGAAACAAGGGAAGATGGGAAACTGTTACTTAGAGAGTCTGTTTCTGAGGAGCCAGTCAGAGAGAAATAGTAAACACAGACAGACATATACCTCATTGGCAGGGGTGGGAAAAGTACATTTTAGTTAAGTCCAGGGCCATTTCCAGAATAAGGCAATGTAAAAGTCTATGAGAAGAACAAATAAATAATGCATGATCCTAGCTGCTGACTAGAAACAGGTCCAGAAGGTGGGAATGGGTAAACCGTAGCACAGCGAAACCAGCCATGTTGGAAAGGAGGGCTCTGGCACCATATAAGCACTGTGGAAAGGAAGTAAAAAGCCAGGAATGCACAAAAATCTTGGAAAGTATTTTTAAAACACTTTAGTAAGAACATAGGTAAAATATATGTCCACGATTAAAAGCCCCAGGGTTTAGAAGCCATTCCCCTACAAGGCTGTCTGACTGGCTGGGTGAATGACTGAAAGGGGCATCTTACTCCAAAGGGAGAGCACAGAGATGTGTGGCAATGCAGGTGTCAGGAAGAATTCCATAGGCCCCACATCAGATTTTGTGACCACTAAAATGACAGGTGAGGCAGGAGAAGGTCAAGGAAAAAGCACAAGAGTGATAGACAGGATTATAGCCCCCACAACGATGTCCACATCCTAACCCCTGGAACCTGTGAATGTGTTCAGTTACATAACAAGGGGAACTAAGGTTTGCAGGTGGAGTTAAAGTTACTTATCAGCTGACATTGACTGAAATGGGGAGATGCTGCGCATCTCATCTGGGTGGGCTCAATGTAATCACGAGGGTTTTTATAAAGTGAAAGCGGGAGGCTGGAGAGTCAGAGTCAGAGAAGGAGATGTATAGAAGCAGAATCAGGGTGATGGGATGTGAGAAAGACTTGAATGGCCACTTTTGGTTTTGAAGTCAAGGAATGCAGGCAGCCACTACACGCTGGAAAAGGCAAGGAAAAGGATTGTCCCGTAGAGCCCTAAGAAGGAATGCAGCCCTGCTAGCATCTTGATTTTAGTCCAGTGAGACCTATCTCAGACGTCTGCCCTCCAGAACTGTAAGATAATAAATTTGTGTTGTTTTAAGCCATTGAATTTGCGGCAATGTGTTACAGCAGCAATAGGATACTAATAAAATTGGCTTTGGACTCAGATGAATGTGGTTTAATTCTGGCTCGCTATATACCAATACTTGACCTTAGTCTAGTCATTTAACCTTTCTTAGCCTTAATATCCTTATCTGTAAAATAGAGACCACAATACCTTCACTTCACAGAGTTGAGGTAAAGAGCACCTGTAATGATGAACACAAAGGGATAGTACAGCCTCGCACAGAGAAGGTGCTGGGCAATGTTCTTTTCTTTCCTTCAATGTGTTTGATGAGATCATAATTCATATGTAGGACCGGTGGTGTTCTGGTAAGTGTTCAGCAACCAGCTCTCAAACAAATGCACAAACGTATATATAAATATACACATACATACATAGGTTTATTATAAATTTACTTATATAAGAATGTGAAGTGCTCAATTTACAGATAATACTGAAATATATAATACTCTTTATTATAAATTCCATATAACCAATGGATTCTCCCATAAGGCTTTCATTGATTTTGCTGAACACATATCAATAGCCAAACTTCGGCCATAACAGAAGAGCAAGTGTAGTTCCTAAATGAATGATGGTTGATATTTTCATTCATGTTAATGAGTAAGAAGAAAGTGAAACAACCAAGAAGTATTGGAACTTGACTAATTTTTTTTAAATGTTGAAATAATTTTAGACTTATAGAAGAGTTGTAAAAATAGTATAGAGAGTTTGTGTGTACCCTTTACCCAGCTTCCCCTTATGCTGACATCTTACATAATTATAAAACATTGATCAAAACTGAGAAATTAAACTTAGTACAACACTAACTAAAGTACAAACTTATTTGGAGTTCATCAGCTTTTCTACTGAAGTCTTTCTTCCATTCTAGGATCCAATCCAGGACCCATACTGTATCTAGTTGGTCATTTATTTTGTAGAATGTCTCTCAATTTCAGTTTGTCTTCTGTTTTCTCATATAATTTAATTTTTAATGATGGCTGTATTTAACAACTGGCTCACACGTTTCCTAAATATTTAACAATTGATTCTCACAAACCACTACAAGCCAGCCCCAGCACACCACTCTAAGCAAAATTGACAAACAATTCATTCACGGTTTTTTCCCCATTAATTTCACAAATATTTATTGAGCGCCCTCTAGGGGCTAGTGCTGGGGATATAGAGATGATCAAAACACAGTCCTTGCCTGAGAAAATCAGAGATTAGGGGAGGTGACAGTGCAGTAGCAGACAGTGCCTGTAGAGCGATGGATATGATAGAGGGTAATAGAATGTGGTGGAGCATTCAGAGGTGGGAGGGCCAAACTCTGCCTGAGCAAGTCAAGGGGAACATCAAGGATGAACAAGAGCTCCGCAGGTCAGACACAAGGAGGTTGAGGGAGGCTTCTCATGTAAGATGATGTGTGAGCTGAGTCTTGATGCATGAGTGGGAATGAGCCAGTCAGCTGAGGAAGCAGAAGGAACAATAGTCACTCATTTATTCCTTCATTTATTAAGCATCTATTAGGTATCCATTCCATACTATGCTCTGGAGATGCCCAAACAGGTAATGAATAAGGGCCCTTCAGTGTGACTGGTGATGGTGTCTGAGCTCTCTTGAAAGATGAGGCAGTGTTTGCATGTGTGAAGGTGGTGTCATGAATGAGCATGGGGCATGAGGGTACTGAGTATAGATCAGCAGTGGAGAGGATCCCACGGCCAGACACTTCCTCCCTGAGAGTGCAGAAAGATGAAGGGGGAGCTGAAAGGCCACTGACCATCGTTTAACCTAGAGCAACCAACAGGTTTTGCCGGAGGACGACTGATGCCAGAACCTTCCTATGCAGGCGCCACATGTTCATAGCCCCCTTCTCTCCAGCCCTTCACACTAAACCTCCAAGTAAAGATCCCCAGAACTACACTGAGCAACTTATCCCTGCCTTAGGCAGAAGGATGAGGTAGTGATGATATGGTGTCACAGGCCAACTCTCAACAGAGGTCCTTGACGTGAGACCAAGACGCCCCAGAAAGGTGCCAGTGTTCCTACCTCAGATGCCTTCTCTGACCATAAACTAAAGCAACCCCAACACATACACAACCCCAGCCATTCTCTATCTCATTATACTACTTGATTTTCTTCATAACACTTATTGCTATCTGAATAAGTGCTAATAAGTCCTATTTAGATCTTTACTTATTTTTGCCAGTCTCCTTCCATTACAAGTTAAGCTCCTCAAATGTAGAAACCCTTGTCTATCTTGTCTTCAATACATCCCCAGCTCTCAGCTCAGGGCCTGGCCCTTAGGAGTATTTGTGAAATATTTGTAGAATAGATGACTGAATGAATGGATGAACGAATGCTTTTACCCATGTTTGACAGCTGTACTCCCAATCCTTTGTGGCCCAAACTTTTGCTCTCCATTTTAAGTCTATTGCATATTCCTTCAGTACCTTGACTTAGAACTTGAACCTTACAAAGAGGAGCAACACTAACATGCATGAAATTCAGAATGCTCCTGTTAGAACTATCGTGAGAATGCAAAAGATAACAACAAAAACTAACACTTGTTGTGCCAAGTGCCAGCTCCCATCCTAAGCCCTTTATATATATTTAATAAATATCTGTTGAGTCCCTGCCAGGTGCCAGGGATTGTTTAGGCCCTAGGGACATGGCAATGAATAAAAGACAAAAATGTCTGCTTTTAGGGAGCCTAAACATTAGCCAACTTAATCTGAAAACAGCCTTAAGATGTAGATCCTGTTTTAAAGATTATTCCCATTTTAAAGATGAGGAACCTGAGGCACAGAGGCTAAGTAACTTACCCAAGATCGCACAGCAGTGGAATGGCAGAACCAGGCAGTATGGGCCCTGAGCCTGTGTTCTTAACCAGTAGGCTATTCTGCCTCCTGAAGAGCTATGGGAAAGTGCTTGGCAAACTTTCAAAGACTTTGATAAATTTGAATTCCTATCATTCTTGGTAGAAACACATTGTGTTATGTGGGGAGTAAAGAGACTGGGCCAGGGAGTTCAGAGGACATGTGGAGGGCAGTGGTCCTAGAGGTGGCCTTTGGCACATCTTGGGCCAGGAGAGCACTAGCTGTGCTGTGACTCCCCAGTCCCTTGCTGGAGACTGTCAGACTTAGCAGATCCACGTAGAGTAAGGCTGCAAGAGGGAGGCTGTAAGGCCTCCCCACTGGCACTTACTTAGCTCTTTGTGGGTTTTTCCCCCATTGTCGTAGAGTCCTGTCCTGATCCCCCTTCTACTGATTTGTTGCCCTTGTAGTGGCCCTGCCCCACCCCCCTTGCCACAGTCCTCCCATTCAGCCTCCTAGCCCAAGAAGACAAAGGAAACTTTGAATGTCCCCCACTGGGCTTTTCTGATTTTCTGTTTCCATTGGAACAAAGAACAGCTCACCAAGTGCTCTCTGATCCTTGGAATGAGAAAGGAAAATAGTTTATCACATGGAGTAACTCGCACACCGCCCCCATTGCTCACTGGTCCCAGCCTCTCAGGACGCCCCACATTCCTGGCAGGGCAAGACGGGGAAGGCGCCTCCCTTCTGCTCAGCCCTCAGGGAACCAGTGGGATAGTGATGACTTCCATCTGGGCTGGCCTGTTTTCCACCCCTTAGGCTCCACCTGTGGCCTGGATGGAGCCGAAGGAAGAACGAAACATCCTTTCTGCCTGTCTCATTGCTCCAACCATGGGTGAGCCTCCTAGACTTTGGTCAGCAGATTTCCAAGAGACTCCTGCATGGGGGAAGAGGTTGTGTGGGACCTTGGGCAACACTCTTAACCCCTCTAAGACTCGATGTTCTCCTCTGAAAATGAGTCTAATAATGCCTACTTCACATGGTTAGCATAAGGATTAAAATTTAATGTAACAAATGCTTGATAAATGCTTGGCCCAAACTAGACCAGACTCTTCTACAGAGTTTGGTCTAGGAGAGGAGGTGAGGTTGCTCCAGCAATGGGCCTACCTGCATGGCAGGTGTGATAGAATTGTTTGCTCTGAAAAATGGGGTGGATGCTATCTCACTGCTGGATTTGCCCAGGCCTTCAAGCCAGAGTGAGGCATACTGCAGGGAGCACAGCTGGCCTGGCTGAATGAAGCTGACTGGCAGCCACCGCCCCATCACTATTTGAACAGCTGTGACATGGTATGTTTATAGATGTGGGGTGAAGATAAGATGGCGCTTTGAAAGAAGTCAAAAAAGAAACGGGGAACTGCAGGAGTGAGGATCTCTGCCCTCATGCCCAGGGGGCATGAATGGCAGCCCAGTTGGCCAGGCCCCCACCTTGCCCCCAGAGGCTCATAATGCTTGTCCTTAGAGACAATCACATCAAATTATAAATTGCTTTATAAATGGACAAATTGAGGACACTGAGGGCAAGGGACTTGCCCAAGGTCATCCTGGCTAGACCTGCTAACTCCTACAGTCCAGTGGCTCTCTCCCTCCCCTACATGATCTGTTCCTGAGAATCCCAGATCACATGGCCCTGAGATAGCCCAGGGCAACCTCACCGATCCCCACAGTTCACCTATTCATTGATCCCATAAGTCCTTACTGAGTGTCTCCCATGTGCCAGGCACTGGTCCAGGCACTAGGAATACCACAGGGGAAAACAGACAAAAGTTTCTGTTCTCATTAAGCTTACATTCTGTGGAGGGAGATAGACAATAAATAAAACAAATGAATAAAATATGTAGTAAGTTAGAATGCAATAACTGGCTTGGAGAAAAATGAAACAATGGAGGGGTTCAGGGGACCAGCAGGGCTGGGGGTGTTATTCTATAATAAGATGGTCAATGAAAGCTTCATTGAGAAGGTGACATTTGTAGAGAGACCTGAAGTGAGGAAGTGAACCACGCAGGTACCTAGAGGAAAAGATTTCTAGGCAGAGGGAACAGCAAATGCAAAGCCCCTGGAGGCTGTTTGGGGATCAGTGAGGAGGCCAGTGTGGCTGGTGCAGAGTGCAGAAGGAGTAGCAGGAGAGCAGGAGGTGAGGTCCTACAGGTCAGGGGGTCAGAAAGAGTATGCAGGGCCTGTGGGCCATTGTAAGGACGTTGGCTTTTCATCTGAAATAGAGATCCGGTAGAGGGTTTTGAGCAGAGAAAGGACATGACCTGACTTATGTTTTTGCTGAATCACACGGGCTGTTGTGCTGAGAGTAGAGCATAGAGGATCCAAGCTGGAATAGGCAGGGAGGCCTGTTAGGAGGCTGCTGCAAATAAATACCCAGGTGAGAGATGACAGGAGCACAGATCATAAAGGTGGCAACAAGTGGTTTGATTCTGGATATATTTGGAATGTAGAAACAACATAAACTACTAATGGAGTGGATGTGGAGTATGAGAGTCAAAAATGACCTTGAGGTTTGGGTCTTGAGCAATTGGAAAGTTGGGACTGCCATTAATTGAGATGGTGAAAACTGCAGGAGCAGCAGGTTTGCGGGGCAAGGCCAGGGGTCTGGTTTGAATAGGTCAAGTCTGAGATGCCTATGAGATGCCCAAGTGGATGCCTATGAAAGCCACCCTTGCCAAACAGGGGTGGGGGCAGCAGCCACTCTCCACATCCCTTCCTACCTCATTCATCTACTCACTCACTCAGCAAGTATGCAGTGGGCAGGTCCAGGCACTGGGGACACAGCTCCCTGGCTGGCCCCCTGTCACCAGTCTCGCCCCCCTTCCTGACTGTGTAACACATGGAGGCTGTAGTGTGGGCCTCGCAAAGCTGAGATCAGACTCATCACTCCCCAGCTCCAAACCTGCAGGTGGCTCCCCATTGCCTTCAGAGGACAAAAAGCCAAGATCCGCAGCCACTTACAGCATCTCATTCCTTTTTTTAAACTTTGATTTTAGGTTCAGGGGTACATGTGCAGGTATACGGGTAAACTGCGTGCCTCAGGGGTTTGAGGTATAGATTATTTTGTCCTCATTCCTTAAACACTAGTCACATAGGGCAACACACTGGGGCATGAACATGCCATTGGTATCCATAACTCCAGGGGTCTGCTCAGGGACTCCCTGCGCCAGTAAGGCCCTGCCTCCTCTTCAGCTTGATTTACTCATTTTGTTCCTCCAGCACCTGGCTGAGCCATCTCCTTTTCACTCGAAGCCTACCTTCCTCAACTTTTACACACACACACACACACACACACACGCACACATACAGAGGAAGCCTCCGTCAGGGATCTCTGAGTCTGTCTGCCCTCCCATCTTTCCTCCTATCAGGCTGGTTGCTTCTCGAGGGCAGGGGTTATTTCTTATTTGTTCATCTCTGTAACCCCAGCACTACCTTTGCCAGAGTAGTCAATAGAGGTTTATTGAATGAATGAATGAATATACTAATATGTTACAATAGATACTAACGGATCAGAGAGAGGAGAAGCATTTGTTTGGCCTAAGGAGAGGATCAGAGAAAGTGGCTCAGAGATGCCATTGGAGCTAGATGTGGAAGACCAAGAAAGAGTTCACCAGGCCAAAAGAATTCTCAGTGATGTACAACTAAATTTTGCTTTTCACATTGGATACAAACTGGCAGCCAGAAGGCTGAATGTGGCTTGCAGATGCTTTTGGTTTGGCCATATTTTTTTTTGTTTGTTTTTTGTTTTGGCCTGCATAGTGTTTTCAAAAGTAAGGTAAAAAGACAGGCATTATGGTTGGTCACACCATCACTTGTCTTACACTTGGCCGACTCTCACCCTTATGGTACCTGCTGGGAGGCAGGTGGGGAGTGTGGCCCTGCGTGCATTTGATTTGCCTCCTCTGGCCAGGGAACCCCAGTGCCTTCTCACTGCTCAAAAGTCCTGCTGCTAAGGACAGAGCATCCTTGGCTCATTCAGACAGAGCCTCCATACCATGCCAGGCCTGGCCAGCTGGTTAGTAGCTATGGGGATGACAACCCAAATGCCCACCACCTACAGGACCATCATGTCTACCTCAAACCCTCCAGGGTACTCAAGAGCTCTCCTTGTGATGGTGGAAGTGGGTGGAGAGGCTGGGCAGTGTGCAGACAGCAGCTACAGACCAGGCCAGGGCTTGGCTTGCCTTGACCCCCAATTACTCAAAAGATAGAGAACAGCAACCTCAGAATCCCCTCCGTGGCTCCCATCTCAGTAGGCGATTGCATTTTAGCAGGAAGCCTCACTGTGTGATGATAAGGCCTTTGGCTGAACATAAGGCTCAGGTATGGGTCTTCAACCAAGGGCTATGCAGGAAAAGCTGGGCTTCCAGGCCACTGGTGGTAGCTGAGTGTGCCAGAAACGGCATAAGTCAATGTGTGGGTTTCCACGGCTTCCAGCTGGAATACTGCAGGCCAGTTAGAGGAGGAATAAAAGCCTTCGGACACCAGCAACTACTGCCAGAGAGACAGGCCCAGCTGGCTATGTGGAAATGAAGGTGAGAGAAGTTCCCGCCCCTCCCATCTAGCTGACACTGGGGCTCTCTGGCTTTGTCGCCCATACTTGTTCCTGTCGCTGCCAGAGCACCCTGGTTTCAAGCTATACGGAACAAATCCACACACTACAGCTACAGCCAGGTCCCTCAGTGCTGTCACAAACATGTACATAACACACAGCACACCCACAGTCATACCAACACCGCATCATGTCCCGCTGTGTTCACGGTCTTCAGTCTCAGCCACAGCCTAGCCCAACCCAGCCCAGATCTAATGCCCTTCAGAGACTGTGCTGTCTTACAGCCCCACAAGCGGGTGTACCCACTTCCCCTGGCAGCCGCAATGATCTTAAGTGTCTCACTTAACGCCTTGCTGACATAAGTTAGTGGCAGTCATGCAGAGAAAACCAAAAACAGAAAGAAAACAAAACAAAACAAAAAACCCTAAAATTGCTTCTCCAGGGCTTTGAAATGTGTTCCATAAAGTTTCTTTGGAAAGTTTGCTTTATCCATTCTATTTGACTTTGACAAACAGTACTAGGGCTTTGTCTCCCTGAGTTCCTAAGCAGTGTAGCAGGAAAGGGCAGAAACAGGGAGACAAAGATACATGGTCAATCTTTTTCACCCCAGGAAAACTGTCCCTGCAGTTGTTCTGGACACATGAAACAGCTTAGTCAGAAACAGTCTTTCTTCTCCCCTTTTCCTTCCTCACCTCCCCACCCCACCCACTATCTCAGATGCCTACAACTGCTACATACAGGTGGATATGTTATTATGTGTCCCTAACTGAATAGCCCCTCTACGCCCTCCACACTGATTTTGGGGACACCCAGGCTCTACATACACCCAGTGACTGCAGCCATTTGGCTCCACAGGCCATCAGTGCTTCCACTTTGACCCAGTGCCTGACTGTGCCCAGTGATGGGCACATACACCCACACCAGCCCTCTCTGCCCACCTCCCAGTACCTTTCACCCAGATGCTGCCCAAATGTGTGGGACTCAGTTGCTGTCCAGACTACGCGAGTGCCTTCCAGCAGCTGCTGTGTTTGTCTAGCATCTCCCAGTGAGCTGTGCCTTGCCTGCCTGTGGCCAGGCAGATCTGCAACTCATGTGGCCCTTGGGACTGGCTAATGCAAAGGAACCCAGTGATGAGAATGCCTCCTTGATCTTCCCTGCCCTCTGTGCGTATCTCTATGGAGTCTTAGTGCAAACTAGGCCACTGACAGCCAAAGACAGACAGAGAGAGAGAGAGAGAGAGAGAGAGAGAGAGAGAAAGAGAAAGACACATAGAGAGACATAGAGAGACAGAGAGAGAGAAATGCTTCTAGCACACACCCCTCATTCAGCACTTTGTTCTGGAAAGGACTGGGCTAGGCAACTTGGGCTAAATTCACACTTTGTGCCTGCAACCAGTGCCCTCTGTATAGGCCCAGCTGGCTGCCAATAGGCACGCTGTGCTTGGTCCTTTCTAGTCTATAAATGGGCACCACTTGTACTGGGCTATGTAAAGACAATTATTTTCAATGGAATAACATCTCCCTCTGCAGCTGACTGCCAAAGTCAGAAATACTAAAGGCATATTCCACTGTTCTTTGGTGGCCTGTTTTGGGAAGGCAGTTAGTCTGGCCTGACTGCTGTATATTAGATGACACTGGAAATCACTTAAGCAAAGCACTTGCAATTTTCATTTCAAAGCAGGTCAAACAAAGAATTCCAGCCACGCCAGAGTTGAAAGGTGAGTAAACACCACCTAATCCTAGAGTCACAAATGTAAATGCCTTTAGGCACCAAGCAGCTAATGAAAATGAGGGAGGTGGGGAGGTGTAAGAAAATGGGAGAAGGAATGGGGAACCACAGCACAGGCGCTTTCCAGAAAGGCATTCAAAATCACGTTAATGTGCCAACCAACAAAACATGTTTGCAGGACCTTCGGGCCCAAGAGCTGCAAGTTTGAGACACCTGTTGAAGACACGAAGCCCAGAAAGAGGAAGGGACTTATTCAAGGTCACCCAACTGGTCAGTGACAGAGGACCCTGCACAACTATTTGGCAAAATGAGTCTTGTGATGGCTTAATCACGCTCATTCTTTCATTCCTTCACTCCCTCAGCAAACAGGTCCTGACTCCCAATGTCCTAGACACTCTCCTGTCCTGTCACAGCCCCAGTAGTTAGCCAGGCTTGTTCTTCATCTTCAAGAAGTTCTCAGTCCAGTAGGGAAGTGGCAAGAATAGAGCTTGGAAATAGAAATAGAGAGCAGGTAGAATGGGGTCTCGAAAACCAGGCTGAGGCATTTGGATTTTATGCTGGAAGCAGCAGAGAAGCCTTGGGGAAGTCTGAGCAGGCCTCAGAAAGCTGTTCTGCGGAAGATTCATCTAGCAGTGTTGACAAGATGGATTGGGGCCAGGCCAGTGTTGTGGGAGGTGTAACTGGAGGCACAGAAAGTAGTAGGCCTGAGGTGATGAGGTTGGAGGTCACTAACAAGAAAGGAGAAAGGGTGAATGTGTAAGACCCTACAAATCAACAGTGTAAGGGGGGTGGTCTTGGGTATGGGTGTGTGTGTGTGTAGAGGGGGTGGCCCAGGGGTGAAGGAGAAGGGTTGTTATGAGGCAAAGAGAGAGTAGAATGAAGATGACTCCTAGGTGGGCTGGATGGCTGGAGCACCAACAGAGAGGGAGAACCCAGAGGACATGGGTTGGGGGAAAGTATGTGGGTGGGAACATCCAAATGTTTTTCTGTGACAGCAGCCTGTAGACCAATAGAAAGAATCTGGGACTGTCTGTTTTATGTTATTAGCCTCTCCTTCCTCAGTATGGAAAATTGAGTCTGGGCCTTTTGACCTCTTGACTCTTCTAGATACCCAGAAGTGACCCCTGGGGAAATCCCATTCAGTGCCTCTAGTTGAAACAGTCCAAAGATTTAACAAACACTAATCAAATAAATAACTAAAATACATTCTCCGCCCCCGAACTCTTTTTGTCCCCCACTCCAAAACAGCTCTGTGGGAAAGTCAATTTGGGAATTTCCCACATGTGTCTATGACCGCAATGCCAGAACAATGGTCTGAGTCAGCTACAATCTTCAAAATTCTGTATTTGCTTCTCAAATCAAAGGCAGCATGCTGGCAGGCGGAGCCCTGGTGATGCTGTAAAATGATTCCCATGTCACCTCAGGGACCACGTGGGACTTCTGTACTGGCTTCCAAAGCCCAACGCCGGAGCCATGAGGTAGAGAGAAGCCTGCCAGGCATGCAACTGAACCAGCAAACCCATCCAGATGATCTACTCTCCCCACACCCCATAGGGATGGTTCATCTGCCTTCAGGTTCCTCTCAAGTCACCCTTTTCTTTGCCCTCTGGGAAGAGGCTGCAGCATTGGTGAATGAGCAGGAATCACTGTGGGGTTCTAAAAACAGCTAAAGACTGCTAGTCCAAGCCTTGGCTACAGAAAAGAGATTTGAAAATCTGCAGATGAAACTGAAGTTGAAGGATGCTTGGGGCTCTGGAAAAAATAGTAAGGGCTTTGGATTCAACTTAGCTTCAAATCTCAGCTTGACCCCCTACCAGATGCATGGTCCGGTCACAGTTTTCTCATTTCTAAAATTGCAATTATGATATTTCCCTCCCAGGACTACGATAAGGATTAAATGTGATGATGCATGCATAGTTCCTGGCACATAGTAAATGCTTAATAAAAATTAGTTTTATCTTTCACATCTTCCCTTTTTTTTTTGAGACGGAGTCTTGCTCTGTCGCCCAGGCTGGAGTGCAGTGGAGCGATCTCGGCTTACTGCAACCTCCGTCTCCTGGGTTCACGCCATTCTCCTGCCTCAGCCTCCCGAGTAGCTGGGACTACAGGCACGTGCCACCACGCCCGGCTAATTTTTTGTATTTTTAAAGACAAGGTCTTTTAAAATAAGGACCAAGTGCTTTGTCAAAGCACCACCTGGTGAGAAGGCTGGGTGGGGTACAGAGCTGAGGGGAAGAAGGGTGCCACTACCTTAGCCTACCAAGTGGGGACTCAAAAGATGCAGCTCGTACTTGATGGAACAAAAACATAGAAAGTGTTAGTATATTGCATAGCTTACTGGGGTAACCAAAAAAGAATACAAAATAGTGATGAGTTAGACAATGGTGCTAAATCTTTAACTAGCTTAGCAGGAAGTCAACAGATAACCAGAAATTGGTAAACAGACTGCTCTGCCTATGGAGTAGCCATTCTCTTATTCCTTCAATTTCTTAGTAAACTTGCTTTCACTTTACTCTATGGACTCACCCCAAATTCTTTCTTGCGCGAGATCCAAGAACCCTCTCTTGGGGTCTGGATCTGGACCCATTTCTGGTAACATCTTTCTGGCAAACCCTGAAGGAACGATACTGAGGAGACCCCCAACCCAAAGGAAATAGTCTGCAGCACCAATTGGCCGACTTTGGGTAAGTGGGGTGCATTTACCAGTGTAAAGGATGGGATTGAGTTAGAGGCCCAATTTAGGGGAGTTAGTGTCTCTCCTAAGACAGAGAAGGTTAAAGGTCCCTCTTAATAAAAGTCAAGGACGCTTGACTGACCTTGGGTTACAAGCCCAACTTAGGAGCGTTAGAGTCCCTTCTAAGATTTAGGGGGTTGGAGATCCCTCTCAGTAAAGTCCCTCTCGACTAAGAACGAGTTTGGCACTACTATTAACTGCTATTCTCTTTGAATTAATCTGCCTTTGCTGATGGCTGTAGGTGACAAGATTAGGTATATACAGGATCATTGGACATGGGGAGCTTTTTCCTCCCTAAAGGGGGAAACTTGAGAGCTGATGGGAACGCTGGAAAAGATCCCTTTGACAAACAAAACCTTCAAAAAAGATCCCTTCAACAAAACCTGAACTTTTCAGTGGCGTTGCAAATGGGTGGCTCTTTCTCTGGCCTCCCTGAGCAACTCGCCTTCCCCATCCTGCCACAGCAATGTTTTTCTCTCTTTCTTTCTCTCCTTTCCATTTCTTATCTTGTCTGTTACTCAGGGCGACTGTCTTGCCAGAGACTACATGTTGAAAAATGTCCTTGGGAGCTTAACCTTGTAACCATGTGGCAGTACTTTCTCTTGGTTGCCATCAGCCAGTGGACAGGAATTTGGGGTTTCATGTCATAGTTAGCCCTAAAAATTATCTCAAGCAGTTAAAAGCTTTTGCAAGTTCAAAATTGGCTGTTCTAGGCTCCTTCTAGGAAGAGAAATGGAAACTTCCCAGTGCTGTAGCTCAGTAGCTAAGGCTTTGTGTCTTCACAGTGGTGGCCTGGCTTCAGGGTTCAATTCCTGGCTTAGGGAATGACTCTATCTTCTGTCTGTCTGTCTGTGTATTTATATGTGTTGTGTGTGTAGTATAAAAGAGTTTTGATTAATTGGTTTAAAAATAAGAGCTTAAATCAAATATTTTATCAGAAAAGTAAAAGTACAAAGCCTTTTGGTTCATGTGACTTTAGCAATCTTTGGGAAATAAAAACAGTTTTAAAGGTTATTGGTAAAATAAAAATGTCTTCAAAATTTAGACATTTGGTCTAAATTCGGTCACATATTAGCTTTGCTAAATGTTGTAAGGTCATAAAGTGCTTCTTTGACTTCTGAAAGTTGTTCAATTTACCTACTACCTTGGAGCATTAGATTCTAGATAAGGCCTGGGGACATATGGACAGCCTACGTACGCTGGAATGAGTCAGCCTTTATCTGCACTTCTGTCTGATGTTCTAGACTCCAGACCTGGTACCTAATTACAATGGCTTACTAGCCAAGCTTTTCACCAAAAGTAAAAGTTGCTAAGAGTTAACCGTGTAACATGTATTTGAGACTACTAAAGAAACAGTTTTTTTCTTTTTTTTTTTTTTGATATGGAGTCTCGCTCTGTCACCCAGGCTGGAGTACAGTGGCACGATCTCGGCTCACTTGCAAGCTCCACCTCTTGGGTTCACACCATTCTCCTGCCTCAGCCTCCCGAGTAGCTGGGACTACAGGTGCCTGCCACCACGCTCGGCTCATTTTTTGTATTTTTAGTAGAGACGGGGTTTCACCATGTTAGCCAGGATGGTCTCGATCTCCTGACCTCGTAATCCACCTGCCTCAGCCTCCCAAAGTGCTGAGATTACAGGAGTGAGCCACTGTGCCCGGCTTAAAGAAACAGTTTTACATGCAAAGTGTGTAAAGAAAGTGAAATGTGTCTTGGTAAAAGATTATAAAAAGGCATAGGAATGTGGACTTTTTTTTCTTGCCTAGATTAAAGGGTTAAAGGATTGTTTTAAGTTAGATAAGATAAAGCTGAAGGTTTGAGCAAGTTATGGAAGGTTTGTGAAAAATTAATCTTGTAAAAGAAATTCTGTGTGTGAACATATTCGCTCAAATTAAAGGGGTATTCAGTTTTTCCATAAACTGAACATTGGACTAAAAGCATACTGATTTGGTGCCAGAATTTGGGCCCACGTGTCCAAATAACAGGGTTTTCTTAGAAGATTGATCTGTTTAACAAAAATTATAAAGAGTTATAAGAGGTTTATGAAAATGATACCTTATGGTCAAACTAATTAAAACTGGATAAACTTATAAAATGTTATTTAAAACTAGCTTTGGCATCAAAAATGCACTAATGCAAATATGAAATTTGGTTTTCTGTTTCAAAAAAGATTTTTACATAATATGAAAAGATAATGAAAGGTTTTTGTCTATGCCTTTGGATAAATGGCAGGGAAAAAGGGAGGGGAAAAAGACAGATTCAAGATTCAATTGGCCTCATGCTGTCTTTATTGGGTCTTGTTTAGAAAGCTGATTCTCTCCTCTCTTAGTGAGTATGGGGTTTTGCCTTTTTAAAATATTTATCATTTTGGTTGAATGAGTGACTTATGGTGACCTGGAATTCTTTTTATAATATCAAGTGACTTAAGCCTTTAATATTTGATAAGCTTTCCAAAATGAAATTATAAAGTATGCCTTTTTCTGACCTAATTAATCTTTTAGATATTAGGTTGCCTAAAGTCCAAAAGTGACATTTGGCTTATTTGGTATAAAAGTAATACAGGAAACATTGTCAAATATAAAATGGTGTTTGGCTTTCTTTGGGCTGTATTTCTAGAAATATGTTATTGGTATGTGTTCCAAAATTATGGGAAACTCTTATAATCCTAATATAACTTAGCATATATTATCAGTAATAATTATAATTATTACATAAAATCATTGTGTGCTATAGAGGTAACCAAATTTCTTTGTCAATCATGTTTTTGGCTGTGGCTGCCCTAAGACATTTTGTCATCCACAGACAACTGTTGTCTTGTTTTGATCCTCTTTAAAAGGTGGTTTATAATCAGCTACAGGACTCTAACAGGTGTTCTTGAATGCAGGTTTCTAATAACTTTGGAGATTATGACATTAGAATAGAGGAAAAACTTTCAAGACTCATGGAAAGCTGAAATGTTCATGAATATAAAGCAGAACAGGAGTTGACTGAATGGACTGACCTAATAGAAGACTGAAGTAATCTTTTTTAACTTAGCTTAAAGCATTGCTGATCCTTTCGTTTTGTTTTTCAGAGTCAAAGAAACTTTTCTTTTAAGCTATTTATAGCGTTTAACAATTGAGTAAAGTATACTCCTGGGAATAAAACTTGGAGCATATTTGTTTCTCTCTACCTGATTTCTCCAGAATTTGGAAACTAGTTGTGAGTGTTCTTAACTTATAGCAATAGTTATTTGCATAAGTGCAATAAGAATCTGTTTTCTTTTGCAACAGGACACAATTTGAGAAACTGGTTATTTTACCAAGGCTTTGAATGGAATGGTGTGTTTTCCTTTAAGGAATCAAACTTGACTTATAGAGCCAATAAAAGCCCCTTGGGAAACTGGCCTCATGCCTTGTCTACACAGTTCCTGTACAGGGTTCCTGACCTGTGGTAAGTTTAAAGAATGTCACCTTCTGACAGGCCCAGGAGCCCCAAGTTACCTTGGGACCTCAAGGGGAGAGGGATTTACTCAACTTATGGGTATCTGAGGGCACCAATCCATGGCTGGGCTCGGCTTTAAAAAGATCTGAGATTCCATCTATGAAACAGAGCTCCATCAGCCGGTCATGGTGGCTCATGCCTGTAATCCCAGCACTTTGGGAGGCCGAGGTGGGCAGATCACGAGGTCAGGAGATCGACGCCATCCTGGCTAACATGGTGAAACCCCATCTCTACTAAAAATACAAAAACTTAGCCAGGCGTGGTGGCAGGTGCCTGTAGTCCCAGCTACTCAGGAGGCTGAGGCAGGAGGATGGCGTCAACCTGGGAGACAGAGCTTGCAGTGAGCCAAGATCGTGCCACTGCACTCCAGCCTGGGCAACAGAGCAAGACTCCATCTCAAAAAAAAAAAAAAAAAAAAGAAATAGAGCTCCATCAAAGCCAATTTAAAAAGGGCTTATGTGAAAAATAATTATTCTTGCTGCACTTTATACAAATAGTCCAACCAAGTATAATAAAGCAAATCAGTCTTACCATGATTTATCTTTAGTAAAAATGGGAGACTGGAGAGAGAAAAAAATTATGTTTCAAGAATTGTGGTATACCTGTTATTAGCTTTTAGTCTCATTAGTTGTTTTTAAGTATTTTTCTGCAATTTATACTGACTCTGCTTATTCCTGTGAATCATCCAGTGATCTCCGACTGCTTCTCAGAAGAAACAAGAGGGATGGGTAATGTAAAAATCTGGATCAGTATTCCAATTCTGGGCACATACTGAAATTGGCTACCAACCCCATATTAGCTTGGTTCCAACAATTGCCTAGTTCATGGAAAGCTTTCTAATTTAGTTTACTAGGGATAATTTTACTTATTTTGCTTTACTATTGTGGAATATATTGCTGTTGTACTCTTTGGGTAGGAATGCAGGATAAGCTTACCGAATGTTTTCTTACATTGAATACTTATTAATCTTCAAGATATCACCTTTTGTCAGAACTCAGAATTGTGAATGGCCCACGACATACCAATGCTTTCTGACTGAGCTCCTCTCTACCCTGATTGCAAGAGATCTAATAGTTAGACAGGAATATCATCACCCCTATTCATTAGAAGATGGATCTTTGTCCCTCTGCAACCCTTAGGATTAAGGGTTCTCTTATAAAAGTGAGGGGGGAAATGTCAGAGGTGTTTGAACCACAGCAACTCCATCTTGAATAGGGGCTGGGTAAAATAAGGATGAGACCTGCTGGGCTGCAGTCCCAGTAAGTTAGGCATTCTTAGTGACAGCATGAGATAGGGAGTTGGCACAAGATACAGGTCATAAAGACCTTGCTGATAAAACAGGCTGTAGTAAAGAAGCTGGCTAAAACCCACCAAAACCAAGATGGCGATGAGAGTGACCTCCAGCCATCCTCACTGCTACACTCCCACCAGCACCATGACGGTTTACAAATGCCATAGCAACATCAGGAAGTTACTCTATAAGGTCTAAAAAGGGAGGCATGAATAATCCACCCCTTGTTAAGCTTATCATCAAGAAATAACCATAACTTTTTCAAGTCCACCATGGTGGCTCTGGGTAGTTCTTTTCTCATTCCTTTTTTTTCCTTCAAGTTTTATTTTTTTTTAGAGACAGGGTCTCACTCTGTTGCCTAGACTACAGTACAGTGGTGTGATCATGGCTCACTGCACCCTCAAGCTCCTGGGCTACAGTAATCTCCACACCTCAGCCTCCAGAGTAGCTGGAACTTCAAGTGTGTGCCACCATGCTTGGCTAATTTTAATTTTTTTTTTTGTAGAGGTGGGGCCTCACTATGTTGCCCAGGCTGGTCTTGAAGTCCTGGGCTCAAGCAATCCTCCCACTTCGGCCTCCCAAAGTGCTGGGATTACCAGTGTGAGTCATAGCACCAAGCAAAATTTATACTGAGATATAATTTGTGTACCATATAATTCAATCAATTAAAGCAGACAATTCAATGGCTTTTTAGTATATTCACAGAGTTGTATATCCATCATCATAGTGAATTTTAGATCATTTCCCGGTGATAGTGGAAAAACAAACTGTTTTTCCTCTGTTCTCACACCACAACAACAATCAACACAGAAACTTCTGTAACCAAATGTGTGGGATTTTCTCTCCCCGTTCGCCAAATAAGCAATCAATTCTACAGTAGACACAGATGTCTTCCAGTTCAATTCTGATACTATCTACCTGAAGATAGCATCAGATCCCACAGGTTGAAGGCTCAGTCCCCAAGACTGCGTCTCCCCTTCTTCACACACCAGTTGCAAGTTCTAGCCTCTGGAACTTCCGGACAACCGGCTTCAAGTTGGAGTTCCCATGACCCCCTCTTTTCTTCTATTAATTTGCTAAAGCAGCTCACAGAACTCAGGGAAGCACTTACTGACATTTACTGGTTTATAATAAAGGACATAACAAATGATACAGATGAAGAGATGCATCAAGCAAGGAAGGTATGTGGGAAGGGGCACAGAACTTCCGTGTCCTACTTGGGTAGGCCACCCTCCATGAATCTTCACATGTTCAGCTATCCAGAAGCTCACTGGACCCTGTTCTTTTGAGTTTTTGTGGAGGCTTCATTATGTAGGCATGATTGTTTAAATGACTGGCCATTGGTGATCAACTTCACCTTCAGCCCCTCTCCCGTCCCTGGAGGTTGGGCTGAAAGTCCCAACCCTCTATTCATGCCTTGGTCTTTCCGGTGACCAGTTCCTATCCTTGGGCTACCTAGGGACCGCCAACCATCAGTCAACTCATAGGCATACAAAAAGACATCACTTTGGAGACTCCAAGGATTTTCGGAGTTGTATGCCAGGAAATGGAGACAAAGACCAAATATATATTTCATAACATCACACCCCCCAAAAGAAACCCTAAACTTATTAGCTCTCTATTATCCTCCCCACTCCAGCCCCTGGCAACAACTAGTCTATTTTCTGTCTTTATGGATTTGCCTAATCTGGGCATTTTATAGAAACGGAATCATACAGTATATGGGCTTTGTGTCTGGCTTCTTTCGCTTAGCCTAGTGTTTTCAAGGTTCAACCATGTTGTAGCATATATCAGTACTTCATTCATTTTTATGGCTGGTTCCATCATATGAATATACTACAACTGTTTATCCACTCACACATTGAAGGACATTTGGGTTGTTTCCATCTTTTGGCTGTTACAAATAATGCTCCTATGAACATTTATGTACAAGCTTTTTTTATGGGGACATATGCTTTTATTTCTCTTGAGTATGTACCTAAGAGTGGAATTACTGGGTCATACAGTAACCTGGGTCATATGTTTAACCTTTTGTGTAACTGCTGTACTGTTTTCCATAGAGGCTGCACCATTTTATGTTCCTACCAGTGGTATTTGAGATTTCCAGTCGCTCCACATCCTTGTCAACACTTATTATTTGTATGTTTGATTACAACCAGTCTATTGGGTGGGAAGTGGGATCTCATGTGGTTTGATTTAAATTTCCCTCATGGATAATGATGTTGAACATCTTTTCATGTACTTGTTGGCCATTTGTATATCTTCTTTGGAGAACTGTCTATTCAGATGTTTGTTCATTTTTAAACTGAGTTGTTTGTCTTTTTATTGCTGAGTTTTAAGAGTTCTTTATATATTCTGGATACAAGTTCTTTACTAGATATATGATTTGCAAACTTTTTTTTTTTTTTTTTTTTGAGACAGAGTCTTGCTCTGTTGCCCAGGCTGGAGTGCAGTGGCACGATCTCTGCTCACTGCAACCTATGCCTCCTGGGTTCAAACGATTCTTGTGCCTCAGCCTCCTGAGTAGCTGGGACTACAGGTGTGTGCCACCACACTCAGCTAATTTTCGTATTTTAAAAAGAGATGGGGTTTCGCCATGTTTGCCATGTTGGTCTCGAACTCCTGACCTCAAGTGATCCACCCGCCTTGGCCCAAAGTGCTGGGATTACTGGCGTGAGCCACTGCACTTGGCCATAAGATTTACAAAACTTTTATCCATTCTTTGGGTTGTCTTTTCCCTTTCTTGATAACCTTTGAAGCACAAAGTTTATAACTTTTCATAAAGTTCAATTTACCTAGTTTTTCTTTTGTCTTTTGTGCCTTTGGTGTTATATCTAAAAAACCATTGCCTGATTCAAGGTTACAAAGATTTACAACTACGCTGTCTTCTAACGGTTTTATAGCTTGAGCTCTTATAGTTATGTCGTTGATCCATTTTGAGTTAACTTTTGTACATGATATAAGGTTAGGAGTCCAAATTATTCATTTTTACATGTAGATTCTCCTTTTTAATTTCAAGGGGCAACACCCTAGTTGAGAATTGGGTCTAGGGAAAATAATAATTATAAAAATCGTTGATTAGGTCTCTATCAGGCACTCACATATGCTACCTGTTATTTTTACAGTAACTCTTCAGGGTATATCTTTCTACTATCCTCCTTTTATAGTTGATCAAAGTAAGACAGATTAACTTGTCCCATATTGCCTGACTGACAAGAAGCAGAGCTAGGATTTGCATCAGGCCCATCTGTCTCCAAAGCCCAGACTCACAGTGCTGCACTGGATTGCAAGTGGGCTTCATTCTGTTCATTGACTCTTTCAACTTATCCTTATGCACATATGTACACATGCTACACACACACACACACACACCACACACACACACTGTTTGGCATGTAAAAAGTGTTTGAGACACCTGAGCTAAATGATTAGATGAGCACAGGTGTTGTTGACAACAGCTGATATTGGGCAAGTTGTGAGCCCAACAACAAAATAAAAGAGGACACAAACAAATGGAAGAACATTCCATGCTCATGGTTAGGAAGAATCAATATCATGAAAATGGCCATACTGCCCAAGGCAATTTACAGATTCAATGCCATCCCCATCAAGCTACTAATGACTTTCTTCACAGAATTGGAAAAAACTACTTTAAAGTTCATATGGAACCAAAAGAGAGCCCGCATTGCCAAGTCAATCCTAAGCCAAAAGAACAAAGCTGGAGGCATCACGCTACCTGACTTCAAACTATACTACAAGGCTACAGTAACCAAAACAGCATGGTACTGGTACCAAAACAGAGATATAGACCAATGGAACAGAACAGAGCCCTCAGAAATAATACCACACATCTATAACCATCTGATCTTTGACAAACCTGAGAAAAACAAGAAATGGGGAAAGGATTCCCTATTTAATAAATGGTGCTGGGAAAACTGGCTAGCCATATGGAGAAAGCTGAAACTGGATCCCTTCCTTATGCCTTATACAAAAATTAATTCAAGATGGATTAAAGACTTCAATGTTAGACCTAAAACCATAAAATCCCTAGAAGAAAACCTAGGCAATACCATTCAGGACATAGGCATGGGCAAGGACTTCATGTCTAAAACACCAAAAGCAATGGCAACAAAAGCCAAAATTGACAAATGGGATCTAATTAAACTAAAGAGCTTCTGCACAGCAAAAGAAAATACCATCAGAGTGAACAGGCAACCTACAGAATGGGAAAAAATTTTTGCAATCTACTTATCTGACAAATGGCTAATATCCAGAATCTACAAAGAACTCAAACAAATTTACAAGAAAAAAACAAACAACCCCATCAAAAAATGGGCGAAGGATATGAACAGACACTTCTCAAAAGAAGACATTTATGCAGCCAACAGACATGTGAAAAAATGCTCATCATCACTGGCCATCAGAGAAATGCAAATCAAAACCACAATGAGATACCATCTCACACCAGCTAGAATGGCGATCATTAAAAAGTCAGGAAACAACAGGTGCTGGAAAGGATGTGGAGAAATAGGAACACTTTTACACCGTTGGTGGGACTGTAAACTAGTTCAACCATTGTGGAAGACAGTGTGGTGATTCCTCAAGGATCTAGAACTAGAAATACCATTTGACCCAGCCATCCCATTACTGGGTATATACCCAAAGGATTATAAATCATGCTGCTATAAACACACATGCACACATATGTTTATTGCAGCACTATTCACAATAGCAAAGACTTGGAACCAACCCAAATGTCCATCAATGATCGACTGGATTAAGAAAATGTGGCACATATACACCATGGAATACTATGCAGCCATAAAAAGGATGAGTTCATGTCCTTTGTAGGGACATGGATGAAGCTGGAAACCATCATTCTCAACAAACTATCGCAAGGACAAAAAAACAAACATCGCATGTTCTCACTCATAGGTGGGAATTGAACAATGAGAACACATGGACACAGGAAGGGGAACATCACACACCGGGGCCTGTTGTGGGGTGGGGGGAGGGTGGAGTGATAGCATTAGGAGATATACCTAATGTAAATGACAAGCTAATGGGTGCAGCACACCAACGTGGCACATGTATACATGTGTAACAAACCTGCACGTTGTGCACATGTACCCTAGAACTTACAGTATAATTAAAAAAAAAAAAAAACCTTGACAAGTTTCTGTAGTAAAATGAAGGGCAACAGATATAGCAGATTTCATCTCAAAAAAAAAAAAAAAAAAGATGTGAGCCCAAGATAGGCTAAATGATGCCAGGGTCAGGGCCAGCCTAACCGAAATATAAGCAGTAGCCTGAATAGTAGTACTGAATGTGCCAACAGCTTCTGATCTGATGCAGGGGTGCCATTCCACTCCTCCATGACTGAATAAAGTGTGTCTTGCTGGGAAACCTCTTCTAGTCCTATGCAGAATGAGGTTAAGGACCTATAGCAAGTGGTTTTTTGGGCTTGACAGTCTATGGAGGATTACCTCAGAAGCTGCTCTGTGCAGAGTCCTGGCACCAAATGAGAGCCTTATGGCTCCAGTTGGGTATAAAGCACCATCCAAGGGCAGGGGTTGGCAGGGCCAAAGGAGGGATATGACGGCAGTCCAAGATTCCCTTATAAAGGTGAGTGCTCTAATCAGGAGCTGAGAATGCAAGGAGATGTGAGAACTAGCTAGTAAAGGAAAACCTAAAAGAAAAGTTTAAGGGATGCCTAGTGATTTCTTAGTTTATTTTCTAATAGCAATGAGAACAGCTACTTTGATTAAGGCTTCTTATGTGGCAGGTCCTGTGCTAAGCACTTTAGATGAATTAATTTGTTTAATCCTCATAACAACCCCATGATAGAGTCGTTATTCTTATCTCTTTTTTTTACACATGAGACAATTGAGGTCAAGGGAGGTTAGGTAACTTCCCATGGCCACACAGAGAGTAAGTAGCAAGGATGGAATCTGAACCCAGGCCACCCCTCTCTAGAGTCTGTGCACTTATACTAGCAGGCTGTACAAATGCAAGCAGTATGTAATAAGGGAGGTGGGATAAAAGAGTATGGTCACCTCCTTCTAGAAAGTTGTTTAAGATTTCAGAAACTTTCCACCATCCTCCTAATGAGGTGTCTGGAGCACTTTGGAAAGTTTCTAAATGTCTATAAATAGAAGGTGCGGCCATGATTAGGACTGTGGTCTTGGTTTTTGGAACAGGTCAAGAAAGAAGAGAGACCGGACAGGCGCAGTGGCTCACGCCTGTAATCCTCGCACTTTGGGAGGCCGAGGAGGGTGGATCGCTTGAGCTCGGGAATTTGAGACCAGGCTAAGCAACATGATGAAACCCTGTCTCTACAAAAAATTAGCTGGGCATGGTGGCACACACCTGTAGTCCCAGCTACTGGGGGGCTGAGGTGGGAGGATCACTTGAGCCCAGGGGGTTGAGACTGCAGTAAGTCAAGATTGTGCCACTGCACTCCAGCCCGAATGACAAAGTGAGGCACTGTCCAAAAAAAAAAAAAAAAGAGAGAGAGAGACTGCCACCAAGTTTGAGCACATATATTCATGAAGGACAAATACTAGCTACTGTTTATAAAATAACTTACTGTGTGTGAGGCAATGTTCTGAGAGCTTTCATGTACTATTTTATTTAATCATCACAACAACCCTGTGACGTAGGTATTATTATTATCTGCCACTTTACAGATGAGAAAAGGAGACATAACATTTCCAAGGTTACACAGATTTAAGTGGCAAAATGGAGATTTGAACCTGGGAATTCTGTTTCTCCATTTGGGGCACCTAACTGCTATGCTAACCTCATCTTGCCAAAGCCTTTAAGGGAGGGCTTAACCACACCTGTTACAAAAGGAGCCAAACCATAATATTACCCTGTTGGCCTCAAAGCAGCTGGCCAATCCTTTCTTGCTTTGCAACTTGTTCTAAATCTAGTTTTAAAAGTCCCTTGTGTTGACTTCAGCAGTTTTCACAAGCATCAGCATATCCTGGCCCCAACCCACCCTGTATCATTCTCACACGGTTACACCACTCTTTCAGATTGGTTTCTCATGGAGAAAAAACAATGCTCTGTGGTTTTCCCTAGGGAGAACTGAATCGCAAGTCTCTCTCATGTCTTCCTGTCCCTGTGTGTTTTTCCCTCTCTACGGTCTAGTGGAAAGACAACAGGCTTTAGTCAGACAGATCTGGAGTCAAATCCTGCTTCCTCCACTTCCAGGTCGGGAGGCCTTGGGCAGGACACTTAGCTTCAGTTTGCTCATCTGTGAAATGAGGATAATCATAGCAGCTGCCTCATAGGTTACTGCGGGGGATGAAAGCGTAGAGGTACTGAGAACATATAGCACTGCAGGGGAGAAAAAAATGAATAAGACAGGAGCCTAGTGTGGCTGAAGCCAGATCAAGAGGGTCTTGAATGTCTAGACAAAGGGGCTAAACTGTATTTAGGAGGCAATGGAGCCTTTGGAGGTCTTTGCAACAGGGGATGACACAATTGTGTTTAACATTTATTGAGTACTTATTCCAGCTTAGGCATGGTTCTTTACTAAGTCCTCACAACAGGCTTACTAAGTCTTCACAACAGGCCTATGAGGAGGTATAACTATTTTTCCTATTTTGCAGATAAGGAAACAGAGATTCAGAAAGGTGAACTAACTTGCCCAAGATTACCTAGCTTATAAATGGCAGCTGGGACTAAATCTACACAGCCAGATCCCAAGGTACAAGCCCTTTACCACAAGACTCTGTTATTTTGAGGCAATTATGTTGTACACAGTAGACTGGGCGGGGAGGGGCATGAAGCAGAGAGACCAGTTAGGTGGCCATTATAGTCATCCAGGTGACAAGGCTTAAAGGCAGGGACCACAGCGGGCCAGTGAAATGGAGGATGTGTCCTTAGCAGGCAGCTTTCCAGAACTGGGCAACTGAGTTAATGTGGGAGATAGGGGAGTTAAATCTAGCCCAGAGATGTGGGGGGTTTTGCTACTTTCCCTAGGTTCTTGGGGAAAAAAAGAATAGTTTTCAACATTTAAAAGTGAGACAGTTTACATTAAAATCTGGAGTTTCTATCTTCTCTTGAAGACCTATAGGTTCTGGCAGCACTGGGCTGTTATTCTCACAGGATACTAGTGGTAGGGCCAGCAGCAGCTTTCCCCCTGAGACAGAGAGGGACATGCCCCAAGACCCTCTGGGACCTGCTTCTCTCTTTCACCTGACTGCTGCAAACCAGGATGCTGGGAGGAATGGTGATGGGGAAGGAGCTAGTTTGGGAGAGGAAAAAAGTACCATCACTATAAAGAAAGCAAGCTCAGAGCCAAGAGGAGGAGGAGAGAAAACAGCCAGGGGAAGGGGCAGGGAATGAGTCTGGAGATAATAATTGGCATAATAAGAAGGGTCTAAGGTCAAGGAAAGAAGGGTATCACAGGGTATAGGCTTTTTAGAGAAGCAATTGGAAGCATTTACTGATGGGGAGAGAGGGGAGAGGAAGAGAGAGACGGAGAGACAAGTGTGGGGTGTGGAGAAGCAGTGTCTAAAATCCAAATATTTGGGCAAAAGCCAAGAGACCATACTGCAGGTGTGCTGGGAAGCTGTGGGAGGAGAGAGGTTGTGCTCCCAACAGAGAATTAAAGAGTGATATCTTGATAAAAATGGGTGTATGAATGATGGAGAGAGTAAATCAGAGGAGTTCAGGGTAAGAAACTGAAAGGCCAGGTCACCACTGTGGTGGTAACGGTCTCCAGCAGCCACTCCTCGGTGTGAACTTCTCTTGCAAAGGCAAATAGCGGAGTGTCGCCAGGGCACAGATGGGTTGGTGTCTGCCTCTCCAGCCCAGTAGTCCCGCAGCCAGCATATGAGGCTGCCAGCTTTAGGCACAAAGGAGCAGCGGATGTCCGCAAACGAGACACAAACAGGCTGAACAAGGGGGAAGAGAAGTGAGAGCTGCCATGGCTGAATCTTCTCTTTGGAGTCCCATACTTCTTTAAAATTGACTATTCCATTGATAAAATGGTGGGGATGAGTAGGCTAAGAAGAGATACAATTGAGGAGAGGGTATCAAATCCAAAGGAGGTATCTTTCCCAGTGGCACAGCGCTATCACACTTTCCATTAAGGTAGGAGTTTCACAGCCTTGCTATTGTTCAGGGAGGGAGAAAGCAAGGCAGAGAGAAGGAAAATGAGCTTTTGCCAACAGTCAGCATGGAAGGGATCACTAAAGCGGTTCAAAGTCACAGCAGTGTCACAATCTGCTTTTCTGCATTTGTGGACCCAGCCTGTATGTTTCTAGAGACCGGATGAGGGGCTATTTTGTATGCTCTTGCCAATATTTACTGACGATAGTTTTTCTCTATAAAAAATTAAAAAGAAATATCAAAACCATAACTGGAGCAACAGCAGAGAAGGCCCTATTTAACCCACAAGGGTTCCCAGGGATGAGATTATTTCTGCTGCTCTAGGGATCAGAATGTTTTACACATAATTACTACTGTTTCCCCTTCTGATTAATGCCTTATTCTGGAGAATAGCTACTTTGCAAAACGTCAACATTTATGTAATAAGTGTGAAACTCTTTATTTTTTTTAAAGTAAGCCTCACATTGTAACACCATTTCACTGTTCTATATGCTTTCTTTCCTCCTGAATAAAATCTTGAGTTTGGGCTTAATTGAGTTCTAGTAGAGATGATATGTAGAGAAGCCCACATCAAAAAATTTTTTTCCACTGTCACAATTTTCAGTTAGGGGACAGGACTTACAGAATGGTTGTGTTGGAAATAGACACTTTTCCTCAGTGAAACAATCATTTCGCTGGTGAAAGTTTTTTAAATAACCATTTAAAGTCTCTGGAAATTTTCCTCAGAGCACACAGTAAGTGGAAAAACATTTATTCAAGAAAATTTACTAAATATTGGTAAGAACAGATAGAGTCTGTGACATTTGAGCCATGACCTGCTCCAGTTCTGCCCCTCACCAGCTCCATGTTACAGAAGCACTGTTCTGGATGGGTGTGGCCAAGAAAGCAAGGTTCTCTATTCCCCCAGCTCCAAGTCTATGGGTTTCAGCTTCACTCCAGGAGTATGTCTCATCTCCCCCAGCTCAGTATTGCAGAAGTTCTATTCTGAGTGAAAGTGGCCAAGAGGACTGGGCTTCCTTCTCCCACCCGGTCCCAGCTTGTAGGGCAGAATCTTTACCCCAGGCACAACAGGCCAAGAATGCTAGGCCTCAATCATCCTACTGCAGCTGGCTAATAGGATGCAAGCTCCATACTGGGAGAGGCAAGCTGAGAAGACCAGGGACTCCTATCCCCTCCCCACCTCCCCAGTGCCCACTCTTAGAGTAAGGGGTGTCACTCCAGGAGAACCAGGAATTCTCCCCATCCCCAGCTCCAGTGCAGTGACTTAGAGGTTCTACCAGGGGCAGACCCTGAAGGCAAGCCGTAAGGATGGAGAGCTCCACAGTTCTGTCCTAAGGGGACTGGTTATTTAGAACAGAGCCTGGAGAAGTTCATGCCTAAGGGCACTGTCGAAAACAATGGAGATCTTCATGGCAAGCAGTTAAGACAGGGCTGGTAGCTTCATGAAACTAGTAGCAACAAGAAAAATGGCAGACCAGCCAGAAAGTTGCCAGAGAAAACCATGGAAAGAAACAGCTAAGAAGACACCTCATGGGATCATACTCATCCCTATGGACTTGGAAGGCTGTGTACATGCACTAGGCTGCACCTACTTCAGGAGCAATCAAGGCAGGACGTGGGACAGACTGCAAAACATTCCTCAAGCCACACACAATTCAAGCAACAAAGGACACAAGCCTTACTGGCTCACAACCTGTGACAAATCACTGACTGAACAATAAGCTACTCTAAACCAGGGGCCACTCCTAGGCAGCCAGGCTTAAAATTTAATCACACTCATCCTTGGAGGTCTGAAAGACTGTACATATGCCTAAGACTAGGCCCTCTCAGGAATGACTGGAGAGAAAACTAAAGTAATAGTTCTTGTTGAACATGGAGCAAAATTGTAAACTTCTTGACCTCTGAAAGCAGTCTCCAAGCCAAACACACACACACACACACACACACACACACACACACACCCAACAATAAAGATAGGCAATAGAGATTTTTCAGTCTGAAGAACAACAACAACAACAAAATGAACAGAGCCTCAGAGAAGTGTAAGACAACATTAAGTGCACCAACATATACATACATAATGGTAGTACCAGAAGGAGAGATGACAGAAATAGGGACAGACAAAATATTTAAAGAAATACTGGCTTCAAACCACTCAAATTTGATTAAAAACATTAATATGCACATCTAATAAGCTCAATGAACTTCTAGCAGGATAAAGACAAAGAGATCCACGCCCAGATGTATCACAGTTGCTGAAATAATGAAGTATTGAAAGACAAAGAGAAAATTTTGAAAGCAGGAGGAAACACTTAACTTATCCATCATGTACAAGGAAACCTCAATAAGATTAACAGCTAACTTCTCAACAGAAACAGTGGAGAGCAGAAGGTATTGAGATGACATATTCAAAATGCAGAAAGTAAACAAACAAACAGACAAACTGTCAACCCTTAAGCCCAGCATAACTATCATTTAAAAATGAAAGCAAAATAGGCCGGGCGCGGTGGCTCATGCCTTTAATCCCAGCAATTTGGGAGGCCAAGGAGGGCAGATCACCTGAGGTCAAGAGTTCGAGACCAGCCTGGCCAACATGGTGAAACCCTGTCTCTACTAAAAATACAAAAATTAGCCAGGCATGGTGGCACGCACCTGTAATCCCAGCTACTTGGGAGGCTGAGGCAAGAAAATCGCTTGAACCTGGGAGGTGGAGGTTGCAGTAAGCCGAAATCATACCATTGCACTCCAGCCTGGAAACAAGAGTGAAACTCCGTCTCAGGAAAAAAAAAAAAGTAAAATAAAGACATTCCCATAGAAATAAATACTAAGTGAATCCATTGTCACTTACAGAAAATACTAAAGAAAGTTTTTCAGGCTAAAAGGGAATGACATTAGACAGCAATTTTTTTAAGAGATGGGGGCTCACTCTGTTGCCCAGGATGGAATGCAGTGGGATAATCATAGCTCAATGCAGCCTCAAACTCCTGGGCTCAAACCATCCTCCTGCCTCAGTATCCAAAGCAGCAGGGACTACGGGTACATGCCACTACACCTGGCTGAGACAGCAATTTAAATTCACACAAATAACCAAAGAGCTCCAGTAAAGGTAGTTATGTAGGTAATGATAAAAGAATAATTACATATTTTTCCTATTTTTAAAAATAATTTAGAAAGCAACTTCATAAACAATATCTATAAAATTGCATTGTTTTCCATAAAATATATAAAAATATAATATATTTGACAACAATAGGGTAAAGAAAGTTGTTGGGAATGGAGCTGCACTGGAATAAGGAAATGACACTAGATGGTAACTCAAATCCACAGGAACAAATGAAGAGAACCACCAATGGTAATTAAGAAGGTTAGTATTTTTTAAACTCTGTAAATATATCCATGCTCTCTTTTCTTCTATTAGCTTCTTTAAAAGACATAAGATTACATAAAGTAATAATTGTAACCAAGTGTTGTTAGATTTGTAACACACATGGACATAATATATATAATAACAATAGCACAAAAATGGGGAAGGGAGCTATATAAAAATAAAGTTTCTGTATCTCACTGGAATTAACTTACTACAAATCTGAAGTAGATTCTGACAAGTTAAGGTGTATATCATAAACTTTAGGACAACAATTGAGAAAAAAACTTTTTTAAAAAGTTAAAAAATAATTAAATGAATTACAGTGTTACACTAGAAAATACTTCATGCAAAACAAGGCAGTAAAAGAGGAACAGAGGTTAAAAAAAAAGAGATGTGAAACATATAGAAAACAAAAAGCAAAACTGAGGCTGAAGCAGGAAGATCACTTCAGGCCAGGAGTTTGAGACCAGGCCGGGCAATATAGCAAGACCGTGTCTCTACAAAAAACTTAAAAATTAACTCAGCATGGTGGCGCACACCTGTAGTCCTAACTACTCAGGAGGCTGAGGCAGGAGGATTGCTTGAGCCCAGGAGTTGGAGGCTGCAGTTACCAATGACTGCACCACTGCACGTCCAGCCTGGGTGACAGAGTGATACTCTTTACAAGAGAAAATTCAAAAAGCAAAAATGGCTTAAGGAACCAGTGAAAGAAAAGCAAACTAAATTCAAAGCAAGAAGAAGGAAGGAAATAATAAAAGAGGAAATAAATGAAATAAATATTAGAAAAGTAGAGAAAATTAACGAAACCAAAAGTTGGTTATTTGGAAAAAAAAAAAAAAAAAAGAACAAAATTGACAAATCTTTAACTAGACTGACCAAAAGAAAACTAGAAAAGACTCATCACTACTGACCTTACAGAAATAAAAAGAGAAATAAACAAATACTATGAACAACTATATGGCAACGAATTCGGTAACTTAGATAAAATAGACAAATTCCTAGAAAGAACAGCTTCTAACTCAAGAAGAAATAGAAAATCTGAATAGACTTATAACAAACAAAGAGACTGAATTAATAATTTTAAAACTTCCCACAAAAAAGTCCAGGCCCAGATGGCTTTACTGATGAATTCTACAAAACATTTAAAGAAAAATTCACAAACTCTTCCAAAAACAGAGAAGAAACAAACATTTCCAGACTCATTCTATGAGGCCAGCATTATTCTGATACCAAAGCCAGAAAACGATATCAAGAAAAGAAACCTACAGGCCTTATAAATATAGATGCAAAGTCCTCAATAAAATACTAGCAGATCAAATATAGCAATATATAAAAAAGATTATACATGAACAAAAGAGATTTATCCCAGGAATTTTAAGTTGATTTAACATCTGAAAATGAATTTAAAATCATTAGAATAAAGGGCCAAAACCACATGCTGATTTCAACAGATGCAGAAAACTATCTGACAAAATCTAACACTTGTTTATGATAAAAACACTCAACATACTAGAAATAGAAGGAAACATCCCAACCTGATAAATGCATCTACGAAAAACCCACAGCCAATACCATACTTAATGGTGAAAAACAGAAAGCTTTTCCCTAAGACAAGGGTGTTTGTTCTCACTACCTCTGTTCAACATTGTAATGGAGGTTCTAGCTAAAGCAATTAGTTTAAAAAGAAAAAGAAACAAAAGGCATACAGATTAAAAAGGAAGAAGTAAAACTATCTCTATTTGTAGATAATATGGTCTTGTATATAGAAAATCCTAAGGAAACCACTAAAAATCTATGAGAACTAATAAACAAATTCAACAAGTTTGCTAAATGAAATTAAGAAAACCGTTTGGCTGGACGTGATGGCTCACGCCTGTAATCCCAGCACTTTGAGAGGCTGAAGCGAGTGGATCACCTGAGGTCAGGAGTTCGAAACCAGCCTGGCCAACATGGGGAAATCCCGTCTCTACTAAAAATACAAAAATTAGCCAGGCGCAGTGGTGGGTGCCTGTAATCCCAGCTACTGGGGAGGCTGAAACAGGAGAATCTCTTGAATCCGGGTGGTGGAAGTTGCAGTGAGCCAAGATTGCACCATTGCGCTCCATCCTGGGCAACAGAGTGAGACTCTGACTCAAAAAAAAAAAAAAAGAAAAAAGAAAATCCTTCAACTTACAAAAGCATAAAAAAAAGTAGGGATAAATTTAACAAAAGAAGTAAAAATTTCTTACTTTGAAAACTAGAAAACATGGTTGAAAAAAATCTTAAAAGATATAAATAAATGGGAAGACATCTCATGTTCATATATCAGAAAATTTAATATTGTTAAGATAGCCACATGGCCCAAATTTATCTACAGATTCAACACAATCCCTATGAAAATCCCGGCTATCTTTTTTGGCAGAAGTTGGCAAGCTGATCCTACAATCCATATGGAAATGAAAGGGGCTCAGAATAGCCAAAATGTTCTTGAAAAAGAACAGCAAACTTGGGGGATTTATACCTTCCAATATCAAAACTTACCACAAAGCTACAATAATCAAGACTACATGGTGCTAGCACAAGACTAGATATTTAGATCAACTGAATAAGCGAGAGATGATAAAGAAACCCTAAAATTATGGTCAATTGATTTTTGACAAAGATATCAAGATAATTAAATGGGGAAACAAAAATCTTTTTAACAAATAATTCTGAACAACTGGATAGCCACATGCAAAGGAATAAAGTAGGACCTCTATCTGAGATTATACACAAAAATTAAAGAAGATTATAGACTAAATGTAAAAGCTAAAACTATAAAACTCTTAGAATAAAACATGGAAGAAAATCTGCATGACATTGGATTAAGCAATGACTTCCTACATATGACACCAAAAACAAAAGCAAAAAAAAGACTGACAAGTTAAACTTAATCAAGGTGAAAAATTTTTGTGCATCAAAGGATGCCATACAAAAAAGGGCAGAAAGAGCTCACATTACGTAAATATTTATTGCAGCATTATTCATAATATCCAAAAAGTAGAAACAGCACAAATGTGTATCAACTAGTAAATGGATAAATAAAATATGGTATAGCTATAAGATGGAATGGAATATTATTCAGCAGTATGAAATAAAGTGGCAGGTTCCACTTCAAGCATGACAGTGTGAAGAGCAGTGGCTCATGCCACTGCTCTTTGTCATCCCAGCACTTTGGGAGGCTGAGGTAGGAGGACTGCTTGAGGCCAGGAGTTCGAGACCAGCCTGTGCAACATAGTAAGACCCCCATCTCTACAAAAAATTAAATAAATTAGCCAGGCATGGTGGTGTGTGCCTGTGGTCCCAGATACTAGGGAGGCTGAGGCAGGAGCATTGCTTGAGCCCAAGAATATGAGGTTACAATGAGCTATGATTGTACCACTGCACTCCAGCCTGGGCAATGGGGCAGAGACCCTGTCTCTTAAAAAAAACAAAAAGATTGACTTCCAGTTAACATGCACGCAGCTTAGAAGTCGCTACTCCATCCTAACAAGTAAAAAGCTGAACACACTGAAAAGTCAATACCTCTTCTTAGATTAATCAGAGAAATGAGGTCACAGGGCAAACCTCTGCCCTCAAGATTAGAGACAGACAGATGAACACAGAGAATCACAACTCATGGGAAGAAAAACTCATGAACAGAAATCAGTACTGGAGTAGGAAAACCTGAATTGTAATTGATGAATTGTTGGATGCTCAGTGAGGATAAATCTGACAACAGTTAATACTTTTTTATGGGCCATTAAACACACTTTTACAAGTTTAAAGGAATAGCAATCATATACTGTCTGCTCTCAGACTACAATGGAATTGAAATAGAAATCAATAACAGAAAGATGTCTAGGAAATCCTGAAATACTTGGAGATTAAACATATATTTCTAAATAACACACGGATCAAAGAAAAAATCTCAAGAGAAATACAAAATATATTGAACTAAATGAAAATGAAAATATATCAAAATTTGAGGGATGCAGCAAAAGCAGTGCTTAGAAGGAAATTTATAGCATGTACATATTAGAAATGAAGAATGTATATATTAGAAAAGAAGAAAAACCTATGCTTCCACCTTTGGAAAATAGAAGAAAAAGCAAACTAAACCCAAAGTAAGCAGAAGAAAAGAAATAAAAACTAGGACAGAAATCAATGAAACCGAAAGCAGAAAATCATTGGAGAAAAAATCAACAAAACCAAAAGCTGCTTCTTTTAAAAGATCGATAAAATCAATAAGCCTCTAGCTAGGCTAAGAAAAAAAGAGAGAACACAAATGACTAATATTACAAATGAAAGAGGGGGGAACATCAGTACAAATTCCATGGACACCAAAAGAATAATAAAAGAATACAAAGAACAACTCTATGCCCACAAATTCAACAGACTAGATGAAATGAACCAATTCCTTGAACGACACAGTCTGCCAAAGCTTACACAAAAAGAAATTGATAATCTGAATAGGCATATATCTATTAAATAAATTAAATCAGTAATTAATAACCTTTCAAAACAGAAAGCACCACGTTCAGATGGGTTCACCGGTGAAATCTGTCAAACATTTTATACCAATTCTCTACAATCTGGTTTAGAAGATAGAAGCAGAAGGAACACTTCCTAACTCATTCTGTGAAGCCAGCATTACCCAAAGACCAAAATCAGATGAAGTCATAACGAGAAAAGAAAACCACAGACCAATATTTCTCATAAATATAGATGCAAAAATCCTCAACAAAATATTAGCAAATTGAATCCAGCAATGTATAAAAATAATTATACATCACAACCAAGTGGGATTTACCCCAGGTATGAAAGGCTGGTTCAAGATTCAAGAATCAAATAATGTAATCAATCACATCAACAGGCTAGTAAAGAAAAATAACGATTGTATCTATAGATGCAGAAAAAGCTTTTGACAAAAATGCCAGCACTCATTCATGATAAAAACTCTTAGCAAACTAGAAATAGAAAGGATATCCTCAACTTTATAAAGAGCATCTACACAAAACCTATGGCTAACTTAATGGTGAGAAACTTGAAACTTTCCCGAAGAACAAGGCAAGGATGTCCCCTCTCACCACTTGCTTCTCAACATTTTACTGGAAGGCCTAGATAATGCAATGAGAAATAAAAGATAAATAGATTGCGAAGGAAGAAATAAAACTGTCTGTGTTCACAGATGACATGATCATCTATGAAGAAAATCTGAAAGAATCAATAAATAAACTCCTAGAACTAATAAGCAATTATACAAGGTTGCAGGACACAAGGTTAATATACAAAGTCAATTGCAGTGCTATATACCAGCAATGAACAAGTGGAATTTGAAATTAAAAACTCATTAGTATTATGTTTGCTTCAGCAGCACATATACTAAAATTGAAACAATACAGAGAAGATTAGCATGGCCTCTGTGCAAGGATGACATGCAAATTTGTGAAGCATTCCATATGTTTGGTGTATATTTATCTCAAACTCATCAAGTTGTGTATATTAAATATGCACAGCTTTTTGTATGTCAATCATACATCAATAAAGTGTTCTTTTTAAAAAATTACTGTTTATATTAGCATTCACAGAAAATGAAACATTTTGGTATAAATCTAATATCATCTGTACAAGATCTGTGTGAGGAAAACTACAAAACTATGATGAAGGAAATCAAATAACTAAATAAATGGGGAGATAGTCCACGTTCATGAATAGTAAAACTCAACATTGTCAAGATGTCAGTTCTTCCCAACTTGATCTATGGATTCAATACAATTCCAATCAAAATCCCAGCAAGTTATTTTGTGGATATCAACAAACTGATTCTAAAGTTTATATGGAGAGGTAAAAGACATGGAATAACTACCTCAATATTGAAGGAGAAGAAGAGTTGAAGGACTCACACTGCCCAACCTTGAGACTTACTATAAAGCTGCAGGAATCAAAACAGTGTGTTATTGGTAAATGAACAGACAAGTAGATCAATGAAACAGAATATACTCTCATATACTCAACTGATCTTTGACAAAATAGCAAAGGTAAAACAATGGAGCAAAAATAGTCTTTTCAACAAATATTGCAGGAGCAAGTGGACATCCACATGCAAAAGAAATAGATCTAGACATTGACTTTATACTCTTTACAAAAGTTAACTCAAAATGGATCACAGACCTAAATGTAAAATGCAAAACTATAAAACTCCCAGACAATAACACAAGAGAGAACATGTAAATGACCTTGTGTATGGTGATGGCTTTTTGAAAACTTCGATTATTAGTCTATTTGTAATTTTGACACCTTATCTTCATCTAGGGATTTAAACTTTTCTTAAATTAATAAAATTTATTTTTAGAGCAGTTTTAGGTTCATAGAAAAACTGAGTAGAAAGTACAGAGTTTCCATATACCTTCCACACACCCTGTCTCCATATACATGCAACCAATCTCCTCCACTATCAACATCCTGCACCAGAGTGGTACATTTGTTAAAATTTATGAACTTACATTGCAATGACAACACCAAAGGCACAATCCATGAAAAAAATAGTTAATAAACTGGACTCATTAAAATTAAAAATTCTGTTCTGTGAAAGACACCATCAAGAGAATGAAAGATGTAAGAGTTTGGAGATGTTCTCAAAAACAGTGGAGACTGTGGCAAAAGGCAATTGGTAGGACAATAATAGATTCATTGGAGATACAGGCTTAACTGTAAGCTGGCTAGTTCACTGGAGAGAAACAGAGAAGAGACAGCTGAGAAGAGCCCTCCTGGTATCAGAACAAATCTCAAATACTGATCTAGGGAACTATACTTCAAAGATGCCAGAATTTGATTGGACCAGTTTTTGGAGCTATTTAGGCCCTTAAGGATTTTTGAAAACAATAGAACAATCAGCCAGCAATTAGTGGGGTTTAACAGCTGGCTGTGTTCAGTCAAAGAGAGCCCTGTCAAAACGCAGGATTTTGGGTTTTAAGAAAATGTGGCACATATACACCATGGAATACTATGCAGCCATAAAAAAGGATGAGTTCATGTCCTTTGCAGGGACATGGATGAAGCTGGAAACCATCATTCTCAGCAAACTACCACAAGATCAGAAAACCAAACACTGCATGTTCTCACTCATAAGTGGGAGTTGAACAATGAGAACACATGGACACAGGGAGGGGAACATCACACACCAGGGCCTGTTGGGGGTGGGGGGCTAGGGGAGGGATAACATTAGGAGAAATACCTAATGTAGGTGATGGGTTGATGGGTGCAGCAAACCACCATGGCACGTGTATACCCATGTAACAAAACTGCATGTTCTGCACATGTAACCCAGAACTTAAAGTATAATAATAATAATAATAAATATATATATATAGCCACTCCACCTTTCTCTTTCTTTTTAGAGACAAGGTCTCACTCTGTTGCCCAGGCTAGAGTGCAGTGGTACGATCATGGCTCACTGCAGCCTCAACCTTCTGGGCTCAAGTGATCCTCCTACCTCAGCCTCCCAAATAGCTTGGACTATAGGAGTGTGCAACCATGCCTGGTTAATTTTTTATTTTTTGTAGAGCTGGGGTCTCCCCATGTTGCCCAGGTTGGTCTCAAACTCCTGGTTTCAAGTGATCCTCCCACCTCGGCCTCCCAAAGTGCTGAAATTGCAAGTGTGAGCCACTGCACCTGGTCCATTCCACCTTTCTTGAGGTTGCTGTTTGCATGACATATCTTTTTCCATCCTTTTACCTTCAATCTATTCGTATCTTTGAATTTAAAGAGTGCCTCCTAGAGACAGCATGTAGTTATACTGTTACACTGTTTTTTGGATCCTGTGTGACAATCTCTGCCTCTTGATTGGATTGTTTAATTCATTTATACTTAATATCACTATTACTATTGATATAATTGAGTTTACATTTGCCATTTTATTTTTTGTTTTTATATGTCTCATAGCTTTTTATTCTCTATTCCTCCTTTATGCTTTCCTTGCATTAAGTGAATATTTTCTATCATAGCATTTTGATTTTTAAAATTATTTTGAATAATAAAAATAAATAAATATTTTACTATATTATTTATGTATTAACTGTTGCTCTAGGGCTTACCATAAACAGATTAATTTACCACTTTCAATAATGGACAGAACCAGGGAGAAGATTAACTTTACACCTCAAGACGCCAGAAAAATAAGAGGAAACTAAACTCAAAACTAGCAGAAGGAAGGAAGTAACAAAGAGTAGAGGTAAATGAAGTAGAGAATAGAAAAAAATGGAGGAAATCAATGACCTGACAGCTGGTTGTTTGACAAGATTAACAAAATTGACAAACCTCTAGCTAGACTGACCAAGAAAAAAAAGAGAAGACACAAGTTACTAAAATCAGAAATGGAAGTAGGGGATGGGCATGGTGGCTCATGCCTGTAATCCCAATGCTTTGGGAGGCTAAGGCAGGAGGATCACTTGAGGCCAGGAGTTAGAGACCAGCCTCAGCAACATAGCAAGACCTGGTCTCTACAAAAAATTAAATAAAAAAAAATTAGCCAGGCATAGTGGCACATGTCTGTAGTCCCAGCTACTCAGAAGACTGAGGCAAGAAGACTGTCTAAGCCCAAGAGTTCGAGTCTGCAGTGAGCTATCATGGTGTCACTGCACCCTAGCCTTGGTGACAGAGTGAGATCTGGTCTCAAAAAAAGAAAAAAAAAAGGAAAGAGATGAAAGTGGGCACATTGCTACCAACCTTACAGAAATTTTTTAAAAACTGTAAGAGAACCAAGTTCCTAGAAACAAAAACACTATCAAAATGAACTCAAGAAATAGAAAATCTGAATAGACCTATAACAAATAAAGACATTGAATCAGTAATAAAAAAAATCTCCCAATAAAGAAAAGTCCAAGATCAGATGGCTACACTGGTGAATTCTACAAAATATCTAAGGAAGAATTAATACCAATTCTTCTGAAAGTCTTCAGAATATTGAAGAGGAGGGAACACTTCCCAACTTATTCTCTGAGGGCAGCATTGCCCTGATATCAAAGACAAAGATATCACAAGAAAATAAACTACAGATCAATATCCCTTATATAAATGTAAAAATTCTCAAGAAAAAATTAGCAGGCTGAATTCAATAGTAGCATATTAAAAGAATATATGCCATGGCCAATTAGGATTTATCCCACGAAAGTAAGGGTAGTTTAACATACGAAAATCAATCACTGAAATGCGTCACATTAATAAAATAAAGAAAAAAGACCACATGATCATTTGAAAATAAAGCAAAACAAACAAAAAACAAAACAAAATTCACACCTTTCATAATAAAACACTCAGCAAATGAGGAAAACAAGGGAATTTTCAAAACAGGATAAAAGGCTGGGCACGCTGGCTCATCCTGTAATCCCAGCATTTTGGAAGGCTGAGGCAGGCAGATCACTTAAGGCCAGGAGTTCGAGACCAGCCTGGCCACCATGGCAAAATCTTGTCTCTACTAAAAATACAAAAATTAGCTGGACATGGTGGTGCATGCCTGTAATCTCAGCTACTCGGGAGGCCGAGGCATGAGAATCGTTTGAATTCAGGAGGCGGAGGTTGTAGTGAGCTGAGATCATCGTGGCACCGCACTCCAGCCTGGGCAACAGAGTGAGCCTCTGTCTCAAAAACAAAAATCAAACAAAAAACAGGGTAAGAGGCATATATTAAAAACCTACCCAAAGCTACATCATACTCAATGGTAAAAGACTGAAAGCTTTTCTCCTTAAATCAGGAACAAAACAAGGATGCCCTCTCTTGACACTTCTATTCAACACTGTATTGGAACGTCTAGACAGAGCATTCAGGCAAAAATAAAATAAATGGAAAACAAGGAAGGAAGAAAGGAAGGGAGGGAGGGAGGAAGGAAGGGAGGGAGGGAGGAAGGGAGGGAGAGAGGAAGGGAGGGAGGGAGGGAGGAAGAAAGTACAGAAGAAAGGAAAGAAGAACAGAAGGAAGGAAAAATTCATTCACATAGTTAAGAAAGAAATAGTAAAACTATCTCTATTCACATATGACATGATCTTATATATACAAAATCCTAGAAAAACTATTGAGCTAATAAACGAATTCAGCAAAGTTGCAGGGTACAAGATCAATATGTTAAAATCAGTTGTACTTCTACACATTATCAATAAACAATCAAAAATGACATTAAGAAAACAATTCCACTTACAATAGCATCAAAAAGAATAAAATACTTACGAATAAGTTTAACCAAGGAGGTACAAGATTCATACACTGAAAATTACAAAACACTGCTGAAATAAATTAAAGAAGCCTAAATAAATAAACGGAAATACAGTCTAAGTTCATGGACTGGAAGACTCAGTATTGTTAAGATGTCAGTACTACCGAAAACAATCTACAAATTTAATGCAATTCCCATTAAAATCCCAATATCCCTTTTTGCATAAATGGAACAGCCAATTCTAAAATTCACGTGGTCTTCCAACAGACCCCAAATAGACACATTACTCTTAGAAAAGAAGAGCACAGTTGGAAGACACACACTTCCAGATTTCTAGTTATACTACAAAGCTACAGTAATCAAAACCATATGGTACTGGCATAAAGAAAGACATAAACAAATGGAATAAATTGGACAGTCAAGAAATAACAGAAAATTGATTTTCTACAAGAGTGTCAACACCATTCAATGGGAAAAGAACAGTCTCTTCAACAAATGGTGCTGGGACAACTGGATAGCCACATGCAAAAGGATAAAGTTGGATTCCTACCCTAATAAAAGAGAAATGGATCAAAGACCAAAACGTAAGAACTAAACCAATAAATTTCTTAGAAGAAAATATAGGAGTCAATCATCATGATCTTGGATTTGGCAATGTTTTCTTAGATATAATACCAAAAGCATAAGCAACAAAAGAAGTAAAAAGCATATGCAACAAAAGAAATACATAGTAGATATAAATTTGACTTTGTAAAAATTAAAAACTTTTGAGCATTAGTAGATAATATCAAGAGACTGAAAGGACAACTCAGAATGGGAGAAAATATTTGTAAATCAAATATCTGATAAGGGCCTACTATCCAGAATATATCAAGAACAATTATAACTCAACAATAAAAAGACAAATCACCCAGTTACAAATGGGCAAAGGATTTGAACAGATATTTCTCCAAAGAAAATATACAAAGTGCCAACTAACACATCAAAAGATGTTTAACATCATGAGTCATTAAGGAAATGCAAATTAAAAGTATAATGAGATACCACTTCACACTCACTGGGATGGTTATAAACAAGACAATATTGCAGAACAAGTATTGATGAGGATGTGGAGAGATGGTACAGCCACTTTGGAAAACAGTCTGGCAGTTCCTCAAAAGGTTAAACTTAGAGTTAGCATATGACCCAGAAATTCCACTCCTAGGCTCTGCAAAAATACTTGTCAATGTAAAGGTCTATCAACTGATGAATGGGTAAACAAAACGTGGTATATCCATATAATTGAATATCTTTCCACAAAAAAAGGGAATGATATATTGATACATCTTACAACATGGGTAAATCTCAAAAAACCATACGTTAAGTAAAAGAAGCTATTTTAGAAAGAAGACATATAATATCGTTTATATGAAATGTCCAGAGTAGGTAAATCTCTAGAGACAAAAAGTAGATTAGACATTTCCTAGTACTGGGGAGTGGAGGAGTAAGAGAGGCTGAGGGATTGGGGGGTCACAGCTTGAGGGTACAATGTGGATTTGGGGGTTTGAAGCTGAAAATCTTCTAAAATTGATTGTAGTGATGATTGCACAATTCTTTAAATATAATAAAAACCATTAAATTGTACATTTTAAATGGGTGAACTTTGTGGTATTTAAATTACATCTTTTTTAAAAAGCTGTTAAAATACTTCAATTAAAACCAGACTACATTTTTGGTATAAATCTGTTTCAGAAATATACTAGTAAGACTCTTACTGTTGTATACATTAACAAATATTCATACGTTAAATTTGTTCAGGATAAGTGGTCCCTCTCTGGGGGCTGCCTTTGGCTGACATCAACCTTAAAGAGGTGCACAGAGCCGACAGGCTGTGGCTGCATCGCTGTAGCACCCTGGGCAGGCAAGAGCCAGATGAGTGGGGGCTCCATCTCCATCCTCTTTCCTATCCTCTGGAGACTTGTAGACACCTCCATACTGGAATTGAAGCCCTGAGTTTTCTTTTCCACCCTTGATCAACTTATTCTTCATGGTGGCACAAGGAGAATAGGTTGCCTAACTGGTAGCTGCCTAACTCTCGCATTTCCCCTTTTTTCTCCTTTGTTCAGTCCCTGGATCGTTTGTAACTAATTTGTAACTGCCAGCCTTCAGACTGTACAGCTGAGGTCACTTGCAGTTAGGAGTCCTGATCTCCAATTTCACCTTCCTATCTGCATCCTTGGCAGTCGCTCAACTTCTCTGGGCCTCAGTTTCCTCATCTGTAAAGTGAAAATAATAATTCCAACTTACAAAATTGTTTTGAAGATTCAATGAGATAATATATTTGAAAATATCTGCTTAAATGAATCCAATATCTTGTCCCATGTCCAGTGAAACCATTCAGTTTACCAGTTAACGGCAGCCAACTGCCTCTGGACAGAAATTAGGAAACAAAGAGGCAGAGAGCAGAGAAAGGGCTGGATTATATGCCCAGGCTCATGCCTATGTATAGCACACCCAGGAATGTCGCTACCCAATTCCCCACTGTGTAGTTTTGGGGCAGCCCAGTGAACAATCTCATGCACAATAATGTGCCCTCCCCCTCCCCCAACTCGTCCCCATTGCTGCCCAGCAATGGTCTATCTGAGCCACATGAATGATGGATGAAGTGAGCCAGAAACTATTGTTCCCTGCATGGCCTTCTCCCAGAGTTGAGGACCTTTATTGTTCCCAGATAAGAGCTGAGCTGGGAAGAAAGGCTTTCATGAGGAAATGTCTGCAAGGCCACCAGGACTGGCTCTCACTTCTGGTTTGGGCTAGCTAGCCCATGAGCCAGCAAGCAGCCCAGCTAAGTCCATTTGGCCACTTGTGGGGGGTCTCAAATCAAGGCATGGTGGGATGGAGGTTGAAAACATGCAGTATAGTGAGGCTCTAGGACTATCACTGATTTGCAGTTCTCTGTGCTCTCTGAGGATATACTAAGGGAGACTTCTGGCCTTAAGTCTGCTGCTGGGGCCTGGAATGCAGCCTGCCTTGACTCCCCACCCCCACCACACAAACATTCCTGAGCCACTGTAGAAACCCCGTCCCTATTCAAAACCAGCTCGAATGTCACCTCAAGCAGGAAGTTTTCTCTAGAGTCCCTTCCCCCCACCACTGCCAGATGTGAGCGTCCCTCCTCCCAAGTTCTTCGCTCAATTGGTTGTTCATCTCCCAAGGCATTTATCACATTCTGTCGTGTGTAACAGTTATTTATGTGCTTGTCTTATCCCTCTTTCTCTGCTACAGTCAGGGACGGAGGCCAATTCATCGTTGTACCCCCTAGTGCTTGACATGGAGTTAGAGTTCATTCAGTCAGTCAGCAGATATTTACTGAGCACCTACTCTGGGTACTTCCTGAGTACTCAGGGAGTAAACACCCTGGGTCTGCTCAGAACCCTGCTACCACCACAAATTCCCCATGGAGGCACTCTTTCCTACCTTACCCTGAGGCACAGTAGGCCGACTGGGGGTCTGAAAAAAAGGGCGGGGGAAGTAACTGGCCCCCCTCCCTTCCTCCGGGGAGTTATAAAAGATGCAGCTGGTGTGGCTCATGCCTGTAATCCCAGCACTTTGGGAGGCCGAGTCAGGCGGATCACGAGGTCAGGAGATCGAGACCATCCTGGCTAACACTGTGAAACCCCGTCTCTACTAAAAATACAAAAAAATTAGCCGAGCATGGTGGCGGGCGCCTGTAGTCCCAGCTACTCAGGAGGCTGAGGCAGGAGAATGGCGTGAACCCGGGAGGCGGAGCTTGCAATGAGCCGAGATCCTGCCACTGCACTCCAGCCTGGGCAACAGAGCAAGACTCTGTCTAAAAAAAAAAAAAAAAAAGATGCAGCTGTTGGGGCACGTGCTCACACCATAATGACTGTGTGCAACTCAGCTCAGCCCAGCACTGCCCCAACCCCAGCCCATAACAGGTCCCCTTGGGGGATTGTACCCCAGGGCAAACATGAGGCAAAGTGCCAGGTAGAGGTCCCTCCTAATCCCAAGATTTCTATCCTGTCCTGCTGACCTTGTGTTCCCACCATGGGGTTTACTGAACATTTGTCCGCACCTGGTACTAGGAGGCTGAATACAATGAATTACATGCCCAGAGAGCATCTGCTTTCTGGAAAGCCCAGTCTAAGAAAACTTAAGACTCCTGTTCTATGGCCTGATTTGGTCTGATTTAGGAGGGCAGGGGAGCCTCCTCTCTTGCCTCCTTACCTACCAGAGGTCTGAGGAGGTGAACTATGGTCCCCAGATTAAACCAGGAGGAAAGTAGAACTATCTCTTTGATGCAAGGACCCTTAGTCATGACAGCAACATGGAGCTAGGCCTGTATTCTTGGGAATGGAGTGTGGGGCAGTGCAAAGAATATTAGATTAGGAGTCACTGCTGGATTTGCATCCCAGCTCAGTTACGTGTTGGCTGTGTAACTCTGAGCCGATCTTCTCTTCTTTCTTAGCCTGTTTTCTCATCTGTAAAATGTGGTTAATAATCCACCCAGAACCCTCAGAACCCGACATCACTCTGACCATCAGCCATGACCCTGCCAGAATGTAACTTGGGGGCATGAGAAAGCAAAGTAGATTACACTTCTTTTATGTTTTTAAAAAATTGCTGTTTAGAAAGGTTGTATCATAGAAAGGTCCTGTCACTCAGACTGACAGGAAACCTTAGCAATTTTTTTGTCCAACTATTCCATTTTATTGATGGCAAAACTGAGGCTCACAGAGGGTTAAGTTGGACTCAGGTCCCCAAGGCCACTGCTCCTGATAGTTTTCTAACATAAGAATAACCCATCAACAATAAAACCATGTTCTTTCCCTTACTTAGGCTATGAAGAAAGATTAAAGGTGATCAATAAGGGGAAACTTTTAGGGGTGATGGAAATATTCATTATCTTGATTGTAGTAATGGTTTCACAGGTGCATACATATGATCAAACTCATCAACCTGTATACTTCAAACATGTGCCATTTAGTGAATGCCAATTTTACCTCAATAATGTAAAAGAAGAGCAAGGTGGGGAGAACCCAAATGTTGAGCAGGGTCTGAGTCTAATGCGGCCTCCAAGTAGCTTTGTTGTTCAAGATCAGCAGTCGTTCCACCCTGTTTCATGGATGCACCACAAGCAGCTTCCTTAGAAGCTGTCACATATGGGGCCTCCCAGGAGCTTCTCTCTGCCTCTGAGTTGCTACAGAGCGTGAGGCCCACGAGGCAAGTTCCTCAGGCTACGTCCTGCTCTTTGGCTCACCCATGTGGTACTCCAGGGCGAGCCAGGGAGAGGCGAAGGACTAACTTTTCTGACTTCCTTCTCCCTAAGGATTCATGGGAAACATGCAGTCAGAATTGAATAAAAACTAAAAAAAAAAAGTCAATTTAAGTCATTTGAAAGCTTCCCATCACTTCCCTCTATAGCCATCCTACCCTCCCCACCCTACCCTCTGTCATTTTCCCTCCTCTCACAGCTCCCAGAGGAGACATACATGGACTCAGATGAGCTTCCAGGTCAAAGAACTGACTTTTTGTCTTTTGCCTCCCCAGTTCAATAAATGCTTTTTGAGACTGTGTGGGCTAGGTCTAGTGGGAAACAAAGATGCCTAAGCACTTCTCTGCCCTCCACATAAACTCCCAGCCTTGAAGACAGAACAGGCAAACTTGGACACAAATAACTCTCGTGCTGGGCAAAAAGTGATGCATACCATCAAGAACCACCAAGTGCTATACAGCACTGCATAAAGAGAGTGGTCACTCTCTCCAGGGAATCAGGGGAGACTTCACGGGGGAGATGCCATTGAGCTGAGCCCTAAAAGATGGGTCATTTTCCTTTACCAATACAAAACAGCATTTGGATGGTGTTTCACATTTTACTAAGGGTTTTTTTCATAGCATTCAATCTCATCATAACCATTTGACAAGGTAAGTGGGCTACACCATCAGGCACATTCGAGAGAGAAGGAAACTGAAGCACATAGAAGATGAGGCTCGTAGGCATGCCACTCTATCCGGCTCTTCGGATTTGAGCTCGTTCCTACTTCACGAAGTTGCTTAATAGGCAGAGGTGGGAGGAACAAGGGGGCCAGAAAGCCAGGAGCGTTTAGGGCATGGTGGGTATTTTGGCCACCAGGAAAGTGAGGATTGTATAAAGAAGTGGTGGGTCACAAGACTAGAAAGGCTGCTTGAGACCAGCTTGTTTGTAGCTTGCAATGCCAGGCACAGGCCTGAATATTTATCATTTATCAGCTATGTTTTAGGGGAATAGGGTTAAAATCAGTGTTTGGAAAGGAAGTGGGGACAAAAGCAGTGGTATACATGAGGGTTGCCTTTGCTTCTGCTTTAGGCCCCTAACAAAACAAACGACACTAGGGTAACCCTGGTCCCCCTCTTCAGCCATGAGTAGATTTCCAGAGAAGGCACATGGTGACACTTATTCAGGTTAAATAACAAAAGCCATTTCCTTCTGAGCAGCTTGCTTTTCAGCTCCCATGGAAGGGCAGCAGGGTCAGGGCGCAGAAGGCAATGGGAGAGTGTAGAAGATAAAGGGAGAGCCAGGAAGGGAAGTGAGGCTCCAGGCTACATCCTGACAGCCAACTGGGCCCAGCCCGAGGCCCTCCAGAGATGCTCTGGCCAGTTTCTCACTAGGACAAAATCAGCTTTAATCAATCTGTTTTCCCCTTGAGCTCATTGTTGTTGCAAGCAAAAGAGAAAGCCCCTGTGTTGAGACCTTTTGCTAGTTGTCCAAACAGCAGCGCGGCAGCACACGCCAGGCAGAAAAGGGCAAGCCCCCACAGAGGCAGTGCAAAGTGCATGAGGGTCAGGAAACCGGGGGCAAGTCCTCCTGGCTTCTGCCCCTTCCTTGCTGTGTGATTGTGGGCAAGTTACTGAGCTTCTCTGAGCTCAGTTTCCTCAGATGTCAAATGACACCTACTGGGCTGGTGTGAGAATTCAGCCAGAATTCAAACCAATAGAAGGCCTAGTGTAGCTCCTGGCTCATGGTAGGGACTCGATAAATGCCAGATGCCTCAGTCCCTTCCTAGCATCCCGTGGACAGCCCCCCAGGGAATGCCTGTAACATGATGGAGCAAGGAGTAGTTTTATAAGCAGAAGTCAAGCTTAGTGCAGATTTCTTCAGTGCAAAAAATGTTTATGAATGCTTCCCATGTAATGCTTCTGGAAAATATGTGCTGGGAGAGTGAGGAGCAAAAGGAGAAAAGATTTGAAAAATCCCCTTTCTCGAAGGTGCAGGCTGGGGATAGAAGGTAAACTATTGAGCTAAAGAGATTCTTCTGAAGAAGAGTAATCTGAGGTTTAGGCACACCATTTCTGCCTTGAATTTCAGCAAGGAAAGCATTATAGGAAGCTAATGAAGAAATAAAATATGGTCAATGGCCCCTTTATCTGTGCTCACAGAGGAGCCTATTAGTAGAACTATTCAAAGGGGAGAGAAAATTATATTCTAGGCTTTCCTTGCTCTCACCAGAGAGCATCAGAGATCTAGAAAGGGAAAGACCCCTGGAACCGAAAGTTGGTAATTCTTTCACACAGTCCTCCTGGCAACTGTCTCTTAAAAGGTTCTTTTTAGAGAGGCAAGTCACTCTAAGGAAGTATGTCCCAATCTTCAGTCACTTGGGGGCTACCTTCACAATTTTTGTCACATCCACATACCCCCTTAACTATTATTGTTAATTTTTTTTTCAATTTCTTACCCTTTTACTTAAAAAATCTGTGAATCATTGATGTAAATGGAAAACCACCACCACATGACTTAAATCGAAGGAAACTGCAAAAGTAAACACATTGCTATTAAAAACATAATACTAATTCATGTCCCATCCAAAAGCATGAGATGGACTCCCACTCCCTGGGGGACACAGGTCTACCTTGGGAAGCCAGCTCTAGAAAACAAGACCATTTGCCTTGAGGATGCATACAGGGAGGCACAGCTACTTCCCAAACAGGTACCCAGGTTTAGAGCCAGAGGGCCCAAATGAACAGCTGATTTGGAATATGGTCTCTTCTGGTCTTACCCTGGAAACTCCTCCTAGACAGTGGAGAGTTAGATGGCACCCACTCCCCAGAGACAGGCTGGGAGCTGGGCCAGAAGGACGTCAGGCAAGGGACCAGCCACGATGCCCTGGGCCTTGGTGGTTCAGACTGCATTCACTGTTGGACCCAAAACTTACACTCAGGAAACCTGTCTATTTAATATGCTGTTCATTGTAATTTTTGCAATGATTTCCTCCTTACTGTCCTGTAGTATTTGACAAATTTCCTGATGAGAATGCAAGATATCTTAGGAGCCCAAAGGAGAAGAATGTGGATCTGGTCCCCAGGTGGGTTAACCCAGGCCACATGGTGTAGTGTGGACAGTGGGGATCAGGGAGAGGACCCCAACAGGAAGGTGAAACTGAAGACACATGTCTGCTATGCTCTGAACATTGGTAGCCCCCCAAAATTCGTATGTTGGAACCTAATACCCAATGTGATAGTATTAAGAGGTGGGGCCTTTAGGAGATGATTAGGTCATGAGGACTCAGCTCTCATGAATGGGATTAGTGCCCTTATAGAAGAAGCTTGAGGGAAGGGAGCCTGTTTACCCCTTCTCCCACATGAGGACACATAGAAGGTGCTATCTATGAGGAACAGGTACTCATCAGACACCAAATTTGCTGGCACCTCATCTTGGACTTTCCAGCCTCCAGATCTGTGAAAAATAAGTTTCTATTCATTATAAATTACCTAGTCTATGGCATTTTGTTATAGCTGCCCAAGCTGACTAAGACAGCATCCCTTCTCCAACTGGAAACACTCTTACTGTAATGCTATGAACTTGGAAGGGCTTCCTTTTTGTTCTTACTTTTGTTTTCCATGAGGTTCACTGGCTCTTTACACTCACTAAGAGATCAATCAGTAAAGGAAATCCCTAGATAGCATTTTTAGTGACAAATCCAGGCATTTTGACACTTGCCCTCTCGTAGCTACATTTTCTATACTTCAACTCATATTGGAGAATAGGCAAGTTTCTAAGAAGGCATAGAACTGCTTGATAGACAGACAAAATAGGGTGTTTTTGGTTTTGTTTTTGCATAGAAGGAGGACCAGATTCACTTACTCTTTTGACCAGATAATGGGTTCAGAGAAATCTGTCACCTCCTTCCTTTTCCCCTCTTCTCCGTTCCCTGAATCTTTTCCTCTTCAGGATGGCTGGCTGGCTATCACAGCAGGGTGGGACTATAAGGGTTAAATACAACAGAAAACAGAGAATCAAAGAAATCTTAGGGCTTACGGAAAGCCAAGTCTACAGTGAGGGGCAGAGAGTATAGAGAAGCCACAGGACTGACCGGCTGTAAGGTTGCAGCCTTCAAAGCATGTAGAGAGTCCAGAGGTAACTGTGCAACAAAGCATTCTTTAAGTAAAGGTCATTCTAACCTATGAAACAATAGCCATATCCAGTGTCCAAGAGCGTTTGGAAAACAAGACTAAATGCGCAGTTTCATCAACAGGTCAAAAACATGCCTGCCACATGAAAAGAGGCTCAACATCACTAGTCATTAGGGAAATGCAAAGCAAAACCACAAGATACCACCTTGAACCCAATAGGCTGGACATTACCAGAAACACAAGAAATAACAAATGTTGGTTAGGATGCAGAGAAATTGGGCCCTTATGCATTGTTGATGGGAATGCAAAATGGTGCAGCCAGTATGGAAAACAGCATTGCAGTTCCTGAAAAAATTAAACACAGGATTACCATATAATCCAGCAATTCTACCTCTGGATATATATCCAGAAGAATTGAAAGCAGGGACTTGGCTGATTCTCCTCAACCTATTTCTTATAGCAAAGCTTTATGTTAGCTTTATGTCTAAAATCTTAGGGAGAATAAATTAGTTTGCCTGGCCTGTCAGTGCAGGTAAGACTCGGACACATAAACACAGAGACACCAATCACTATATCAAATACTGATAATCCAAATATATTTAGACACACAGAGTTGGAGATTGTCAATTTGCAAATAAAATTTGACACCATACCTGTAACTGTGAGATGGCAAACACACAAATGAAAACTGAAAAGGTTCTATCCACTATTTTTTTCAACATGATGCCAGGTATTTGGATGTGTGTGTGTGTGTGTGTGTGTGTGTGTGTGTGTGTGTGTGTGTGTGTATTTTGTATTTTGGGGTCCAAATATGTGGCATTGGAATGTTGAGCATTATAGAAGATTAATTGTTGAAGTCTTTGAATGCCAAGCCCGGGAGTTTGGACTTAACTCTAACGCTTCTGTCAAAATGAGCATTAACCTTTCTCCCCATCACAGCTACAGGCTGCTACTCAGTGTCAGGATATACCAGAAATCAGTAGGGTGTGACTGACACCCACCCACAGAAATGAGGGTGTGTGTGTTGGTTCAGTGTGAGAATGATAAACAGAGCTGTCTAAGTCCAGCCACAGGGATGGGGAGAGTTTACAAGCCATAAGAAAGACCCACCATGTCACAAGTGGGAGCAGAGCCATGGCATAGATGCCCGGCCCTTGGGCAGCTTGTAAGGCATATGCCATTCTTGGGCACTTATAGCAGCAGGAATCCCTGGGGTCATAAAGGCACAAGGGCTTCTCCCTGAAACAGCCACAACACTCTGCTGCTGACGCAAACTCCAGCTAGAACTGGGGCAAAAAGTCCAGCTCTCCTCCCATTATTAACCATCCTCCCAATCCTCCACCCTCAGGCTCACTCTGCTTTTTTTCCAGTCCCAGTGCACCAGCAGGCAAAATACCATGGCAACCTGCCCTAAACAGGGAGCGAGGAATGCCTGCCGAGTATTGTTGGCCAGGCTTAGGTCTTTGGGCTGGGCATTGGGACTGTTACTGCCACTCCTTAGCCTTGCCTTCTGCCCTGCCCTCATGGGCTTTCTCTTTTTCTGGAAGTTATCCTTTGCCTCTTGCCTGGGCCAGATGGACAGCTCGGCAGGCACCTGGCGTATGCCCCTGGCTGGACGAACTTATGGCTGCACCTACTGGCCAAAGGATTCCAGGTGGAAAAAAAAAAATACTCTGATGGATGGAGCAGAGGTCTGGAGAAAACCAAGAAATGGATAATCCAGACCCACCACTTGGAATGCGAAAGCGCATGCTCAGGTGGTCACACTCTGCCCCAGCGGATGGGTCTGGCGCTCCCAGCCGCCAGAGGCCTCCTGCTGCCAACCGTGTGGTCTGGGGAGTCCAGAGGTCATACAGCTGGCCAGGGGGAAGTGCTTCCCCCACCACAACCTCAGGCCTGCCCTGTGGCATTCTGGAGAAAGGAACCAGCCTCTACCCCACCGCCACTCCTTGTGTGTGGCTTGGTATGTGGAAGGCGGAGGGGGGATTTCGAGTTTCCGATGAGCCTGTATGTTTGCGCTGTGGGCTCTGTGCTTTCCCACACACAGAGCTCTGTGCTTTTCCACACACAGTGATTCCTGCTTTACTGAAGCTGCCAGAGTAGGAGAGGAGGTGGAGGATAGGCAAAGTCAGACGAGGAGTTGGGGGTTTGATGCAGAGTGTGGCATCAATTGCCTGGACGGACCGCAAGGAACCCCTTTGGGCTGTGGTGGGGGAGCTCAGTGACTGTCCAATGCAGTGACCTGGACTTTTTCATCCCTGTGTGTGAGCCAGGCGGGTCTGGGACAAATCGGCTCACTCCCCGACCCTAACACTCCACAGGCAAGCTCAAAGGTGCTCACCTGCTGGGTGGCGGCCCAGACTTCACAGATTTCTAGAGGTTGTCTGGACTCATCCTGGCCCAGCTCTCCAACTTGTGCCTTTCCCACCCTTTGTTGCTGAATGTTCTCCTATTCACCCTTCTTAACTCTCCTCAGGCCCCCTTGCCTTCAGGAAGCCCACCTCAAATCCCTTCTCACCCACGCCCAGCCCAGGTTCCTCTCTATCAGCCCCTCTATGCTACTTTTCTTGTTGGGGGATCTGGCATAGCTGTGCCAACATTTTATTTGATCAAGTAAGAGCATTTTTTAATTTAAAAAACTGCCATACTAAAACCAAGATGTCATAAACAACAAAATGATGTTTTAACATCAAACAATTGGAATGACAATTTTAGAATTTAAAAAACTGAACAGATTTGGCTTCATAAAAACTACATCGGCCAGGCACGGTGGCTCATGCTTGTAATCCCAGCACTTTGAGAGGCTGAGGCGGGAGGACTACTTGAGCTCAGGAGTTTGAGACCAGCCTGGGCAACATGGCGAAACCCCATCTCTACAAAAAAAAAGTACAAAAATTAGTGGCCATGATCATGCCACTGCACTTCAGCCTGTGTGACAGAGAACTTGTCTCAAAAAAAAAAAAAAAAAAAAAAAAAAAACTACATTTTTTTTTTTTTTGACAGAGTCTTGCTGTGTCGCCCAGGCTGGAGTGCAGTGGCATGATCTCGGCTCACTGCAACCTCCACCTCCCAGGTTCAAGCGATTCTTCTGCCTCAGCCTCCCGAGTAGCTGGGACTACAGGTGTGTGCCTCCATGCCCGGCTAATTTTTGTATTTTTAGTACAGACAGGGTTTCACCACATTGGTCAGGCTGGTCTCAAACTCCTGACCTCATGATCAACCCACCTCGGCCTCCCAAAGTGCTGGGATTACAGGCGTGAGCCACCGCGCCTGGCCTACATCATCATTTTTTAATTCAGAAGAGTAAAAACTTTGTGAAGGACGAGTGCTGATTTGCACTTGGGAACTGCAGACCTAGATGACAATTGGATAACTAAAAGCCTAGCTTAGAGCGCCTGTGATGCCCCCCACACACTAATTTGGGCAGCACTTGGAGTTTACCAAACCACTTGCACATGCTCACAACCCCTGGGATGTAGGTGTCATTATTCCCATTTTACACATGAAGAAACTGAGGCTCAGAAAAATGAAATAGCTGCCCAAAGCCACACAGGCCAAGACTGAAAATCCTGGGCTTATTTGCCTGCCTGGGCCAAACTGCCTCAACACAACAGTGTCAGCAATTCAATTCAACCGGTATTTATTGAGCACAGACTCCATGTTCTTCTTCTTCTTCTTTTTAGTTGTGTTGACACCTGTTATTTTGTTTTATTTTATTTTATTTTATTTTACTTTTCTCTGTTGGATCTCTTTTGCTTTTTATTTAATGGCCATTTTCTTTCTTTTTTAATTTCCATAGGTTTTTGGGGAACAGGTGGTATTTGGTTATATGAATAAGTTCTTTAGTGGTGATTTCTGAGATTTTGGTGCACCCATCACCAGAGCAGTGTACACTGCATCCAGCATGTAGTCTTTTATCCCTCACCCGCCTCCCACCCTTTCCTCCGAATCCCCAAAGTCCATTGTGTCATTCTATGCCTTTGCATCCTCATAGCTTAGCTTCCACTTATGAGTGAGAATATACGATGTTTGGCTTTCCATTCCTGAGTTACTTCACTTAGAATAATGGTCTCCAACTCCATACAGGTTGCCAGATGCAGTATCGAACACAGTGTGTTCCATATCCTCACAGAGCTCACAGGGAAGCAGGGACACTACAGACAACTTGAATAACATCACCATCTCACAAGGTTGTTGTGACAATGAATGACACAATTTATGAAGCACCCTAGCATAAGGCCAGACACCCAGGAGGCATTCAATGAATACTAGTCTCCTAACTTACTTCCTTTTCCTCTTCAAAGCATCAGGGAGTGATTTGGAAAACAACCCTGCTGCCAACAAGCATCTATGCACCCCAGCCTCAGCACAATCTGTTGTATAGCACATGAAAAGTGCTGCAGCGTTCTTGAATTGTGTTCCTTAACATTTGATGCAGTTCATCCTAGTCCTTTCAATCCGGTTCAGAGAACTAAAGGTAAGTACATCTGCAGGACGAGGTTAGGAACAGAGGCCCATGGCCCAAGGACGTTTCTAGGAGGAGCCAAGAGTCAAGGATCAGCTGGAGTGAGGAGAGGGAAGCCCTGATGGGCTGGTGAGGAACAGGAATTCTTCAGGCTCCTGGAGTGTGAACAGGTTGAGCATGAGGCAGGGAGGGTAGAGGAAGGGGCCATTGTTCAATTTTGCCAGAATGGAAGGGAGGAGAGGGGTAGGAGCAGCAGACAAGGGAAGTGAGAGAAGCTGGAGTGCCCAGGTAGAGGGTGCGCAGCTGAGGATGGAGGTTTGCAGAGTCTTCAGTGAGCCTTCCTGTGGATACCAGCTACCATACGGGAAAATCTTTGGCAACCTCTCCACTGGCCAATGGTGAACCAGGCCCTGTGCTGGGCCCTTTTGTCACATGTGTGGTCTCCATGGATTCTCAGAGCCCTGGCAGCAGGAGGAAGTACTAGTCCCATTTTACAGATGAAGAAATTGAGGTTCAGAGAAACCAGGAAACTTGCCCAAGGTCACACAGCCAGCAAGTGATAGGAGTGAACATGCTAAAATCCATACTCTTCTATATAAGCTGTCTGCTCCAACCAGATTATTTTACTCACCCAGTTACCCAGTTAGCAGAAAAGCTATAAGGAACTTTTAAAAAGACTTGAGAAACCAGGAGATAAGTTGTAAAGACTATCTGACTAGATAGTCCAGATATAAGATGATATGGGCTTCAAGAAAGGCAGTGGTAACAGAGTTGGAAACGATGAGATGGTTGTGAAAGTGGAGCCAGACGACTGCTCCCTGTCAGTCTCCTGTGTGAGCTCATCTTTCTCTGCCTGCCTCTTAGCATTTACCAAGGCTTGGTCCTCGGCCTGGCACTCTGTATAGCCTGCCACGGTAATCCCATTCACATCTATAGCTGAGAACTCCCAATTCCCTTCCTTGCTATAAATGCTTCCATCATGACCCAATTTGAAGTGACCAATCGTCTGATAACCAGCTTGCAAAATTCTTGAATACTTAATCAACAGGCAGGCTATGCCCTCTGCCTGAATTGCTTATTGGCCATCTCCTTCACTGGGCTGACTCGTACTCTTTCTCCAGATCCATACAGCTCATCACTTTCTCTGGAAAGCCTTTGCTGACTCCCTGCCTCCTGCTCCTGTCTGTGATGGGTTCCCCCTTCTCTGTCCTCCCATAGCACTAGGCTCTTCCCCATCAGAACAGGCACTACCCTGTCCTATCACTGCCTGCTTGTCTGTCACACCCACCCTCATGGGTGCAAGTTGCTGAAGACAATGACCCGATCTTATTCACAGCCGCACAGCCGGTATGTCAGCCTGAGGCTTGTCTTGGAGTAGGTGGCTCAATACATTTTTGTTGAGCAAATCCTGATTTCATTATTCCCTGGGTAAGTGACTCTGACTAAGTCCCCTCTGAGCCTGTTTCCCCAAAGGTAAAGTGTGTGTGGGGGTAATACTTGGCAAAGCTCTTGTGAGGGTTAAACAAGATGGCATGTGTAAAGCACACAGCACACAGTAAGCGCTCAATAAATGGCAGCTATTGCTGGGTAGCAACTGGTCAGGAAAAAAGAGAAAAACAAGTCTCTCCTCCCTGCTAGCCCATATACACACCCATCCTGCTTCCCTCCTGTCTTCAGGCTCTTGAATAAAGTTGGAAAACCTGAACCAGCAAAAATAATCTCCTTCAGTAAACTCTTAGGAGAGAACTATCTTCTATATCAACAACACACCCTTGGCTCAGCCTCCAGCAGACCAGCCCCAAGTCGGAGGTCTGGTTTTTCTTTTCACCCCATTCAGATATTTACAGTGTAAACCTTGGATGATGAACAGCAGGGGTTGTGGGGTGGGGGGACGCAGAAGCACAGCCAGTGCCAAGAAACCTCAGGAAGGAACTCACACTGGGTCTCCACACAGTAACGCACACTGTTCTGGAATGGAAGTGTAGTCTTCCATCAGAATGCTTCGTCAGCTGCGAGAGAGAAGAAAGGGGTTTTCTCAGCAGTGAGGCAGAGTGAGGTGGGCCCACAGAGGCCAAGTCTCTCTTTCCACACTTGGAACGTAGCCTGCTAGAGAAATGACCCAAGTTCAAGTTCAAGCTCTCTCTTAACCTTTCCGTCTTCATGGTGAAAGAAGGAATAGTATTGGATGCCCTAACTCCCACTTTTTAAACTTCAGCTGAACTGGACTTCCCAACGGATGACCCCCCCCAACTGCCTCAGAGTTGGCATTCAATTTCAAAAAATACATCTTGGTTGCCTAATTCCTCTTTGATTTCAAACTGGACAACTGTCTTCTCATCTTTTTCAAAGCACACATGTATATTTTACGCAGCCAGTATGTACCTACTATTTTTTTTCTGCCTTTTCCACTTAACGTTATTCCATACGTATTTTTGTACCATCAGAGTTCCTGAAGTAGTCACATTTGGTGGCTGTATTGTAGCCTAATATACTAAAACTCACAGTCTGCTTAGCCAAATCCCTATTATTGGCTGTTTGGGTTGTTTCTATTTGTTGCTATAATAAATAACACTTTGCACAATGTGATTTTGGAAATTTCCTCTTCTAGATTTTTTTCTTTGAGTGCAAATTCAATTCCAGAACTACTCCAGAAAACATACGAAAACCAAAGCTCCAAGGGCAGGGATGATTTTTCCATGAAGAAGCAAGCCTATCCATTCATTCTCCCCTCAGTCCTTGAAGTAGAGCCACAGGCAGAAGCTACTCACCTAGCGGTAACTAAATGGGAAAGCACCATGCTCTACACAGGCTCTTCCTTTCGCCTGAGGGAAACAGCCGAGAAAGCCCGTACGACCAGCTTGACCTTCTAATGGACAGTCAGGGAAATTTAGGTGCAGTTGTTTGGGCACAGGGAAGATGGCTCTTTCTGGAAACCTCCAGGCCTTAGACCTACCAAATCTTAGAACCTGACTCAGGACTGGAGCAGGCCACTTACTCTCTAAACTGGTCTTTATTGAGCTCTTTGGTAGACATTGCTGGTTGCCTACTTCACAGCCATCCCCTGCACCTTCTTCCTTGCTAACAGAACTCCAATTTGTAGCTGGCAAAGATTCTTTCATATCAGAGAGGGAAAACTCAACTCCAGTCCCAGGCTTGAATTATGATTGGTCTAAATCAGTCACTGGTCTAAGACGGAGCACGTGACAGAAGCAGAGTGAGGTGGGCAGGCATTGGCCGAGTCTCCCAGTCCACACTCTTGTAACTTGAACTTGGGCCTTTTCTCTAGCAGGCTATACTCAAGAGTGTGGAGAGAGGGTTCTGGCTAATGAAATGTAAGGGGCAGTCTCCGGGGGAAGTCTCCCTTCCCAAATAACAGGACAAAGCCCCCTGAGCAGAAGACCTTTGCTCCTTCTTCCTGCTTGAATGCAGTTGTGATACCTTAAGATGCAACAGCCACATGTGACCATGAGGCAACAAGCGTAGGACGAAAGCCAATTCACTACGGATGGCAGAGCAAGCAACCACCTAACTCTAAACTTTTTGTTATGCAAAAAATAAACCTCTATTTGTTTAAGCCACTCTAAGTTGGGTTTTCTGTTACTTTCAGGCCAAAGTACACCCAGTTATACCTCCCATATGCCTTGCGTGTTGCTAAATGCCAAAGAGGTTACAAAAGAAATGAAAAGTACACTCCTTTACCTCAGCAAGCTGAGTCTACTTAAAGAGACACAAATGAAACACAAAAAGCAATATAAGGAAAATAAGTAAGTAACCAAATGGAAAGGACTGAACTATTTTAGTCAAGGTATATAGAACAGAGCTAGAGCTAGACATAAGCAGAGTACATCTGAGGAATAGTAAAGACCTAGATGGGTCTTAGAAGGGAAACGGGCAATATGTGCAGATACTGTTAGGCTGAAGCCATAGTCCGAGGACTGAAAATTGCTCATTCAGGAGTCTGGCCATGATCTGATACTCAGTGGAAAACCAATCCAGGAGAAATTCATGGTGAAAGTTGTGCTTAAGGAAGATGAATTGGATGGTGAAGTATAGACTGAGGCTGTGGTATTCAAACGGGTGATGACAGTTGGAAGGAGCACAGTGCAAGAGATATTCTGAGATGGGCATGGTGGCGTGCGCCTGTAGTCCCAGCTACTCGAGAGGTTGAGGCAAGAGGATCACTTGAGGCCAGAAGTTTGAATCCAGCCTGGGCAACATAGTGAGATCCTCTCTCTAAAAAAAAAGAGAGGGAGAGGGAGAGAGAGACTCTGAAGGAAGAATTAACAGGACTTGTTCAAGATTCAGTGTGAAAAAGGAAGACGGAGGGATCCCAGGGATATTACCAATCACCAGGCTGGGAAAGACATACACACACACACACACACACACACACAGGCACACACACACAGAGAGAGAGAGAGAGAGAGAGAGCATGAGAGCCCTCAACAAAGACCAGAAAGTCAAGAAAGGGAGATGGGGCTTTTGACTTTGACCTGTTCAGATGACAGTTGACCACACAGATTACTATGTCTATTAGACAATTCCCAACACAGACATCCTGAGTATGGGGGTGGGGGGCAAAAGAGGCAGCAGAAAAGGGAACGTCATTTGGTTAAGACCACTCTTTCCCAAACCTCAGTCATCTGTATACTACCTTCATGACTTTTGCTACATGTCTAACACCTACACTACTATCCACTTAGTATTTTTCTTTAAATAAACTTCCTTTTCTAAAACTTTACATGGCTTTAAACAATAATACCCTTGAAACCACCAGTTTTGTATGTTAGTTATATTTTCTTCTAAAATACATGAAAATAAATACATAACTATTAAAGTTAAAAAATGTTCAGCCAGGTACTACCTGAAATTATTTCATGTTTCACTAGTGACCTAAACACCACCCTTAGGAAAACATCAGCTCAGACACAAGTCATCAGGGACCAGGTCATTTCAAGGAGCCTGATATCCGAGCAATGGTCCTCTTAATACATTCCCTTCCCCTACATCAGCAATTTACATTCTCTTCAGGGGAAAAAGAATCTTTACCCATCTGTATCAAGCTGTAAGGAAAAGAGAGATGGAGAGAAGATGCCCTGACTATCAGGGTGCCTGGGGAGGGGTTGCTCACACATCAGGCATCTTGGGCTACACCAACCAGGTGAAGGATCCCCTCACATTGCAGTCTAGTCACAGTGGGGCCTCAAATCCTCTCACTAGAGCTCTAAGGAAAGATTCCCATAACTGGAGCTAACCAAGAAACTCAGAAAGAGGCTAAACTGCTGCCTTCCTCTTCCCTTTCCTTCCCTCATCCACCTCCACTCCTCTAGCCCCCTTCCAAATCTGAGTTGGACTTAGCATAAGAGGAGCATGACTCATAGAAACCGAGGACTGAGCAGCAGGGGCCTGGCTGCCAGGATTCTCCCAAGCTGACAATGAGCAGACCCAGCAGCTCGATCCCCAGCTCATGGCAGACTCAGTACTCCAAAGGCTTTGGGCCTTTAGAGCCCACAAGGTGACAAACATTCCCGGAGGAAAGGTCAGAAGACCAGAAAATGGTAAAGAGCTGGTGTGAAGGAAAGAAGACTGTGTTTATTCAATGGTGATGGAGTTCAGATCCCATCTCCCCTAATGTCTTTTCTAAATTCTATTAGGCCCCCAGTGCCTGCTTTCGTAGTAAAATAATCACAATAGTAATAATTGTAATAATAAGTAATGTTTACAGGGAAATAAATATGTGCCAGGTACTGTGCTAAGTGCTTTTTAGTACTGTCTTATTTCATTTTCACAAATACCTTAATGAAGCAGGTACACTTGCTGAACCCATTTTAGAAATGAGGAAACTGGGGATCAGAGAGGTGAAGTAAATCTCCCAAGGTTACACAATAAGTGGGACAGCCTGGATTCAAGCCTAGGCATCAGGTTCCAGAGCCCCTTAACCATTCTGCTTGTTTTACTCACAAAACCTTCTGAAAGATGTTGACGCTGACTGGACCAGACATAGATCCCTGACTCAGGGCAGAAAACCCATAGGTTGGCCAGCAGCCTAAGGGGTGACCTGACCTATCACTCAAACATGAATACAATGACCCGTAGAATCACTCGGATAGTCTTTCCTGTGGATTCTGAATGTGAGACAGGGAGAGGGTCTTCAGTCAGTAATGAAGGCAAAAGCAGACACACAGACATACACAAATACACAAGAGGCAGAAGCCATGAGCATAAGAGCCCTGAATGAGCAGAAGCTATGGAGTGGGGAATGGAGAGAAGTTATAAGCAGCAGCAGAAACAGAAGCTTCTGAATCAGAGAGTAGGAGAATTATGAGTCAATCATTTTAACTACTCCCTTACCGACATCCCCACCTTCTTTACCCCGTTGCCCATCCTTCATCCATCTTGCAAATCCACAAGTGATGTTTAAATCAATCCAAATGTCTACCCTTTGTGCTCCTACTACAGGATTGCTAAGCACTCCTTGGTGAAAATACTCCAACCATGCAGCTGGGAACCACTATGAACCTACTGGGCCTCCGGTACAACTGGGCAACCCTTTTTATTTTCCATCTCCATTGGGCTCTCTCTTCCATTTTATCCAGTGGCTCTCTGAGCACTTCTACCATCTACAAACCCCCAGCCTTGCCACATCCCCCTCACCCAATTTCACAGAGAGAAAGCCACCAGGCAGCAACTTCCCACAACCAAATCTGCACATTCACTCACTGCATCCATACTTTCTGCCTTCCCTCTTGTGACTCCTCCCAACCAAGATTAACACTTCCAACCTGGCCTGCACTCTGTGAGTTCCATCTCCTCCCACCATCTCAGGGACTTCAAGCCTCAGTTGTCCCCTCCCTTACCCGTGTCTCCCATCTTTCCCTCTCTACTGTCAGCCTCTTCTCCATCAGCACTGAAGCATGCCCTCTCTTCTCCCATAACCTGCAATCATCTGCTCACCCTTCCTTTTCACAGACAAACTTCTGGAAAGAGTTGTTTACACTTGCTATCTCCATTTCCTCACTCCCACTCTTCAACCCAATGTAGTCTGACATACAGTTCTACCACTCCACGAAACTAGTCTCACCAACAATTCCTCGTAGCTAACTCCCATTGTTGTTTATCAGATCTTCTTTTATACTGACCTCTCCAAAGCACTGCGACCATTGGCCACTGCCTCTATCTTGAAACTTTTTTGTAGCTTGGCTTCTATGATGCTGTGTTCTCTCCTGATTTTTCTCCCTCCTCTCTGGTTGCTGCTCAGCCTCCTCATTAGGCTCTTTTACCTCTGTCCACAAATGTTGAGGGTTCTCGGGTCTTGCTCCTAGGCCTTCTTTTCTTCCCACTCTACAAATTATCCCTGCACAGTCTCCCAAGGTCTCAATTACCATCTATAAACTGATAACTCTCAAATTTATATTTCTAGCCAAATATCTCCTGAGCCTCAGATCCATATAACCGATTTGCACTTGAGTGTCCCACAGACAACCTAAATTTGACATGCTCAGAACTGAACTCATCATCATTCCTATGAAGCCTGTTCCTCTTCCTTGTTGCCTATAATAGCTAACATTTATCGAACATTTTCTATGCTTCAGATACAGTTCAAAGCTATATATATTATTTCACTTAATCATTAAAAGGAAGGTAGTGTTAATATTCTCATTTTAGGTAAGGAAACTGAGACACAGAGAGGTTAAGGAACTTGTCCAAGGTCACACAGCCAATCAGTGGCAGATCTGGAATTCAAAATCCAGACAGGTTTGCTTCAGAGCCACTACGCTTAACCACCAACCTATTCTCCCATCACTGCTCTCCAGTTGTCTAGGCCAGAAACCTAGGCATCATCCCTGATGCCTGACTTTCCTTCACTGTCCACATCTGTCTATTCTTTCTTCTAAATGTGCCTCAGATTCATCCATTTCTTCCCATCTCCATCACAAATATCTTAAGCAGGTCACCTGCACTCCCAGCCTCCAATGTCACAACTTCCTAACCCACCTTCCATACTGCTTCCACAGTGATGTTTCTGAAAAGCAAGTGTGATCTGAATGGCCAACTATTCCATGGTCCCCTGCTCCCCTCAGGATAATGTCCAAGCCCCTTTACATGGCTTACATGGTCCTTCATGATCTAGTCCCTGCCTGCCTCTCTAGGCTCAGATTCTCCCACTCCCCTCTACCTCCTAACTTTCTGCAACTTCCTTCCTTCCCACCTGCCTTCACCTGGCTACCACCTACTTATCCTTCAGTCCTCTGTTTAGATGAAGGACTATTCCTCTAGGAGGCTGGCTTTGGCTCCCCAAGTCTAGCTTAGCTGCCATTGCCTTATTACCCTGTACTCAGCCCTGTCAGAGCACTTGCCATGCCCTATATTATTTGTTTAATCATTTTCTTCCCCCACTAGACTCTAATTTCTGTGAGACCAGGGACATTGTCTGTTTTGCTCATCTCTGCACCCTATGGTATAAACCATATCAAAGCCCTCTCTGTTCATTTGCCTTCTCCAAGCCATACACTCAGTGGTCAGAGGAATCATCCTGGGGCCAGCTACCTGGAACAGGTCCTGTGCTCTTAAGCTAAGGATATGTTTCCTGAGCTATCAGCTCATACCTTCCTTCCCAGCAGTGGGGCCAAGAGCCAGTGCGTTCTCTTCACTCCATTTCCTGGACAGGATTTGCACTGTGAATTTCAGTTATCACTTGACTTTTAGAACCAGAGTCGAGCTATGTCTTACTTACTGACTCTTTTAATAGCTTTGTGAGATCGATGGGAATGCAACGGAAATAACAATGATGACTCACCCAACCCTACTCTCCTCCCTTCATCACTCTGCACAAAATCCAATCCCACCACTGTCAAGTCAAGTGCCATTCTGGATGAGGTAGCAGCAGCTCCTTGGATATCTGAGCAATCATGCATGGGAGAAGAAGATGCCAAGGAGACCTCAAGTGAGCTGCTAGTCAGACTCTATGGTCAAATGCCCTGTGTGCTTGAAGCCTGTGAAACACAGACAGACAGAAACAGGTAGAGCAGAATGGCGAACTTCCAAGGGGAAAGGGGCTCTGGCTGGAAAATGGGTGCATAATGGGGCAGGCTGCCTTAACAGTATCACCTAAAGGGACACAGGGATGGAAAAAACTCAGGTGGGCTTCCTCAACTCTGCTCGTGCAATCCCTTCTTTCTCCACGACTTCATCAGCTAGGAGCAAGTCATGTTCATATGTTGTACCACAGTGGGCAAGTGGGCTATGATAGTCATTAGCACTGTTTCCCAAATATTCCCAGCACTGTGCCTTGTAGGTAGATGGTGAGATTTCACTTCTTGGCCCATCACAGTTGTGTGGGACCATATGATGAGTTCTGGCCAATGGCACAGAAGTAAATATATGTGACTTCCAAGCTGGAATATTTCTATGCCATTATGATGCCTAACAGGGCTCTCTTTCCCTTTCCCATAATGACTAGCAATGTTCACAATGGTAGATTCTCTGACCACCGGAGCTGTAAGGTAAGGAGACAAGGAGCACAGCCCTCAGCTAACTCATCATAGACATAAAGCAAAGGCAAAGAATAAACCTTTGTTGTCATGACCCACTAGGATTCTGGGGATGTCTGTTAGCACAGCACAAAGTTGTTCATCCTGACCAATAACACAAGCTAAATCTTCCCTTTGGAGTTTAGCATTATTAGAGATAGGAAACCACAACCACCATACTGAGAAGACAGACAATCATTTATCAAAATGACCACCAAAAAATATTAAGCATATTAGTAAGGGTAAGCTTTTAGCAATGTTCTAGATCATGATTTGGGTGGTGGGTTCATGAATGTTTGTTATATTAATATTATTACATTAACAAATGAGGCAAAAAAACACTTGGCTACAAATGTGATGATTATCAGGATACAAACAGCAATTCTGAAATGCATAGTATAGTCCAAGAGTCCAAACCTGTCCATTCAAGGACACAAGTCCTAAGAGGTTCTAGGTCCTTTGGTCCAGGTCCAAACCTAGGCCCTTCCTGGTGCCGCTCTGACTCTCCAGCCTTGCGGAACTACTGATTTCTCTTCCGAAGTCTCCCCTGGTTCTCCCTCCACCCTGGCTACAGCCCCCTCTCTCAAATTCCCAAATTACTGAGAACATGAGCTCCACCTTTTTGTTCTCCACAAGCATTCCCAGACCTCTGCTGCTGCCAAAGAAAGGTACTATGTGTTCTTGATGCCCATCCACCTGTAACTCCTCAACTCTCTTCTAGGAGAGAGCTCCTAACAGGACAGGGTGTAGAGTTTGAGGTCAAAAAGAGCTCGGTTTGAATCCTAGCAACACAATTTACTTGCTATGTGATCTTATAAAAGTTATTTTCACTCTCTGGGTCTGAATTTCTTCATCTTTAAAATAGGAACAATAATACTTAGAACTCAAGGGTTGCTGTTTGCATCCTATGAGTGAGGCTGCAAGCAGAGAAACTGGCACACAAGTAGGCACTCAGTAGCTGTTGCTTCCCTTTCCCTTTTCTACTTTCTCCTCTTTTCAAAATGGCAACTGACCCATACCACTGACCCAAACTGTAACCTCATTCTTTCCTCTTGTTTTCATTTTCCTCTTTTTCCTTCCAGTTCAAACTCCCCCCACCACACACACACACCACCATCATCACTCTCACCACAGTAGACACCTTCATTCAAACTTGTCTCTCATTCACTATCTAGTTCAGGGGCTTTAAAGTTTCTGTTTTGTTTCTCTTTGTTTGTATTTAGAAGTGGCACCCTCTTGCAAACAAAAATCATCTCTAGATCTCTAATATATAAAAGACAGAATCAGAACTGCTCATGGCAGCCCCTGAAACACCTCTGTGGGATTCCCTGGGGCTCAATGGATCACACATTAAAAACTATTGGGCTCTTTGCTCTTTCCAGGTCTTCAGAACATCAGAGCTGGCAGGCCCCTCAGAGGCCACCCACTGACCCACTGCCTAAATTTCTGGATGGGAAACACGCCTAGAGATTCAGAGAGCTTTTGGCTCCAAGGGCTGGAAAGAACCCTGAAGGTCACATAGGCCCCCAGGCTGACTGACAGGTAGTGGGCTCCAGAGTAGGAGAGAGCAGGGGAACCAGCCTCCTGCTCCCATCTCTAGGTTTTGGGAGCACAGCCTGCCTCTCACCATGCCTAGGAAGCAGTATCCCCTAATCAAGTGTCAAGAGGTTGACAAGGCGGACTCAAAGCCTAACACAGCCACTTGGTAGCTGTGTGGCCTGGGGCAAATCGCTCCCTCTCTCTGCAGCTCCATCTTCCCTCTGTCAAATAGGCTCATGATGCCTATCTCACAGAAGCTTTATGTAACTTTACCTGTGTGTGCCTTTACCTCCGCAAAACACTCATAGGCAACACCTGGCTTTCAGACTTTCCAGGAGGGACACAGACAATGGTGGTGGGAAGGAAGATAGGCACCTCACACATTTTTCCTTTTTCCAGGCAGGGGTGAGATTCACTCCCCTCCACAGAACCCTAATTCCTATTTATGAAAAGCCTCTGGCCTCTCACAAATCCCCTAGGCTTTTCCTAGCAAACAGGCAGCTTCCCAGTCCTGGCTGTATTAAGGCTCACCCCTCCCTGCCTCAGGGCCTTCCTTTTGTTCCACTTCCCCTCTCAAGCACACAGCCTGAAGGGCTGCCCAGCTGGCCTTTTCTGAGAGAAAGTTTGGCAACCAGCATCTGAATGGAACCCATTAGTACCTCTTTGCACCACTAATGTGAACTCCCACCCTGAGGCCCTAGAAACTCTAAAGCTACAGAGTGTACCTCAGAACCGACTCCGCCTGGAACCAACCAGGTCAGTGGCCAAGACTCTTTCATTTTATTTCCAGTTTTCCACAACCCCCTCTCCTTCAAATGAGCTGCCTAGGCAACAGGCTACACATTTAGTTAGCAATTGCACTTAACAGCCACAGATTGCCACTTTGGATGGTGCAGCAGCGCATTTGGTTTAGTAAGTGTGCTACCACTATGGTTTTCACATTTCCCTAGGCTGGAAACCACTCTGATAGGATAAAAGGCCCTTCAGACCACCTAGGTCACTCATTACTGCTGACCCCCTCCTGGGAACAAAACAGAAGAGGGCTGCTTCCTAGGATGAGGCTCCTTGAGGGGACAGCCATGGTTGTTGTTTTTAAACTGAGAATCATTAGCAAAAAATTTGTATAAGAAACAAAAATAGTGACAGGACCATGTAAGAGACCCTGAAGGACTCCCGGGAATGGTGCTGTGTGAGGTCCAGAAAGGGCTGCCACAGCAGTGTGTGACATGTGATGTGTGTGGGTGTGTGTTTGTGAACACGTGGGTGTGCATGAGTGTCCTTTACCGAACAGCTTGCCTGAAAAACAAAAAAAGGTCCTGCCAGTTATATTGTTACAAAACAGCTGGAAGCGCACCCTAAAAGAAGTCCAAGCTGAGGCTCCTTTCAGTTATCACTCAGGCATGTCTTGACAAAGTCAAGGATTCTGTGGTTTTGATGCTAGTTAAGAATGGACGCCATCTACCCAGATGTTCAAGCCAAAAACCTGGAGGTCATCCTGGACTCTTATTCTCCTTACTCCCCATCTCCAATCCAGCAGAAAATCTTGTCTGCTTTACTCCAAAACAGATCCTAAATCCATCTGCTTCTTGCCCCTCCACTACCATCTGTGTGGCTCAAGTCACCGTCAGCTGTCCTCTGAACCAGGCCTCCTTCCAGGCCTCCCTGCTTCCACCCTTGCTGCCTCACAGTCCATTCTCTACACAGAAGTCAGGGGATCTTTTAAAAACGTTAAGTCCAATCCTATATCTCTTTTTCATGCCATGGAAGCACATGTTCAAGAGGGAAGCTCCACCAGCTTGGATTACTGAGTGACTAAGAAGAACACATCCCTCCCATCAATCCACATTAGACAGTTCCAGCGAGTGAGAATTTGATACTGGTGGTCACTGGAGCATAACTTATCCTATCCTGACTGATGCATTGAATTCACGTGTATTTTGGGAGCAGGCATTATGGCTTCAACTGAGTCCTAAAGAAGTGTGAGATCCCAAAGGATTATCTTAACCACTGCTCTAGAAGGAAAAGGGAGCTGGCTGAGTGAAGTACAATGTTCAGAGTGTGCAATTAACAAACCTAGTTATGTAAACCCTGGGAAGGGGCATGGTGTTGATGAAAGAAGTCAAGCAAGTAGGCTGCTCAGCAGTCAGGAAATCTGTACCAAAACGAGGATAGAGGACAGGACTTTGGTCCTGGAGGAGAACTGGAATACAAAGAAGAGTGAGTGGGCAGAATTTAGTAGAAGTCAATATGGTGGGAGTGGTAGGGAAAGGGGAAGGAAAGGAAGGGAGGAGGAAACAACCTAGAGGCAGCATGGATCTCCAAGGGTCGCTCTTGGAGGTGCCTGATCTCAGATCAAATTGGCAGCAAGAAGCCCCAGGGACCAATGCAGAGCCCAGCTGTTGTCACAAGTTCCCCAGCTCCTGGGTCTGCTGAAGCCAACGCAATATTTCCTGCCTCTGTTGGGATTTTGGCTCAGTGGCTGGAATGGTGAACCAAGCTGGCCAAAATGAACCTGCCTGGGGATAGCTGGGGGAAGCAGAGGCAGCAGAAATGAGGAGGGGCTTGCACGTCATATTAACAGCTGACAGTTATCGAGTGCTTATCTTGTGCCAGGCACTGTGGCAAGGATATTACATGCTCTCCCTATAATCCTCACACAAACCCCATAAAGTTAGTGCAATTTTATGTCCACTTAGAGACACTGAGCAACTTGCCTGAGATCATACAGCTAATAAATGTCAGAGCCTGATTTGAAACTAGGATATCTCCTCCCCAACCTATGTCTTTCACTATTTTATTTTCTCTTTTTCCTACTCCTTGAATTTATGTATTTGTTTTCCTTTCTCCTAGTTTTTCATTTCACCCCATTTCCTGCCACCTGTTCAATTCCTTCTCCTCACAGTCCTCTACTTGAAATGGAAAAAAAAAAAAGTTTAGTGCACCTTGACATGTCATCTATTATTAATCTTTCTGTCATCCATCTTCTGGCTTAATGTCTCAGTATTTCAGCTTTCCATACATTGACTACTGACAGGTGACCCTTGTCTCTAACAGCAGAGAAACAGGAAGGCTTTTGGACAGGGCGACTCTCACTGGGAAAAGAGGCAGTGTAGCTCTCTGTGCACAAACAACAAATCCAGGTTTACAAATCAGATACTTGGAAGATCTAAACACTCCTGGAGGGCCTTGGTAGCAATGCTGTAGAGATGAATTCTGTGAAAAGGAGGCCAATGCTTCCCTGGGAGCACAGGTGTGGAGGGCTGGGAAACACTTGGTGTCTGTGGGAGAAGTCCTAGTAGTGATCTTCACTTATTATTGGAAACTATTTAGGATGAGCCTTTCTAGAGAGTCAGCTCTGGTGTCATGGAAAAGAAAAAGCACAAGGGTTGTTCTTAGAATAACAGGATTCTGGTCTGGCTTTGCCACTTATTGGCAGGCCAGCACTGGGCAAACCATGATAACCTCTCTGGTACTCAGTTTCCTCATCTGCAAAATGAAGACAAGAGTCTTATACCTTTCTCATGGGGATGATTTGGAGTGAGGATCAAATAACTTAATAACATCTGGAAGGCATCTCAAACTCAGTAACAATGATTCCTCCAAAGCCACCCACACTCATGTACTCTTTATTTTGGTGAAGACCACCCCTGCCAGCACCATCACATAGGCCTCAAGAACCAAGGACTGATTCTGAAACCTCCTCTATTTCTCTTGCATCTGTGAATCTGTCCACCTCCTCTGCAGGGTTGCCATCGCCACCTTCATCTAGCCCTCCCTCATCTCTCTCTCGGACTACAGTAATATCCTCTTAACTGGCACTGATCTTGCACACCCCTCTCCAGTCCATTCTCAGCACAGCAGCCAGAGTGAGCATTTTGAAATCAAAATCAGATCATGTTACTTCTTTGCTTCGGTGGCCCACAAGACCCTGTAGAATTGGTCCCCCTCAGGCAGCTCGCCCTCATCTCATGCTGCTCTTTCTCTTGTGCTTGTAGGTCATCAAATTCATCTCCTTGCAGTTCCTTAAAAGCATCCTCCTTTCTTGCCTTTGAGAATGATGTTCTTGCTGCCTGGAATACTCTTCCCATACATCTCCTCCAACTCAGGCACCTTCCTAATTATTGATTTCTCCAGGAAGGATTTTCTTGGTCCCCCACAACTAAGTCAATCATTTCTATCATTCATTTTAAATTTATTTTGGTGATTATTTGACTAATGTCTGCTTCTCCCACTAAATGCTTAGCTCCCTGAAGGCAAGGGCCATGGCTAATTGTTCACAGCACCTGGCAAAGTATCTGGCACATGGTAGGTGCTCAATCAATATTTGTCAGAAGAAAAAATGAATGTGGATATCCTTGATAAACATTAAACAGCTGGGCAAAAATAAGGCAGTGCTGCAGAAATGAAGAAACTGATCCTACAAATCACGTGGAAATTCAAAGGTCCCAGAATAGCCAAAACAATCTTGAAAATAAAAAACTAAGTTGGAGGACTAACACGTCCCAATTTCAAAACTTACCACAAAGTAATCAAAAGTAATTAAAGCAATCAAAGTTTTCCAAACTGTGTGCTACTGGCATAAGGATACACATATAGATCAAAGTAATAGAATTGACAGTCCAGAAATAAACCCATTCATCTACAGTCAATTGATTTTTCACAAGGATACCAATGCCATTCAACGGAGGAAGGAATAGTCTCTTTAACAAAAGGCGCTAAAACAAGTGGATATCCAAGAACATGCAAAGAATGAAGTTGGACCATTACTTCACACCATACACAAAAATTAACTCAAAATGGATCAAAAACCAAAATATAAGAGCTAAAACTATAAAACTCCTAAAAGTAAACATGTAAATTTGCATGTTCTTAGATTAGACAATGGTCTCTTACATATGATGGCAAAAGGACAAGCAACCAAAAAAAAAAAAAATAGGTAACTTGGGCATCATCAAATTTAAAAAACTTGGATATAAAATTCTTGAGTGACATCTTCCAGTATTGAATTTCTTAAATGTTATTCAATTGAATAGCAGCCAATGTTGCTGTGGAGGAAATCAGGGCCAGGCTGACACATTACCTATTATAGGTTATTATTTATTTTACTGCTTCATGAAGCATTCTTTCTTTACCCTTCAAGTCCAATGATGTCTTAATATTAACCACTCTGTATTATTTTTTTACATTCATTGTGCATTTGTTATATTTAGCTCAAGTATTGTTTTAGTTCTAAAAATATATGTCTTTAATTATAATTATAATTATGGGTTCTCTTTCTAAATTTTAGGATTTTAGAGTTTTTTAAATTGGGGATTCCAATTGTGAATGGCCTGAATCCCCTTATCTGCCTTCTATGTTTATCATATTTTCCCTAATATTTTTTCTCTTTATTTTTCTTTCATTCATGTAGCTCTACCTCACTGTTTATTTGTAAAGAATATTAAAAATATCCATTAAGATAGCAAATGTTGTATAATTAAAAAAAATAAACTTTGTAATCATAAAAAAAGAAAAAAACAAATTTAAAAAACTTCTGTGCATCAAAGGACACTGTTAAGAAAGTGAAAAGGCAACTCACAGAATGAGAGAAAATATTTACAAGTCTATACCCGACCAGGGATTAATATACAGAATACATAAAGAACTATAATTCCACAACAAAATAATAAACAACCAAATTCAAAAACAGGCAAAAGACTCGAATAGACATTTATCTAAAAAGACATACAAATGGCCACTAGGCACATGAAAAGATGTTTAGTCCACAATGAGATACCACTCCACACTCCCTAGGATGGCTATAATAAAAAATTCAGATAATAACAAGTATTGGTGAGGATGCAGAGAAATTGGAATCCTTGTACATTGCTGATGGGAATATCAAATGGTGCAGCCTCTGTAGAAAACAGTCTGGCAGTTCCTCAAAAGTTAGATGTAGAGTTACTATATGAGCCAGCAATTCCATTCCTTAGGTACATACCCCAGAAAAATGAAAGCATATGTTTACACAAAAACTTGAACACACATATTCATAGGAGCATTATTCATAATAGCCAAAGGATAGAAACAAGCCATAGAAACATACTCTTCAATGTGTGAGTGGATAAACAAACTATGGTCTATCCATACAATGGAATATTACTCAGCCATAAAAAATAATGAAGTATTGATACATGCTGCAGCACGGATGAACCTTGAAAACAACATGCTAAGTGAAAGAAGCCAGACACAAAAGACTACATATTATATGACTCCATTAATATGAAATTTCCAAAATGGGCAAATCCGTAGAGACACAAAGTAAATTAGTGGTTACTAGGGACTGGTGGGAAGATGGGGAATTGGACCAGTAAGGGAATGGAATTTCCTTTTAGGGTAATGAAAATGTTCTAAAATTGATTATGGTGATGGTTGCATAACTCCACCAACATGCTAAAAGCCACTGAATTATACACTTTAAATGGGGGAATTATATGGTATGTGAATTATATTTCAATAAAGCTGTTAAAAATAAGGTGAACAGTGAGTTCTAAAGGCTAAGAATGAGCCAGTCATACTAAGATTTGGGGAATGAGTGTTCCAGCCAAAAAGAACAGCTAGTGCAAGGATCCTGAGGCAGGAATAAGCTTGGTGAGGAATAGAAATGAAGCCAGCACAGCTGAAGTGGACCCGGTGAAAGGGGTGGGAGGTGAGGTAAGAGAGGTGGGCAGGGCAAATAGAATGTGGAATCAATTCTGAATATTATGAGGTTCAAGCCACATGGCCACCCCTAATTGCAAGGGGGTGAGGAAGTGCAATCCTGCCATGTTCCTGGAAGAAGGACAGCCAGAGTCTGGGCGTGGTGGCTCATGCCTATAATCCCAGCACTTTGGGAGGCTGAGGCAGGCAGATTGTTTGAGCCCAGGAGTTTGAGACCAGCCTGGGCAACATGACAAAACCCCATCTCTACAAAAAATACAAAAATTAGTCAGGTGTGGTGGCACACACCTGTAGTCCTAGCTACTCGGGAGGCTGAGGGGTGAGGATCACTTGAGCCTGGGAGGTTGAGGCTGCAGTGAGCCATAATCATGTCACTGCACTTCAGCCTGGGCAGCAGAGCAAGACCCTGTCCCCCACCACCAAAAAAAAAAAAAAAAAAAAAAAAAAGAGAAAGAAACAGAAAGAGAACCAGAACTACTCAGTGAGTTGCACTAATGAAAACCATCCATGCACACTACAATCTTGAATAGAGTTTCAGGGCACTCAAGCTCCTCCTTCAAGTCAATTTCTTAGAGCAGGATTAAAATCCCATGCTGGGTCAGTTCTCCAGCTTCGGCTTTGCCTTACGACAGGGATTCTTAATGAGTTAAATTAAGTTCTTAACCAGGTGTTACATGAAGAGAGTTCAGGAGGCCCATGAACTTGTATGTGAAAATAACTAACTTTATTTTCACTAACCTCTAATTGAAATGATGAATGTAGGCAACAAACCACAGAAGTGTTAGCAATACCTGTGCCTTTGTCAGTAATAGAAATCACAGATCATATGACAGTTGTTGAAGGTATCTTGAAATTTCACTCATTCAATATTTCGGTAATTATAAGACCCAGTGCTAGATCTTGTAATTTGAAATATGCTAAGAAGCACATATACTACTCTATATCACAATTTAAAAAGTATTTTGATAACTGTCTTTCAGTACCATTGTTTTCCTTTGTAAGCCTAGGTATTTTATCTCATGCTTAAAAAACAATTATGAAAACAACTGAGAACTTCAAAGTCTTAGGGGATAATTCACATCATGTTAGGTCCCTGCCCTGTCTTCCTCTCAGCTCGCCCTATAAAATTGCCTCCACGGTAGGTCTGCCAAGCCTCATGTTTAAGACTCCATCTATGACAGTATGGGGAGTTAAGCAGAAGAAAACTTGGAATCAGGTTCCGAAGAAGACTTCTGGGTACTACAGTAGATTTGTGTGCTACTCAATTATATCTCCAGGATATGGCCCAGGCTCTCTTATGCAACACTGCATGGCAGAAATATTGACCTGACAAAACCTTCCATAGTTTGCTGCTGGCTTGCTGGGGCTAAGTCTTTCATTTCTCCGGGCCTTAGTTTCCCTATCTATGCTATGAAGGGTTTGGACTGGATGTCCAAACCACCTATGACAGCCCAAGTTTATGCTTCTGTACCATCTGCTTCCCTGGGGTCCCAAAAAGAGGCCCAGTAGTACCAGGTGCCCCTCGACCTTGGCACCAAGTTTGAGGGGCCACCCCAGGCTTCTATACCGTATGGTAGAGGGGAAACAGTGCTTTCCCCAACTCCAAAAATGCCATCCACAGCCTTACCTCCTTGCCTTTGCTCATGCAACTCCCCTTGCCCAGGGCACACTCCGTGTGTACATCAAGGATCCAGTCCAAAGACAAGCATCACAACAAAGCTGTCACTGGTCACTTTGAACTCCCGTGACATTAGACACAAAGCATCTTTTATTGCAATATTCTTATGCATATGTCTGCTGTCCCTACCCACAGAGTCAACTCCTCTGGGTGAGACCCATATTTCCCCATTTTCAGCATTTCCAGGGCCCAATTCAGTTCCTTTATCTTCAGGTATCAAGCCTAAGATAATGGCTGTGTACAGTCCTATACAATCCTGCAGTTGAGTGGGCACTAAAGAATCAATTCTCCCAGGGTCAAATCCTCTGGCTTTGTGGCTCTGTGGCTTACTAGTTAGCTCATTTTTTGCAATAACTACTAACTTAGTTAATGACACAGTGACAACATCTCCATGCCTGGATTTCTTCATCTATAAAATTGGGAAATAGTACCTGTTTCAAATAAAGCAAAGATTAAGAAGCAAATACAAGTAAAGTGCTGAACACTTAGAAGTATTACTTATAAATTTTGTGTGACAAATATTTAATGCCTGCCAGGCTTATAATCTTCATTAACATGCCTATAAAGTTGGTACTATTATTATAATGATCCCTAATTTACAGATAGAGAAACTAATGCAAAGAGATGTCAGGCTACTTGTCCAGGGTCATAAAGAAAGCAAGTAGTAGGGCCGGGTGCGATGGCTCAGGCCTGTAATCCCAGCGCTTTGGGAGGCAGAGGCGGGTGGATCACCTGAGATCAGGAGTTCAAGACCAGCCTGGCCAACACGGTGAAACCCCGTCTCTACTAAAAAAAGTAAAAAAAATTAGCCAGGCGTGGTGGCAGGTGCCTGTAATCCAGCTACTCAGGAGGCTGAGGCAGCAGAATCGCTTGAACCCACCAGGTGGAGGTTGCAGTGAGCTGAGATTGCACTGCTGCCCTTCTGTCTGGGTCAGAGAGCAAGACTCCGTCTCAAAAAAAGAAAAAAAAAAAAAAAGAAGAAAGAAAACAAGTAGTAGACTGAGGATTCAAACCCAGAGAGGGTGGCCCCAAGGCCCAAGCACTTCACTGCTGTGCTATCTCTGCTACCTCTCAATAGCTATCCTTATTATCTGTCTTCTGCCAGTGTTAGACCAACTCTAGGTGCAAAAGAAAATTAGGCCAAGTGGTAGGCGGCTTTCCTCTAGCTCGCTTTCTGCTGCTTCTTCGTGCTTTTGATCTTCAAGACACATTTTTGGTTCTTCTTCCCTCTGGCTGACTTTCACAGCCTGACCCCATTGAGTCCCTCCCTCTGATCCGGCCCTCATACGCACATTTGTGCTGCCAACCCGATGGTCAGCAAGATGGTGAATGAGACGAAGGAAGAAGAGTCCATCTGCTCCTTGTGGACAAACTGCTTAGTGAGAGAAGGCTTGCTCCCATATTTTTGGAATTTCATGAATTTCTGTCTCTCAAATGAAGCATACAGTACTGTCAAGAGGACAAATAATTTAACCTGGGTCTCCAAGAGTGGGTCCTCTGAGCCATTAACATTCCCAGCCCACTCTCCTTTGTAGAATTATAGACCGAGCTGCAATAAGTCTCAGAGACATCCCAGTCTCTCATTTTACAAAGGGAGGAATCAGGACCCAGGAAAGAGAAGGAACTCACCAGAGATACAGCAGGTACTCAATAAACATTTTGTTGCAAGAATGAAGGACCGATGATTCATATGCTCAAGAGGTGAGGGGCACAGCCTGTGAAATGGGACCAAGCTATTCTTTATCTCAAGTGCTTCGTGTAAACTCCACACCCTGAACTCAGTAGCACCATTTGAGGAGGCACATTTTAAAAGTACACATGTCTGGACATAACCACAGAGATTTTAATTTAATTAGCCTCAGAGGTAAAGCCCAGACATTGGTGTATGTGTATATATATATATTCTCAAGGTGATTTTAATGAACAGCCAAGGTTGAAAACCACTGCTCTAAACCAATGGTTCTTGAGTTTGATTGCACACTAAAACCCCCTACAGCAGGTTTAAAATTTGAGTGTGTGTGCACACACACACATCAATGTTTTGTTCAAAGTGTGCCCGGTGATTCTAAAATACAGTTAAGGTTGAAAACCAAAACCAATATCTGTTACTTGACAGAGGGTAATTGAAAAGAAATAAATCATAGTTTATCTACCTAGTAAGTTCCATAAGGATAAATATTTTGGCCTGTCTTGTTCACTCCTGTATCTCCACCACCTAAAACAGTGCAAATGGTTTCTTGGTTTTCACTTCCCACTTGCCACTGTGGGAAGGTCAGTTTTAATATCTCTGAGTCTATTTTTTTCATTTCTCAAATAGAAGTAATAACTCACAGGGCTGTCATGGGAATCACATGAGATAACAAATGTAAAAGAGCTTCATAAATTAGAAAGAAAGGCAAAAATGCTAGTTAATTTCACAGAGAAAATTCAATTTCCTGTTTTTTCTCCCTGTGCCCCTCCCCCAGACATTTTAATTCTTTTTTTAATCTCACTAGATATGTTCCTGCTGAATCTCTTGCAATCCACTAGAAAGCCCTCCATCAGATCCTATCCCAACTCAGTGCATTGAACAAAATCTCCTCCCTGATAGTGGTAAAAACACATTTCTTTTCTGATCCTTGCTTTCAGTAAAATCTATTCCCCATTGACTGTGATGGAGAACATGGACGGGCATTCAAATTGTGGATGCTCAATTTACTCCATAACTCTAAATTGTTTACTCTTCTCTGAGCCTGTTTCCTTATCAAGAAAATTGAGATAATAATGGTAACTATTTCATGCAATCATTGTGAGGATAAAATGAGTTAATGATGTATATATTGTCAGGCACACAGAAAGCTCTTAAAGATAACAATAAAAACATGGGTTTCTGTCCAAAGGTTTTTTAAATTAGAAAAGGAGGGTCATCTCAAGTATAAAAGTAAGATGAGGGTGATCTAGCTGTGACATCTGTCACTTTCTGCTATCTGGAGTTTATTTGGCTGGCCAAATAGAAGTGCAAAAACATAACCCGGGAGGCGGAGCTTGCAGTGAGCTGAGATCGCGCCACTGCACTCCAGCACTCCAGCCTGGGTGACAGAGCGAGACTCCGTCTCAAAAAAAAAAAAGAAGTGCAAAAACATGCCACTCCCTCTCTCTGTTAGTCACTCAGAAAATATGTATTGAGCACTTACTGCATACCAGGGCAGTGGGGGAAAACAGACAGGAATAAAATACAACTCTTGAGGAGTCTGGTGGGAAACCTAAGCTCTTAAGACAAAGGCATCAGCCCAGACACCACTGTCAATTTGGCACTGGTATATCCTATTACAGGCAAATTATCTAGGAGTCAATAACCACCTCTTGGGTGTTACGAGGTTCACAGTGTTGGTAATGGCAAAAATTACCAAAAAAGCTAAGGGTAGGCATTAACTAATATAGCAGATTTATTAGATAATATGCAGAGCTTTAAAGAAACACAAAAACTCATCTCTTACTAGGCCAGTTAATCATTCAACAAACATTCACAGTGTGCCTACTTCCAAACTAGATTTTGAAGAAAGAGGAATGAGTCAGCCACTATCCTTGCCCTAAAAGATGATAATACATAACATTTGGGGAGGTGGGGGGTGATTTTTTGTTTACAAAGCCTTTTCCCATACAGGCTTTCATTTGATCCTCCTGACAAACAGAAAACAGAGGCTCAACACCAAAAATTACTCCATTAGCAAATACTGGAATTGGGCTTACATTGGGCAAAATTAGCAAAGTAAGCCAAGTTCATGATCAGGGCTCTTTCTACTCTCAAAGGCCCATCACTAGCCTACAACCACCTAATGTAACTCTGATTTCCCTTGAGCTAGAAGGAACTCTTTATATTCATCTAAATGTATTGGGATCAGAAGGCCTCAACAGTTCTACTCTGTTTCCAAATCCTCACAACCTTTAAGATGGGCTTTAATTCTCCTAGGAAGAGACCTCTAACTTCTAGCTTCCAGTTTATCTTAGGCCAAGGGATGGCCAGGGTGTTCTTTCAAGTTCTAAAGAAGAGGGTCATATTACTTTCAAGAGGTGGTAAAAGAAGGAAATAAACATGAATTCAAAAATGGTCAATACATACTGGCAGTCTCTGCCTCCTACCCGTAGGGTAGGCTACCTGGAGGAACATAGTGAAAAAAGCATAGCAGGAACATAGTGAAGGGAGTCAGAGAGGGCCGTAAACAGGAAGGAATGCCTGAATAGAAATCTGGAGGAATAAATAAGAGTTTTCCGGAAGACACGAGAGGAAAAGGCTATGAAAACCTTCCCTGCTTCGGTACTCTGTGCTTTTCACATTGGACCCTATGTGAAAGGGTCTGTAGCGAGGTCTGCAGCAAAGGTGTCTTCTTCCATACTGTCTCCCCAGCTAAATGCTAAGACTGAAGAGCAAAAGGTAAGTCTTTTCACTTTGGTATCACCAATACCTGGCAAAAAGCCTGGCAAAGTTATAGTACAATGAGTGGGGTAGGAATTACCCCTCAGAGTCAGCTCTAAATCACCAGATTAAAGATAAACTGCTTTCCTTTATTAAAGAACAGGAAAATTAAAGGGCAGAAATATCTCAGCTACACCAAAACTCACCATTTCAAAGCACATTTAAACAGAACACAGAAAAGTTGTAAAGCCATAGTGAAGTGTTAAATGATTTCCATGTTTTCCCATCTAGAACCCAGAAGCAATGAGCCACCACAATTAACCAGTAACTCTGGCTGTTCATTGTGGAAAGCAGACATTTAGCCTGGATCCCCAGACAGGAGCAGCACAGCCACGTCAAACAACAGCCTGCAGCCCGGGCATCTGGAGGGTGGATGTTTCATCACCATAGAGAGTAGCTCTGCCAGCAGCGACGCAGGAGAGGTGGAGCTGGCAGCAGATGGGGTGAGTTAAAGCCAGTGGGGATTTAGAGGGGCTGTCCTATAAATTATCCAAGAACAGGGTATATCACTGACATATTTCTGTATACCTGGTGCCTGGTGGCACCTGGCACTACAGGACCACTTATACTGTTGTGCAAGTTGTATTCCTACAAGGGTACCCTGCAAAGGGTTCTCAAGTTGGAGACACAATCCAGCCAAGCCCAATGCCTTGTCTGACTGCACATGGAGGAAGAAGTACCTTTATTTAGTTACTATGCACAGAAAGGGTGACTTTTTAAAATTGGTCCACCCAGAGGATACTCCATATTTTAATAATTATTAGCAGAAAAGGGGACTTTTTCTAATTGCTGTTCCCAGAGGATGTGCCTGTCTAAAGATTCCACCAAAAAGAGTGGCTTCTCCTAATTAATCCACCCAGGGAAAGCACCCTTTGCCATCCCTCTACCTGGAGGGGACACCTGCTTGCCAAATTTCTACCAGCTCCCTCTGGCATCTTACGAGAGTGAAATAAATATTTAATAGGACAAAGAGATCCTTCTCCTTCACTAGCTCTTCCCCTTCCCTCATGACCCCACACCCCATGTGCATTAGGTAGTCTGGAAGCTACAGGCACAAAATATAAAACCTCTGTGCAAGCCAATAACATTTGTTTCCTAAATCTGCCATTTTCATTAACTCAGAATTATGGGAAAAAAGATTTCATTGGGCTATTTCGCAACAGGGAGTAAACTTATGTAACTCTTTATTCCAAGAGGTAATACAGGCTGGAAATTGGAATACAGGGAGACTTTGCTATCCAAAATCCTCAAGAAATGAGTTCTCTTAATGGGTAAGTTTCCTGGGAGCTGGAATGTTCCCCACTTTTCAGTATTTAATCTTTTCTTCAATTTTCAGCATTTCAAGTGGAACTCTTCCTGAACACACCCTTCTCAGCCTTCTTAAACAGATTCCTCTGAAGATGCTGAAGCCTCTTTTTCTTTTTTTTTTTAAAACAGTCAAGTTCTCGCCATGTTGCCCAGGCTTGAACTCCTGAGCTCAAAGGATCCTCCCACCTCAGGCTCCCAAGTAGCTGGGACTACAGGCCCGTGCCACCTCTCCCAGCTACAGCCTATTCTGGATGCCTTATTTATCATCCTCGATGTACAGTATTGCTTGGGAGGCAAACTATAGGGGTTACCTTTAGCATCTCCCCTCTCTGATCACACTATGGAGGGATGCCAAAAATGCCCCCCACAGTTCTCCCTTTCCCTTTGTCCCCTTGCCCTAGTATTTCCTAGGGGGGTTGCTGACAGGGTCACATAAGTGGATGTCTCAGGACCCCAAAATAGCCACAAGAGAGGTTCTGCACTGGAAATCCAAACACACAGCCACCTACCCAGAGATCCCTTTGCCCCAGTCCTCTTCCTTTCTCTGGGTGAGTGTTGGCCTAGATCCACATTCTAAAACTATTTCTGTTGGGATCATGAAGGGAAAAAAGATAAATACTCTTTCTTCTGCATCGCATTTGTTGAAGTATAAATGGGATTAAAAATACTCAATACATTTATACATTCTACTGCGCAACTGGGATGAAGAACCCCTGTCATAGATGGTTAAAGCTGGGAGAGACCACTCCAAAGTTTCCCAACTTATTTGAACACACAATCCTTTACAAATTATATTTGTGGATACAAATACAAAATACAAATGTGGATAACACATTTCACTCTTATGCCGTATTATTAACACAATAATCTACCTGCATGAAAGAGTGTGCCACATCAGAGAACACGGGGAAAGCACAGAGTCTGATCTAGACGTTGATTTGGAGGAAACCATTCCAACTTCTATTTTGGAATTTCTCGCACAGCCTATTTCAGAACACTAAATATTCCAACTGGAAGTTTCTTTCCTCTTGCCTATACTCCAGTGAACTTGTGCATAGTGGAGTCGTTATATTCTGTTGCAAAGAAAAATAAGTTGAGATTGACCTGGTGTAGGGATCCAACCCAGTAACATCATGGGTGATATTAAGTGGCGGTGACGTAAGAAAACAAAAATGCTATTCTTGTTTAAAATGTTAGTGGGTTTTGATGACGTGTTATAACCAAAATATGTAAAATAAAAGATGTTTTACTCTACCTCATCATATATTTATCCTTTTTATTAATAAAATAAAATGGTTTCATGTTTCTAATTTCCTATGTTCTCTCTCTCTCTCTTTTTTTTTTTTTTTTCCAGAGACGGAGTTTTGCTCGTCACCGAGGCTGGAGTGCAATGGCACAATCTCAGCTCACTGCAACCTCCATCTCCCGGGTTCAAGCGATTCTCCTGCTTCAGCCTCCTGAGTAGCTGGGATTACAGGCATGCGCCACCACACCCGGCTAATTTTTTGTATTATTAGTAGAGACGGAGTTTCACCATGTTTGGCCAGGCTGGTCTCAAACTCCTGACCTCAGGTGATCCACCAGCCTCGGCCTCCCAAAGTGCTGGGATTACAGGCATGAGCCACCGCGCCCAACCCCTATGTTCTCTTATAATGTTAAAAAATATATTGGCCGGGAACGGTGGCTCACGCCTGCAATCCCAGCACTTTGGGAGGCCAAGGTGGGCGGATCACGAGGTCAGGAGTTCAAGACCAGCCTGACCAACATGGTGAAACCCCATCTCTACTAAAAATACAAAAATTAGCTGGGCATGGTGGCGGGTGCCCGTAATCCCAGCTACTTAGGAAGGCTGAGGCAGGAGAATCACTTGAACCTGGGAGGCAGAGGTTGCAGTGGGTCGAGATCGCACCACTGCCCTCTAGCTGGGTGACAGAGCAAGACTCAGTCTCAAAAAAAACAAAAACAAAATATATATGTAATCTAACCTCGCATTATTACTGCTTACAATTAATTCATCTGCAAGACCATTTTTTTGGTCACTTACTTTAATCTAAGTCTGCATCATCATAGTTCATGCTCATTATCCACAAGTATAATTTGTAAAGGATTGCGTGTTCAAATAAGTCAGGAAACTGGGTCTCTCCCAGCTTTAACATCTGTAACAGGAGTTCTTCACCTAAGCTGCACGGTAGAATCACATGGGAACTTTTAAATAGTACTGTTTCCTGGGCCTCATCCCCCAGAAATTCTGGATTTATTGGTATGGGGTGGAGCCACAGCATTAGTACTTTTTTTTTTTTTTTTAACATTTAGGGTAAATTTTACCAACATGTTGTACTGATTACAGAGGACTTTGTTTTAAGCATCACTATATCTTGCTCAATAATATCTATTGGTCTACCTAATGATTTTGTATAATTATTAAGAATTTAGCAAAACATTAACAATTAAAAAAACTCTCTAGGTGCTTTGGATTGGCAGTCAGAGTCTATATGAGTCTATGGCTGTAATTAAAAAATGAAAAATGCAATCAGACATGTAGTGTGAAGGATTCTACCCAGGGAGATGGCTGGATTGCCTGGTGGCCAGGGCATCTTGTAGACACTGCTGAGGTGTGCCTATGTCCTTGAGGCTGCCTGGCTGTGAGCTCAGGATTTCCTTGCTTCATATCCATGCTGGTGAGAGTTAGGCATGCTAGGCCCTCAGGCAAACTGCCCAGTACTTTACTGAAACACGCTTAGGCCCCATAAGTTCTGGAGAAGGTGTTTCTTAACCCATAAACCAGGCTGGTTCTGTAAAACTGGTGAGCTCAACCAGGAGCCATGCAGACATCCCAAGGGGAAGAAAACAGAGAGCCAGCGAGACACTTGGACAAGAGCTCTGCCCAAAGGCAGGGGACGCTGCCTGGCTGTGCGGCTTGCATCCATCCTCTGCTGCTTCATTAAAGCCCCTCCTTGGCATCCCAGCCTGGCAGGTTCTGTGGTCAGCCAGCACCACATAGTCTCTGTGACAATAAACATCTCATAGCTGCCTTGACTCTTGGTGGTGCCTCAGCTTCAGTTCCAAAGAATGTTTTCCCCCTTGGTTGGCGAGGCAGTGAACAGATGTCAGTGGGGGAGAATGAAGGAAGGAGTCAGCGGAAAGGAAAATCCTCGGGTTGGGAAAGATGAGCTGACAGCCTCAAAGGCTAGATGCGGCTCCTCCGTGGGCACACAAACATTCTTTACATATTCTGGAAAAGGGAAGAATGGCTACAATTCGTAGCTGTCTAGGAACATTCTTATTATAACTTCATCTTGACAGTATCCCCATCCAGGGATTTCAGCAAGCTTCGTGGAATTTCACCTTCTTAGTATTTAGTGATGGTGTGCATGGTTGCAGCATAGGCACCAGGCATTTCATTAATACATACATTATTTTGGATCCTCACAACAACCCTGTGAACTGGGTAGTGTTTAACCCCATTTTACAGATGAGGAACTGTGGCTCAGAGACACTAGAGTCAGCTAGTAGGTGCTGGGCAAGTGGGACTTCACCTGGAAGCTGACGATTCCAAATCCAAAGATCCATTTCCTCAACATGTCATCCACTGTCTTTTCTATTTACTAAAAGTAATAGATGTTGATTGGGGAAATTTTGACAAATACAGAATGGTAGAAGGAAAATAATACCACTCATCCCCATAGTCCCATCACCCCGAGATAATCATTGTCAGCATTTTGGCATAGGCTTCTCCAGTTTCTTCCTATGTGTATGTGTCTGTGTGGGTGCTCTATTTTAGATGATATTGTATATAGTAAATTTTATCTTTGGTTTTTACTTAGCATTATTTTGTGCATTTCCATGTAGCCTTATGCTTCATTTAGAGCATAGCTTTTCATGGCTGTATATTAGTCTATCACATAGACCTAGGAAAATTTATATAACCACTCCCCTATTATTGAATATTTAAGTTTTTTTCCTTTTTCTGGCTAATGCAAATAACCAAAAAATGCAGTGGGGATTCCCTGCACATTTTCCCCCCCACAATATCTGATTATTTCTTTAGCATAAAATCCTGGAAATGGAATTACTGAGTCAAAGGAGACACTCAATGTATAACAAGGCCTGTCTTGCTGACAACTCCTGCAAGGGCAGATACCACCTCCTGCAAGGGCAGAGAACTGCCCTCCCCCTCAGCCCCCAAGGACCGAGGATGTTAACGTAAGGAGACTTCAATCACCTCCGGGCCTCCTAGTCTGGGGGAATAATTTGAGTTTGGTATTTTTCAGTTACTGGGGATCAGGCTATAAATTGTCAGGCAGCTAATTACACTGTTCTCGGAAGCAAATGATTCCAGTCAAAATGAAAACAGATGATAGATATTTTTTAAAAACTCATTTTCTGAGTCCATTTTCAAAAAAAAAAAATTCTGATTTTCCCCTTGATGAATTACAGACGATTCTGAAGAATCTATGCTATTCAGAAAGAAAAATAATAATAAAAGATATTGTCAAGCCTCAAATTTCCCCACTCACAGAAAAGCAGGGGCATAAATAATACATTTAGCTTTGGAGTGCAACTGGATACACACAGCCGGGGACACACAGCCGGGGACACACAGGCAGGTAGACTCTTGCTTTCTCTCTCTTTCTCACTGTGGCTCGGAGCCCCTCCTGCTCTGTCTAGCCTTTTTAGAGGGGCCCAGGGCCTGGCCCTGCAAAGCATGAAGGAGCCGAGGTTGCCTGGGTCTCATCTGCCCAAGGATAATGAAAACTTGAATGTAGATAAAGAAAATCCACAGTTAGTTAATATTACAACTTCATTTGAACCATGCAGTTTAACCTTCTCAAGACCCTCATATCCAACTCCCTGACGAACAAACAGGATGTGAGGAACTTCCCACCCCACCTCCACCCTGGGGGCTTATTCTGAGTCAGGAGGTGCCTTGCTCCCTCTCCTCCTGAATCACTGGCAGTGAATTCCTCCCCCACACCAGCTCTCTCACATATCCAGGGCTTTGCACAGGCTACTTCCTGAGCCAGGAATTCCCTCCCCCGCCTTCTTCAACCTTCAACGGCCAGCTCCAGATCATCCTTCAGAACTCAGACATCACATCTTCCTGGAAGCTTCGCTCAGCCTCTGTCCTGAGTCAGGTGTGCCTCCTCTGCCTTGCCCCGGTAGCCTAGACCTTATCTCCACAGCTCTATGGCTCACTGCTCTCCCCACTGGACTGTGGGCCTGCATCATAGTTCTACTCTATATCCGCAGAAACCAGCACAGGGCAGGGCCCAGAGTCAAGTACTCAATAAGTGTGCAATGGCTAGAAAGAAAGAAAGAAGGTATTCAATCTAACAGGTATTTATTAAGTGCCTATTAAGTGTCAAGCATTGTTTTGGGAGCTGGAGACACAACAGTAAACACAGATAAAGACTCCTACCCTCAAGGAGCTTATATCTTATTGAGGAGCTTACATTTTAGAAAGAGAGGGAGGGAGGAAGGGAATGGAAGGGAGGAAAGGAGGGAGGGAGGGAGGGAGGAAAGGAGGGAGGGAGGGAGGAAAGGAGGGAGGGAGGGAGGAAAGGAGGGAGGGAGGGAGGAAAGGAGGGAGGGAGGGAGGAAAGGAGGGAGGGAGGGAGGAAAGGAGGGAGGGAGGGAGGGAGGAAAGGAGGGAGGGAGGGAGGAAGGGAGGAAGGGCTGCCTAATTGCTCAAACCTCCCAAGTTAACTGACTGATACCTAGTGGTCTTGTGCATGACCTCATAAAAAGCACTTTACTGCAAACTACCTGTACACTTAATAAACATATCTCCTGTTTGTGGCATTATTAAAGTAGTCTTGACTGTTAAGATATTGCCATCCTGTGCCCTCTAACTTGAAAACTTCAAAGAGGGCTTATTTGAGTGAAATCATGGAATTCCACAGAGCAGGGAAGAGCTGATAGCTTGAACCAGGAAGGCCAGCGATTCCCAACTGAAAGTAGAGGACTCTAGAGGACCATAGAGTTATCACAAGAAGTCTGTAAGTTTGCAGATCCACCAAGCATTGTCTATGGACTGAATAAGCACTACTCTTCATATGCATGAAGATAACATTATAGTGTTTAAAACTGCAAATTCATTTAAAAGCATTGCTAAATTCACAATAACACTAACAGAATGACAGATTGGTTTTTATTTTTGTTTTTACCATAGGGAATTCTAAAAGTCCAAATTCCATCTTTGGACCCCAAACCGGACTGAGCAAAAGAATCTTCTGGTATGTGAACTAGGGTCCTGGTTCTGGTTATCAGCTCTCCTCCACCTAAATAAGACCTGATTTCCAGGTACCACATGCTGATGTGGTCGGGAATGAGATGGCACCTACCTCTGCAGCTTGGGAGCTCCTCGAAGGGAGACATTGGGTTTTATTCACCTCTGGGTCTTTAGCACCCAGCACAAAGGTCAGACAGGGTCCAGACGCAGTTGTGCCCACTTTTCGAGGCTAGAAAATAATGATCTAAGGAACAGATGATTTGAGGCCTTCAGAAAGAGAATAGAGCAGCAAAGCCAGTGAGCCTGTTAAGCTACTTGAGCACTGAAGGATAAGAAATCCATACCCTGTAAATGTGTATGCTAAATGCACTTTTGGTAATAATTTTACTTTCTTGTCCCCATTGGTTTTTAATAAAAGGTGCCTTCTGAAATGCCAACTAGCCTCTACTAGAATAACAGAAAATAGTCTGGATGCAGGTGTGTGGCAAATAGTGTCTACAACTGGATTGAAAGCTACAAGGGAGAAGAACAGGTATAAAAATGGCAGAGGGATCAGGAGGGATTGCAACAGTGTCAGGGTCACTGGCCAGCCACCCCTTCCCACGTGAAGATCCTTTTTCTGGAGCAATTTTCCATTCAAAGAAGACTATGTTTTGCTTTAACAAGAGAGCCTGTTGCCTCACACCTATTCTCTATATTCTCTATATGAGAAAGTTTGACCTTCCTTTCTTCTCTCCAGCTTAAGCTCACCCCCGGCCACAACTACAGAACCACAGGGTGCCCTCAGTTACTAAAGGTAACAGGAGTTATTTCTCATCCTGGACAAGTTCCAACTAGAGAAAATGCCAAGACAGTGACTCTCGAAGAACAACTGACTTTGAACTTAGCATCACTGCAGAGGGCAGAGCACTAGTCTGGTTGTCAGAAGGCATGGCTTCTAGGTGGAGGCCTCCTGTCACTGACCTGCTGTGTGACCCAGCCAGTACCACATTCCCAAATCAGCAGATTAAATACATGATTAGGCCACCAACAGCAGGGGTACAAAAGACAAAGAGGAAGGGAGAAAGAATCTAATAAGATATTTTAATTTCAACATCCATGTGAGCTTTGAGTCATTTAAAAAGAGTAACTTTTTTTTAAAGGTTTAGTATTGCTTTCACTTGGAATTACATATGGGGAGGCACTAAAATCTTTTCAGCACTCATGACTCCTGAAGGTCTTGATCTAGCTGGGTGCCTTTGGACAGGTACCTTCCCCTTTCTGGGTCCAGGATGTCAAGTGTTATGACACATATGGTGGTTAATGATTGAATTGTTGGTGCCACACCAGAGAGGTACAGGAACAGATGATGTAAATATACCACTCTCCTCCTAAAACCTAATCAATGTCATCAAGGTCAAGGTTGAGCCCAAGAGCCATAACTTGAATCTTCTCCTATTACTCTACTATTCCAACATCCTGACACTTTTATCACTTTAGCTATTCATGTGTCTAAAAAAAGAGAAGATTAAATGTCTTGTTTCTAAAGTGGAAGAAATTCTAGTGGACATTTTGGTATCCAAATTTCCAGGGAAGATGTTTTCAACACATGGAAATACCATGAAGCAGACCAGGAATTTCATAGTATTTAAAAAGAAAATGGAAAGCAGGGTGGGGTGGGAAGAGAAAAGAAAATGGGTTTCCTTCCCCCTCCATACTCTGTCAACCCTCTGTCCCAAGAGCCTCTGGGGATGAAACGTACCACAGAGACAAAGTAAGCCCTGGCTGAGTGCCTGTTCCAAGTCCCCAAATTCCTGCCACCCTCCCCACTCCATCTGACTCAAGAGGCCATCTCTTCTCTTCATTAGCAAGGACGGTCAGACTCAGGGTCCACAACACCTCATCTAATGGCAAACTCACTGTAGTCTGGAGGTGCTTTTTTCATTTTTTCATCTCCATATAGATTTACAACAGTCTATTCTCACACTGGAATTATGATTTAAACACAAATAAACCAGCTGTCCTTTCTGATTTGGAGCCAGAGTTGCCATAAAGTTGGAAAATCAAGAAGTAGGGATTTTATATAAAGATGAAGAGGGAGTTTCCACCATGGACCCAACTGGCTGTATTCAAGCCAAAATAATTGTAAGAAGCAACAGAACATCTTTCCCACAGCAAGTTCATGAGCTAGTGTAACATGATAGTTTTCCAGTGTTATTAAACATACCTAGAATTATCTAGCCCTTCAGTGACTTCCTTGATGGCAAAGAAGATATTATATCCCTAGGCGGATGGCCTGATTGCTTTTGTAATTATCATCTAAGCACCTACAAACATTATATAGATCTCCAAGGGAGGAGTTGGAAAGCTTAGATTGACTTAGCATATGGTGGCAGGCATGGAGCTATTTCCCAATGGCTTTGACTACACCATTTTTTAGATGAAGAACCTAGTGTACAGGCCACAGATGCCATAAAACAGGACACATTCAAAACCAGATGTGGGGAAAACCTCAACTTATAGGCAGGGCCATGCCTAGGGTGTGGCAACTGCCACAGATCCACAACCACAGGGGCCTTCGGCAGTCCTGTGGTCTACCCTCTCCTCCTTCCATCCCTATCCCCCACACCATACCAGTTACAAGAGCTTTTAGGGCAGTCTCAAAGGGGTTCAAGTTACCAAAGAACAGCCTTCAGTGGAGTGGGTGGGATGTTGCGAGGCAACTAGCCTAGCCCAGTCCACCCCTGTAACCTTGAAGATGGTGGGGGCATGACCCATGATTGTGATTGTGTAGAGAAGCACCTTCAACTTCTTCAGCATCCACTTTCTCCTCCTCTATCTCACTCCTCCTCTCTCTATCCTCCCCCTGCTGCTTCTCAGGGCCCCAGCCCAGCCTGCAGGCTATGGGCCAGTCTGACTTGCCACTATTCAGTCAGTGGCAGCCAAGTTGTCACTGCAGGGAGGCTATATGCTGCTGGCCTGTCAGCTGTCATTCACTCTGGCCATGTTGCCTTCCAACCTTCCTCCCACTTTCCCAGGTTTCTCCTGCCCCATGGTCAAAATAAATAGCTAGAGGAAGAATCTGAGGGAAATCCAGACAGAAGGAGGATATGCAGGGTAAAATGCTGACCCCCAGCAAAATGGTCAGCAAGGGAGTGGGAATCCCAAGAGAAAAATGCATAGGGAAGAAAAAAGGGCAAGACATGACAATGTTCATTTATTTACTTATTGACGGTCAAAATCTAATATTCGGCTTGCTAAACACCCTGTTGAAGCTTATGCCTGAGCAACAAGGGAGTGGCCAGATGGTGCACTGATTATGCTCCCCAACTCTCTTTGCATTTGGCACTTATGTTCAGACCATTGCTGAGAAGGCCTAATTTCAGTGCTACCCAATCACAGCTCCTGAAGAGAAAAGTGTGCCCTGAGAACTTCAAGGGGAGTCTAGGGTAGGGCATTAGACCAGAAAATGGAAAATCAGACCTTTTCACCAACTTCCAGAAGGTAACTGTGTTCCATTTATGCAGCAGTCCCTTGGGTGCCTCTGAGCCGTGGGACATGTACATTCTCAAAGGCAAGAGGCCACAACAGGAATGAGAGATGGCCACTCTTCCCACTCTTGAAAACTGCCAAGAAGCCAAACCAATGGTAATTTAACTTAACAATTGTTCCTCTCCATTGCAAGCTATCCATTGCATAAAGCCATCTCTTTCTAACCTAGCAGATCACCGGAGAGGGTTAGGTCCCAAAGGTGACTTGGTGAAGCCCTGCCTTCCCTCCCACGGAAAGGGCTCGCTAATTCAGTGGACAGGAAGGTAGAGTTGAAAAAAATGTCCTTAACTTACCCTACTGAACTCAGTAGGTGGCTCTCTGCAAACTGTGTAGGGATTTTGAAAACTACTCCTCAAGCTGACTTATCAAATTTCTCCTAGACTACTCCTGTAATCAGTGAGACCCCAGTAAAAAACTGAGCCCTGCCATGCAGAGGCTCTTGGTCCAACGTCTACATTCCATCTGGCAGTCATCTGTGGCTTCCACCTTTCTTTTCCAATAGGACTCAGTTCATTTATCTCCACCAGAGACCTCTGCCATCTACCTCAGAGGTCAGAGACCTTTATGAAGAGAGGTGCCAGGGCCTGACTCCAGTCCTTCCGGAAGGGGTGGGGATGGGGTGGGGTCTGCAATGAAGAGGGGCTGGCCCAGGCAATTCTTTCCCAAGTTAGCTGGAAGCTTGCACTCAGATCAGCCAGCAGTCATCTTCTGCCTCCATCGGGAACTTTCTGGCCACACTGCTCCTTCTCTCCCCAGCTTTCTGGAGGAACCGATTGGCCCTGGTACCTGGCATGCCCCAGCTGTAGTCAGCATTTCCAGCCTACTCAGTCCCCTTGCTTTCAGCAGAAGTCCCACACTCTCAGGGGCACTGCATTTCCACAGACAGAGGATTCCCCGTGTAAAGTGTTGGGATCCAAAACAGTAAAGGACAAGGGCTCGCGTAGCCCCCCTACCCTCTCACACGTCCCGCGTGCTCAGTGAGGGCACCACTGGGACCTGGTGTTTCTCAGGCATGGCTGATTCCTAAAGTGAATGCGCTTCAGGAAATTGATGATAGTTTCTTTAAATGATTCTCTCCAGCAAATAGCAGCCAGACCCTAGCGGTAGTGGGTAAGGGGTCAGCGAAGCCCCGGACATTCTCCCCTCCCCCCTCCCGGCCACTCCCCAGCACAGCGGCCCAAAACTTGCGGAGAGAAACAAGCGGGAGGGCGCTCAGACACTCCTGTGAGTGCGAGCCGCGTCCACGCTCCAGCGGGAAGTTGCACAGGTTTAAAGCTTGTAGGCACCACCGCCGGCTCCTGCCACCGCGTAGGTGGCGGTCGGCTCCGGCGCGCTTTCTGAAGTGGCCGAGCTCCTAGACAGGAGCAAAGAAGGCAGTGGCTCGGCCATTTAGCTCCCGACGCGGCGATGAGGACGGCGCCGAGGGCCTGGGGCTAGGTGGGCGGGTGGGGGAGTATCGCCCAAGCCGTCCTGAACCCAGCGGGTGCCCCCCCAAAACCCCAGGAGGCGGCCACCAACCCCAGGGTCGGGAGTCCCAAGGGCACGGGGCTACTCCGGACGGCGGGACCGGGTCCAAGAGCAGGAAGTTCCAGCGGTAGGGCGGCGGTGGGGCGGAGGCGAGGGTCGGGGAAATGGGATCCCCTCACTCCCAGAATGGAGGGGACGGGAGGGGCGGAGAGAGGCGGGGAGAGGGTGGGCACAGCGCTAAGCGCCGACCGGCGCCCCTAGAGGCGGGGTAGACGCCGGGCCGCGAGCCACCGGGACGCCGTTTTTACCTAGCTCTTTCTCGTCCTCCTCCGGGCCAAGCAGGCGGCAGGGAAGGCGGCGGCGGAGGCGCACGGTGCGCCGGTACAGGCTGTCTGTGCGGCGCCCCAGGGCCAGCAGGTGCCCCTCGAGGTCCTCGAGCAGAGCCAACGAGTGGCCACAGAGGTCGGCGAGCTGCCGGAGCAGGCTGAGCGCTGCCAGGTGGCTCACGTCGCGGAGCTCCGCCAGCTGCTGCGGCGGGTTGCGCGGGCACAGGCGCTGGGGTACCACCGTGCGCCTGTAGAACGGCATCCCGGCCGCGGGCGCGGGCGCGGGCGCAGGGGACCAGCCTGGCGGCGCGGCGGGCTCACCCCGAGCAGCGCCCCTGGCCCGAGCGCCCCTGAGCGGCGGCCCCAGCTCCGGGTGTAGCAGGCCCCTGGGCGCGGGCCGGAGAGCGTGCGGGCGCCAAAGAAGACGGGTGGGTAGGCGGGCTGACGGGTTCCTCGCCTAGAGCGCCGGCTCCCCCGGGGCTGCACACTCGCCGGAGCCACCAGTCCCTCTGACTCTGCTTCGCCGGGCTCCTCCTCCTCCTCCCCCTCCTCCTCTCTTTTCTCCTCCTCCTCCTCCTAGCTCTGCTACTTCGGGATCCCCCCACCCACCTTTTTTTTTTTCTTTTGCGGTCAGAGATTCGCAGATTAACGCTTGATCCGGGAGAGGGAGAAAGGGAAGTAGGAGTAAAAAGAGCGAGCTGGAGCGTGAAAGAAGGAATGTCTGCGTGAGGGGGGACGTAAGGTACGGTGTAGAATGTGTGCCCCGGTCCTCCTGAGAAGCTCCACTCCCAGTTCTGATGGTTAAAGTTATTTTCTGCTTTTTTTTTTTTTTAACTTAAACTTTTTCTTCATAATTACAAAAAAAAAAAAAAAAAATTCAAGCACACCCGCGCCCACACCAGCGGGTAACCAGCGAAGACCGACCGAATAGTTTGACTTCATTGATCTAGCTTTCTTTTCCCAAACGTACTGGGTGCCACGCACGGGCTAGAACTAGGCTGTGAATACAACCTTCTAGCACCCAGGAGCTTGGAAATAAGGACCAAAGAACCAAATATCTTATTCGACTGTTTAAGAAGACAATGTCTCCAGGGAGTCCCACAGTGCCTGGACATTGTAAAGCCATTGGAGTGGATGAATAGAAACAAACCCATTTTCTGGAACAATAGACTTAATTCAGATAGAGGGACGCCACTCCATAGTTTATGCAAAAAGAGAGCCCAGGGACGCCTCCTTCTGGTAGGGTCCGCCAGCTGGGATAGGCTCTATCCCTGGTCAGGCTGAGCCGCTGGGATGCTCTCCGAGGAGGGTTACAGGAGCCGAGATGTGCTTTCAGTGCGGGCAACCCTGTGGTCACGGCCTGATTTCTCTCCATTCCAGAAGGCAGAAAAGAGGGGGCACATTATTGTCCTTAGAAAACCAGAGTACGTCAGCATATGTCCTCGTGCACTTAGGACCTTTCCACTCAGAACGCTTATTTTCAACACACTGAGCTCCCATCTGACTCTCCTCTAACCCACTTCTTTGACTTTGGTGTGCTTCCGTTTCTTCCTTCTCTTCATTCTCTTCTCATTTTTCCTCTTACAAATGTTCACATCCTTATAATCCTTTATAATCTATTAGCAAAACACTTTTTTTTTTTTTAAGAGACAAGATCTACCACTGTCACCCTGGCTGGAGTGCAGTGGTGTGGTCACAGCTCACTGCAGCCTTGAATTCACTCTGGGCTCAGGGGATCCTCCGGTCTCAGCCTCCTGAGTAGCTAGGGCTATAGGCACATGCCACCACTCCTGCTAATTTAGTTTTTATTTTTTGAAGAGACGGAATCTCCCTGTGTTGCCCAGGCTGGCCTTAAACTCCTTGGCCCCAAGCAATCCTCCTGCCTCAGCCTCCCAAAGCACTGGGATTACAGGCATGAGCCACCACACCGGCCAGTAAAACACTTTGAACAGAATACCTGCATCTACATTAATGATTCTGAGCGTGGCCTGTTTTCATGCATTCCTTCAGATAATTAATTGTCCCTGAAGCAGTTCAAGAAGGTTCTACAACTAGTATATTTCAAAATTGCTAATAGATTCTAAATGTTCACACCACAGAAAAATGGTAAATATGTGAGGTAATGGATATGTTAACTAGCTTGATTTAATCATTCCACAATGTATTAATATATATACATCAAACCACATCGTGCCCCATAAATACATATAATTGTTTGTCAATTAAAAATGAAGTAAAAGCGTAATCCGATTTCCCTTTTCAGCATATAGTTGTTTCTTGTTTAGTAAATTAGAAAAGTTGGCTTCTGATTAAAATAAGAACCAACAAATGGGCAAAAGACTTGTACCCTTCCTGAAATGTAAAATCCAGTTGCAGAATAAAAACCCCAAATTCTCTATTTGGCAAACTCAAACCTGAGCCAAGAGAGCAACTGGCAGGAAGCAGGGACTTGGCTGGATTCTCCAGGGATACTTTTCCTTGACCTATGAGCTGTTTAGACTGATCTCTGCTCTGGAGAAGAAGAAATGAGGTATGAGCAGATTGAAGGAGACTGTGTGGTCAGACTGAGCACAGCAGGCCTGGACTGGGCCTGGTCGCTGAGCCTCCCTCACTACTCTGATTCCTTATGCTGATGAATCTTTCAGAGATCTATAATAACAAGCCCAATTCCAAGCAAACCAGCTTTGGCCCTACCCCCTTTCCCCCAGCCTAGTCTGCTCTCACTCCAGCCTCATCAATGAGATGGCCCTGGCTTTCGTCAAGGAAACATCAAGTATTTGCAATGGAGTAACTTCACAGCAGAGCCCCTCCTCCCTTGCCAGGACTAGAGTGGGTCTGCATGTATGATGGAAGAAGCCAAGGGAATATAAGTTGTCACCTTGATTCTTATCCAGTCTCTTCCCAACAGGAAAGGTGAGACCTCGAATAAGGGGCTGCCTTGGGTTCAAGAGGTGAGCAGAGATGCAGAAAGCCTCAGAGGAAGGAGCGTAGGGAGCCAGGCTCTGGTATGTGGAGGGAAAGTTAGAGTTCTTGAAATACCGTGCTCCAGCCAAGCTGGCTGGGCAGGAAAGCAGCTAGGGTAAAGTGTCCTCTCCTGTGCTCCCACATCACCCTCTAGCACAGTATCTGGCACAGTGTACTGGAGGGTGATACGAACATCCTTGTTTAATAATAATACTAATATTCCTTTGTAATAATATTGTCTCCCCCACATGATTGTTAGCTGCATGGCAGCAGGAACCACATCTGTCTTGTTCACTGCTGTATGCCCAGTGCCAAGCCCAGTGACGGGTACACAGTAGGTACTCTGAAAATGCCTGCTGAATGAATGAATAAATGGAGGATTATAGGCAGAGCAAGACATGAAGAGCCTTACTAAAGGATTTAACTCAGCCGAAAGGGCTATAGAGAGTTATTGTGGATTCTGGAGTAGAACATTGCCTGACACAAGGAAGGAAGTGCTTAAGAACTTTTCATGTGGAGGCCAAGGCTGCTACGCCCCACCTGCGCTCACATCTCCAGGACCAAGTAGCCAGAAAGTGCTCCGTGAATTCAACATTTGCTTTGGTTTGCCTATAAACCTTGGCATTTCACATTCAGAAGGAGAGAGAGAAAATGAAACTGCAAAGAAGAGAAGGGGAGGCCCTTGACAGCCAAGCCAGACCTGAAAGTGCTGGATGCTTCCCACGCACCCACCAACTCCCATGCTCCAGGCCTGCAGCAGTTCATCCTGACACCAGATTTTGGAGTTGCACTCTGAGCCTAAGCCTAAGCACCTGTGGAATCAGGTATGGATCCAACCTAGAAACAGAGAAGGAGTAGCCAGAGAGGCAGGAGGAAATGGGAGCGTTGACCACTCAAGACCAGTAAGGCCTCTGCTTTCCTTCCCATCTCCCAATCTGCCTTCCTAGCTGCTGCTAAGAACCTAGAATTTCAATAAAAATGAACTTGAAAGAATAAATAAGTGACACAGGATATGCCATTTCTCGTTCTTTGAGCTGGCAGTTTCCACAGCTGCAAAATGAAAATTTATGAGCAAACCTCATGCAACCTACCCAGCATCCCAGTACAGCCCTCAGTCTTATTTCAGGATGAGAAACAAGAAAACTACCTCCATGTTGCTACCTCTTAAATATGCCAGATAGTAGCAACTTGGTGGCTAAGAAGGGATGTTGGCTTTCTCTTTGATATTCCTCTACAGTCAATTGTTTTATTTAAGTTTTTTTTTTTCTGGTTTTAGGGACAACGTCTTGCTATGCTGCCCTGACTGAACTCGAACTACCCGGCCCAAGCAATCCTCCCAAGTAGCTGGAACTATAGGCTCGCACTGTGTTTTATCTAAGTTTTAAGAATATATATTTCACCCCACACCCTCTTGCCATGAGACTCAATAAAAATATATGTACAACCAGTAGGGGTATGAAAAGGCTGCTCGTTAATCCTAACTCTAACATTCTGTTATCTGGTTCTAAGTGTCTGTACCAAGAGAAATTAACAAGAATTGGCAAATACTAGATTGAATCGACTCTCTTTTTAAATGTCATTTACCCTTTTTGGTATAAATGCATGGCTCTGCGGTTAAGAATACAATTGAACTCTCTCTCCTCAGTTAGGCAGCCCAGGAGCCCAAAGAAATCGAACTGGCAGCTTTTCAGTCAGATAGAGCCTATAATTCAATTAACAATGCAGACAGTATCAAGGCTAATCAATGCTACACTCTGAAAAGAGAGAGATTTGTGGATTGAGTTTATCTTTACAATGATTATTAACAATTTATCAAAACAAATATAAAATTAGATAAATTATTAATGAAGCATGCAAAGTTAAAAAAAAAAAGAGTGGGCACACTGAGTGGATCAGTGCTACAAGATTTGAGAGGAAAGAGCATGCTTCTGCCCTAGAGGCAACAGAGGCTTCGCTGAGTGGGAGGGATGTAACCCCAGAGCTGGGCCTACAAGGGTGGACTGGAAACTTACATGGCCATCAATCATCTCCTAGGGCAGTAAGCGTGTGAGCCAAAGATGGCTCAAGGTCCTAAAATAAATTCCTTTCAGTCCAGTCTCAATGCTTCACACACATGGGGCAAACCCTTCAAGAATTCCATGAGGAAATAAACCTTTATTTCAAAAATAAACTTTGATGTTGTTTGAACTTTGACCCTGACTCTGAGCCCAGGCTGAGACTTCGAAAAAAGACTTGTGGCATTTTGAAGGAAACTATGGGAGATTTCAGCAGAATGTGAACAAATTCTTTTTCAGTCCCTCATCTTCATGTCCTATGTAGATCCTCCCTCACCACCAATCCCTCACCTGCCACCCAACTGTCATGTTTTACCCGCTTTGTCTTGTTAGGATGAGACTATAATTAGGAACATTCTAATGTTGTTGCGTTTAATAGGTAATTTTATCTTAACATGCTTACTTTACACAAGAAAAATCATATTAAGCCACTACCTGAGTATCCTACTCTTGACCTGACAACCACCATTCCTCCTCTGCAAACCTCTGTCTCCCCACAAAATCCCAAAGCAGTAAGTAAAAGTCCTTAATCCCCCCAGAATGGGCTATGTATGCCACGTAATGACATGTCTTCAGTGTGTTTGAGATTAAGGCTAGATTTAGGTAATAACCATGTCCATGTACAGCATTATATTGGGTGTTGTCTTAGTCCATTTGGGCTGCTATAACTAACTGCTATAATAAACTGAGTGGCTTATAGATAAAAGAAATTTATTTCTCACAGTTCTGGAAGCTGGGAACTCCAAGATAAGGTGACAGCAGATTCAATGTCTGTTGAGAGCCCACCTCCTGGTTCATAGATGTTGCCCTTCTTGCTGTGTCCTCACATGGTGGAAAAGGGCAAGGCAGCTCTCTGGGGCCTCTTTTATAAAGGCACTAATCCCATTCATGAGGGTCCCACCCTCATGATCTAATCACCTCCCAAAGGTTCCACCTCCCAATATCATCATATTGGGAACTAGGTTTCAACATGTGGATTTTGGATGGAACATAAACATTCAGACCATAGAAGAGGTTGTTATATAGATCAGGATTTTGTGATTAATTATGGAGAAATACTGAATCTGAATAACTAATGTGTCAGTTTTATCAAGCACCCAAATATGGTTAGATACATGATCAGTCTTCCCTCTCTATAGGAAGCTAGGCAGCAAAACATAGTGATAACAGCCAAACAGGCTTTGGAGATCCACTGATGTGACTTCAAATCTCCAGCTCCATTGCTGGCTGTGTGTCTTGGACAGGTTACTTATACTCTTGGTGCCTCAGTTTCCTCATCCATAAAATGGACGTGGCCAATATTCAATTATTGTGTGTGAGTGTGGCTGTACTGATTGTCTATAGGTGACCATCCTGCTTGGCTAAGGCCTATGCCATACATTAAATATTATGAATATCACTCCTAAAAATGGGGATAACAGTGGTACTTACCTTATAGGATTATTCTCAGGATTACATGAGATAATGTTCATAAAGTGCTTAGCACTGTGCTTGGCACGTAGGAGGTACTCAATAAATGTTAGCTCCTATTATTAGCAGTATAGATAGTAGTTTCCTATTTTTAAAAAAGGAAGGGACTTTTTTTCTCCCTTCTCCTTCCTGGGTCAACATAGCTTCAAGTCCTTACTTCAGAGTTTCTGAAGAATTTATTAAAATCAGGAATAGTCTAGATTTTGTCTCTTGCCAAATTACCTTTTAATTTGTCATAGGCTTTCTGACATTCAGGTTGTCTCAACTTCTTTATCAAGCCTTTCTCAGCCAAATTAATAAGATTTATTAGGTTAAACTGCATTACAAATTTGTGGCAATAACAAGTGCTGGTCCTCATTTGCTTCTTTATGTCTGGGTTGCCCCACTTCCCAATCATCTTAGCTATATCTTAAATAAGTAGGATTCTATTGGTTACTCTCTAGCCCAGAATCATCACCTTGGACAATCTAAATGGATGTTTGCTCAACTCCTTAGTAAGCCCAGTTTCTGGAGTTACCCAGAGAACAGTCACTAAATATCTCAGATGAGTTTACATATTCACATTAAAAATGACTATCTCAGGGAGGAGCCAAGATGGCTGAATAGGAACAGCTCTGGTCTACAGCTCCCAGCGTGAACGACACAGAAGACGGGTGATTTCTGCATTTCCAACTGAGGTACTGGGTTCGTCTCACTGGGGTGTGCCAGACAGTGGGTGCAGGACAGTGGGTGCAGTGCACCGTGCGTGAGCCGAAGCAGGGGGAGGCATTGCCTCACCCAGGAAGTGCAAGGGGTCAGGGAATTCCCTTTCCTAGTCAAAGAAAGGGGTGACAGATGGCACCTGGAAAATTGGGTCACTCCCACCCTAATACTGCACTTTCCCAATGGGCTTAAAAAACGGCACACCAGGAGATTATATCCCGCACTTGGTTCAGAGGGTCCTACGCCCACGGAGTCTCGACCATTGCTAGCACAGCAGTCTGAGATCAAACTGCAAGGCAGCAGCGAGGCTGGGGGAGGGGCTTCTGCCATTGCCGAGACTTGATTAGGTAAACAAAGCTGCCGGGAAGCTCGAACTGGGTGGAGCCCAGCTCAAGGAGGCCTGCCTGTCTCTGTAGGCTCCACCTCTGGGGGCAGGGCACAGACAAAAAGACAGCAGTAACCTCTACAGACTTAAATGTCCCTGTCTGACAGCTTTGAAGAGAGTAGTGGTTCTCCCAGCACGAAGCTTGAGATCTGAGAACAGGCAGACTGCCTCCTCAAGTGGGTCCCTGACCCCCAAGTAGCCTAACTGGGAGGCACCCCACCCCCTGTAGAGGCGGACTGACACCTCATATGGCCAGGTACTCCTCTGAGACAAAACTTCCAGTGGAATGATCAGGCAGCAGCATTTGCGGTTCACCAATATCCGCTGTTCTGCAGCCACTGCTGCTGATACCCAGGCAAACAGGGTCTGGAGTGGACCTCTAGCAAACTCCAAAAGACCTGCAGCTGAGGGTCCTGACTGTTAGAAGGAAAACTAACAAACAGGAAGGACATCCACACCAAAAACCCATCTGTATGTCACCATCATCAAAGACCAAAGGTAGATAAAACCAAAAAGATGGGGGAAAAACAGAGCAGAAAAACTGGAAACTCTAAAAATCAGAGTGCCTCTCCTCCTCCAAAGGAATGCAGCTCCTCACCAGCAATGGAACAAAGCTGGATGGAGAATGACTTTGACGACTTGAGAGAAGAAGGCTTCAGACGATCAAACTACTCCGAGCTATGGGAGGAAGTTTGAACCAATGGCAAAGAAGTTAAAAACTTTGAAAAAAAATTAGATGAATGGCTAACTAGAATAACCAATGCAGAGAAGTCCTTAAAGGACCTGATGGAGCTGAAAACCAAGGCATGAGAACTACGTGACGAATGCAGAAGCCTCAGGAGCCGATGCGATCAACTGGAAGAAAGGGTATCAGTGATGGAAGACGAAATGAATGAAATGAAGCAAGAAGAGAAGTTTAGAGAAAAAAGAATAAAAAGAAACCAACAAAGCCTCCAAGAAATATGGGACTATGTGAAAAGACCAAATCTACATCTGATTGGTGTACCTGAAAGTGACAGGGAGAATGGAACCAAGTTGGAAAACACTCTGCAGGATATTATCCAGGAGAACTTCCCCAATCTAGCAAGGCAGGCCAACATGCAAATTCAGGAAATACAGAAAATGCCACAAAGATACTCCTTGAGAAGAGCAACTCCAAGACACATAATTGTCAGATTCACCAAAGTTGAAAGGAAGGAAAAAATGTTAAGGGCAGCCAGAGAGAAAGGTCGGGTTACCCACAAAGGGAAGCCCATCAGGCTAACAGCTGATCTTTTGGCAGAAACTCTACAAGCCAGAAGAGAGTGGGGGCCAATATTCAACATTCTTAAGGAAAAGAATTTTCAACCCAGAATTTCATATCCAGCCAAACTAAGCTTCATAAGCAAAGGAGAAATAAAGTACTTTACAGGCAAGCAAATGCTGAGAGATTTTGTCACCACCAGGCCTGCCCTAAAAGAGCTCCTGAACGAAGCACTAAACATGGAAAGGAACAACTGGTACCAGCCACTGCAAAAACATGCCAAACTGTAAAGACCATTGAGGCTAGGAAGAAACCGCATCAACTAACGAGCAAAATAGCCAGCTGACATCATAATGACAGGATCAAATTCACACATAACGATATTAACTTTGAATATAAATGGGCTAAATGCTCCAATTAAAAGGCACAGACTGGCAAATTGGATAAAGAGTCAAGACCCATCAGTGTGCTGTACTCAGGAAACCCATCTCACCTGCAGAGACACACATAGGCTCAAAATAAAGGGATGGAGGAAGACCTACCAAGCAAATGGAAAACAAAAAAAGGCAGGGGTTGCAATCCTAGTCTCTGATAAAACAGACTTTAAACCAACAAAGATCAAAAGAGACAAAGAAGGCCATTACATAATGGTAAAGGGATCAATTCAACAAGAAGAGCTAACTATCCTAAATATATATGCACCCAATACAGGAACACCCAGATTCATAAAGCAACTCCTGAGTGACCTACAAAGAGACTTAGACTCCCACACAATAATAATGAGAGACTTTAACACCCCACTGTCAACATTAGACAGATCAATGAGACAGAAAGTTAACAAGGATATCCAGGAATTGAACTCAGCTCTGCACCAAGCAGACCTAATAGACATCTACAGAACTCTCCACCCCAAATCAACAGAATATACATTCTTTTCAGCACCACACTACACTTATTCCAAAATTGACCACATATTTGGAAGTAAAGCACTCCTCAACAAATGTAAAAGGATAGAAATTATAACAAACTGTCTCTCAGACCACAGTGCAATCAAACTGGACCTCAGGATTAAGAAACTCACTCAAAACCGCTCAACTACATGGAAACTGAACAACCTGCTCCTGAGTGACTACTGGGTACATAACGAAATGAAGGCAGAAATAAAGATGTTCTTTGAAATCAATGAGAACAAAGACACAACATACCAGAATCTCTGGGACACATTCAAAGCAGTGTGTGGAGGGAAATTTATAGCACTAAATACCCACAGGAGAAAGCAGGAAAGATCTAAAATTGACACCCTAACATCACAATTAAAGAACTAGAGAAGCAAGAGCAAACACATTCAAAAGCTAGTAGAAGGCAAGAAACAACTAAGATCAGAGCAGAACTGAAGGAAATAGAGAGACAAAAAACTCTTCAAAAAATTAATGAATCCAGGAGCTGGTTTTTTGAAACGATCAACAAAATTGATAGACCGCTAGCAAGATTAATAAAGAAGAAAAGAGAGAAGAATCAAATAGACGCAATAAAAAATGACAAAGGGGATATCACCACCGATCCCACAGAAATACAAACTACCATCAGAGAATACTATAAACACCTCTATGCAAATAAACTAGAAAATCTAGAAGAAATGGATAAATTCCTCGACACATACATCCTCCCAAGACTAAACCAGGAAGAAGTTGAATCTCTGAATAGACCAATAACAGGCTCTGAAATTGAGGCAATAATTAATAGCTTACCAACCAAAAAAAGTCCAGGATGAGATGGATTCACAGCCGAATTCTACCAGAGGTACAAGGAGGAGCTGGTACCATTCCTTCTGAAACTATTCCAATCAATAGAAAAAGAGGGAATCCTCCCTAAGGCATTTTATGTGGCCAGCATCATCCTGATACCAAAGCCTGGCAGAGACACAACCAAAAAAGAGAATTTTAGACCAATATCCTTGATGAACATTGATGCAAAAATCCTCAATAAAATACTGGTAAACCAAATCCAGCAGCACATCAAAAAGCTTATCCACCATGATCAAGTGGGCTTCATCCCTGGGATGCAAGGCTGCTTCAACATATGCAAATCAATAAATGTAATCCAGCATATAAACAGAACCAAAGACAAAAACCACATGATTATCTCAATAGGTGCAGAAAAGGCCTTTGACAAAATTCAACAACACTTCATGCTAAAAACTCTCAATAAATTAGGGATTGATGGGATGTATCTCAAAATAATAAGAGCTATCTATGACAAACCCACAGCCAATATCATACTGAATGGGCAAAAACTGGAAGCATTCCCTTTGAAAACTGGCACAAGACAGGGATGCCCTCTCTCACCATTCCTATTCAACATAGTGATGGAAGTTCTGGCCAAGACAATCAGACAGGAGAAGGAAATAAAGGGTATTCAATTAGGAAAAGAGGAAGTCAAATTGTCCCTGTTTGCAGATGACATGATTGTATATCTAGAAAACCCCATTGTCTCAGCCCAAAATCTCCTTAAGCTGAGAAGCAACTTCAGCAAAGTCTCAGGATACAAAATCAATGTACAAAAATCACAAGCATTCTTATATACCAATAACAGACAAACAAAGAGCCAAATCATGAGTGAACTCCCATTCACAATTACTTCAAAGAGAATAAAATACCTAGGAATCCAACTTACAAGGGACGTGAAGGACCTCTTCAAGGAGAACTACAAATCACTGCTCAATGAAATAAAAGAGGACACAAACAAATGGAAGAACATTCCATGCTAACGGGTAGGAAGAATCAATATCATGAAAATGGCCATACTGCCCAAGGTAATTTATAGATTCAATGCCATCCCCATCAAGCTACCAATGACTTTCTTCACAGAATTGGAAAAAACTACTTTAAACTTCATATGGAACCAAAAAAGAGCTCGCATCGCCAAGTCAATCCTAAGCCGAAAGAACAAAGCTGGAGGCATCACGCTACCTGACTTCAAACTATACTACAAGGCTACCGTAACCAAAACAGCATAGTACTGGTACCAAAACAGAGATATAGACCAATGGAACAGAGCAGAGCCCTCAGAAATAATGCTGCATATCTACAACCATCTGATCTTTGACAAAGCTGACAAAAACAGGAAATGGGGAAAGGATTCCCTATTTAATAAATGGTGTTGGGAAAACTGGCTAGCCATATGGAAAAAGCTGAAACTGGATCCCTTCCTTACACCTTATACAAAAATTAATTCAAGATGGATTAAAGACTTCAATGTTAGACCTAAAACCATAAAATCTCTAGAAGAAAACCTAGGCAATACCATTCAGGACATAGGCATGGGCAAGAACCTCATGTCTAAAACACCAAAAGCAATGGCAACAAACGCCAAAATTGACAAATGGGATCTAATTAAACTAAAGAGCTTCTGCACAGCAAAAGAAAATACCATCAGAGTGAACAGGCAACCTACGGAATGGGAGAAAGTTTTCACAACCTACTCATCTGACAAAGGGCTAATATCCAGAATCTACAATGAACTCAAACAAATTTACAAGAAAAAAACAAACAACCCCATCAAAAAGTAGCCGAAGGATATGAACAGACACTTCTCAAAAGAAGACATTTATGCAGCCAAAAGACATGTGAAAAAATGCTCATCATCACTGGCCATCAGAGAAATGCAAATCAAAACCACAATGAGATACCATCTCACACCAGCTAGAATGGCGATCATTAAAAAGTCAGGAAACAACAGGTGCTGGATAGGATGTGGAGAAATAGGAACACTTTTACACTGTTGGTGGGACTGTAAACTAGTTCAACCACTGTGGAAGTCAGTTTGGCGATTCCTCAGGGATCTAGAACTAGAAATACCATTTGACCCAGCCATCCCATTACTGGGTATATACCCAAAGGATTATAAATCATGTTGCTATAAAGACACATGCACACGTACGTTTATTGTGGCACTATTCACAATAGCAAAGACTTGGAACCAACCCAAATGTCCAACAATGATAGACTGGATTAAGAAAATGTGGCCCATATACACCATGGAATACTATGCAGCCATAAAAAATGATGAGTTCATGTCCTTTGTAGGGACATGAATGAAACTGGAAACCATCGTTCTCAGCAAACTATCACAAGGACAAAAAGCCAAACACCGCATGTTCTCACTCATAGGTGGAAATTGAACAATGAGAACACGTGGACACAGGAAGGGGAACATCTCACACCGGGGACTGTTGTGGGGTGGGGGGAGGGGGGAGGGATAGCATTAGGAGATATACCTAATGCTAAATGATGAGTTAATGGGTGCAGCACACCAACATGGCACATGTATACATATGTAACAAACCTGCACGTTGTGCACATATACCCTAAAACTTAAAATATAATAATAATGAAATAAAATAAAATAAAAAAATGACTATCTCATCACTATATGCAATTGAAGGATCAATTGCATATATTAGCAATTGCAGACAATAAAATATTATCCACCACCAAAATACAGTGAAAGCTTTCTTATTCCAAAGGGAAATAGATTCCATTTTTAGTCACTATCAAAGCACACCAACTGAATATTTGCCTTGTCCATTTTATGGATAAGTAAACTGAAGCACAGAGAGTATAAAGTAATCTTCTCAAGAAACACCAGCCATGTTGGTCTTGGCCTTGTGTATGCTAGGATGCTTTGGCTGTAAGCAGCAAAAAACACAACTCAAAGTTGACAATAAGGACATTTATTATCTCATAAAATAAGAAATAAAGGGTAGGCACTAAGTTTGGTTAATTCAGATGCTTGACAACATCATTTGAGAGCTTGGTTTTCTCTGTCTTTCTGCTTTGCCATCATTGGCATGTTGGCTTTATTCCCAGGCTAGATGCCATTTAGGGGCTGGAGCAATATACTTCTTTATATATATCCAGAGGAAGAGAATAAAAAAAGCACTCTCCCAAACATGGAATAAATATTTCCCCCCCCCATTTTCACTGGACAGATGCCCATCTTTAAATAATTATCCGTCATCAGGGGAATGTACTGACACATTCTAATCAGCACACACATGGAGCCAGGTGTGGAGTGGATACCTGTACAAAAGTGAGGTTCTGTTAGGAAGGAGGAAAGCCCAATGACTGAGTGTAGCAAGGATACTAAGATAGGTCTATTCCAGGGAGAAATGGGACCCTTCTGATGATCATTCTTGGCTTGAGAATAAACTGACAGCTGAAGGATTCCTCGTAACTGACCTGAATCATAGACTGATGGGCCTCTTACCCTCCCTCAGTTCCCTCCACATATTTTCTCAGGAACTTTCCTGATACATTTCTTGCACATCTAGTCCTGTCTTGATATCTGCTTCTCAGAGGACCTAGGCTCAAACAATCACTAATCAACCAACTCAATAAACTCTTCTCCATCCTTATTATACCGGACGTCTCTGTAGCATTTGACAATGATGACCACACCCACATTCTTGAAACTTCATCCTGCATTTTCTTCTTCCTTCTTTCTTTCTTTCTCTTTCTTTCTTTTTTCTTTCTTTCTTTCTGTTTCTAATTTCTTTCTTTTTTCTTTCTTTCCTTCTTTCTTTCTTTTTCTGTCTTCTTTTTTCTTTCTTTTTCTTCTTTTTTCTTTCTCTTTCTCTTTCCCTTTTTCTTTCTCTTTCTTCTTTTTTCTTTCTCTTTCCTTTTTTCTTTCTTTTTCTTCTTTTTTCTTTCTCTTTCCCTTCCTTCCTCCCTCCCTTCCTCCCTCTCTCCCTTCCTTCCTTCCTTCCTTCCTTCCTCTTTCCTTTTCTTTTCTCTTTTCTTTTGAGATGGGGTCTCATTCTATCACCCAGGCTGGAGTGCAGTGGTGCAATTATAGCTCACTGAAGCCTCAAACTCCTGGGCTCAAGCGATCCTCCTACCTCAGCCTCCCAAATGCCTTCACATTCGTAATGCTACTATATCCTGACTCTTCCTAGCTCTCTAATAGCTTCACCTCCTAATCCAGGTTTCAGTTCTAGCCTTCTTGCTGGGAAACAATTTCCGATTGTTCTCTTATGCTTCTACATATCTTGCAAGCAGAAGCACTGACTGCCTTTGTTCCAAACTATCTTTTCAAGGATATTTGTATAGTGAACAGCCTTAGAAGATACAAAAAATGTTGCCCTCTAGATCAAATGTGCTTACCGTCCAGCATAATAAAGATTATGTCTTGTCTCCCTCCAGAATAAAGGGCAACTGTGCTTACTGCTTATTATAATAAAAGGTTCAGATTCCCCAAGCTCAGAGTTCCTCTCCTGTAATGCTACCCACTATGTGTGCAGGTGACACCTGACCTTCTTTGTATTGCTCTATGGGAATTGGTACTCAGGAAACCAGTATCAGAAAATACAAATACTCTGGCTATGCTGTCATTGTAATAAAGTCATTTGTCTCTGATCCAGCAGTCTCATGTCTCTTGCAAACATCTATGAAACTATGACAGGCTAACTTGTTAGCTTGCAAATAAAGTAAAATTTCACACCCCTCACAATTCTTGCCATCTTTTCTCGTCTCATCTCACACTACACTCTACTTAATCAACTCATGATTGGGAGAGGTTAAGAGTACAATGATCTATCCTCCAGCCTCTATGTTACTATAGCCTAGAGTGAAGAGGGGATGCCAGAATTCCACAAGCTTCTAGTAAGAAACCAATGCCTTTGTATTGGGGAAAGAGAAATAATCAGACTTTGGGGAGATTACTGGACACTGGCTCTGAACTGACCCTAATTCTTGGTGACCCAAAATATCACAATGGTCCACTAGTCAGACTAGAGGTTGGTGGAGGTCAGGTGATTGATGGGGTTTTAGATCAGGCCCAACTTGCAGTGGGCCCATTGGGTTCCCAAACCCACTATGTGGTCATTTCCCCATTTTCAGAATGCATACTTAGAAGAGGCATATTCTGCAACTGATAGAATCTTCACATTGTTTCCCTGATATTTGGAATGAGGGCTATTACATTAGCCCTCATTTGGAAAAGCCAAATGGACACCACTAGAACTGTCTCTGTCTACAAAAATAGTAAACCAAAAGCAATATTGCATTCCTGGAAGGACTGCAGAGATTCGTGCACTATCCAGAATGTGAAAGATTCATGGGTGTTGATTCCTGTTGCTTCCTTACTCAACACACCTATTTTGCCTGTCCAGAAGACAATTAGATCTTAGAGAATGACAGCGAAATAAATCAGGTGGTGAATCCAATTGCAGCTGCTTTTTCATATGTTTTTTTGTTGCTTGAGAAAATTAACACCTCCTCTGGTAACCTGGTATGCAGCTACTAATATAGTAAATGCTTTTCTGTATGCCTGTCAACAACGACCACCAGAAGCAGTTTGCTTTCGGCTGGCAAGGCCAGCAATACCCCTTCACTTCAGAGGATGTTGAGAATTTTTCCCCAAGTCCTAAGAATCTGCACTGTGATTTACCTACAGGGATCTGCCAGAGGTTCTAGAGTGTCTATTTGCTATTGCCACTGAACATACCATCACATCTGCTGGAGCATATGACCCAAGTGGCAGAGCAGCTTGCAGTGCAGCCTTGACCTGTTACCAAGCCTTCTCTTGTACCTCAGGGGTAAATCTATTCATTCTCATGTCCACAAGAAACTTTATTGCCTTTACCTTCTAGTTAATAACATATTGGTCTATAAAATTGATGATGCTGTCCTGACTAGACCTGGTGAGCAGGAAGTAGCAACTACTCTAAATAATGTGGTAAGGCATTTGTGTGCCAGAGGATAGGAAATAAATCCTACAAACATTCAGGGGTTTCCATCTCAGTGAAATTTCTTGGGGTCCAGTGGTGTGGGGGGATGTCAAAACATTCATTCTAATGTAAAGGATAAATTATTGCATCTAGCTCATCCTACTACCAAAAGAAACACCAAATCCAGGGGATTTTGGAGGCAACATAGACCTCATTGGGATGTGCTTCATTTACCAAGTGATAAAAAAAACTGCTAGTTTTGAGTGACACCATGAACAAGAAAAGGCTTGGCAACACATCAAGCTTGCAGGTGCAAGCTGCTCTGCCATTTCACCCATATACTCCAGCAGATCTGATGGGGTGTTCAATGTCAGTGGCAGATAGACATTCTGTTTGGAAACTCTGGCAGGCCCTTGTAGGTGAATCACAGTGTAGATCCTTAAGATTTGGAAGCAAACCTACCATCCTCTGCAGATAACTACACTCATTTTGAGAAATAGTTTTTGACTTGCGACAGGGCTTCAGTGGAGACTAAATGTTACCCATGGGTCACCATGTTACCAGGCAATCTGAGCTGCTAATTATAAATTAAGTGTTGTCTGACTTACCAAGCCACAAGGTTTGCTCATTAAGCACTCCATTGTCAAATAGAAGTGGTATGTATGAGATTGGGCTTAAGCAGGTCCTGAAGGTTCAAGTACATTGTAGGAGGAAGAGGTCAAAATACCCATGGCTCCTACTCTTTCTACATTACCTTCTCACTATTAGCCTGCACCTATGAGTGGTTCCTGCAACTAGTTGACTGAGGAAGAAACAACTTAGCCCTGGTTTACAGATGATTCTACAAAATATGCAGGCATCACTAGAAAGTGGCACTACAATCCCTTTCTGGGAAAGCCCTCAAAGACAGTAGGGAAGGGAAATCCTCTTAGTAAACAGAACTTTGAACAGTGCTCCTAGATATTCATTTTGCCTGGAAAGTAGAAATGGCCAGAGCTGAGTCTATAGGTTGACGGGCTGTGGCCAATGGCTTTGATGAATGACCAGGGACTTGGAGGAAATGTAATTGAAAAATTGATGAGTTCTGGGGAAGAGGTATATGGCTAGAACTCACTGAATAGGCAAAGAATGTGAAGATATCTGTGTCCTATGTGAATGCTCACTAAAGGGTGACCTCAGCAGTGGAGGATTGAATAATCAAGTGGCTAAGACTACCTGCTGTACAGATACCAGTCTGCCTCTTTCCCTAGCTACTCCTGTCATTGCTCAATGGGCTCATGAAAAAAGTAGCCATGGTGGCAGGGACCAAGGTAATGCATGGGCTCAGCAACATGAATTTCTACCCTCCAAGGCCCTCTTTGCTTCAGCCACTGCTCAATGCCCAATTGCCAGCAACAAGGACCAACACTGACTCTCTCATATGGTTCCATTCCCTGGAGTGATCAGGCAGCTACCTGGTGGCAAGCTGATTACACAGGACCACTTCCATTATGGAAGGGGCAGTGTCTTGTTCTTACTGGATCCATTTTACTGATCCACTAGCAAAATTTTTACTTCCCATTCCTGCATACACATTTAGGATTGTTATATCTTCTTGAAAAATTGACACATTTATCATTATGTAATGTCCCTTTTTATCCCTGAAAATATTCATTGTTTTGAATTCAGTTTTGTGTAAAATTAATATAGCTAGTTCAGCTTTCTTTTAGTTAGTGTCTGTATGGTATATCTTTCCCCCATCTTACTTTTAATCTATTTCTGTATATTTAAAGTTGATTTTTTTGTAGACAGCATATAATTTGGTCTTTCTTTTTTATCTAGTCTGATAATTTCTGCCTCTTAACTGGTACATTTAGACTATTCACATTTAACATGATTATTGATAGGTTTGGATTAAGTTATATCATCTTGCCATCTGTTTTCAATTTGTTCCATCTTTTCTTTGTTTCTTTTTTCTTCTTTCTCTCCCTTCTCATAGGTTAATGGACCATTTTCTGGAATTATTTTTTTGTGGTAAAATATATATAACATACAATTTGTTATTTTAACCATTTTAAATATACAAGTCAGTGGTATTAATCACATCCACAATGTTGTGCAACCATTACCATTAGCTGTTTCCAAAACTTTTTCACAATCTAAAACAGAAACCCTGCAACCATTAAGCAATAACTCCCCATTTCCACCCAGCCTGGGCAACATAGTGAGACTATGTCTCTAAAAATATTAAAAATAGTATTTTAATCAATAGTATTGATCCAGAAATTCCACTTCTAAGGTATATACCCAGAAGAACTGAAGGCAAGGTCTCACAGAGATATTTGTACAGCTGTTTCATAGCAGCATTATTCACAATAACCAAAAGTTGGAAGCAACCTAAGTGTCCATTTATAGATGAATAAATAAAGTGTTGTATTTCTATATAATGGAATATTACTTAGCCTTAAAAAGGAAGAAGATTCAGACACATGTTACAACATGAATGAACCTTGAAGACATTATGCTAAGTGAAACAAGCCAGTCGCAAGAAAAACAAATACTGTATGATTCCAGTTATATGAGGTGTCTAGAGTAGTTAAATTCACAGAGACAGAAAGTAAAAGGGAGGTTGCCAGGGGTATGGAGGGATGAAGAATTGGTTTTTAATGGGTATACAGTTTGCTTTGCAAGATGAAAAGAATTCTGAAGATCAGTTACACAATAATGTGAAAATACTTAACACTACTGAACTGTAAACTTAAAAATGTAAGATGGTAAATTTTGTATTATGTGTATTTTACCCTAATTTAAAAGTTTTTAAAATTTAAAAAATTCAGAGAAAAAGTATTAACTCCAAAGGAGACATACATATTATTTAGCCTTAAAAAAGAAGGAAGGAAATCTTGTCTTTTGCAACAAAATGAGTGAATCTCCCTTAACATACCAATGGACACTTAGGTTGATACCATATCTTGGCTATTGTGAAAAACGCTGCAATGAACATGGGATTACAGATATCTCTTCAATATACTGATTTCATTTCCTTTGGATATATACCCAGAAGTGGGATTGCTAGATCATATGGTAGTGGTATTTTTAATTTTTTGAGGAACCTACATAGTGCTTTTCATAATGGGTGTACAGCAACCTTTTTATGTAAATGGTCTAGCAGTATATAATTTAGGCTTTGCAGGCCATATGGTCTGTCACAACTACTTAACTCTGCCACTGTAGCATGAAGGCATACATAAATGATACATTAAGGAATTTCTGTGGTTGTGTTCTTTTCCTTCCTTTCTTTCACATCATAGCTCACTGTAACTTTGAACTCCTGGGCTCAGGTGATCTTCCCATCTCAGCCTCCCAAGTATCTAGGACTGCAGGCCCACAACACCATACCCAGCTAATGAGCATGGAAATGTTCTACTAGAACTTTGTTTATGGCCAGGCACAGTGGCACATGTCTGTAATCCCAGCTACTTGGGAAGCTGACACAAGAAGATCACTTCAGCACAGGAGTTTAAGACCAGCCTGGGTAACATAATGAGACCCCAATCTCTAAAGAAGACCCAAAAAACAAAACTTTGTTTAAGAATGCCAAAATTTGTATATCATAAAATATTCTTCTTGTGATTTTTCCCCAACCATTTAATAATGTAAAAACTATTCTTAAGTCACAAGCCATACAAAAACTGACACCAGGCCAGATTTGGTCTATAGACCACAGTTTGGGGTTTGCCTACCCCTGCTATAGATCAAAGAAAATTAATAAACTGTAGCTACTCCTGACAACATGGACAAATCTGACAAATATAATGCTGAGAGAAAGTAACCTGTGTTAGTTTCCTATTGCTGCTATAATAAATTACCAAAAACTGGCTGGGCACAGTGGCTCATGCCTGTAATCCCAGCACTTTGGGAGTCCGAGGTGGGAGGGTTGCTTGAGGCCAGGAGTTTGAGACCAGCTTGGCCAACATGACAAAACTCCATCTCTACTAAAATTACAAAAATTATCTGGGCATAGTGGTGCACACCTGTAATCCCAGCTACATAGGGTGGCTGAGGCATGAGAATCATTTGAACCTGGCAAGCGAAAGTTGCAATGAGCCAAGATCATGCCACTGCTCTCCAGTCTTGGTGACAGAGTGAGATGGTCTCAAAAATAATAACTAACTAAATAAATAAATAACCACAAACTAAGTATTTAATACAAATTTATTATCTTACATCTCTGGAGATCAGAAGTCTAACACTGATCTCACTGGACTGAAATCAAGGTGTTGGTAGGGCTATGTTCCTTCTGGAGTCTCTAGGGAAGAATATGTTTTCTTTTTTTGTTTGTTTCTTTTTTTTATTATACTTTAAGTTCTAGGGTACATGTGCACAACGTGCAAGTTTGTTACATATGTATACATGCGACATGTTGGTGTGCTGCACCCATTAACTGGTCATTTACATTAGGTATATCTCCTAATGCTATCCCTCCCCCCTCCCCCAACCCCACAACAGGCCCCAGCGTGTGATGTTCCTCTTCCTGTGTCCAAGTGTTCTCATTGTTCAGTTCCCACCTATGAGTGAGAACATGCGGTGTTTGGTTTTTTGTCCTTGCAATAGTTTGCTGAGAATGATGGTTTCCAGCTTCATCCATGTCCCTACAAAGGACATGAAGTCATCCTTTTTTATGGCTGCATAGTATTCCATGGTGTATATGTGCCACATTTTCTTAATCCAGTATGTTTTCTTGGCTTCAGCTTCTAGAGGTCTTCTGCATTCCTTGGATTGTGGCCCCCTTCCTCCTTCTTCAAAGCCAACAAAGCTGTACTGAATCTTTCTTGTGCTACCATCTCTATGGTTCTCCCTCTTCTGCTTCCTTCTTTCACTTTTAAGGACCCTTGTGATTACATTGAGCCCACCCAGATAATCCAAAATAATCTTCCTATCTTAAGGTCAACTGAATAGCAGCCTTAATTCCACCTGCTATCTCAATTCCCATTTGTCAGGTAACCAAACATTGTCACAAGTTCCAAGGATTAAAATGTAGACATTTAAGGGGCCATTATTCTGCCTACCATACAATCCAAACCCACAATGACATATGCTGTAAGATTCCAAGATAAAAAATAAAAACTTGCTGTAATGTTCAAAAATGCTCCTTACTGGTGGTAAGACTCTAAAGAACAAAAAAGAAGTGATAACCATAAATTTTAGGATAGTTGTTACTTTGGGGTAAAGCAGAAGATGAAGTGATTGAGAGGAGACACAGGGGAAGCATCTGAGTGCTGGTAATGTTCTATTTCTTGACCTGTGTGGTGATTACAAAGGTGTTTGCTTTATGATAATTCATTGATATATCAATTTATGTTCTGTGATCACCTGTATACACATGACTTTTCACAATAAAAAATTTTTAATGTAAAAGAAAGAAAGAAAAAGAAGACTCCAAATTGGGAATCACTAAGCAGTGTGTGGTGGAAGAGTTTGTGATCAAACACTGTATACATTAATACAACTTTCAGTCAGCATTTTAGTGCTTCAAATTTTAATATTAGTAGAATACCAGGGATCCCATGATATTTGGGAAGGTCTCCAAAATTACAGGAATCAAGACAAACAGAAAAGGAGAATCCAGAGGAAATTTTCATACAATATGGGGAATAGAAAAAAATTTAAACCATAAATGCCAAAACCTCTAATTGCTATCCCAGATAAATGAGAGAAGATTCTGCATACATGCTTTAAAATGGGAACAGAGAATAAGAGCTTGTAAAAAGTAAAATACAAGAGACTTCAAAAAGTTCATGAAGGCCAGGTGCAGTGGCTCACATCTGTAATCCCAGCATTTTGGGAGGCCAAGGTGGGAGAATTGCTTGACCCTAGGAGTTTGAGACTCACTTAGGCAATATAGGGAGACCTCGCCTCCATACACACACACACACACACAAAATAACAATAATAAAAAAATTAGCCAGGTGTGGCAGCATGTGCCTGTGGTCCCAGCTACTTTGGAGGCTGAGGTAGGAAGATTGCTTAAACCCAGGAAATCGATGCTGCAGTGAGCTGTAATCATGCCACTGTACTCTAGCTTGGGTGACAGACAAAGAACTTGTCTCAAAAAAACAAAGTTCATGGAAAAACAAAATTAAGAGATAAAAATAATAAATGTAAACTTTATTTCTCACTTAAGCTCCATCAATGTCAAGACACTTTTGTAAGTGATGATACCAGCTTTTTAACCCATCCCTAAAGAACTGAGGGTCCTGGGAATTTAGGCATGTCAATGCAGTCTTTTGTACATTACTAGCTGAAGAAAATGGGTGCTCTTTAAAGATTTTTTTTAAATTAGGAAACAAAATGAGGTCAAAAAGAGCCAAATCAAGGCTGTAAGGTGGATGTCTAATGATTTCCCATCAAAACTCTTGCAAAATTGCCCTTGATTGTTGAGAAGAATGAGCAGGAGTATCATTGTGGTAGAGAAAAACTCTCCGGTGAAGTTTTCTCAGGTATTTTTCTGCTAAAGGTTTGGCTAATTTTCTCAAAACACTCTTGTAATAAGCAGATGTTAGCATTTTCAGCCCTCCAGAAAGTCAACAAGCAAAATTCCTTGAGAATTAAAAAACAAAAAACTGTTGCTATGACCTTTGCTCTTGATCAGGCTGCTTTTGCTTTGACTGGACCACTTCCACCTCTTAGTGCCCATTGCTTTGATTGTGCTTTGTCTTCAGGATTGTACTAGTAAAGCCATGTTTCATCACCTGTTACAATTCTTCAAATGCTTCAGGATCTTGATCCCACTTTAAAATTTCAATTGAAAGCTCTGCTCTTGTCTGCAGCTGACCTAGGCACAACAGTTTTGGTACCCATCAAGTGGAAAGCTTGTTCAACACTATTTTTTCAGCCAGAATTGTGTAAACTAAACCAATTGAGATAGCTACAGTGTTGGCTATTGTTTGTGCTGTTAATCGTCTGTTCTCTTCAATTAAGGCACTAACTAGGTTAATTTTTTCCTCACAAATTGGTAAGGACGGTCTGCCATTACAGGCTTCATCTTCAATAGCATCTCATCTCTTCTTTAAAAGAGTTATCAATTTGTAAGAGAAACACATCCCATGCTCATGGATGGGTAGAATCAGTATCGTGAAAATGACCACACTGCCAAAAGCAATCTCCAAATTCAATGCAATTCCCCTCAAAATACCACCATCATTCTTCACAGAACTAGAAAAACCAATTCCAAAATTCGTATGGAACCAAAAAAGAAGAGCCCACATAGTCAAAGCAAGACTAAGCCAAAAGAACAAATCTGGAGGCATCACATTACCCAACTTCAAACTATGCTATAAGGCTGTAGTCACCAAAACAGCATGATACTGGTATAAAAATAACCACATAGACCAATGGAACAGAATAGGAAACCCAGAAATAAAGTCAAACACTTACAGCCAACTGATCTTTGACAAAGCAAACAAAAACATAAAGTGGGGAAAGGACACCCTATTCAACAAATGGTGCTGGGGTAATTGGCAAGCCACATGTAGAAGAATGAAACTTGATCCTCATCTTTCACATTATACAAAAATCAACTCAAGATGGATCAAGGACTTAAATCTATGACCTGAAACCATAAATATTCTAGAAGATAACCTCAGAAAAACCCTTCTGGACATTGGCTTAGGCAAACACTTCATGACCAAGAACCCAAAAGCAAATGCAACAAAAACAAAGACAAATAGATGGGATTTAATTAACTGAAAAGGTTCCACATGGCAAAAGAAACAATCAGCAGAGTAAACAGACAACAGAGTGGGAGAAAATCTTCAAAATTTATGTATCTGACAAAGGACTAATATCCAGAATCTACAAGGAACTCAAATAAATCAGCAAGAAAAAACAAACGACCCCATTAAAACATGGGCTAAGGACATGAATAGACAATTCTCAAAAGAAAATATGCAAATGGCCAACAAGCATATGAAAAAAATGCTCAATATCACTAATAAACAGGGAAATGCAAATCGAAACCACAGTGCGATATCACCTTACTCCTGCAAGAATGGCCATAATAAAAAAAGTAAAAAATAACAGATGTTTGCGGGGATGCTGTAAAAAGAGATCACTTTTACACTACTGGTGGGAATGTAAACTAGTACAACCACTATGGAAAACAGTGTAGAGATTCCTTTAAGAACTAAAAGTAGAACTACCATTTGATCCAGCAATGCCACTACTGGGTATCTAACTAGAAGAAAAGAAGTCTTTATACAAAAAAGATACTTGCACATGCATGTTTATAGCAGCAAAATTTGCAATTGCAGAAATATGGAACCAGCCCAAATGTCCATGAATCAACAAAGGGATAAAGAAATTTTGTGTATATATATATATATATATATATACACACACACACACACACACATACATACATATACGTGTATATGTGTATACTGAGTAGTATTTCATGGTATATATACACACAAATATATAAACATATATATACATATGTATATACACACACATATACATATGTATATATACATATATACATATGTATATATACACAGGTATATATACACATATATACCTGTGTATATATACACATATACACATATATACCTATGTATATATACACATATATACCTATGTATATATACACACATGTACATATGTATATATACACATATACACACATATACACATATGTATATATGTGCATATATACACACATATGTATATATACACACATATACATATATACACATATATACATATACACATATATGTATAAATGTATATGTGTGTATATACACATATACATATATACACACATATATACATGTATGTATATATGTATATATACACATATATAGTGTGTGTATATATATATACCATGAAATACTACTCAGCCATAAGAAGGATCAAAATAATGGCATTCACAGCAACCTAGATGGAACTGGAGACCATTATTCTTTTTTTTTTTTTTTTTTTTTGAGGTGGAGTCTCACTCTGTTGCCAGGCTGGAGTACAGTGGTGTGATCTCAGCTCACTGCAACCTCCGCCTCCTGGGTTCAAGTGATTCTCCTGCCTCAGCCTCCCGAGCAGCTGGGACTACAGGCACATGCCACCACACCCAGCTAATTTTTGTATTTTTAGTAGACATGGGGTCTACTGAACCATGTTGACCAGGATGGTCTCGATCTCTTCACCTCGTGATCCACCCACCTTGGCCTCCCAAAGTGCTGGGATTACAGGCGTAAGCCACTGCGCCTGGCCTGGAGACCATTATTCTAAGTGAAGTAACTCAGGAATGGAAATCTAAACATTGCATGTTCTCACGCATAAGTGGGAGCTAAGCTATGAGAATGCAAAGGCATAAGAATACAATTGACTTTGGGGACTTGGGGGAAGGGTGGCAGGGGTGAGGGATAAAAGACTACAAATTGGGTACAGTGTATACTGCTCGGGTGAGGGGTGCACCAAAATCTCAGAAATCACCACTAAAGAACTTATTTATGTAACTAAACACCATCTGTTCCCCCAAAACCTATGGAAATGAAAAATAAAAATAAGTAAAAGAGTTATCAATTTGTAAACTGCTGATTTATTTGGAGTATTGTCCCCATAAACTAGTTCTAGGGTACACATGCAAAATGTGCAGGTTTGTTACACAGGCATACATGTGCCATGTTGGTTTGCTGAATCCATCAACTCGTCATTTACATTACGTATTTCTACTAATGCTATCTCTTCCCCAGTCCCCCACCCCCTGACAGGTCCCAGTGTGTGATGTTCCCTGCCCTGTGTCCAAGTGTTCTCATTGTTCAGTTCCCACCTACGAGTGAGAACATGTGGTGTTTGGTTTTCTGTCCTTGTGATAGTTTGCTGAGAATGATGGTTTCCAGCTTCATACATATCCCTGCAAAGGACATGAACTCATCCTTTTTTGTGGCTGCATAGTATTCCATGGTGTATATGTGCCACATTTTCTTAATCCAGTCTATAATTGATGGACATTTGGGTTGGTTCCAAGTCTTTGCTATTGTGAATAGTGCCGCAATAAACATATGTGTGCATGTGTCTTTATAGCAGCATGATTTATAATCCTTGGGGTATATACCCAGTAATGGGATGGCTGGGTCAAATGGTATTTCTAGTTCTAGATCCTTCAGGAATTGCCACACTGTCTTCCACAATGGTTGAACTAATTTACACTCCCACCAACAGTGTAAAAGTGTTCCTGTTTCTCCACATCCTCTCCAGCACCTGTTGTTTCCTGGCTTAAATGATTGTCATTCCAACTGGCATGAGATGGTATCTCACTGTGGCTTTGATTTGCATTTCTCTGATGACCAGTGATGATGAGCATTTTTTCATGTGTCTTTTGGCTGCATAAATGTCTTCTTTTGAGAAGTGTCTGTTCATATCCTTTGCCCACTTTTTGATGGGGTTGTTTGTTTTTTTCTTGTAAATTTGTTTAAGTTCTTTGTAGATTTGGGGTAATAGCCCTTTGTCAGATGGGTAAATTGCAAAGATTTTCTCCCATTCTGTAGGTTGCACGTTCACTCTGATGATAGTTTCTTTTGTCGTGCAGAAGCTCTTTAGTTTAATTAGATCCCATTTGTCAATTTTTGCTTTTGTTGCCATTGCTTTTGGTGTTTTAGTCATGAAGTCCTTGCCCATGCCTATGTCCTGAATGGTATTGCCTAGGTTTTATTCTAGGGTTTTTATGGTTTTAGGTCTAACATTTAAGTTTTAATCCATCTTGAATTAATTTTTGTATAAGGTGTAAGGAAGGGATCCAGTTTCAGCTTTCTCCATATGGCTAGCCAGTTTTCCCAACACCATTTATTAAATAGGGAATCCTTTCCGCATTTCTTGTTTTTGTCAGGTTTGTCAAAGATCAGATGGTTGTAGATGTGTGATATTATTTCTGAGGGCTCTGTTCTGTTCTATTGGTCTATATATCTGTTTTGGTAGCAGTACCATGCTGTTTTGGTTACTGTAGTATAGTTTGAAGTCAGGTAGCGTGATGCCTCCAGCTTTGTTCTTTTGGCTTAAGATTGTCTTGGCAATGTGGGCTCTTTTTTTGGTTCCATATGAACTTGTCATCTTTTAGAGCAAGTCCTCCCACCTTCTTCTTCTTCATGAGAGAATCTTGGCCATTCTTGGCTCTTTGCACTTCCATATACATTTTAGAATGAGTTTATCAGTTTCCACAAATATCCTGTTGGTGTTTTGATTGGGATTGCACTGAATCTATAGACCAATTTGGAGTGTATTGACATCTTTATAAATTCGACTCTTCCAATCTGAAGACATAGAATAGTCCTCCTTTTGGCTAAATTTTTCAATAAAATTTTATTATTTTCCTCAGAGAGATCATGTATATCTTTTATCAGATTTATTCTGATGTACTTTAAGTAATTTAGATATTATCATAAATTGGAATTTAAAATTTATTTTTTGTATTCATGCTATTTAGAAATAAAATTGATTTCTGTATACTGACTATGAAACAACTCTGCTAAATACTTTCACTAATTCCTATAATTTCTCCATAGATTTCATTTGGCTTTTATATTGACACAATCAAGTCATTCACAAATAATGAGAGATTATACTCCTTTATTTTTCAATTATTTGCTTTCCGTGTATTTTTTCTTGCCATACTGTGCAGTCTAGGTGCTCGAGTACAATGCTGAATACAAGTGGTGAGAGCAGACATCCTGGTTTTATTCCTGATCTTAAATCAAATCCTCTCAACATTTCTCCACAAAATATGATGTAAGTTCTTTGTAGAAACTTTTTTCGTATAGATTGCACTTTTTAAATTTTTGTGGCTACACAGTAGGTATATATACTTATGGGATACATGAGACACTTTGATAGAGGCATGCAATGCATAATAATCACATCATGGAAAATGGGGTATCAGTCCCCTCAAGCATTTATCCTTTGTGTTAGTAACAATCCAATTATACTCTCTTAGTTATTTTAAAATGTACAACTAAGTTATTATTGGCTATAGTGTCCCTATTTGTGCTATCGAGTAGTAGCTATTATTCACTGTTTCCAACTATTTTTGCATAACCATTACCATCTCTACCTCTCCCTCTTGACCCCCACTACCCTTTCCAGCCTATGGTAACCATCCTTCTACTCTCTGTGTCCAGGAGTTAAATTGTTTCGATTTTTGGATATGACAAATAAGTGACAACATGAGATGTTTGTCTTTCTGTGCCTGACTTATTTCACTTAATATAATGAACTCCAGTTCTATCCACGTTGATGCAAACGACGAGATCTCATTCCTTTTTATGGCTGAATAGTACTCCATTATGTATGAGTGCCACATTTTCTTTATCCATTCATCTGTTGATGGACTCTTGGGTTGCTCCCAAATCTTGGCTATCGTGAATAATGCTGCAACAAACATGGGAGTGCAGATATCTTTTCAATATACTGATTTCCCTTCTTATGGGCATATACCTAGCAGTGGGGTTGCTGGATCATACGGGAGTTCTATTTTTAGTTGTTTGAGGAAGCTCCAAACTGCTCTCCATGGTGGTTATACTGATTTACATTCCCACAAAAAATGTACAAGGGTTCCCTTTTCACCATACCCTTCCCAGTATTTGTTACTGCCTGTCTTTTAAATAAAAGCCATTTAAACTAGGGTGAGATGATATCGTAGTTTTGATTTGCATTTATCTGAGGATCAATGATGGTTTACTATTTGTATGTCTTCTTTTGAGAAATGTCTATCCAGATCTTTTGTCCAGTTTTTCATTGGATTATTAGACTTTTTCCCTATAGAGTTTTGCTCTACAGAGTTTGAGCTCCTTGTATGCTCTAATTATAAGAGTATATAACTCACACACTTTTCCTTCTCAGATCGGTAGTTTGCAGATATTTTCTCCCATTCTGCAGGGTGTCTCTTCACTTTGTTGGTTTTTTCCTTTGCTGTGCAGAAGCTTTTTAACTTGATGTGATCCCATTTATTCATTTATGCTTTGGTTGCCTGTGCTTCTGAGGTATTACTCAAGAAACCTTTGCCCACTCCAATGTCCTGGAGAGTTTCCTCCATGTTTTCTTTTAGTAGTTTCATAGTGTGGGGTCTTAGATTTAAGTGTTTAATCCATTTTGATTTGACTTTTGTATATGGTGAGACATACTGGTCGAGTTTCATTCCTCTGCATATTGATACCCAGTTTTTGCCGCACCATTTACTGAAGAGACTGTCTTTTCCCCAGTGTATGTTCTTGGAAGCTTTGTCAAAAATGATTTCACTGTAGGTGTGTGGATTTGTCTCTGGGTTCTCTATTCAGTTCCATTGGTCTATGTGTCTGCTTTTATGCCAGTACCATGCTGTTTTGGTGACTATAGCTCTGTAGTACAATCTGAAGTCAGGTAATGTGATTCCTCCAGTTTCTTTCCTCTTGCTTAGGATAGCTTTGGCTATTCCGGGTGTTTTGTGGTTCCATATAATTTTTAGGATTGTTTTTTCTATTTCTGTGGAGAATGTCTTTGGCATTTTGATAGAGATTGCATTGAATCTGTAGATTGCTTTGAGTAGTATGGACATTTTAACAATATTGATTCTTCCAAACCATCAACATGAAATATTTTTCCATTTTTTTGTGTTCTCTTCAATTTGTTTCATAAGTGTTTTATTGTTATTATACAGATTTTTCACTTCTTTGGTTAATTCCTAGGTATTTAATTTTATTCGTGGCTATTGTGAATGGGATTACTTTGTTGATTTCTTCTTCAGATTGTTTGCTGTTGGCATATAGAACTGCTACTGATTTTTGTATGTTGATTTAGTATCCTGCAACTTTACTGAATTTGTTTATCAGTTCTAATAGTTTTCTGAAGGAGTCTAGGTTTTTCCAAATATAAGATCATATCATCTGCAAACAAGGATAATTTGACTTCTTCCTTTCCAATTTCTATGCCCTTTATTTCTTTCTCCTGTCTGATTGCTCTAGCTAAGACTTCAAGTACTGTGTTGAATAACAGAGGTGAAAGTGGGCACCATCTTTGTCATGTTCCAGATCTTGGAGGAAAGGCTTTCAGCTTTTCCCCATTCAGTATGATACTAGCTGTAGATCTCTCATATATGGCTTTTATTATATTGAGGTATGTTCCTTCTATATCCAGTTTTTTTAGGGTTTTTACCATGAAGGGATGTTTAATTTTATCAAATGCTTTTTAAGCATCAGTTAAAAAGATCATATAGTTTCAGGCTGGGCACGGTGGTGCACACCTGTAATCCCAGCACTTTGGGAGGGCAGGGAGGGTGGATCACTTGAGGACAGGAGTTTGAGACCAGCCTGGCCAACATGGTGAAATCCTGTCTAGACTAAAAATACAAAAAAAATAGCCAGGTGTGGTGGCACACATCTGTTATCCCAGCTACTCAGGAGGCTGAGGCAGGAGAATCACTTGAATTTGGGAGATGGAGGTTGCAGTGAGCCGAGATCATCCCACAGCACTCCAGCCTGGGAGTCAGAGCAAGACTCTGTTTTAAAAAAAATCATATAGTTTTTGTCCTTCATTCTGTTGATATGATGTATCACATTGATTTGCATATGTTGAACCGTTCTTGCATTCCAGGGATAAATCCCACTTGGTCATGATGAATGATCTTTTTAACGAATTGTTGAATTCAGTTTGCTAGTATTTTGTAGATGATTTTTGCATCAATATTCATTAGAGAAATTGGCCTGTAGTTTTCTTTTTTTGATGTGTCTTTGTCTGGTTTTGGTATCAGGGTAATACTGGCCTCATAGAATTAGTTTGAAAGTATTCCCTCCTCCTCCATTTTTTGGAATAGTTTGAATGGATTGATATTAGTTCTTCTTTAAGTGTTTGGTAGAATTCAGCAGCGAAGCCATCAGGTCCTGGGCTTTTCTTTACTGGGAGACTTTTTATTACAGCTTTGATCTCATTGCTTGTTATTGGTCTGTTCAGGTTTTGGATTTCTTCATGGTTCAATCCTGGTAGGTTGTATGTGTCTAGGAATTTGTCTATTTCTTCTAGATTTTCCAATTGATTGGCAAATAGTTACTCATGGCTGTTAATAATTCTTTGAATTTCTGCAGTATCAGTTGTAATGTCTACTTTTTCATCTCTGATTTTATGTATTTGGGTCTTCTCTCTTTTTTCTTTATTAGTTTGGCTAAAGGTTTGTCAAAAGAAAAACCAACTTTTTCTTTTGTTGATCTTTTTTGTTATTTTCTTCATTTCAAATTCATTTATTTCTGCCTCTTTTTTTTATTCTTTTTTTTCTTTTGTCTCCTCTGACTTTTTCTTTTGTCTCCTCTGACTGTGTATTTTCAAATATCCTGTCTTCAAGCTCACTAATTCTTTCTTCTGATTGACCAATTCTGCTATTAAGAGATTTTGATTCATTCTTCAGTATGTCTATTGCATTTTCAACTCTAGAATTTCTTCATTCTTTTTAATTTCAATCTTTTTGTTAAATTTATTTGATAGAATTCTGATTCCTTATCTGTGTTATCTTGAATTTCTTTGAGTTTTCTCAAAACAACTATTTTGGCTTCTCTGTCTGAAAGGTCACATTTCTCTGTTTCTCCAGGATTGGTCCTTTAATTTGTTTGGTGAGGTCATGTCTTCCTGGATGATCTCGGTGCTTGTAGATGTCCGTCAGTGTCTGGACATTGAAAAGTTGGGTATTTTTTTTTTGACAGGGTCTCAGTCTGCCATCCTGGCTGGAGTGCAGTGGCATGATCTTGGGTCACTGCAACCTCTGCCTCCCGGGTTCAAGTGATTCTCCTGCCCCAGCCTCCCGAGTAGCTGGGATTACAGGCATGAGTCACCATGCTCGACTAATTTTGTATTTTTAGTAAAGACGGGGTTTCTCCATGTTGGTCAGACTGGTCTTGAACTCCCAACCTCAGGTGATCCGCTGGCCTCAGCCTCCCAAAGTGCTGGGATTACAGGCGTGAGCCTCCACGCCGGACCAAAGTTAGGTATTTATTGTAGTGTAAGACCCAGAAGGCCTCTTTGGTTGCTTCCAAGAAGAGCCTCACCTCTTGCAGAAGACGAGCAGACACAACTGAGGAGCACCACATCAACATAATTTGATAGCAAATGACACAGAACTCCAGAGATGATGGCACCTTCAAGCAACACAGGCCTGTTATGCTAAGGTCAGGGCCCTGTTTGGAGAAACCCGGTCACCTGAACTATGGGATGGGGATGGCTGGATGGAGTGTGAAAAGTGAGCCTTCCTGTCCTAGCAAGAGCTACCCCGGGCCCCATGCTGGTAGGTGCTACACAGCCCTGGGTCCCACAAAGCCATGGGTGCCTCCCTCAGGGGCTGCCCCATATGCTTTCTGTCACCTCGCTGGGTGATGCTGAGCCGGATAAAGGGAGAACAGAGATTATACGCCAAGCAAGAGATAGCCTGTACAGGCAGGAGACAGGGAAATACCCCGGGAATGGACTTTAAGAGGCTGGATCAAGGGACTGGAATATATGACTAGATAAGCAAGTCTACTCGACTACGGGCACTTTCTGGTATCGTGAGATTTAACACCCTTGCAAATGTGTTTTGCAGTTTTAGGAGGCTCAGCTCTAAGCACGAACTCCATGGAGCCCACCTGCCTTGTTCGTGACCTGCAGCTGACACTTACCAGCCAAACGAATGACCTTGAGCAAGCCTTGAACCTCTCTGTGCCCACTTCTCCACCTGTAAGAAGGTGGCAATAGCAGGCACTTCCACCTAAAACTGTCCCGAGTATGAGTTAACATGTAGCGATAAGGCCCAGAAGAGAGCCAGGTACATAGTGAATGATGCATAAGTTGAGTTTCATGGATCCTGCCAAATTACCCTCCCAAGTGGCCACCCTCCCCCTTTCCCCCAGCAAGTGAGCAAATGCACTGGTTTGCTCAGGACCTCTCCTACCCCCAGAATGGTTAAGCTCTCTAAGAGTCACAAACCTGCCTTGTGTAAATTGAGTTTTGATTTTAGTTTGCACCTTTAGGGTGAGTGATGGAGAGCATCTTTGGGGTATCCTAGACCATTGGTTGGACTTCCGGCTTCGTTGAATAAATGACAGTGGGGTGGGGGAGGCTGGGAGAGGTGGGAAAACTCTGGCCTGCCAAACCACCATACCCATATGCCAATCAACCCTTGTGGGCACACAGCCACGTGCCGATTTGATCACCTATTCTAAGAAAAAGAAAAAAAAAACATCCAAATTGGAAAGTAAGAAGCTCAATTATCTCTGCCTGCAGATGACATGATCTCACATGGAAAAAAACCCTAGCATACACTGCACCAAAAAACGTTCAAAGCCAATAGACAAAGTCAGCAAAATTGCAGAATGGAAAAGCAACATGCGAAAATCACTGGCATTTCTATGCCCTAACAACAAACTATCCAAAAAAGACACGCGGGAAACCAACGTATTTAGAATACCAGGAAAAGAACAAAACCCTTCGGAATACATTTATCCAGGGAGGTGAAAGGTGTGCATAATGAAACCGACCAAACACTGATGAAAGACTCAGAAGACAAATAAATGGGGACACATCCCATGCTCACGGTCGGGAAGACGGTTAACACGTCCGTGCTACCCAAAGCCGTTATAGGTTCAACGCGGTAAGTCCCTAGGAAAATGACACGGGGTTTTTCGCAGCACTAGCAGAAACAACCCTGAAACTTCTGCTTCTTGACTGTGGGCCTCCCTGTCCATGTTCCTATCAGGTGCTACCTCTTAGTGTGGAACACAGGCTTGAAGCTCCTCTGTGCGTCGGGTGATTGGCGTGCATCATGACATATACTCTCCCAAGCTGATGAGCTGGGGGTGGCTCTCCCATTGACCCCTGCCTTACAGATGGGACACTGGGGCTCAGAGATGTGGCTCTCATTGGAAAGTAGGTGCCTGGCCAGAGGCGACAGGACAGGAAGAAAGAGATGGATGGAGAGCTCCAATGCACCCTGGCCTCAAGACCCGACCTGAGCGCAGCCACCCAGTCAAATGACAGGCGTCGGGGCAAACCAAGAGCCCGTGTCCCGATTGGTTAAAGCCCAGAGGCCCCGCCAAACAAAGGGAGCGCTGGTTGGCAGAGGGTGGACCAATGAGAAGGCATGGTGCAGGCTTCCCGGGTGCACAGAAGCCACCGATGTCAGGGACATCTCCTACTGCCGCCTAGGGAGAGGACGGCGGTGACCTGCAGGCCTTGCTGTTCCTCGCGTGGCCCCTTTGGCTGGGCTTGGCTGGGCTTGGCTGGGCTTGGCTGGGCTTGGCTCTTCCCTCCCACCGCTACCAGAACGACCGTCTCCCCACAGCCCAGGCTGCCTGGACTGGCGCCATGAGCTCCCCAGACGAGGTGTCCGTTTGGGGGGCCGGTTTTGGGCCAGAGGGTGGCGAGCAGGTTGGCGCTGGCACGGCCACTTCAGGAGCCCATTGGGGCCACGGGAATGACCACGATCTCGATTTGGGGGTGCTGCACAGCAGCAAGGGCGAGGGCGAGGGCAAGAGCGGGTTCACAGATCCCGAGGGCTTCAGCTTCGAGTCTGAGAGCAAATTGACAGAGCAGGGAAGGGTGGTGCTCTGGGGCTGGGAAGGCCGGCCTGACACCCCAGTCGTCAACCAAGGGGACTGTGTGGACTACTCGTCCTACCTGGCTGACGAGCAGCTGCCATCGTGCCGCCGCCCAGCGTCTGCCAAAGGGTCCGCTGACATCTGGGCGGACCTGGAGGTCGATCCCAGTGGGAGAGGCGCCCTGGGCCCCACCCCTGGAGAATGGGAGCAGGCCTCTGCAGGCCCTCTCCACCTCAGTGGTCCTGGGCCAGGCCGGGCCTGGAAGAACCCGGAAAAGCGGCTCGAAGAGCAGATTGAGCGGCCACGTGGATCCCCAGCAGCCCTCCGCGAAAGGCCCTGCGGGGCACGACTCCGATTCCCCAGATGAGAGCAGCGACTTACCGCTGATGAGGGTGGGCATTCGCCGCAACGAAGGAAGCCAGGCCAAGCCCGGCAGCCCCAAGAAGACAGCAGACACATCCAGACAGGCAAGCTTCCACTGCAAGGAGAGTTACCTGCCCTTTTCCTGACCTCTGCTCCCCGCGGACTCACTCCAGTCGTAGAGAGGCCGGCTATGGGAGAGCTGGAGGACTCTCGCCAGAAGAAAATGCAGAGCAGGGCCTGGGGAAAGGTGGAGTTCAGGCCCAGCTGCTCAGGAGCTGTCGCTGCAGGGGCCCTGCCCCGGGGCCCTTCGAGGAGGAAGATAGCCCAGGAGAAGAAGTCCCTACGGGGTGCCTCTCAACTGGCCCCGGGAAGAGCCTTTCCTGCCTGCGGAGAGAGGCTCTCAGCCACTCCCCCAGAACCGGCCACCTTCCCGCTATTGTCTGGTGTGCGGCCGCAGGGGATGTCCACGAAACCCTAAAAGCCTAAGCACAGCAGCCCTGGGAAGAAACCAGCAGGAAGGAAGACCAGGGAGTCCCAGGCTGCGGCCAGAGAAGATAATGACCCAAATAGAGATGAGGTCCCAAGGGCCCACGGAAGTAGGCCTTGGGAGTTCTTGCTCTCCTCTCCCTTTTCACCCTCCTACTCCTCTGGTCTCCCCCAACGCCTCCTCTCTTCCAGCACACGCCTGTTTAGCCATGCCCCCTCTGTCCCTTGCTCCAGGGTTGTCATCGGGAGCCCAGGGACACTAGAATGCCCGATCGGGGTCTTCGTCGTAGGGGCACACGTTAAGGGGACCACTTGGTATGTGACCGGCATGCCTCCGGACACTCGGCAGGGGCCCTGCTTCCTCCTCCATGGAGGAGCTGGGACGGAAGGCAGGGCTGGCAGCTGGTTTGGATGGGGTGAGCTCTTAAAGTGTGGGCTGCCAAGCTGGGGCACCTAGGCTCATCAACTTCCTGATTCCTCCTTCCTTAGCTGTTGCCTGAGCCACCTGGCAGGCGGCCCAGGCTATCTCAGTATCCCCAGTGTTTTCCCTGGCTGGCCTCTGCCTCCTGGCCTGGGGCTGACTAAGGGAGAAAGTGCTAATGAGATTAGGCTACGGAGTCTCCATCTTACCACAATCCCTCCCAACATGTACTCACCACCCACCCCCACCGCCAGCCTGACTCAGAAATTTCTGTTTTAGCTTCCCACCCACAGGCCAGGGCTGCCTCGCCTGTCTGTGCGTCATGGAGAATTCAGCAGTGGCGACCCCAACATCAGAACTCTCCAAATTCTGGGAAGTTCAGAGCCCTCGGCCTGCAGCCTGGGAGGCCTCGTGCCCAGATGCCATGCACCTTCCTGTGAGTCTTGCGGGTTTGATAGGAGTGGAGGGGAGAGGGGTCGGGAGGGAAACCTCTGGCTCTGTCGCTTCTGGGGGGCTCAGCCTTGTTCCCAGGCTTCACTGCCCACCCAGGCAGCTGCACTACCAAAAACGGGGTATCCACAGGGCTGGCTTTAAGCCACATCATCCTAAGTGGGGTTTGTGTGGTGGGGGGCGATTTGGAGCAGCGCCCCACACTCCAGCTCTGGAAGGAGACTTTCGGTGGTAATGAGCCCTTTTCTGTTAAGTCCTGCTCAGCCACACTGGCCCTCCCAGGGCCTGGCTGTGGCTGCGGCGCTGCTGGAGTCCAACCCGGAGTCACAACGCTAGGGGGCCACAGGTGCAGATGGGTTCACACTGGGGAACAGGGAAGACAGTCCCAGAGGGAGGGTCGGAGTTGCTGGGCAGAGCAGGGGCAACGTGTTGCCAGCAGAGGGTGATGGTGCCTCACTTTAGACCCTTCTAGGCCTTTTCCACCTCACTGGGAGGCTTGGAAGCTGGATTTTGTGTTCTCTTTCAGGTGACCAGCAGCCACCTGTCCATCCCCCAAGACCGGAAAGGCAGCAGCAGCCCCTGGGAGCCCAGGGCTGTCCTCCGGTAATGCTTTGTGTGGCTCTTAGAAATAGAGGTCCACACTAGATGGTGGGATCCGTGTCCAGGTTAAACTGACTTCTGTGTCCCCCCACCCCCCGCCTCCACCTTCCGCACCCCATGGAGAGAGGGTGCCTCCTTTCTATTGAGGGTTTTGTGCCAACCCACCTCACCACTGGGCTGCAGGCTATGGGGGCTGTAAGGGCTGGGGGAGAGAGGGAGGCCGGGGACAGAGCAGGCCAGAATTGACTAACCATTTTTCTTCCTCTGGTGTCTGCTAGTCTAGTGCATCCAGCTGCAGAGGGAAATTGAGGACCTTACACAGCAACTAAGTATGACGGAGCCCTGGCTGAGGCAGGGATGGACAGCAATGTCTTTCTGCAGGTGCCGGGGGCAGGGGTGGGCTTCAGATACAGGAAGCATCACTGGGACTGACTTTCCTTTGGGGAAGAGAACCAAGCAAACCCTGGCCCTGGAGCCTTCTGTGCCTTTCCAGCTAGGGGTGTGCACAGACAGCAATGTGTCATCTGAACTCCGTGTACACTTTGTCCATGAGTCCCAGAGATCTTCTCTTAGGACGGTTAGAGATACTGCATGTATTTTCCCTTTAACTGCTGCCTGGTAGAGCTTGTATGGTTTTTGCTTGCTGGCTGGCTTATCTGTCTTTGAAACACATTCTGAACAGTTCTGGTATGCCCCAGCACCCAAGAACCACTTTCCCGCTTAGAAGGCACTTCCACACTTAATTCAGGTGATGGGTGGGTGAGTTAGTCCCAGGGCTGGTGGGGTTTCTGGTTGCAGAGCTAGGTGGTTCCCCATAGGGGCAGGGGATGGGCTTCTGTTTCCCTGGGTCTGGAGTGCCTGGTTCTGCCTCTCTGTTTCAGCGGCCATGCAGTCCTTCACTGACAAGTTCCAGGACCTTTGAAGTGAGTGTTGCACACACCATGCCCCTTCCCACAATCCTGGTAGCTTAGGAGGGCTGTGGGCTGGCCCTGGCTGGGGGCCAGTCCCTGAGCCTGCTCTGTTTCACAGGTTGGAGCCAGCATCTTCCTACAAGATGAGCAGCTGCTACCTTTGGAGCTCCAGAGCTGCAGCCAAGCGAGTTTCCTCCTTATCCTCCTTAGCCAGGGCTTTTTCTCTTCCTCTGCATTTGCCCCCTTCCCAACGCAGTTCAAAGCAGTGTGGAATAAAGTCGTTCTTATATTCTGTGGTCTGTTGTCTGTGGTCTGCCCTCTCTGCGATTGTTGGGAGTGTTGGGGGATTTGGTGTGTTGCTCTCTTCCCTGGCGCTTGAAGAACAATTCCCCTGGCGCTATGTGGTTGGCCCTCTCCCTACGGGACTACTGGGCTGATCTCTGAGCAGCAGCCCTGCACTCGGGCTCATCATAGTACCCTGGGTCTAGGTGCTGTGGGGGCCCTGCCTGGCCACAGCAGCATTTCCTGCCTTTCCCTTACATGCCTTGCTCATGGTCCCACCTCTTCTTCTCCTACTTCGGGGTCTCACAAGTCCCCTTCTTCAGCGCTATTCTCCCTCCCCTTCTACAGGAACTGATGCCCTCCTAGAACCCTGGTCTTTCTCTCCTTTTCTCCTGCAGTTCACTGTCCCGGTTCTACGCTGTCACTGTCCTTTCCGTTGTGAGCATTCCTTGCTCTCCCACGTGGCTTGACGCCGGTGGTCTTTCCTGCACGGTTATTTCCGTGCTGTTGAGGAACACGTTGGAGCTTATCCTCCCACGCAGGAAACCAGTCCTCTTTCTGGAGCCATTATGTCCCTCTGGTGCCACCACACACATGGTCAGGTCATCTGGGCCAGAAACCAGGTGGCATCCTCAGTTCCTCTTAGCCCTCATATTTGAACCTCAGTTACCAAATCCCATCAGGTCTCCTCCTTCGTTTCAGTAGCCAGGTGGAGGCAGAAGCCACATCCCTGTGGGTGGCTGAGCCAAAGGGAAGGTACATGGAGTGCCGAAGAAAAGGGCAGGGTAGACTCTTGGTTGGAGGTGGGGGCACTGAGTCTGTTCTGGTGCCTGCGGGCCAACCTGGTAGGAACTGCTACACGGAAGGTGGCTTTCTCAACCTTGGTGTCCTATAGGCGGCCAACAGCCTCTTCTGCAGCCAGTCGACTCCATACCCTTGATTTGAAAATGGCAAGCTGCCTTCCAGGGCAAGTCTCAGATTTTCGTGGACATGATATTTCCATATCCCTGGTCAGTCTTTCAGACCACCTCTCGAGGTCACACGAGATTTCCTTGGGTTCCCTGTTCTTCCTTCACCCTCCCTGACAGTTGGGATCACCTGCTTCCTTCAGCCAGAATCTTGGGCTGAGCAGGCCCCAGATTCGGGCACAGATTCTGGTTCCAGTGAGGGGGTGTGTGTATGTTCTGCCAGCTCCCATCTCCAAGAGACTGGGAGTTGAACAGACGAAGACAATAGAAATGCAGATACCATTCAAGGTTAGCGTGTGTATGTGTGCATGTGCCCCTGCATGCACCTGCTTGGGAATCAAATTAATCATGGGTGCTGTCCCTTGAGGGAGAAAGGGCTAATTGACAGAGTGGAGGCCGTGATAAAGGATACCTGAAGGATGGAATGAGCAAAAGCAGGGCTGGGATCCACTTTTTACAAGACCTGGAAGGCTGTAGAGTGGGACGAATGGGAGGTCCCCAAACACAGGGATGGGTGTTGGGGCTGTCAGAATGCTGGAGGTGCCACAGTAGGCTCCCGATCCTCCACGGGATGGATAGGATGTCTCAGCACTCCCATGTGTGGGTGCAGTGATAATACCTCAGAGTCGCTGGTTGGTGCCTCATCTAGGAAGTGGGGAGCTCCCGTGGGAGGGTGCCATGACGCCAGCTAACAAAGACACGGGCAGGACGGACAGTGAGGGTGGAAAGCGGGAAAGCGGGACTGCCTTGGGACAGCTGGTCGGGTTCGGTGCCTGCCTTCCCTCATACTCTCTCTGTGTCTCCCTGCTGGGCCCGTGGTGTGAGCTCAGTGAGGGGGACCATCACGCACGTGGTGGGCCAATCACAGGGCTCAGAGCTGGAAACCAGCTGTGGTAGGGATCCATGCTATCTGCCTCAAACCCCTCGCCTGAGATGGTTGGCTTGATTCCTTGGGCCAAGGCTTTGACCCTGACACAGATGGTTGTTTCTTGGGAGGATAACACAGCGGGCTGGGATCTGGGGAGGACGTCTGTCAGGAACTCTCCAGCTTGGGTTTTTGCCACTGGAGACATCTACGCAGGTTCTGGTTGGGTGAGAACTCCAGCCCCAGGCACTGCCCCGGGGGCCATGGGCCATGGTCAACAGGGTGTGGAAGGGGAGAAGCCCGTGGACGGAGTCGTGGAAGGCGAGAACCCATTCCTCGGTGGCTGAATTTGCCAGCCCCGCCTCTCAGCACGCCACCTCGGTTCCACATTCAGACCACCTTCTGCACAATAATGGGGCTGTAACATGTATACCCCAGGCTATGGTCGGGCGGAGGCTTCCGGTTCTATGGGAAATAAGTGCAGAATCTGAGGCTCCTCAGATTAGAGGAATCCATTTGGGCCCCAGTGGAGAGGAGGTCAAACCCCTCCCCTCATTCAGTGCCTCCCTCTTGCTTTTCCCTCAAGTCTCCTCTCTCACCAAGAGGAATGTGGGGTCCTGCCTGGAGAGCCTTAGACCCCCTCCTGCCTTGTCCTGCCACTCAGCTCAGACGGGATCCGGAGGTCTGCCAAGCTGCGTGCCTCCCCTTAATTCAGCCACAGTGACGGAGCCCTGAGCAGAATCCCACCTGCACTCAGTGCCAGAGATCCCACTGGTACATTTCCAGATAAGACCTCTTACTCCTTTGGCTGAAAAGAGCGTCTCTCCTTCAGGCTCCAGCTGGGTTTGAAGGTGTGTGAGTCTCCTCACACACATGCCAGACAGAGTCCCCAAGGGTGGCCGTCCAGGCTGTGGTGGAGGCTCAGGGCACGGCACACAGGAATGTGAGATGGTAATCATAGGATCATAGTGGTCATGGTGAGTAACAGGATGAACTTTAGCCGGCCTAGAACACAATCCTGGGTGAACTCGGACAACCTTATGCCCATCTGTCCTCAACCTGCACGCCAAGATCTCTTCCTTTCTTCCACACTTTTTCTCATCATCCGTTTCCTTGAAGGATGAAGCCAACACTCATGTTTGCCAGGTACAGCCGCGTAGGCTGTGGCCACCTGGGTGGCCATGCAAATATTATATGCAGGAATCCAGGGTGCCCAGTTCAGATGATCCAGCATGAACGGCTCCCCCGTGGTTGTGCAATGTTGAAGTCCAGGTCACTACCATGCAGAGCAAGGAACAGAAGGCTGGCAGGGTGTTGGAGCCCTCTTGCTGGCCCCACCCCGATCACTACTTCCTCTTTTGCACACCCCTCCAGAAGTAATCACTCTGCTGACTTTTCCAATAATCACTCACTTTCTTTTAAAGGATTAATAATTTCCATTTAATAACCGTCACCAAGATATAAAAGTTAGAGGCAGTTAAATGTAAAATTATATTTTTGAAACAATACACACACACACATACACACATACAAACACACACACACACACACACGGAGAGAACTCAGAAGTTGGCCATTTGACAAATAGTTATAAGGTGATCAAGCCAGGTAACTACTACCCAGGTCATGAATCTGTACATTGCAGCTTCGGAGAGTTGCGGTCAGAATGTCTTTCCCTGAAGGAAGCCAAATGCACATGCTACCTACTGTGTGATTCCATTTATATGACATTCTGGAAAAGGCAAAACTATAGGAGCAGAAAACAGATTGGTGGTTGCCAGGGTCTGAGGGTTAAGACCAGGAGTTCACTACCAGAGGGCGTGAGGGAACCTGGCGGGGATGGTGATGCTCTGTATCTATATATCTTGTGCTGGTGTTTCCACAGCTGTATGCATTTAGAAAATCCCATAGACCTGTGTGTAAGTTATAGCCCAATAGTCCTGACTTTTTAGAAAAAAAAATGTCAGCAATACATCTCGAAAGGAAATTGACACTTAGTCAATAATTTTGTGACTATGAAGAGTGTGTTTCTCTCCCCTAATCTGTTAATGTGGAGAATTACAGCATTTTATTTTCTGAAGGGAAATTAAGTTCATATTTCTAGGATGAAGCTAATATTTGTCATGCCACATTAGGTATTTTCCTTTTTATATCCTGTAGGCTTCTGTGTGCTAAGATTCTGGTTCTGATTTTTGCTTCTATGTCATGAGCATGTGATTGGCTTGCAATGTTTCTCTAAGTATCCTTGAAGTATTTGGTATCGAGGTTATGCCAAGCTCATAGAGTGAGTTGAGGATTGTTCCTCTTTTTCAATTTTCTGCACGAGTTTGTGTCAAATGGAAGAGACATATTCCTAGGATGTTTTTCAGAATGTGGTGGGGAATCCTGGAGTTTATTAGTGGAAAGCCTTTGACTACTCATATCTTTCTGTAATGATTCTGGAACGGTTCAGGCTGGCTGTTCTTTCTTGTGTCAGTTTTGGTAGGTTTTGTTTCCTAGCGATTGGCGACCTTTTTCTTTGTTTTCAAACTGACTGGAATAAAATGGTCCATAATATCCCCCTTCATCTCAGATTGCATTTGTTTAAATTTCAAAGCCACACAAGAGTTGCAGGGAAAGCACAAGGAGCACTCATACGTATATTCTTCTACTGAATCCTCCAGTTTCTAACATTTTCTCACATTTGCTTTATCCCTCCCTCCAACCCATCCCCTGTCTTTCTCTGTGTGTGTGCATGTTTTCCATTATTTTGTGGAATCATTTGAGATCCATTTGAATCATTAAGATCCATCATCCCTAAATACTGTAGCATGTATCGCCTACGAGAATGCATGGTCTTTCACAAAGTCTTAATGCCGTCATCACACTCAGGAAATGTAACATTGAGACCACACAATTTTCTACTGTATGATCACATGAAACATTTTCCAGTTGTCCCCATGGTCCCATAGTATCCCTCATAGCTGCTTTCTAACAAAATTCTCTTTCCAACCAAACATCATGCTTTGCACTTCGTTGTCAAGTCTCTTTTGAGACAGGGTCACCTTCTGTTACCCAGGCTTGCGTGTAGTGTCGCGAACCCAGCCCACTGCAGCCTCGAGCTCCCAGGCTCAAGCTATCTTCCCGCCTCAGCCTCCTGAGTAGCTTGGACTACAGGCACGCACCACCATGCCCAGCTAATTTTTAAAATATATTTTGTAGAGACTTGGTTTCACTGTGTTGCCCAGGCTGGTCTGGAACTCCTGAGCTCCAGCTGGGTCTCCCAAAATGTTGGTATTACAGGCGTGAACCATGGTGCCCGGCCCGTCAAGTCTCTTCAGTGTCCTTTAAAGTGTGCTTTAAAGCAACGTTTAAAATTTGCTTTAAACCAGTGCAGTTGTTGTCAGAAAGCCCTTGAACTTGGGTTTGTTGAATGTCTTCCTTGTGATTAGACTCAGGTAGGTTTAACATTTTTGGCAGGACTACTCTGTAGTAGATGTGCTGGCCTTCTTGGGGCATGACTTCAGCAGATTCTCCATGTTGGTTTGTCTTATGACTGGTGATGTTCATCTTGACCATGTGGTCAGGGCACTGTTCCAAATTACTCCATTGTGAAGGTGCCATCTTTTCTTTGTATTGAATTAGCCAGGTGCTGTTACTGCATGAGCGCTGTGTGAATATCCAGTCCCCCCACAATATCCTCTTTGTATCTTTTGGATGTTTGCATATGATATGGTTTGGATCTGTGTCCCCACCAAGTCCATGTCAAATTGTAACTTCTAATGTTGGAGGTGGGGCCTGGTGGAAGGTGACTGGATCATGGGGCTGAATTTTCAGGAATGGTTTAGCAGCAGCCACTTGGTGCTGTCCTCATGGTGGCGAGTGAGTTCTCATGAGTCTGGTTGTTTAAAAATGTGTGACACCTCCCCCTGCTGTCTCTCTTGCTCCTGCTCCTACCATGTAACACGTACCTGCTCCTGTTTTGCCTTCCGCCATGATAGCAAGCTTCCTGAGTCCTCCCGGAAGCAGAAGTCACTACACTTCCTGTACAACCTGCATAACCCTGAGCTATTTTCTGTTTAAATGGCTCCGTCTTGGGTATTTCTTTACAGCAGCACGAGAGCGGACGTAACATCATTTGTGCTTGTTTCTCCCTTTTCTTTCCTGATAGCTGTGCTCTTCCCCCTTATTTTCTTGACCAGTCTCAAAAGAGTTTTACCAATTTCATTCTTTTTCCAAACACCCAACTGGTTTTGTGATTCTTATGCTTACTTCCCCTTTCACTGATTTCTGCTTTTACCTTGATTATTTCCTTCTACTTTAGTTGGTCTTATCTTGTAACTTTTTCTCATTAATTGTATGCTGTCCTATTTTATATGGCTTGGCTGTGTCCCCACCCAAATCTCAACTTGAATTGTATCTCCCAGAATTCCCACGTGTTGTGGGAGGGACTCAGGTGAGGTAATTGAATCATGGGTGCCGGTCTTTCTCATGCTATTCTTGTGATAATGAATAAGTCTCACAAGATCTAATGGGTTTATCAGGAGTTTCCACTTCTGCTTCTTCCTCCTTTTCTCTTGCCGCCACCACATAAGAAGTGCCTTTCACCTCCAGCCATGATTCTGAGTCCTCCCCAGCCATGTGGAATTGTAAGTCCAATTAAACCTCTTTTTCTTCCCAGTCTTGGTATGTGTTTATCAGCAGTGTAAAAACTGACTAATCTACTAAATTGGTACCAGTAGAGTGGGGCGTTGCTGAAAAGATATCTGAAAATGTGGTAGCGACTTTGGAACTGGGTAATAGGCAGATGTTGAAACAGTTTTGAGGCCTCAGAAGAAGAGAGGAAAATGTGGGAACATTTGGAACCTCCTAGAGACTTGTTGAAAGGGTTTGCCCAAAATACTGATAGTGATATGGACAATAAGGTCCAGGCTGAGGTGGTCTCAGACAGAGATGAGGAACTTTTTGGGAACTTGAGTAAAGGTGACTCTTGTTAGGTTTTAGTAAGGAGACTCATAGCATTTTGCCCCTGCTCTAGAGATTTGTGGAACTTTGAACTAGAGAGAGATGATTTAGGGTATCCGGTGGAAGAAATTTCTAAGCAGCAAAGGATTCAAAGGGTGACTTGGGTGCTGTTAAAAGCATTCGGTTTTAAAATAGAAACAGAGCATAAAAGTTCAGAAAAGTTACAGCCTGACAATGCAGTAGAAAAGAAAAACCAATTTTTTGAGGAGAAATTCAAGCCGGCTGCAGAAATTTGCACAAGGAGCAAGGAGCTTAACGTCAATCCCCAAGACCCTGGGGAAAATGTCTCCAGGCCATGTCAGAGACCTCCAAGGCAGCCCCTTCCATCCCAGGCCTGGAGGCCCATGAAACTGGTTTCATGGGCCAGTCCCAGGGTTTCCGTGCAGTGTGCAGCTAGGGATTTGGTGCCCTGTGTCCCAGCCACTCCAGCCATGGCTGAAAGGGGCCAACGTAGAGCTCAGGCTGTGGTTTCAGAGGGTCAAGCCCCAAGCCTTGGCAGCTTCCATCAGGTATTGAGCCTGTGGCTGCACAGAAGTCAAGAATTTAGGTTTGGGAACCTCTGCCTAGATTTCAGAAGATGTATGGAAATGCCTGGATGCCCAGGCAAAGCTTTGCTGCAGAGGTGGAGCCCTTATGGAGAACCTCTGCTAGGGCAGAAGGGAAATGTGGTATCAGAGTCCCCAAACAGAGTCCCTACTGGGGGACTACCTAGCGGAGCTGTGAGAAGAGGACCACTGTACTCCAGACCCCAGAATGGTAGATCCACTGACAGCTTGCACTGTGCTCCTGGAAAAGCTGCAGACACTCAATGCCAGCCCGTTAAACCTGCCAGGAGGGAGGCTGTATCCTGCAAAGCCACAAGGGCGGAGCTACCCAAGATCATGGGAACCTACTTCTTGCATCAGTGTGGCCTAGATGTAAGACCTGGAGTCAAAGGAGATAATTTTGGAGCTTTAAAATTTTACTGCCCTGCTGGATTTTGGACTTGTATGGGCCCCATAACCTCTTTATTTTGGCCAATTTCTCCCATTTGGAATGGCTGTATTCACCCAATACCTGTATGCCCACTGTATCTAGGAAGTAACTAGCTTGCTTTGATTTTACAGGCTCATAGGCGGAAGGGACTTGCCTTGTCTCAGATGAGACTTTGAACTGTGGACTTTTGGGTTAATGCTGAAATGAGCTGAGACTTTGGGGGACTGTTGGGAAGCCATGATTAATTTTGAAATGTGAGGACATGAGATTTGGAGGGGCCAGGGGCAGAATGATATGGTTTAGCTGTGTCCCCATCCAGATCTCGACTTGAATTGTATCTCCCAGAATTCTCACATGTTGTGGGAGGGATCCAGGGGAAGGTAATTGGATCATGGGGGCTGGTCCTTCCCGTGCTATTCTTGTGATAGTGAATAAGTCTCATGAGATCCGATGGGTATATCAGGGGTTTCCACTTTTGGTTCTTCCTCCTTTCCTCTTGCCGCTAACATGTAAGAAGTGCTTCCACCTCCCGCCATGATTCTGAGGCCTCCCCAGGCATGTGGAAGTGTAAGTCCAATTAAACCTCTTTTTCTTCCCAGTCTGGGGTATGTCTTTATAAGCAGTGTGAAAACAGGCTAATACACTCTTTTAAATATGTGCTTTTAGCAACCTACACATCCCCCTCAGGAATCCTTTACTTGTGCCAACAAGGGTTTATGAGTAGTATTTTTGTAATCATCCAGTTCCAAATATGGGAAACAACGAATATTACAACTTCCATGGGATCAATACATTGTAGTGTGTTCATACAATGGAATACTATTTCAACACTTCATCTAGGAAGTGTTAGATGAGGAATCAAAAGACCTGGCCCTCTCCAGACTTGCTGAAAAGCACTTCCCCTTTCAGAACCTCCATTTCTCCATCTGTGAAAAGAGAAAGATGGCATGGAACAGTGCTTCTCAACTTGAGGTCTATGAACTTTCTGAAAAAGTGAAAGTACAAAGTACTCCTCTACTGAGTAATAGGCATGAGTCTTACAAAGATAACACCGAATGAAAGAAGCAAGTAACAACACGGACATGTTTAATTATTCCATTCCTATAACTTCAAATGACAGGCAACACTAATCTACCTTGTTGAAGAATGCATACTTAGGGTATAAAACCATAGAGAAGAGCAAGGAAAGGACAATCAGAAAAGTCAGGATGTTGGTTTCCCCTTGCAGTAGGAGTGGGGCTGAGCTCAGGCAGGGACACCCCAGGAGGCTTTGGGGGATGCTGGCGGTGTTCTCCTCTGGGACCTAGGGGAGCGTTCCCATACAGGTGCACTTGATAATCATTTATTAAACTATGCACATAGATTGTGATATTTTCTTTCCATACGTTGCCTTCAACCATAGGCGGAGAAAAAATAGTGCTAAGGGAAATAACATTGCGTTAAACAGGTAAGTATTTTATAACTAGAAGGATAACCAAAATTATTTTCGCTATTTATAGCAAATCTCCTTGAGAGTAGTAATATCAGTTTATTGATAATAATAGCTTTATTTTCAACTTCTCATAAATTTCTCTAACCATCATAGAAATGATACATAATTGTGATATTAATTTTTACTTTTTAGTAAATATTTTATATTTGGATGGTAAGTTTTCATTCAGAATTTGTGATTTTGTGCTGGAACCCCATGAACCTGGTAACTTGATACAGTTTCTCAGGGGAGATTTGTCACCTCCCATCCTCTTAACTCTCAGAGGTGGAGGACCAAGAACTGGAGAAAAATAAATGACCAAAAAAAATCTAGATAGATGTGCCTTCAATGTAATACATTAATTTGACCAGGTGAGGGCAGTGCCGTTTTAAGCTGTTTGCTGGGAAGCTAGTAGTGGCAGCTGGTGATTTCATGCCTTTTCAATTTGTCCTCTTCTCTAAGGTTAGCTGCTGGGATTGAAAGGGCCATTTGTGCCAATGAAGGTGGAAACAGTGTTGGCAATTCTTCTGATGGGCTGCATCTCCTTTGCCCGCTTGGCACTTCCATCTTAACACCAACCTTGCCAACAGCTTTCCCCAGCAACTCTTTTCTTCCTCTTTTTTCTCCTCAGGCCCAGCTAAGACCACTGATGTGCTAGACAAAGCACTGGACCCTGACAGAGAGAGTGATAGCAGGCTGGAGTGTGCAGTCCTTTGGGGCCTTATTGTTTGTTGCAACTTTCATGGGATGGGATCAATACATTGTGGTGTGTTCATACAATGGAGTACTATTTCAGCAGTGTAAAAGTACAAAGTACTCCTCTACAGAATAATAGGCAAAGCCAGAGGTATTTTCCTAAAAAGTCAGCCTCCATCCCAGGATGAGTTTCCCCTGCTTTTGTTTCCAGTCTTGTACTCCTCCAGAGTGGCTTGAGTGAAGGCTCCACACTAGTTTGTGGCTTTAATACAGTCAAGTAGGAAGAATGTTGTGGTTATTTATTTCATCGATTGATGAAATGAAATAAAAACTCTTCTCTGGGGGCAGGTTCAGTGGCTCATGCCTGTCTGGGAGGCCAAGGCAGGAGGATCACTTGAGCACAGGAGTTCGAGACCAGCATGGCCAACATGGCAAAACCCTGCCCCTACGAAAATTACAAAACATTAGGCAAGTGTGGTGCCGCATGCCTGTAGTTCCAGCCACTTGCGGGGCTGAAAGGGTAGGATCGCTTGAGCCTGCAACGTAGAGCCTGGCAGTGAGCTGACGAAATCACCACTGCACTCCAGACTGGATGACAAAGTGAGACCCTGCCTCAAACAAACAAACAAAACAAAACAACAAACAAACTATTCTCTGGTTCTCTGGGGGCCACCCCTCTCCTTAGAGATAAATAGCATTTCCCATGATAAGTACCGCTCCATTCTCTGATTCCATTATTTAGAAGTCCAGCAACTGTGAGAACTTACTTAAGGGCGAGTGAGAAGCAGAAATCAAGGAACCACTTAGGTTGAAACTTTAAATTACTACTTAAGTAAAGGGTCTTCTCAGATTCTCGTTAGGGACTTTTCATCTACATTTTCTTTGAGACAGGGCCCCCACCCTCTCACCCAGGCTGGAGTGCAGTGGCATGCTCATAGCTCACTCCAGCCTCGAACTCTTGGGCTCAAGCCATCCTCCTACCTCAGCCTTCCAAAGTGCTGGAATTCCAGGTGCGAGGCAGCACACCCAGCCTTTTTCATCCCTTTAAACTACATTTTCTTTATTGCTAATTCTATCATACCATTAGAAGAAATTTGAGGGAAAAAATTATTTTGCTCTTAATGCTAGGACCCAAATACCTCAACTGATTTTTTTTTTCTCCATGGTTCCCGCTCTAAGATCATGGAAGTACAGAATATTGGAACTAGAAGAACTCTTGGAGAAATTTAACAGGCCAACTCATGGTCAGTGTGCAAGTGAGGAATCTAACAGCTGAAGGGGCAGTGTCATGTCAAGGCCACCAGATAGTTCAAGGCTGCACCTCCTCAGTCTCCATTTTGTCCTTCAGCAGGGCAGAAGCCACTCTATCTCCTCATATGCAGGCCTCATGTGGATTGATATCAAAGTTGGTGCAGCTTCTTCCCAACCTCTTGACTAGTTCTAAGCACTATAATATATCCCATTTGCTGTCAGTTACACCTAGAGCCAGATTAGCCCATGAGAGCATCTTGGGTGAGGAAGAAGCTGTTGCCTTTACTCCATCCAGAGGATCTGTGGTGTGCTGGGGTCACTAAGGATGGTTGTCTCTTGGTATTGTACAGTTCTGTACAGGCACAACAGATGGTAGAATAAGGTAAAACAAGCGCTAGATGAGGAGTCAAAAGAACTGGCTCTCTCCTAACCTACTGAAAAGCACTTCCCTTTCAGAACCTCCATTTCTCCATCTGTGAAAACAGAAAAGTGGCCTGGAACAGTGCTTCTCAACCTGGGGTCCATGAACTTTCTGAAATTGTGTGCAGAGTCGTGGGAGGTGATGTATGCAGTCTCCTAGGAAGAGTGTATAGAGCTTTCATCCCATTCAACAATACTGAGGGGAAACCATGCAAATTTTTACTTTCATAAGTTTGTATCAGTTAATTGTGGTATATTCATATGATGGAATACCTTTTTTTTTGCAGTGGAAATGTACTGGGTATTCTTAGGAATGCTATCTGTTTTTAAGAAAAGTCCATTACCAATATATAACAAATTACATAAAGTTAGATATTATATGATATTTATAAAGCATACTATACATATATACAAGTTTAGAAAATGAATCGGCTGTGAATGAACTGTTATGAAGTGATGAAAGCATGTATTGAGTACTGAGGTCAAGAAAGAGTACTTTGCAGTTCTAGAGGTGTCATATGTATTTCATTGTGCTAAAGACACCAAATATGGAACGCTACATAATGTGTGATTCCATTTGTAGGACATTCTTAAAACTGGAAAACTACACACACAGAAAACTAATCAGTCATTTCCATGTCTGTGGATTGTGAGAGGTGTTTAACTACAAATGCGTGTTATTTGTTGTTAGCAATTTTGCCTTTCTTTATTTTGAAATGTAACATACATAGAGAGAACTTCACAATATGTGTGTGTTGTTTAATAGTGATTATCAAGGGCACCTCTACAGAAACACCCCCATGTCACAGAGGAGAACACCGCCAGCATTCCCCAAAGCTCCTGGGGTGTCTCTGCCTGATCTCAGCCTCATTCCTCCTCCAAGAGGAAACCAACACATTTACTTTTGTGATCATCTTTTCCTCTTTTTCCTCTATGTTTTTTTTTTGTCCTATGTCCTATATTACATTCTTTTAATAGTACAGTTTGCCTGCAGACAACATGATCCTGAATATAGAAAACCCCATAGTCTCAGCCCCAAAGCTCCTTAAGCTGATAAACAACTTCAGCAAAGTCTCAGGATACAAAATCAATGTGAAAAATCACGAACATTCTTATACGCCAACAACAGTCAAGTGGAGAGCCAAATCAGGAACACAGTCCCATTCGTAATTGCCACACACACATACCCAGGAATACACCACACCAAGGAAGTGAAAGATCTCTACAAGAAGAACTACAAAACACTGCTCAAGGAAATCAGAGATGCCACAAACAAATGGAAAAACATTCCTGCTCATGGATAGAAAGAATCAATATCATTAAAATGGCCATACTGCCCAAAGCAATTTGTAGATTCAATGAAATTCCTATTAAGTTATCTTTGACATTCTTCACAGAACTAGAAAAACTATTTTAAATTCATATGGAACTGAAAAAGAGCCTGAATGGCCAAGGCAATCCTAAGCACAAAAAACAATACTGGAGGCATCACACCACTCAACTTCAAACTATACCACAGGCCTATAGTAACCCAAACAGCATAGTACTGGTACAAAAACAGACACGGAAAACAATGGAACATAATAGAGAACCCAGAAATAAGGCCACACACCTACAACTATCTGATCTTTGATAAACCTGACAAAAGCGAACAATGGGGAAAGGATTCCCTATTCAGCAAATGGTGCCAGGATAACTGGCTAGCCATATATGGAAGATTGAAACTGGATGCCTTTTTTTACACCAGGTACTAGTCCATTCTCTTGCTGCTAATAAAGATATACCGAGACTGGGTAATTTATAAAGTAAAGAAGTTTAGTGGACTCACAGTTCCACATTCCTTGGGAGGCCTCACAATCATGGCAGAAGGTGAAAGAGGAGCAAAGGCATGTCTCACATGGCTGCAGGGAAGACAGCATGTGCACAGAAACTGCCCTTTATGAAACCATGAGATCTTGTGAGACTTATTTGCTGTCATGAGAATAGCAAAGGATAAATCTGCCCCCATGATTCAATTACCTCCCACCGAATCCCTTCCAGGACATGTGGGGATTATGGGAGCAACAACTCAAGATGAGATTTGGGTGGAGACACAGCCAGACCATATCACACCATACACAAAAATTAACTCAAAATGGATTAAAGACTTAAATGTAAACCTCCAAACTATAAAAGTCCTGGAAGACAACCTAGGCAATCATATTCCAGACAAAGTAACAGGCAAAGATTTCATGACAAAGACAGCAAGAGCAATTACATCAAAAGCAAAAACTGACAAATGGAATATAACTAAACTACCGAGCTTTGCCCGCTAAAGGAAATTATCAACAGAGTGAACAGATAACCCACAGAATGGGAGAAAATTTTTGCACACGATGGATCTGACAAAGGTCTAATATCCAGAATCTATAAGGAACTTAAACAAGTTTAAAAAACAACAACAACAAACAACCCCATTAAAAAGTGGGCAAAGGACATGAACAGACACTTTTTCAAAAGAAGACATACATGCGGCCAACAATCCCGTGAAAGAAACTCAACATCACTGACCATTAGAGAAATGCAAATCAAAACCACAATGATTTACCATCTCATGCCAGTTAGAATGGTGATCATTAAAAAGTAAAAAAATAACAGATACTGGCGAGGTTGCAGAGAAAAAGGAACACTTATACACTGTTGGTGGAGTGTAAATTAATTCAGCCATTGTGGAAGACAGTGTGGTGATTCCTCGAAGACCTAAAGACAGAAATACCATTCATCCCAGCAATGTCATTACTGGGCATATACCCCGAGGAATATAAATCATTCTATTATCAACACACATGCACGTGTATGTTCACTGCAGCATTATTCACAATAGCAAAGACATGGAATCAACCTAAATGCCCATCAATGGTACACTGGATAAAGAAAATGTGGTACATAGACACCATAGTATATTATGCAGCCATAAAAAAAAGAACGAGATCAGGTCCTTTGCAGGAACACGGTTGGATCTGGAGGCCATTATCCTTAGCCAACTAATGCAGGAACAAAAAACCAAATACCACATGTTCCCACTTATAAGTGGGCACTAAATAATGAGAACACAGGGACTCAAGAGGGGAACAACACACACCAGGGCCTATCGGATGGTGGAGGGTGGGAGGAGGGAGAGGACCAGGAAAAATAACTAATGGGTACTAGGCTTAATCACTGGGTGACAAAATAATTTCTACAAGAAACCCCCATGTTACAAGTTTACCTGTGTTAACAAACCTGTACATGTACCCCTGAACTTAAAATAAAAGTTAAATTCAAGAAATAATAATGATATGGCTTGATGTTGACTGTTATGTACTTTTATATTAGTGGAATCACAAAATATGTTCGTATTTCTTGCTTCTTGTGTTTAATGACAGGAGTTTGGTTTTGGATATTTAAATTTGAGATGTCTATTAGGTATCCACGTGGAGTTGTTGAGTAGACAAAGGTCTGGCTCTGGGCTAAAGAAATACATATGGGAGTCATCATAGTATTGATATTTTTCTTCAGGGTCCACTCCAGAGACAGAAATTACACCACTTTTTTATTGAGTTATGTTAAAATACAGAGAACATAAAATTTACCATCTTACGCGTTTTTCAGTTTTCAGTTCAGTAGTGTTAAGTATATTTGCATTGCTGCGCAGCCAATCTCCAGCATGTCTTCAATTGCAAAACTGATATGTATACCCATTAAACAATTCCTCATTTTCCCCTGCCTCCCAGCCTCTGGAAACTGCCACTCTACCTTCAGTTTTTGAGTTTTAATATTTTAGATCCCTTATACAGGTGGAACCATGTAGTATTTGTCCTTTTGTGACTGACTCATTTTATAGCATAATGTCCTAAAGTTTTATCCACATTGTAGCATTTATCAGAATTCCATCTTTTTATGGGCGAAATCATAATTCATTTTAATGGCCAAATAATAATGTACCATACTTTGTTTCTCTATTCATCCATCAGTGGACACTTGGGTTGCTTCCATCTCTTGGCTCTCGTGAATGATGCTGCTATGAGCAGGGATGTACAAATATCTCTGAGACTCTGATTTCTATTTTTTCGATATAGACACAGAATGGAATTACTGGATCACATGGTAATTCTATTTTTAATTTTCTGAGTAACCGCCATACGGTTTTCCACAGCAGATGTGCCATTTTACATTCCCACCAACAGTGCACAAAGGTTCCAGTTTCTGCACATCTTCACCAGTATCACATCAGTTTTACTGAACAAATGGAATTTATTTCAATTTTTGTATTTTATTTTTGTTTATTTTTTAATTGACAAGACTATATATTTTTATAGTGTACAACATGATGTTTTGAAATATGCATACATTGTACAATGGCTAAATTAGGCTAACTACATACCTTTCATCTTTTGTGGTGAGAACACTTAAAATTTACCCTCACATACCTTTTTTAACTCACATACCTTTTTAACTCACATACTTTTTAACTCACATACCTTTCATCTTTTGTGGTGAGAACACTTAAAATTTACCCTCTTAACAATTTTCAAATATACATTATTATTAACTATAGTCACCATGTTTACAATAGATCTCTTGAACTTAGACATCTTGTCTAAATGAAGTTTTGTATCCTTTGACCAATATCTCCCCAATCCTCCCCAGCCCCAGACCCTGGTAACCACCATTCTATTCTCTGTTTCTAAAAAGTTTGATTTTTTAAGATTCTACATCCCAGTGAGATCATACAGTATTTGTCTTGCTGTGCCTGCCTTATTTCACTCGACATAATATATTCCAGATTCACTCATGTTGTCACAAATGACAGAATTTCCTTTTGCCTCTTTTTAAGGCTCAATAGTATTCTATTGTATGTGCATATACACATGTGCTTTATCCATTCATCCACTGATGGGCTCTTAGGTTGATTTCACGTCTTGGCTATTGTGAACAGTGCTGCAATGAATATGCGAGTGCAGATATTTTCGACATACTCATTTCATTTCCATTGGCCATATATCCAGTAGAGGGATTGCTGAATCAACTGACAGTTCTGTTTATAATTTTTAAATTTTAATTTTTAATGGATTCGTGATATTTGCACATATTTATGGTGTACATGTGATGTTTTGTTGCGTGCATAGAATGTGTAATGATCAATTCAGGATATTTGGGTTAGCCATCACCTGGAATATTTTTCATTTGTATGTATTGGGAACATTTGAAGTCCTCTCTTCTGGCTATTTTGAAATTTACAATACATTGCTGTTAACTCTAATCACCCTATTCTGTAGCTGAACATTAGAAACTATTCCTTCTTGTTTTGTTTATTGTTTGTTTGTTTGTTTTTGAGATAGGGTCTCACTCTGTCGCCCCAGGCTGGAGTGCAGTGGCACGATCACAGCTCACTGCAGCTTCAACCTCCTGGGCTTAAGCAATCCTCCCACCTCAGCCTCCAGAATAGCTGGGATGACAGATACGCACCCCTACGCTGGGCTAATTTTTTTTATTTTTTATTTTTATAGACAGGGTTTCGCTATACTGTCCAGGCTGGTCTGGAACTCTTGAGCTCAAGCCATCTGCCTGCCTCAGCCTCCCAAAGTGCTGGGATTACAGGCGTCAGCCACCACGCCCAGCCTATAACTTGTTCCTTCTTTTCAACAGTATGTTTGTACTATTAACCAACTGCTCTTCTTTCCAACCCCCCGACCCCATTCCACACATCCTTCCCAGCCTCTCATATCTATCACTGTATTCTCTACCTCTGTGAGATCAGCTATTTTAGCTCCCACATATGAGTGAGAACGTACGGTATTTGTCTTTCTGTGCCTGGCTTATTTCACCTAACTTAATGACCTCTAGTTCCATCCATGTTGCTGCAAATGAAAGGATTTCATTCTTTTTGTGGCTGAATCGTATTTCCTGTGTACATATGCCACATTTTCTTTATCCATTCATCCACTGATGGACACTTAGGCTGATTCCGTGTCTTGGATATTGTGGTGAGTGCTGCAATAAACATGGGGGTGTAGGTATCCCTTTGATACACTGATTTCCTTTCTTTTGGATAAATACCCGGTAGTGGGATTGCTGGAGAGTTCTATCTGTAGTGTTTTGAAAAGTCTCCATACTGTTGTCCACAGTGGCTGTACTAATTTACATTCCCACCAACAGCGTATAAAGGTTCTCTTTTCTTCACATCCTCGCCAACACTTGTTCTCTTTTATCTTTCTGATAATAGCCATTTTAACAGGTGTGAAGTGATAGCTCATTGTGATATTTCCCTGATGATAAGCGATGTTGAGCCTTTTCATACAACTGTTGGCCATTTGTATGTCTTCTTTGGAGAAATGTCTATTCAGATCCTTTGCACATTTTAAAATCTGGTGATTTGTTTTCTTGATATTGAGTTGAGTTCTTTATATATTTTGGATATTAACTCCTTATCAGATGTATAGTTTGTGAATATTTTCTCCTATTCTGTAGGTTGCCTCTTCACTGTCGATTGTTTCCTTTGTTGTACAGAAGCCTTTCAGTTTGACGTAATCCCATTTCTCTATTCTTTCTTTGGTTGCTCATGCTTTTGGGGTCATAGCGGAAAAATTATTTCCCAGATCAATGCCATGGATATTTCCCCCTATGTTTTCTTCTGGTCGTTTTACAGTTTCAGGTCTAACATTTAAATTTAGAGTCCAATTTGCCTTGATTTTTGTATATGATATGAGACAAGGGTCCCATTTCATTATTCTGCATGTGGATATTCAGTTTTCCCAACACCATTTATTGAAGATACAGTCCTTTCACCACATTATGTTCTTGGCATCTTTGTTGAAAATCACGTGACAATACCTCACCAGCCCAGTGTTGTGACTTTGTAGCACACCCCATATCTACCATATTCCAGAACACTGTAATGCTACTAGGCTGGCCCAGAAAAGGTTTAAATGTTGAATTCACTTAAATTACATTTGTTGTACCATCATGGAACCGTGATGTGTATTATTTATAGTGGCAGTAGACTCCAAGGTGTAGAGAAAACTTGGGTCTTGGGTAATATGGACCTTTTCATCCTCAGACTTGTTAGGAGTACATTTCTTGGTCTTGAGACCAGTATTTTTCAGTTATGTATGCAATTACCTTTATTATACCTGGTTATCACAATTCAATTCTCAGGTGTTGCAGAAAAATCTACCTCTTTCAGACTGTAGATGGAAATAACTGTGAAAAAAATGATGCAGATATCTTCTAGTTTGTGCTAAACACACTGCTTTATATTTACTGCCCACGTCTTTCATGAGGATATGAATTGTTAAGAGGCAGTCTTGTTTTGCTTTTCAAAGACATTTTGTAGAGATTTTTCACTAATGTGAATCTGGTTTTATCCACTTGATTCTGTATAGATTAAGTAAATATGTATGATAAACTTTAAAAAAAGAAAATCACGTGACAATAAATGCATGAATTTTTTTCTAATCTATTATATTGGTCTATGTGTCTGTTTTTATGCCAGTACCATGCTGTTTTGATTACTCTAGCTTTTATTATATTTTGAGATCAGGTTGTGATTCCTCCAGCTTTGCCCTTTTTGCTCAAGATTGCTTTGGGTAACTGGAGTCTTTTGTGATTTGGTGCGAATTTTAGGATTGCTTTCTCTATGCATGTAAAAATAGCATTGGAATTTTGATAGGGATTGCATTGAGTCTGTTGATTGCTTTGAGTAGTATGGACATTTAAACAATATTGATTCTTCCAATCCATGATCATGGGATAGCTTTCCATTTATTTATGGCTTCCTTGATTTCTTTCATCAGTGTTTTACAGTTTTCAGGGTACAGATCTTTCACCTCCTTGGTTGAATTTATTCCTAAGCAGTTTGTGTTATTTTTGAGAGCTATTGTAAATGGGATTGTTTTCTTGATTTCCTTTTCAGAGAGCTACTGATTTGTGTATGTTAATTTTATGTTTTGCAACTTTCCTTAAAATTCATTTGAATTTTAATTTTTTTGTAAAATATTTTAAGATTTTATGTATACAAAATCATGTCATCTGCAGACAGAGGTAATTTAATTTCTTTTTTTTTTTCTTTTCTTTTTTGAGATAGGGTCTCACTTTCTCACCCAGGCTGGAGTGCAGTGGTGTGATCTCGACTCACTGCAGCCTCAATTTCCTGGATTCAAGTGATTCTCATGCTCCAGCCCCCTAAGTCGCTGGGACTACAGGCACACGCCAGCACGCCCGACTAACTTTTGTATTTTTGGTAGAGACAGGGTTTCGCCATGTTGCCCAGGCTGATCTCGAACTCTTGGCCTGATGTGATCCACCTGCCTCAGACTCCCAAAGTCTTAGGATTACAGGCATAAGCTACCGCGCCCAGTAAACTTGTTATTTTTTGATTTGTGTGATTTTCATATTTTTTCTCTTGCCTAAGTTTTTTGGCTAAAATTTTCAGTATTATGTGGCATAGAAGTGGTGAAAAGGGTCATCTTTGTCCTGTTCCTCATACAGGTAATATTAAAACCAGGGTCTTCCATCAGCTATGGCAAGAGTGTAGTTAAAGAAAAGAATCAGACCAAGGATTGAGCCCTGGGGCTCTCTATTTGTAAGAATTTGGGGAGAAGAGAACTTCCGCATAGCTGAACACATGGAAGTTCCTGGAGGGTGCTGCACCTAGAGAGGGCATGGAAGCTCCATGCCCCTTCCCACATACTGTGCCCTATGCATCTTTTTACTCTGGCTGTTCATCTGTATCCTTTGTCATGTTCTTCATAATAAATGGGTAAACATATTTACTCATCAGTGTTAAAACCCAACACGATACAGTAACATGATTTTGTGCACTTGGAGGAGAAATATTTCCTAGTTAAGGGGAAAATTGGGCAAAGGGCCTCTGGAAGACCTTCACTCTAACCTGTTTTGTAGGAAAACATTTCATTCAGAAGTTTGGACATTTTTTATTCAGTTTGCTGTAATCTATATTCACTGAGTAGAACTTGCATTGATCATTGGGTTCCAGTTTATTCTAAGGTTCTGGGGGATTCTTTCTGTCCCAATTAGCATCTGGGTTAAACAGTGTCAGATGCAAGACATGCAGCCCTGCTCTAGTGCTTCCTGCTCAAATATATACAAAGAGAGGGATGCCAAACTCGAATGCTTTCTGGCCTGACCAAAGGTGGAGCTTGTGTGTAGCCTGGAAGGAGAGAAGAACAAATATTTCAGGCCCAGGTCTAAGTAGTCTAATGCAGCATTTGATTTTTGGAGACTTAGGTAATACAGAACTGAGTTAATAATACTTCTTGTTTCATAACATGCTACTTGTGATTGATGTGAGGCCCTATTTGTTTATTTATTTTACAATGCTAGGTGCCCCCATTTGCCTATTACCCAATCCAAGAGCTAGACTATTACTAGTAACTTACTTACATCCACCTCTAAACTCCCCCTCACTGCATCTTCTTGACTTCCTTCACTCCCACCAGAAGCAACCCTAACCTGAATTGTGCACTTGGCATTCCTTTGATTTTTGTTGCAAATAAGTATATATATAAAACAATATACTCTTTTTTTCTTTTTTGAGGCAGGGTCTCACTCTGATTGTTCAGTATGGAGTGCAGTGGCATGATTTTTGGCTCACTGCAGCCTTGACCTCCCCGACTCAGGTGATTCTCCCACCTAAGCCTCCTGAATAGCTGGGACTACAAGAGCACGCCCTGACACCTGGCCAATTTTTCATAGAGACAGGGTTTAGCCATGTTGCCCAGGCTGATCTCAAACTCCTGGACTCAAGCACTCCATCTGCATCTGCCTCCCAAAGTGCTGGGATTACAGGCATGAGCCACTGTGCCCGACCATTATCCTCTTCAGTTTTGCTTGATTTTGAATTTTATAAAAAGGGTGTCACACTGCATGTAGTCCTGTGGGAATTGCTTTTCTCAAACTAACATTTATCCATTGTTGAGCATAAAACTGCAGTTCACCCATTTGCCTTGCTACATAGTATATCATGGTGTGGATTTGCCACAGTTGTTCTACGCATTCTCTTGTTCGTGAACATTTGCATTGTTACCAGGTTTTTGCTACTGTGGCCAGAGCTGCTGTGAAATTCTTGTCCAGTGGACGTTGAGAGGAATTGCTGAGTTGTGAATGTTCAGCCTTATATATTGATGCCACATTGTTGTCCAAACTGGTTGTGTTCATTTATATTCCCAACATGTTGCAAGCTGTATGAGATCCCACTGCTCTGCATCCTCTCTAACCTTTGATGTTGCTAGGTTTCTTATTCTTTGCCAATCAAATGGGTACAAGATTTATCCTGAGGTCATGTTTAGCATTTCCCTGACTACTGATGAGCTGAGCATATCTTCATGTGTTTATTGGCCACATAGGTTCCTTCTTCTATGGAATTCCTGTTCATGATTTTTGCCTATTTTCTTACTGGGTTGTTTGTCTTTCCTTATTGATTTCTAGGAGTTGTCAAAATATATTCTTGAAACCAGCCTTTTGTCAATTGCATATAGGATAAACATATTCTTCCAGCTTGTACCATGTATTTCCACTTCTGTATGATATCTTTTAAAATTGAGGTAGAACAGGCCGGGAGAGGGGGCTCACACCTGTAATCCTAGCACTATGGGTGGCCAAGGTGGGTGGATCACCTGAAGTCAGGAGTTTGAGACCAGCCTGGCCAATATGGTTAAATCCTGTCTATACTAAAATACAACAATTAGCCAGGCATGGTGGCGGGTGCCTGCAATCTCAGTTACTCAGGAGGCTGAGGTAGGAGAATAGCTTCAACAAAAGAGGCAGATGTTGCATCAAGCCGAGATCATGTCATTGCACTCCAGCCTGGGTAACAGAAGTGAAACTCTGTCTCAAAAAAAATTAAAAAATGAAAAATAAAAAAATGAGGTATAACACACATATGGCAAATCACAGAAACCTAAGTGTACAATTTTAACACAGTTCTACACCTGGTAACCACCATGCAGATCAAAATAGAGAACACTTTCAACAGCCTCCATCCCCAAAAAGAGAATTTTTAGAGAAGATGAGGAACCAGTAAGGAAGATTGAGGAGTGATCACTGAGATTGGAATAAACCCAGTGTCTTCTCCTTCTGGTAATGGCAGATTAGATAATTCAGATAAACCCTCTGTGTTGGCCATCACTTAGTTGGCCATCTGGTTGAACTCAGTCTACAACCTTGCTCTCTCTCTCTCTGATGATTAGGCTGATATCATATAGTTCAATGACCCAACCCTCTAGTCATATGGTTGGTCTTTCTAGTATGGCCAGCCTCCATTCTGAGTCATCTCACTACATAAACTATCTAGGGGCCTACCATGATTCACCTCATTAGCATAAACCATGAAGCGTGGTCCATGGGGCCCACCAGGAATGACAAAGACACACCTATCTCTTAGGAAATTGCAAGGGATTAGAGGTTATCTCCCAGGACTCAGGGACAAAGTCCAGACAAATTCTTTATTTTACATTAAGTGCACAGAAAAATGCACATTATAAAAAATTCATCTTATCGGGGTAGAAATATACTGCTATGGTTTGGATATGATTGGTCTGTCCCTGCCAAAACTCATGTGGAAATTGGATCCCCAATGTGGTGGTGTTGGGAGGTGGGGCCTTGTGGGAGGTGTTTGGGTCATGGAGACAGATCCCTCATGAACAGCTTGCTGCCGTTCTGGAGGTAGTGAGTGAGTACTGGCTCTGGTGAGACTGGATTAGTGCCCATAATGGTAGGTTTGTTATAAAGCCAGCAAGCCCCTCAGGTTTTCCCTCTTTGCACATGTCTGCTTCTCCTTTGGTCTTTTCCACTGTTTTGGCCTAGGAGGTGGCTGTCACCAGAAGCTGAGCAGTTACTTTTGCCATGCTTCCTCTACTTCCCAGCTTGCTGAAACATGAGCTAAGTAAACCTCTTTTATTTTTAAATTACCCAATCTCAGGTATTCTGTTACAGCAACACAAAACAGACTAAGACACATACTAGCAATGTCCCAGTAGAGGGAAAAATGGTATTAAGTTGGTGCAAAAGTAATTGCAGATTTTGCCGTTACTTTTTTTTTTTTTTTTGTCAGAGTTTCTTTCTTGTTGCCTAGGCTGGAGGGCAATGGCTTGATCTCGGCTCACTGCAAGCCCCACCTCCCAGGTTCAAGCGATTCTCCTGCCTCAGCCTCCTGAGTAGCTGGGATGACAGGCGCCCCCAACCACACCAGGATTTTTTTTTTTTTTTTTTTGTATTTTTAGTAGAGACAGGCTTTCACCAAGTTGGCCAGGCTGGTCTTGAACTCCTGACATCAGGTAATCCACCCACATTGGCCTCCCAAAGTGCTGGGATTACAAGCATGAGCTACTGCTCCTGGCCCATCATTACTTTTAACAGCAAAAACTTCTACACCAACCCAATAATACAAACAACTCAATGCATGTAATTCAACAACTTACATGAAATGCACTAATTCTTTTAAAGACACAAATTATCAAAACTCACCCAATATAAAATAACTTGAATAGTCCTATAAAGGCATTGAAATTTGGGAGGCCAAGGTGGGAGGATCATCTGAGCTCAGAAGACCGAGACCAGCCTGGGCAACAAAATGAGACACTATCTCTACAAAAAAATTATATATAAAAACAAATGGAATTCATAGTTAAATACCTTCCAAAAAAGATATTCCCAGCCCAGATGGCTTCACTGGCAAATCTCACCGAACATTCAAAGAAGAAATAATACCTACTCTACAATATCTCTTCCCAAAAATAGAACAGGAAGGACTACTTGTCAACACATTTTATGAGGCCAGGATTACCCTGATACCAAAACCAGCCAAAGACAGTATAAAAGAAGCAAGCAAGCAAGAAATGACAGACCACCAACTCTCATGAACATAAATGCAAAAATCATCACAAAATATTAGCAAATTGAATCCAGCAATGTCTAAAAAGAAAAATATCGCTCAACCATGTGAGGCTTATTTCAGGAATGCAGGGTTTATTCAATGTTAAAAAAATCAATTGATTCCATTATATTAATGGTCAATAAAAGAAAGACATGGTAATATTAATTGATGTATAAAAAGCCTTTGGCAAAATTCAACATCTATTCAGGACATAAACTCCCACCAAACTAAGAATAGAAAACTTCCTCAATTTGATAAAGGGATTCTACAAGAAAACTCACAGCTAATATCATAGTTAAGAGTAAACAACTGAATGTTTTTCTCCTATGTTCATGAACAACACAAGGTTATGTACTCTTGCCACTTCTATTCGACATCATACTTAGAAGTCTTTCCTATCATAATAATTCAGGAAATAGAAACAAAAGACATTCATAGAGGAAAAGAAGAAATAAAACTGCCTGGTGTTCACAGATGACATTATTATCTATGCAGAGAATCCCATGGAATCTACAAAAAAAATCCTAGAAATAATAAGTGACTTCACAAAAGGTAAAGCATATATGCTCAATATGCAAAAATCAGTTGTATTTATATATAAAGTAACTGCATAAATGGAAACAAAACATTTAAAAACCAGTGTCATTTACAATAGCTCCAAAAATGAAAAACCTAGGTATGAGTCAGAGAAATTCGAAGTCCTGAAAACTACACAATGCTAATAAAATAAATCCATGAAGGCCTAAATGAATGGAATAAACGTGAGTATACTTTGTTTATGAATGGGAACACTCAATAAATGTATGAGTTCTCCTTGTATTCATCTATAGATATAACGCAATACAATTAAACTGATAGTATGATTTTTTGTAGACATACACAACATGATTCTGTAATTTATACTGAAAATCAAAAGAACTACAATGATTAAAACAATTTTAAGAAGAATAGACTGACGGGAGCCAAGATGGCCGAATAGGAACAGCTCCAGTCTACAGCTACCAGCGTGAGTGACACAGAAGATGAGTGATTTCTGCATTTCCAACTGAGGTACCAGGTTCATCTCACTGGGGAGTGTCAGAAAGTGGGTGCAGGACAGTGGGTGCAGTGCACCAAGTGTGAGCCAAAGCAGGGCAAGGCATTGCCTCACCCGGAAAATGCAAGGGGTCAGGGAATTCCCTTTCCTAGTCAAAGAATGGGGTGACAGACAGCACCTGGAAAATCGTGTCACTCCCACCCTAATACCGTGCTTTTCCAATGGTCATAGCAAATGGCATACCAGGAGATTATATCCTGCGCCTGGCTCGGAGGGTCCTACGCCCACGGAGCCTCGCTCATTGCTAGCACAGCAGTCTGAGATCAAACTGCAAGACGGCAGCGAGGTTGGGGGAGGGGCGCCCGCCATTGCCGAGGCTTGAGTAGGTACACAAAGTGGCCAGGAAGCTCGAACTGGGTGGAGCCCACCACAGCTCAAGGAGGCTTGCCTGCCTCTGTAGACTCCACCTCTGGGGGCGGGGCATAGCCTAACAAAAGGCAGCAGAATCCTATGCAGACTTAAATGTCCCTGTCTGACAGCTTTGAAGAGAGTAGAGGTTCTCCCAGCACGCAGCTGGAGATCTGAGAATGGACAGACTGCCTCCTCAAGTGGGTCCCTGATCCCCGAGTAGCCTAACTGGGAGGCACCCCCCAGTAGGGGCAGGCTAACACCTCACACAGCCAGGTACTCCTCTGAGACAAAACTTCCAGAGGAACAATCAGGCAGCAACATTTGCTGTTCACCAATATCTGCTGTTCTGCAGACTCCGCTGCTGATACCCAGGCAAACAGGTTCTGGAGTGGACCTCTAACAAACTCCAACAGACTTGCAGCTGAGGGTCCTAACTGTTAGAAGGAAAACCAACAAACAGAAAGGACCTCCACACCAAAACCCCATCTGTACATCACCATCATCAAAGACCAAAGGTAGATAAAGCCACCAAGATGGGGAAAAAACAGAGCAGAAAAACTGGAAACTCCAAAAATCAGAGTGCCTCTCCTCCTCCAAAGGAACACAGCTCCTCACCAGCAACAGAACAAAGATAGACAGAGAATGACTTTGACGAGTTGAGAGAAGAAGGCTTCAGATGATCAAACTACTCTGAGCTAAAGGAGGAAGTTCAAACCCATGACAAAGAAGTTGAAAACCTTGAAAAAAAATTAGGCAAATGGCTAACTAGAATAACCAATGCAGAGAAGTCCTTAAAGGACCTGATGGAGCTGAAAACCAAGGCATCAGAACTATGTGACGAATGCACAAGCCTCAGTAGCTGATGCAATCAACTGGAAGAAAGGGTATCAGTGATGGAAGATCAAATGAATGAAATGAAGCAAGAAGAGAAGTTTAGAGAAAAAAGAATAAAAAGAAACAAACAAAGCCTCCAAGAAATATGGGACTATGTGAAAAGACTAAATCTACGTCTGATTGGTGTACCTGAAACTGATGGGGAGAATGGAACCAAGTTGGAAAACACTTTGCAGGATATTCTCCAGGAGAACTTCCCCAATCTAGCCAGGCAGGCCAACATGCAAATTCAGGAAATACAGAGAACACCACAAAGATACTCCTCGAGAAGAGCAACTCCAAGACACATAATTGTCAGATTCACCAAAGTTAAAATGAAGGAAAAAATGTTAAGGGCAGTGAGAGAGAAAGGTCGGGTTACCCACAAAGGGAAGCCCATCAGGCTAACAGCTGATCTTTTGGCAGAAACTCTACAAGCCAGAAGAGAGTGGGAGCCAATATTCAACGTTCTTAAAGAAAAGAATTTTCAACCCAGAATTTCGTATCCACCCAAACTAAGCTTCATAAGTGAAGGAGAAATAAAATACTTTACAGATAAGCAAATGCTGAGAGATTTTGTCACCACCAGGCCTGCCCTAAAAGAGCTCCTGAAGGAAGCACTAAACATGGAAAGGAACAAATGGTACCAGCCACTGCAAAAACATGCCAAATTGTAAAGACCATTGAGGCTAGGAAGAAACTGCATCAACTAATGGGCAAAATAACCAGCTAACATCATAATGACAGGATCAAATTCACACATAACAATATTAACTTTAAATGTAAATGGGCTAAATGCTCCAATTAAAAGACACAGATTGGCAAATTGGATAAAGAGTCAAGACCCATCAGTGTGCTGTATTCAGGAAACCCATCTCACGTGCAGAGACACACATAGGCTCAAAATAAAAGGATGGAGGAAGATCTACCAAGAAATGGAAAACAAAAAAAGGCAGGGGTTGCAATCCTAGTCTCTGATAAAACAGACTTTAAACCAACAAAGATCAAAAGAGACAAAGAAGGCCATTACATAATGGTAAAGGGATCAATTCAACAAGAAGAGCTAACTATCCTAAATACATATGCACCCAATACAGGAGAACCTAGATTCATAAAGCAAGTCCTTAGAGACCTAGAAAGAGACTTAGACTCCCACACAATAATAATGCGAGACTTTAACACCCTACCATCAACATTAGAGAGGTCAACGGGACAGAAAGTTAACAAGGATATCCAGGAATTGAACTCAGCTCTGCACCAAGCGGACCTAATAGACATCTACAGAACTCTCCACCCCAAATCAACAGAATATACATTCTTCTCAGCACCACACCACACTTATTCCAAAATTGACCACATAGTTGGAAGTAAAGCACTCCTCAGCAAATGTAAAAGAACAGAAATTATAACAAACTATCTCTCAGACCACAGTGCAATCAAACTAGAACTCAGGATTAAGAAACTCACTCAAAAACACTCAGCTACATGGAAACTGAACAACCTGCTCCTGAATGACTACTGGGTACATAATGAAATGAAGGCAGAAATAAAGATGTTCTTTGAAACCAACGATAAGAAAGACACAACATACCAGAATCTCTGGGAAACATTCAAAGCAGTGTGTAGAGGGAAATTTATAGCACTAAATGCCCAGAAGAGAAAGCAGAAAAGATCTAAAATTGACACCCTAACATCACAATTAAAAGAACTAGAGAAGCAAGAGCAAACACATTCAAAAGCTAGCAAAAGGCAAGAAATAACTAAGATCAGAGCAGAACTGAAGGAAATAGAGACACAAAAAACCCTTCAAAAAATCAATGAATCCAGGAGCTGGTTTTTTGAAAAGATCAACAAAATTGATAGACCATTAGCAAGACTAATAAAGAAGAAAAGAGAGAAGAATCAAATAGACGCAATAAAAAATGACAAAGGGGATATCACCACCAATACCACAGAAATACAAACTACCATCAGAGAATACTATAAACACCTCTATGCAAATAAACTAGAAAATCTAGAAGAAATGGATAAATTCCTTGACACATACACCCTCCCAAGACTAAACCTGGAAGAAGTTGAATCTCTGAATAGACCAGTAACAGGCTCTGAAATTGAGGCAATAATTAATAGCTTACCAACCAAAAAAAGTCCAGGACCAGATGGATTCATAGCCAAATTCTACCAGAGGTACAAGGAGGAGCTGGTACCATTCCTTCTGATACTATTCCAATCAATAGAAAAAGAGGGAATCCTCCCTAACTCATTTTATGAGGCCAGCATCATCCTGATACCAAAGCCAGGCAGAGACACAACAAAAAAAGAGAATTTTAGACCAATATCCCTGATGAACATCAATGGAAAAATCCTCAATAAAATACTGGCAAACCAAATCCAGCAGCACATCAAAAAGCTTATCCACCATGATCAAGTGGGCTTCATCCCTGGGATGCAAGGCTGGTTCAACATATGCAAATCAATAAATGTAATCCAGCATATAAACAGAACCAACAACAAAAAACACATGATTATCTCAATAGATGCAGAAAAGGCCTTTGACAAAATTCAACAACCCTTCATGCTAAAAACTCTCAATAAGTTAGGTATTGATGGGACGTATCTCAAAATAATAAGAGCTATCTATGACAAACCCACAGCCAATATCATACTGAATGGGCAAAAACTGGAAGCATTCCCTTTGAAAACTGGCACAAGACAGGGATGCCCTCTCTCACCACTCCTATTCAACATAGTGTTGGAAGTTCTGGTCAAGGCAATCAGGCAGGAGAAGGAAATAAAGAGTATTCAATTAGGAAAAGAGGAAGTCATATTGTCCCTGTTTGCAGATGATATGATTGTATATCTAGAAAACCCCATCGTCTCAGTCCAAAATCTCCTTAAGCTGAGAAGCAACTTCAGCAAAGTCTCAGGATACAAAATCAATGTACAAAAATCACAAGCATTCTTATACCCCAATAACAGACAAACAGAGAGCCAAATCATGAGTGAACTCCCATTCACAATTGCTTCAAAGAGAATAAAATACCTAGGAATCCAACTTACAAGGGATGTGAAGGACCTCTTCAAGGAGAACTACAAACCACTGCACAATGAAATAAAAGAGGATACAAACAAATGGAAGAACATTCCATGCTCATGGGTAGCAAGAATCAATATTGTGAAAATGGCCATACTGCCTAAGGTAATTTATAGATTCAATGCCATCCCCATCAAGCTACCAATGACTTTCTACACAGAATTGGAAAAAACTACTTTAAAGTTCATATGGAACCAAAAAAGAGCCCACATTGCCAAGTCAATCCTAAGCCAAAAGGACAAAGCTGGAGACATCACACTATCTGACTTCAAACTATACTACAAGGCTACAGTAACCAAAACAGCATAGTACTGGTACCAAAACAGAGATATAGACCAATGGAACAGAACAGAGCCCTCAGAAATAATGCTGCATATCTACAACCATCTGATCTTTGACAAAGCTGACAAAAACAAGAAATGGGGAAAGGATTCCCAATTTAATAAATGGTGCTGGGAAAACTGGCTAGCCATATGGAGAAAGCTGAAACTGGATCCCTTCCTTACACCTTATACAAAAATTAATTCAAGATGGGTTAAAGACTTCAATGTTAGACCTAAAACCATAAAAACTCTAGAAGAAAACATAGGCAATATCATTCAGGACATAGGCATGGGCAAGGACTTCATATCTAAAACACCAAAAGCAATGGCAACAGAAGCCAAAATTGACAAATGGGATCTAATTAAACTAAAGAGCTTCTGCACAGCAAAAGAAGCTATCATCAGAGTGAACAGGCAAACTACAGAATGAGAGAAAATTTTTGCAATCTACTCATCTGACAAAGGGCTAATATCCAGAATCTACAATGAACTCAAACAAATTTACAAGAAAAAATCAAACAACCCCATCAACAAGTGGGTGAAGGATATGAACAGACACTTCTCAAAAGAAGACATTTATGCAGCCAAAAGACACATGAAAAAATGCTCATCATCACTGGCCATCAGAGAAATGCAAATCAAAACCACAATGAGTTACCATCTCACACCAGTTAGAACGGCAGTCATTAAAAAGTCAGGAAACAACAGGTGCTGGAGAGGGTATGGAGAAATAGGAACACTTTTACATTGTCGGTGGGACTGTAAACTAGTTCGACCACTGTGGAAGACAGTGTGGTGATTCCTCATGGATCTAGAACTAGAAATACCATTTGCCCAGCAATCCAATTACTGGGTATATACCCAAAGGATTATAAATCATGCTGCTATAAAGACACATGCACACATATGTTTATTGTGGCACTATTCACAATAGCAAAGACTTGGAACCAACCTAAATGTCTGACAATGATAGACTGGCTTAAGAAAATGTGGCACATATACACCATGGAATACTAAGCAGCCATAAAAATGATGAGTTCATGTCCATTGTAGGGACATGGATGAAGCTGGAAACCATCATTCTCAGCAAACTATCGCAAGAACAGAAAACCAAACACTGCATGTTCTCACTCATAGGTGGGAATTGAACAATGAGAACACATGGACACAGGAAGGGGAACATCACACACCAGGGCCTATTGTGGGGTGGGGGCAGGGGGTAGGGATAGCATTTGGAGATATAGCTAATGTTAAATGACAAGTTACTGGGTGCAGCACACCAACATGGCACATGTATACATACATAACTAACCTGCACATTGTGCACATGTACCCTAAAACTTAAAGTATAATAATAAAAAAAAAGAATAAAGTTGGAGGAATCACTTTACCTACTTTTTTTCTTTTCTTTTCTTTCTTTCTTTCTCTCTCTCTCTCTCTCTCTCTCTCTCCCTCCCTCCCTCCCTCCCTCCCTGCCTCCCTCCCTCCCTCCCTCCCTCTCTCTCTCTCTCTCTCTCTCTCTCTCTCTCTCTCTCCTCTCTCTCTCTCTCTCTCTTTCTTTCTTTCTTTCTTTCTTTTTTAAGACAGAGTCTCATTCTGTTGTCCAGGCTGGAGTGCAGTGACAAAATTTTGGCTCACTGCAGCCTTTAACTACCGGGCTTAAGTGATCTTCCTGCCTCAGCCTCCTGAGTAGCTAGAACTAAAGGTGTGCAGCATAACACCTAAGTTTTTTATTTTCTTGTAGAGATGAGATTTCATTATGTTTCACAGATCTCACTATGTTGCCCAGGCTGGTCTTCAATTCCTGAGCTCAAGTGGTCCTCCTGGTTTGGCCTCCCAAAACCCACTTTATTATTATTATTATACTTTAAGTTATGGGGTGCCTAGGCACAACATGCAGGTTTGTTACATAGGTATACATGTACCGTGTTAGTTTGCTGCACCCATCAACTCGTCATTTACATTAAGTATTTCTCCTAATGCTGTCCCTCCCCAAGCCCCCCAGCCCCTGACAGGCCCTGGTGTGTGATGTTCCCCTCCCTGTGTCCATGCCAAAACCCACTTTTAAGACTCACCAGAATACTACACTAATTAAGACAAGTGTGTTATTGGCAATGTGGTAGATATAAGTCAGGGGGATATATAGAGATTCCAGAAATAGACCCTAGATCTATTGCCAATAAATTTTTAAATTTATGGGCCCGGCACGGTGGCTCACTCCTATAATCCCAGCACTTTGGGAGGCCGAGGCGGGTGGATCACAAGGTCAGGAGATGAGATCATCCTGGCTAACACTGTGAAAACCCATCTCTACTAAAAGTACAAAAAGTTAGCCAGGCTTGGATTGGGTGCCTCTATTCCCAGCTACTTGGGAGGCTGAGGCAGGAGAATGGTGTGAGCCCAGGAGGCAGAGCTTGCAGTGAGCTCAGAGTGCGCCACTGCACTACAGCCTGGGTGGCAGACTGAGACTCTGTCTCAAAAAAAAAAAACAAAAAGCAAAAAACTTAAATTTATTTTTTGAGGAGCAATTTTCATAACATTAACCTTTCAAAATGAACAGTCCAGCAGCATTTAGTATTTTCATAATGTTGTGCAAGTACTGCTTCTATCTAGTTTGGAACATTTTCATCATTTTCAAAGAGATTGCATACTCATTAGGAAACTACTTCCTATCCTCTTCCTCCTGGGCTCTGGCACCCACTAATTTAGTTTCTGTCTTTATGGATTTACCTATTCTGGATATTTCATATTAATCAAATCATACAATATGTAACCTTCATGTCTCTCTCTTTTTTTTTTTTTTGTTATTGAGACAGAGTATCACTCTGTCACTCAGGCTGGAGTGCAATGGTGTGAACATGGCTCACTGCAGCCTTGTTAGAACTCCTGGGCTTATGGGATCCTCCCACTTTGGCCTCCTGAGTAGCTGGAACTACAAGCACACACCACCACATCTGACTAATTTTTTTGTAGAGACGGCATTTGCCATGTTGCCCAGCTGGTGTCGAACTCCTGGCCTCAAGTGATCCACCCATCTTGGCCTCCAAAAGTGTTAGGCATGAGCCACTGCGCCTGATCTTTGCTTTTTTTTTTTTCTTAGCATGATGTTTTTGAGGCCTATCCACGTTGTAGCATGTATCAGTATTTCATTCCTTTTAAAGGCTGAATAATATTTCACTGTATGCATAGACAACAGTTTGTTAATCCATTCATCAGTTGATGGATATTTGGGTTATTCCCACTTTTTGACTTTTGAAATAATACTGTTATGAACATGCATGTACAAGTATTTCTTTGAGCACCTGTTTTCAGTTCTTTTATTATTATTATTATACTTTAAGTTCTGAGATACATGTGCAGAACATGCAGGTTTGTTACATAGGTATACAAGTACCATGGTGGTTTTCTGCACCCATCAACTCATCATCTACGTTTGGTATTTCTCCTAATGCTATCCTTCCCCTAGCCCCCAACCCCCTGACAGGCCCCAGTGTGTGATGTTCTGCCCCCTGTGTCCATGTGTTCTCATTGTTCAACTCCCACTTATGAGTGAGAACATGCATTGTCTGGTTTTCAGTTCCTGTGTTAGTTTGCTGAGAATGATGGTTTCCAGCTTCATCCATGACCCTGCAAAGGACATAAACTCATCCTTTTTATGGCTGCATAGTATTCCATGGTGTATATGTGCCACATTTTCTTTATCCAGTCTATCATTGATGGACATTTGGGTTGGTTCCAAGTCTTTGCTGTTGTGAACAGTGCTGCAATAAACATATGTGTGCATGTGTCTTTATAGTAGAATGATTTCTAATCCTTTGGGTATATACTCAGTAATGAGATTGCTGGGTCAAATGGTATTTCTGGTTCTAGATCCTTGAGGAGTCACCATACTGCCTTCTGCAATGGTTGGACTAATTTACACTCCCACCAACAGTGTAAAAGCATTCCTATTTCTCCACATCCTCTCCAGCATTTTTTTTTCCTTACTTTTTAGTGATTGTCATTTTAACTGGTGTGAGATGGTATCTCATTGTAGTTTTGATTTGCATTTCTCTAATGACCAGTGATGGTGAGCTTTTTTTCATATGTTTGTTGGCCACATAAATGTCTTCTTTGAGAAGTGTCTGTTCATATCCTTTGCCCAATTTTTTATAGGGTTGTTTGTTTTTTTCTTGTAAATTTGTTTAAGTTCTTTGTAGATTCTGGATATTAGCCCTTTGTCAGATGGAGAGATTGCAAAAATTTTCTCCCGTTCTGTAGGTTGCCTGTTCACTCTGATGATAGCTTCTTTTGCTGTGCAGAAGTTCTTTGGTTTAATTAGATCCCATTTGTCTATTTTGGCTTTTGTTGCTATTGCTTTTGGTGTTTTAGTCATGAAGTCTTTGCCCATGCCTATGTCCTGAATGGTATTGCCTATGTTTTCTTCTAGGGTTTTTATAGTTTGAGGTCTTATGTTTAAGTCTTTAATCCATCTTGAGTTAATTTTTGTATAAGGTGTAAGGAAGGGGTCCAGTTTCAGTTTTCTGCATATGGCTAGCCAGTTTTCCCGACACCATTTATTAAACAGGGAATCCTTTCCCCATTTCTTGTTTTTGTCAGTTTTGTCAAAGATCAGATGGTTGTAGATGTGTGGCATTATTTCGGAGGCCTCTGTTTTGGTCCATTAATATATATGTATGTATATATATATATATATATATATGTATGTGTATATATATATATATATATATATATATATATATATATCTTTTGGTACCAGTACCATGCTGTTTTGGTTACTGTAGCCTTGTGGTATAGTTTAAAGTCAGGTAGCGTGATGCCTCCAGCTTTGTTCTTTTTGCTTAGGATTGTCTTGGCTATATGGGCTCTTTTTTGGTTCCATATGAAATTTAAAGTAGTTTTTTCTAATTCTGTGAAAAAAGGCACTGGTAGCTTGTTGGAGATAGCATAAAATCTACAAATTAGTTTGGGCAGTATGGCCATTTTCACAATATTGATTCTTCCTATCCATGAGCATGGAATGTTTTAAAATTTGTTTGCGTCCTCTTATATTTCGTTGAGCAGTGGTTTGTAGTTCTCCTTGAAGAGGTCCTTCACATCCCTTGTAAGTTGGATTCCTAGGTATTTTATTCTCTTTGAAGCAATTGTGAATGGGAGTTCACTCATGATTTGGCTCTCTGTTTGTTATTGGTGTATAGGAATGCTTGGGATTTTGCACATTGATTTTGTATCCTGAGACTTTGCTGAAGTTGCTTATCAGCTTAAGGAGATTTTGGGCTGAGATGATGGGGTTTTCTAGATATACAATCATGTCATCTGCAAACAGGGACAATTTGACTTCCTCTCTTCCTATTTGAATACCCTTTATTTCTTTCTCTTGCAGGATTGCCCTGGCCAGAACTTCCAATACTATGTTACATAGGAGTGGTGAGAGAGGGCATCCTTGTCTCGTGCCAGTTTTCAATGGGAATGCTTCCAGCTTTTGCCCATTCAGTATGATATTGGCTGTGGGTTTGTCATAAATAGTTCTTATTATTTTGAGATATGTTCCATCAATACCTAATTTATTGAGAGTTTTTAGCATGAAGCATTGTTGAATTTTATCAGAGGCCTTTTCTGCATCTATTGAGATAATCATGTGGTTTTTGTCTTTGGTTCTGTTTATGTGATGGATTACATTTATTAATTTGTGTGTGTTGAACCATCCTTGCATACCAGGGATGAAGCCAACTTGATCATGGTGGATAAGTTTTTTGATGTGCTGCTGGATTTGATTTGCCAGTATTTTACTGAGGATTTTCACATCAATGTTCATCAGGGATATTGGCCTGAAGTTTTCTTTTTTTGTTGTGTCTCTGCCAGATTTTGGTATCAGGATGATGCTAGCCTCATAAAATGAGTTAGGGAGGATTCCCTCTTTTTCTATTCTTTGGAATAGTTTCAGAAGGAATGGTACCAGCTCCTCTTTGTACTTCTTGTAGAATTCGGCTGTGAATCCATCTGGTCCTGGACTTTTGTTGGTTGGTAGGCTATTAATTACTGCCTCATTTTCAGAACTTGTTATTGGTCTATTTAGAGATTCGACTTCTTCCTGGTTTAGTCTTGGGAGGGTGTATGTGTCCAGGAATTTGCCTATTTCTTCTAGATTTTCTAGTTTATTTGCATAGAGGTGTTTATAGTCTCCTCTGATGGTAGTTTGTATTTCTGTGGGATCAGTGGTGATATTCCCTTTATCATTTTTTATTGTATCTATTTGATTCTTCTCTCTTTTCTTCTTTCTTAGTCTAGCTAGTGGTCTATCTATTTTGTTGATCTTTTCAAAAAACCACCTCCTGGGTTCATTGATTTTTTTGAAGGATTTTTTTTGTGTCTTCATCTCCTTCAGTTCTGCTCTGATCTTAGTTATTTCTTGTCTTCTGCTGGCTTTTGAATTTGTTTGCTTTTGCTTCTCTAGTTCTTTTCATTGTGATGTTAGGGTGTTGATTTTAGATCTTTCCCACTTTCTCCTGCGGGCATTTAGTGCCATAAATTTCACTCTAAACACTGCTTTAACTGTGTCCCAAAGATTCTGGTACCTTGTGTCTTTGTTCTCATTGGTTTCAAAGAACATCTTCATTTCTGCCTTCATTTCATTATGTACCCAGTAGTCATTCAGGAGCAGTTTGTTTAGTTTCCATGTAGTTGTGCAGTTTTGAGTGAATTTCTTAATCTTGAATTCTAATGTGATTGCACTGTGGTCTGAGAGACTGTTACGATTTCTGTTCTTTTGCATTTGCTCAGCAGTGTTTTACTTCCAATTACGTGGTCAATTTTAGAATAAATGTGATGTAGTGCTGAGAAGAATGTATATTCTGTTGATTTGGGGTGGAGAGTTCTGTCAATGTCTATTAGGTCCACTTGGTGCAGAGCTGAGTTCAAGTTCTGAATATCCTTCTTAATTTTCTGTCTCGTTGATCTGCCTAATATTGACAGTGGGGTGTTGAAGTCTCCCACTATTATTGTGTGGGAGTCTAAGTCTCTTTGTAGGTCTCTAAGAACTTGCTTTATGAATCTGGGTGCTTCTGTATTGGGTGCCTTTATATTTAGGATAGTTAGCTCTTCTTGTTGAATTGATCCCTTAACAATTATGTAATGCCCTTCTTTGCCTTTTTTGATCTCTGTTGGTTTAAAGTCTTTTTTGTCAGAGACTAGGATTGCAACTCCTCCTTTTTTGTTTTTTCTTTCCATTTGCTTGGTAAATATTCCTCCATCCCTTTATTTTGAGCCTATGTATGTCTTTGCACATGAGATGGGTCTCCTGAATACAGCACACCAACAGGTCTTTACTCTTTATCCAATTTGCCAATCTGTGTCTTTAATTAGGGCATTTAGTCCATTTACATTTAAGGTAATATTGTTATGTGTGAATTTGATCCTGTCATTATGATGCTAGCTGGTTATTTAGCCTGTTAGTTGATGCATTTTCTTCATAGTGTCAATGGTCTTTACAATTTGGTATGTTTTTGCAGTGGTTGGTACCAGTTTTTCCTTTCCATATTTAGTGATTCCTTCAGGAGCTCTTTTAGGGCAGGCCTGGTGGTGACAAAATCTCTCAGCATTTGTTTGTCTGTAAAGGATTTTAATTCTCCTTCACTCATGAGACTTAGTTTGGCTGGATATGAAATTCTGGGTTGAAAATTCTTTTCTTTAAGAATGTTGAATATTGGCCCCCACTCTCTTCTGGCTTGTAGGATTTCTGCAGAGAGATCCGCTGTTAGTCTGAAGAGCTTCCTTTTGTGGGTAACCCTACCTTTCTCTGTCTTCCCTTAACATTTTTTCCTTCATTTCAACCTTGTTGAATCTGACAATTATGTGTCTTGGGGTTGCTCTTCTCAAGGAGTATCTTTGTGGTGTTCTCCGTATTTCCTGAATTTGAATGTTGGCCCATCTTGCTAGATTGGGAAAGTTCTCCTGGATAATATCCTGAAGAGTGTTTTCCAACTTGGTTCCATTCTCCCTGTCACTTTCAGGTACACTAATCAAATGTAGGTTTGGTCTTTTCACATAGTCCCATATTTCTTGGAGGCTTTGTTTGTTTCTTTTTACTCTTTTATCTCTAACCTTGTCTTCTCACTTTATTTCATTAAGTTGATCTTCAATCTCTGATATCCTTTCTACTTGATCGATTCAGCTATTGATACTTGTGTATGCTTGACGAAGTTCTCTTGTTGTGTTTTTCAGCTCCATCAGGTCATTTATATTCCTCTCTAAACTACTTTTTCTAGTTAGCAATTCATCTAACCTTTTTTCAAGGTTCTTAGCTTCCTTGCATTGGGTTAGAACATGCTCCTTTAGCTTGGAGGAGTTTGTTATTACCCACCTTCTGAAGTCTACCCTGTTAATTTGTCAAACTCATTTTCCGTTTGGTTTTGTTCCCTTGCTGGTGAGGAGTTGTGATCCTTTGGAGGAGAAAAGGTGTTCTGGTTTTTGGAATTTTCAGCCTTTTTGCACTGGGTTTTTGTCATCTTCATGGATTTATCTACCTTTGGCCTTCGATGTTGGTGACCTTCGGATGGGGTTTCTGTGTGGATGTCTTTTTTGTTGATATTGATGCTGTTCCTTTCTATCTGTTAGTTTGGCTTCTCATAGTCAGGCCCCTCTGCTGCAGGTTGGCTGGCGTTTGCTGGGGGTCCACTCCAGACCCTGTAGCCTGGGTATCACCAGTGGAGGCTGCAGAACAGCAAAGATTGCTGCCTGTTCCTTCCTCTGGAAGCTTCATCCCAGAAGGGCACCCACCAGATGCCAGCCAGAGCTCTCCTGTATGAGATGTCTGTCGACCCCTCCTGGGAGGTGTCTCCCAGTCAGGAGGCACAAAGGTCAGGGACCCACTTGAGGAGGCAGTCTGTCCCTTAACAGAGCTTGAGTGCTGTGCTGGGAAATCTGCTGCTCTCCTCAGAGCTGGCAGACAAGAACATTTAAGTCTGCTGAGGCTGTGCCCCCAGCCACCCCTTCCCCCACATGCTCTGTCCCAGGGAGATCTGAGTTTTATCTATAAGCCCCTGACTGGGGCTGCTGCCTTTCTTTCAGAGATGCCCTGCCCACAGCAGAGGAATATAGAGAGGCAGTCTGGCTACAGCAGCTTTGCTGAGCTGCAGTGGGCTGTGCCCAGTTTGAACTTCCTGGGGGCTTTATTTACACTGTTAGGGGAAAACCGCCTACTCAAGCCTCAGTAATGGCAGATGCCCCTCCCCTCATCAAGCTTGAACATCCCAGGTCGACTTCAGACTGCTGTGCTGGCAGTGAGAATTTCAAGCCAATGGATCTTAGCTTGCTGAGCTCCACGAGGGTGGGATCCAGTCGTGGATCTAGGGAGCTAGACCACTTGGCTCCCTGGCTTTAGCCCCCTTTCCAGGGGAGTGAACAGTTCTGTCTTGCTGGCATTCCAGGTGCCTCTGGGGCATGAAAAAAACTCCTGAAACTAGCTCGGTGTCTGCCCAAATGGCTGCCCAGTTTTGTGCTTGAAATCCAGGGCCCTGGTGGCATAGGCACCCGAGAGAATCTCCTGGTCTGAGGGTTGTGAAGACCATGGGAAAAGTGTAGTATCTGGGCCAGAGTGCACTGTTCCTTACAGCACAGTCCCTCACTGCTTCCCTTGCCTAGGGGAGGGAGTTCCCCAACCCCTTGAGCTTCCTGGGGGAGGTGACGGCCCACCCTGCTTCAGCTCACCCTCCATGGGCTGCACCCACTGTCTAACCAGTCCCAATGAGATGAGTTGGGTATCTCAGTTGGAAATGCAGAAATCACCTGCCTTCTGTGTTGATCTCGCTGGGAGCTGCAGACTGGAGCTGTTCCTATTTGACCATCCTGCTTTTCTTTTTTTTTTTTTTTTCAGACAGAGTCTCATTCTGTTGCCCAGGCTGGAGTGCAGTTGTGGGATCTCAGCTCGCTGCAACCTCTGCCTCCCAGGTTCAAGCTTCAAGCAATTCTCCCACCTCAGCCTCCCAAGTAGCTGGGATTACAGGCACCTGCCATCACGCCCAGCTAATTTTTGTAGAGAAGGGGTTTCACCAGGTTGGCCAGGCTGGTCTTGAACTCCTGACCTCAGGTGATCTGCCCGCCTCAGCCTCCCAAAGTGCTGAGATTACAGGTTTGAGCCACCTCACCTGGACTGTTTTCATCTCTTTTGACTATAGACCTATGAGTGTAATTCCCAATTCACATGGTAATTCTATGTTTAACTTTTTAGGAACCACCAAAATGTTTTCCACAGTGGCTGAATTATTTTACATTCCCAGCAGCCATGTATGAAAGTTCTAATTTCTCCACATCCTATTCAACAATTCTTATTTTCCCTATTGAAGTAAGTATAGGCATCCTGGTAGATGTGAAATAGTACCTTATTGTTTTCATTTGCATTTTCCTAGTAGCTAATGATGTTGAGTATGTTTACATGCATTTCTTGGCTATTTGTATATCTTCACTGGAGACATGTCCATTCAAATCTTTTGCTTATTTCAAAACTGGGGTTGTCTTTTGTTGTTGGGTTTTTTTGGTAAGTTTTAATATATTCTGGATATCAAACTATCAGATATATGATTGGCAAAGTTTTTTCTCCTATTCTGCTATCTTTTCACTTTTTGAAAATGTCCATTGATGCACAAAAGTTTACAATTTTCAATGAAGTCCCATTTATCTTTTTAATTTTCATTGCCTGTGCTTTTGGTGTCATATTCTAAGAATCGAATGCCAAATACAAAGTCATGATTTATCCCTATACTTTGTTCTAATAGTTTAATATTTTTAACTCTTACATTTAGGTTTTTGATACATTTTGAGTTAATTTTGGTACATGGTATAGGGTATGAGATAGCGGTCCAACTTCATTTTTTGGCATATGGATAACCAGTTGTCCTAGCACCATTTGTTTAAGAAATGATTCTTTCCCCATTGAATGGCCTTGGGACTCTTGTTGAAAATAAATTTAGCATAGGCTGGCCCCCAGAGACTCAGGCTCCAGGCTTGCCCTTGCAGTCCCAGGCACCAGGTCACCCCTGCATATTGTCTTCAGCTCCAACCCAGTGCCAATCCCAGGCTCCAGGTCACCCGTGCACACTGTCTTCAGCTCCAACACAGTGCCAGTCCAGCCTGCACAGACTCAGGCTCCAGGCCCACCTCATCACCAGGCAGGCCATGATTGTCCCAGGCTCCAGACTGGCCCCATGGCCAGGCTGCTCCCCTCAACCCTAGACTCTGGGTACACCCATGAACCAAGACACCAGGCCCACCTTGGGGCCAGGCTAGCCTCATAGCCCCAGGCTCTGAGCTGGCACCCATGGCCACCAGGCCTGCCAAGTCACCAGGGTGGCCGTGCAGCCTCAGACTCCAGGTCAGCCTCCAGAACCCCAGACTCCAGGCTGGCACATGCAGACGTTACCTCCAGACCAGTCCCCACCACCCCAGACTTCAGGCCTGGACTTGTAAACCCAGCTTCCAGATCCTCCCATGTCAGGACAATGCTTACCTACCCTGGACCCAGTCTGCTTCAATGATAGGCTAGCTTCTGTAGTTTCAGACTTTAGGCTGGCATACATAGACCTAGCCTCTGTACCCACTCCAGCTCCAGGCTGACCCCTGTGACCTCAAGGACCAGGCCAGCAACTGCACTGCCAGCTTCCATGCCAGCCCCCAAGGATTAAAGGCTCCAGGCTTGCCCAGGGCCAGGCTAGTTCCTTTGGCTTCAATTCCAGGCTGGGCCTCTGACATGCAGGTCCAGGACCACCCGAGGCATCAGATTGGCTCAGAGCAAGCACAGAAACATTGTAACACTAGGAGATAGTTGAACATATTTTACAATTGACTGGATATATTACACAAGTGTGGTAAGCAACTTTTGTAGAGATAGTATGTGTGTGATAATGCAATTTTCTTCCCAATTTTGGACTACAGTTGAATAAACTTTTAAATTATTTAGACACATTTTTACTGAATAATGTTATGATTTTTTGAATAATAAATTTGATTTTGTAAATACGTATTTCCTGATGTGATTTTTGTGAGAAACACTAAATCTTTTGTAAATCACATCCTCGTATAATTGGCATGAGCTAAATAATAGTTTGTGGGTGATTTGCATTGTACAATACTTGTGAGACTTTTAGAATTATAAAAATATTTATTAACTTTTAGTGTGTTGTTTGAACAAATTATTGGAACATACTGAAGATATGAGTAGGATTTTTTCTGCATATTTCAGATGTGTACTTGGGCTAGCTTTCTTGTATTTTTCAAAACAAAATAGTGTCTTTTCTCTTAAAATCAATAAATCTGTTTTCTTGTTGCAAAGAAGTTTACAATTTTCACTATTGTTAAGCGCACAGTTTAATAGTATTAACTACATCCCCATTGCTGTACAACCATCACCACTATCTATCTCTACAAGTTGTTTCATCTTCCCAAACGGAAACTATGTACCCATGAAATAACCCCCCATTTCCTCTTCCCCCACTCAGATGCTGGAACACAGCATTCTGTTTTCTGTCGATATAAATTTGATTACTCTAGGTACCTCATATAAATGGAATCATACAGTATTTGTCCTTTGGTGACTAGCTTATTTCACTTAGCATAATGCCCTGAAGGTTCACTCATGTTGTATCATATGACAGGCTTTTCCTTTTTTAAAGGCCAAATAATATTTCATTGGATGTATACGCCACCTTGTAAAAATCCATGCATCCATTCATGGAGAGTCAGGTTTTTTCTACCTCCTGGCTATTGTGAATAATACTGCCATGAATATGGGTGTGCAAATATATATTCAAGATCCTTTCTCAGGTATTCTTGATGTATACCCAGAAGTCAGATTGATGGATCATATTTAGGTAATTCTATTTTTAAATTTTGGAGAAATTATCATACTGTTTTTAATAGTGGGTGCACCATTTCACATTCCCACTAGTGTACAGGGGTTCCAGTTTCTGGGTTTTTTTTTTTTCTTAATAGTGGCTATCCCAACAGGCATGAGGTAATATTGTGGTTCTCATTTGTATTTCCCTGATGATTAGTATTAGTCAATTCAGGCTGCTATAACAAAGTACCGTAGACGGGGTGGCTTAAAGAACAAATGTTTATTTCCCACAGTTCTGCAGACTGGGAAGTTCAAGGTAAAGGTGCTGGCAGATTCAGTGTCTAGTGACGGCCCTCTTCATGATGCATGAGAAGCACCAGGCTCACAGAGGAGCTGCAAGCCTCTGTTCCACACAAAGAGCTAGCACCCAATAGAAACATGGGCAGGGAGGCTCACAGTCAAGAAGCAGGGGTTTTAGGTTTGTTTCTGCTAGTGCTGTGAAAAGCACCATTGTCATTTTCCTAGGGACTCACTACGTTTAACCTGTAACGGCTTTGTGTAGCACCTACGTGTTAACCATGTTCCCATCCATGAACACAGGATGTCTCCATTTATTGGTCTTCTGCATGTTTCATCAGTGTTTGATTGGTTTCAGTGTGCACACATTTCACCTCCCTGGATAAATGTATTCCAAAGTGTTTTGTTCTTGTCCTGGTATTCTAAATATGTTGGTTTCCCGGGTGTCTTTTCAGATAGTTTCTTGTTCAGGCATAAAAATGCAAATGATTTTCACATGTTGCTTTTGTACTCTGTAACTTTGCTGACTTTGTTTATTGGTTTTGACCATTTTTCGGTGCAGTGTACATCAGGGTTTTCTCCATGTGAGATCATGTCATCCGCAAGCAGAGAAAATTGAGCTTCTTAGTTTCCAATTTGTTTGCCTTTTATTTCTTTTTCTTAGAATAGGTGATCAAATTGGCACGTGGCTCTGCCCAAGAGGGTTCATTGGCATGTGGGTGTGGTGGTTTGGCAGGCCAGAGTTTTTATTTCTAAGAGTTTGTCCCACTCCACGCCCTCCTAGATTTTAGAATTGAAAAATACCTCTTGTTTAAGATAGATCCCATCCCTGCTTTTGTGCATTCACACCTTCACAAATCCTTCACCACTGCCTCCACTCTGTGAATCAGCTCTTTCTCCCTCAAGGGAGAGCATTCCTGATTAATTTGATTCCCAAGCGGGTGTGTGCATAGGCACCCACGTGTGCACGTGTGCACACACAAACAAGAGAAACACAGGGCCCAGCATGGTGGCTCACACCTCTAATCCCAGCATTCTGGGAGGCTGAGGTGGGCAGACCACTTGAGGTCAGGAGTTCAAGACCAGCCTGGCCAACATGGTGAAACCCGGATATCCACCAAAAAAAAAAAAAAAAAAAAAAAAATTACCCAGGCATGGTGGTGCATGCCTGTAGTCCCCAGCTACTTGGAAAGTTGATGCAGGAGAATTGATTGAACCTGGCAGGTAGAGGTTGCAGTGAGCCAAGATCGTGCCACTGCACTCCAGCCTGGGTGACAGAGTGAGGTTCCATCTCAAAAAAGCAAACAAAAAAACCCCCCAAAAAACCCACCACATACGTCTCTGCACACACGCTAATCTTGAATGGTATCTGCATTTCTCCTTTGTCTGTTCAACACCCAGTCTCTTGGAGATGGGAGCTGGCAAAAACTACACACACCTCCTCACTGGAACCAGAATCTGTGTCCGAATCTCACGCCCATCCAGCCCGGGATTCTGGCTGAAGGAAGGAGGTGATCCCAACCGTCAGGGAGGGTGAAGGCAGAACAGGGAGCTTGAGGAAATCTCATATGACTGCGAGAGGCAATCTGAAAGACTGAGCAGGCACACAGAAATATCACATCTACAAAAACCTGTGGCTTTGGGAATGGTGGAACAGTATTTGACAGGGACCATCCAAGAACAGCCAGGCCTAGCATCCACACTTGCCCTGGAAAGAAGCTGGCCATTTTCAAATCAAGGGTGTAGAGACCACCGGCTGCAGAAGGGGCTGTTGGCCACCTACAGGATACCAAGGATGTGGAAGCCGCCTTCTGTGTAGCTTCAGGCGGGCAGTTTCCACCAGGTTGGCCTGCAGGCACCAGAACAGACTCAGTGCCCCCACCTCCAACCTGCCCTTTTTGTCTGTGCTCCCTGTGCCTTCCCTTTTGCTCAGCCACCTATGGGGATGTGGCTTCTGTCTCCACCTGGCTGCTGAAACAAAGGAGAGACACCTAACAGGATTTGGTAACTGAGGTTCAAAGGTGGGGGGTAAAAGTGAAACTGAGGACGCCATATGGCTTTCGGGCCCAGATGACCTGACCGTGTGCATGGTGGTACCAGAGGGACATAATGGCTCCAGAAAGAGGACTGAACTCCTGAGGGGGAGGATGAGCTCTGTCGTGCTCAACAGCACAGAAGCAACCCTACAGGTAAGGCCTCCGGCGTCAAGCCACAGGGGAAAGCAAGGATGTTCGTGATGGAAAGGACAGTGACAGGGCAGAACCATGACAGTGAATTGCAGGAGGAAAGGTGAGAGAGAGCGGGGTTCTGGAAGGAGGCCATCAGTTCCTGCTGAAGGAGAGGGAGAATAGTGCTGAAGGGGACCTGTGAGACCCCAAAGTAGGAGGAGAAGAGGACGGATCATGAGCAAGGTGTGCCGGGGAAAGGCAAAAAATGTTGCTGTGGCCAGGCAGGGCCACCAAAGCACCTAGGCCCAGGGCACTATGGTGAGCCCGAGTACAGGGCTGCTGCTCAGAGGCCGGCTCAGGCGCCCCCCAGGAGTGAGCTCACCACACAGCACTAGGGTAACTGCTCTTCAAGGGCCAGGGAACACAGCAACACCCTGCACCCCCCAACACTCCCAACAATCAGAGGGCAGACCACATACCACAGAATATGAGAACGACTTTATTGGAAACTGCTTTGGGAAGGGGGCAAATGCAGCAGAACAGCAGAAGCCCTGGCTGAAGAGGATATGGAGGGAACCCGTTTGGCTGCAGCTCCGGAGCTCCAAAGGTACCAGCTGCTCATCTTGTAGGAAGACGCTGGCTCCAACCTGTGAAACAGAGCAGCTCAGGGACCGGCCCCCAACCAGGGCCAGCTCACGCCCTCTTAAGCTACCAGGACTGTGGGAAGGTGCATAATGTGTGCAACACTCACTTCAAAGGTCCTGGAACTTGTCAGTGAGGAACTGCATGGCCGCTGAAACAGAGAGGCAGAACTGGGCACTCCAGACCCAAGGAAACAGAATCCCACCCCCTGCCCCCATGGGGAACCACCTAGCCTTGCAACCCGAAACCCCACCAGCCCTGGGACTGACTCATCCACCTGTCACCTGAATTAAATGTGGAAATGCCTTGTAAGTGGGAAAGTGGTTCTCAGGTGTTGGGCCATCCCAGAACTGTTCAGAACGTGTTTCAAAGACAGATAAGTCAGCCAGCAAGTGAACACAGTACAAGCCATACCAGGCAGCGGTTAAAGGAAAACACATGCAGTGTCTCTAACCGTCCTAAGCGAAGGAGATCTCTGGGACTCGTGGACAAAGTGTACATGGAGTTCAGATGACACATTGCTGTCTGTGCACACCCCTAGCTGGAAAGGCACAGAAGGCTCCAGGGCCAGGCTTTCCTTGGTTCTCTTCCCCAGAGGAGTCAGTCCTAGTGATGTTGCCTGCACCTGCAGCCCACACTTGCCCTGGCACCTGCAGTAAGACACTGCTGTCAATCCCTGCCCCAGCCATGGTTCCATTATACCTAGTTGGTCTCTAAGGTCCTCAGTTTTTTAAATTATTATTATACTTTAAGTTCTAGGGTACATGTGCACAACGTGCAGGTTTGTTACATATGTATACACGTGCCATGTTGGTGTACTGCACCCATTAACTCGTCATTTACATTAGTTATATCTCCTAATGCTATCCCTCCCCACTCCCTGACACCACTACAGGCCCCGGTGTGTGATGTTCCCCACCCTGTGTCCAAGTGTTCTCATTGTTCAATTCCCACCTACGAGTGAGAACATGCGGTGTTTGGTTTTCTGTCCTTGTGATAGTTTGCTCAGAATGATGGTTTCCAGCTTCATCCATGTCCCTACAAAGGACATGAACTCATCATTTTTTATGGCTGCATGGTATTCCATGGTGTATATGTGCCACATTTTCTTAATCCAGTCTATCCTTGTTGGACATTTGGGTTGGTTCCAAGTCTTTGCTATTGTGAATAGTGCCGCAATAAACAACATGTGCATGTGTCTTTATAGCAGCATGATTTATAATCCTTTGGATATATACCCAGTTATGGGATCACTTGGTCAAATGGTATTTCTAGTTCTAGATCCTTGAGGGATTGCCACACTGTCTTCCACAATAGTTGAACTAGTTTACAGTCCCACCAACAGTTTAAAAGTGTTCCTATTTCTCCACATCCTCTGCAGCACCTGTTGTTTCCTGACTTTTTAATGATTGCCATTCTAACTGGTGTGAGATGGTATCTAATTGTGGTGTTGATTTGCATTTTCCTGATGGCCAGTGATGATGAGCATTTTTTCATCTTTCTGTTGGCTGCATAAATGTATTCTTTTGAGAAGTGTCTGTTCATATCCTTTGCCCACTTTTTGATGGGGTTGTTTCATTTTTTCTTGTAAATTTGTTTGAGTTCTTTGTAGATTCTGGATATTAGCCCTTTGTCAGATGGGTAGATTGTAAAAATTTTCTCCCATTCTGTAGGTTGCCTGTTCACTCTGATGGTAGTTTCGTTTGCTGTGCAGAAGCTCTTTAGTTTAATTAGATCCTATTTATCAATTTTGGCTTTTGTTGCCATTGCTTTTGGTGTTTTAGTCATGAAGTCCTTGCCCATGCCTATGGCCTGAATGATATTGCCTAGGTTTTCTTCTAGGGTTTTTATGGTTTTAGATCTAACATTTAAGTCTTTAATCCATCTTGAATTAATTTTTGTATAAGGTGTAAGGAAGGGATCCAGTTTCAGCTTTCTCCATATGGCTAGCCAGTTTTCCCAGCACCATTTATTGAATAGGGAATCCTTTCCCCATTTCTTGTTTTTGTCAGGTTTGTCAAAGATCAAATGGTTGTAGATGTGTGGTGTTATTTCTGAGGGCTCTGTTCTGTTCCATTGGTCTATATCTCTGTTTTGGTAGCAGTTCCATGCTGTTTTGGTTACTGTAGCCTTTTAGTATAGTTTGAAGTCAGGTAGCATGATGCCTCCAGCTTTGTTCTTTTGGCTTAGGATTGTCTTGGCAATGCAGGCTCTTTTTTGGTTCCATATGAACTTTAAAGTAGTTTTTTTCCAATTCTGTGAAAAAAGTCATTGGTAGCTTGATGGGGATGGCGTTGAATCTATAAATTACCTTGGGCAGTATGGCCATTTTCATGATATTGATTCTTCCTATCCATGAGCATGGAATGTTCTTCCATTTGTTTGTGTCCTCTTTTATTTCATTGAGTAGTGGTTTTTAGTTCTGCTTAAAGAGGTCCTTCACATCCCTTGTAAGTCAAATTCCTAGGTATTTTATTCTCTTTGTAGTAATTGTGAATGGGAGTTCACTCATGATTTGGCTCTCTGTGTGTTCTTGTTGTATAGGAATGCTTGTGATTTTTGCACATTGATTTTGCATCCTGAGACTTTGCTGAAGTTGCTTATCAGCTTAAGGAGATTTTAGGCAGAGATGATGGGGTTTTCTAAATATACAATCATGTCATCTGCAAACAGGGACAATTTGACTTCCTCTTTTCCTAATTGAATACCCTTTATTTCTTTCTCCTGCCCAATTGCCCTGGCCAGAACTTCCAACACTATGTTGAATAGGAGTGGTGAGAGAGGGCATCCCAGTCTTGTGCCAGTTTTTGAAGGAATGCTTCCAGTTTTTGCCCATTCAGTATGATATTGGCTGTGGGTTTGTCACAAATAAAATAAATATTTTATTTATTTTATGAATAAAATAATAAATATTATTTTGAGATACATCCCATCAATACCTAGTTTATTGAGAGTTTTTAGCATGAAGGGCTGTTGAATTTTGTTGAAGACCTTTTCTGCATCTATTGAGATAATCATGTGGTTTTTGTTTTTGATTCTGTTTATATGATGGATTACGTTTATTGACTTGGAATGTTGAATTAGCCTTGCATCCCAGGGATGAAGCCAACTTGATTGTGGTGGATAAGCTTTTTGATGTACTGCTGGATTCAGGTTGCCAGTATTTTATTGAGGATTTTTGCATCAATGTTCGTCAGAGATATTGGTCTAAAATTCTCTTTTTTTGTTGCATCTCTGAGACCAGGCTGTATCAGGATGATGCTGGCCTCATAAAATGAGTTAGGGAGGATTCCCTCTTTTTCTATTGATTGGAAGTTTCAGAAGGAATGGTACCAGCTCCTCTCTGTACCTCTGGTAGAATTCGGCTGTGAATCCCTCTGGTCCTAGACTTTTTTTGTTTGGTAGGCTATTAATTATTGCCTCAATTTCAGAGCCTGTTATTGGTCTATTCAGAGATTCAACTTCTTCCTGGTGTAGTCTTGGGAGGATGTATGTGTCCAGGAATGTATCCATTTCTTCTAGATTTTCTAGTTTATTTTGTAGAGGTGTTTATAGTATTCTCTGATGGTAGTTTGTATTTCTGTGGGATCGGTGGTGATATCTCCTTTATCATTTTTTATTGCGTCTATTTGATTTTTCTCTCTTTTCTTCTTTATTAGTCTTCCTAATGGTCTATCAATTTTGTTGATCTTTTCAAAAAACCAGCTCCTGGATTCATTGATTTTTTGAAGGGTTTTTTGTGTCTCTACCCCCTTCAGTTCTGCTCTGATCTTATTTCTTGCCTTCTGCTAGCTTTTGAATATGTTTGCTCTTGCTTCTCTAGTTCTTTTAATTGTGATGTTAGGGTGTCAATTTTAGATCTTTCCTGCTTTCTCCTGTGGGTATTTAGTGCTATAAATTTCCCTCTACACACTGCTTTGAATGTGTCCCAGAGATTCTGGTATGTTGTTTCTTTGTTCTCGTTGGTTTCAAAGAACATCTTTATTTCTGCCTTCATTTCGTTATGTACCCAGTAGTCATTCAGGAGCAGTTTGTTCAGTTTGCATGTAGTTGAGCAGTTTTGAGTGAGTTTCTTAATCCTGAGTTCTAGTTTGATTGCACTGTGGTCTGAGAGACAGTTTGTTATAATTTCTATTCTTTTACATTTGCTGAGGAGTGCTTTACTTCCAGCTATGTGGTCAATTTTGGAATAAGTGTGGTGTGGTGCTGAGAAGAATGTATATTCTGTTGATTTGGGGTGGAGAGTTCTGTAGATGTCTATTAGGTCCACTTGGTGCAGAGCTGAGTTCAATTCCTTTGTTATCCTTGTTAACTTTCTGTCTCGTTGATCTGTCTAATGTTGATGGTAGGGTGTTAAAGCCTCCCATTATCATTGTGTGGGAGTCTAAGTCTCTTTGTAGGTCTCTAAGGGCTTGCTTTGTGCATCTGGGTGCTCCTGTACTGGGTGCATATATATTTAGGATAGTTAGCTCTTCTTGTTGAATTGATCCCTTTACCATTATGTAATGGCCTTCTTTGTCTCTTTTGATCTTTGTTGGTTTCAGATGTGTTTTATCAGAGACCAGGATTGCAACCCCTGCTTCTTTTGTTTTGTTTTGTTCTCCATTTGCTATGTAGATCTTCCTCCATCCATTAATTTTGAGCCTATGTGTATCTCTGCACATGAGATGGGTCTCCTGAATGCAGCACACTGATGGGTCTTGACTCTTTATCCAATTTACCAGTCTGTGTCTTTTAATTGGAGTATTTAGCCCATTTACATTTAAGGTTAATATTGTTATGTGTGAATTTGATCCTGTCATTATGATGTTAGCTGGTTATTTTGCTTGTTAGTTGATGCACTTTCTTTCTAGCATCGATGGTCTTTACAATTTGGCATGTTTTTGCAATGGCTGGTACCAGTTGTTCCTTTCCATGTTTAGTGCTTCCTTCAGGAGCTCTTGTAAGGCAGGCCTGGTGGTGACAAAATCTCTCAGCATTTGTTTGTCTGTAAAGGATTTTATTTCTCCTTCATTTATGAAGCTTAGTTTGGCTGGATATGAAATTCTGGTTGAAAACTCTTTTCTTTGAATATTGGCCCCCACTCTCTTCTGGCTTGTAGAGTTTCTGCCGAGAGATCCGCTATTAGTCTGATGGGCTTCATTTTGTGGGTAACCCAACCTCTCTCTCTGGCTGCCCTTAACATTTTTTCCTTCATTTCAACTTTGGTGAATCTGACAATTATGTGTCTTGGGGTTGCTCTTCTCGAGGAGTATCTTTGTGGTGTTCTCTGTATTTCCTGAATTTGAATGTTGGCCTGCCTTGCTAGGTTTGGAAGTTCTCCTGGATAATATCCTGAAGAGTGTTTTCCAACTGGGTTCCATTCTCCCCGTCACTTTGAGGTCCACCAATCAGATGTAGATTTGGTCTTTTCACATAGTCCCATATTTCTTGGAGGCTTTGTTCATTTCTTTTTACTCTTTTTTCTCTAAACTTCTCTTCTTGCTTCATTTCATTCATTTTGTCTTCAATCACTGATACCCTTTCTTCCACTTGATCAAATCAGCTGCTGAAACTTGTGCATGCATCCTGCAGTTCCCGTGCCATGGTTTTCAGCTCCATCAGGTTGTTTAAGGACTTCTCTACACTGTTTATTCTAGTTAGCCATTTGTCTAATCATTTTTCAAGGTTTTTAGCTTCTTTGTGATGGGCTCGAACATCCTCCTTTAGCTCAAAGAAGTTTGTTATTACCAATCATCTGAAGCCTTCTTCTCTCAACTCTTCAAAGTCATTCTCCATCCAGCTTTGTTCCGTTGCTGGCGAGGAGCTGCGTTCCTTTGGAGGAGAAGAGGTGCTCTGATTTTTAGAATTTTCAGCTTTTCTGTCCTGGTTTCTCCCCATCTTTGTGGTTTTATCTACCTTTGGTCTTTGATGACAGTGACGTACAGATGGGGTTTTGGTGTAGATGTCCTTTCTGTTTGTTAGTTTTCCTTCTAACAGGCAGGACCCTCAGCTGCAAGTCTGTTGGAGTTTGCTGGAGGTCCACTCCAGACCCTGTTTGCCTGGGTATCACCAGCAGAAGCTGCAGAACAGCAAATATTGCAGAACAGCAAATGTTGCTGTCTGATCCTTCCCCTAGAAGCTTCGTCTTAGAGGGGCACCTGGCTTTATGAGTTGTCAGTCAGCCCCTACTGGGAGGTGTCTCCCAGTTAGGCTACTCAGGGGTCAGGGACCCACTTGAGGAGGCAGTCTGTTCATTCTCAGATCTCAAACTCCATGCTGGGAGAACCACTACTCCTTCAAAGCTGTCAGACAGGGACTTTTAAGTCTGCAGAAGTTTCTGCTGCCTTTTGTTCAGCTATGCCCTTCCCCCAGAGGTGGAGTCTACAGAGGCAGGCAGGTCTCCTTGAGCTGTGGTGGGCTCCACCAAGTTCAAGCTTCCCAGCTGCTTTGTTTACCTACTCAAGCCTCAGCAATGGTGGATGCCCCTCCCCCAGCCTCCTGCAGTTGGATCTCAGACTGCTGTGCTAGCAGTGAGTGAGTTTCCATGGGCGTGGGACCCTCTGAGCCAGGCGTGGGATATAATCTCCTGGTGTGCTGTTTGCTAAGACTTTTGGAAAAGCGCAGTACTAGGGTGGGATTGTCCCGATTTTCCAGGTACCATCTGTCATGGCTTCCCTTGGCTAGGAAAGGGAATTCCCTGACCCCTTGCGATTCCCGGGTGAGGTGATGCCCCACCCTGCTCCATGGGCTGCACCCACTGTCCGACAAGCCCCAGTGAGATGAACCCAGTACCTCAGTTGGAAATGCAGAAATCACCCATCTTCTGCATCATTCATTCTGGGAGCTGTAGACTGGAGCTGTTCCTATTTGGCTATCTTGGAACCTCCCCTCAGGTCCTCAGTTTTCCTCTGCAGCAGGATGCACTAGACCAGCAGACACTGGAGGAGGAGAAACGGTTAGTTCCTTCTGGCCTGCTCTCTCACCATCCTCCCTGTCTCCCCCAGCCTTTACAGCCCCCATGGCCTGCAGCCCGGTGGTGAGGTGGGTTGGCACAGAACCCTCAATGGAAAGGAGGCATCCACTCTCCACGGGGTACGGAAGTTGGAGGTGGGAGAGACACAGAAATCAGTTTAACCTGGACATGGATCCCACCATCTAGTGTGGACCTGGATTACTATGATCTACACAAAACATTACCTGAGGACAGCCCTGGGCTCCTGGGGGCTGCCGCCGCCTTTCCAGTCTTGGGGGATGGACAGGCAGCTGCTGGTCACCTGAAAGAAAACACAAAATCCAGCTTCTAAGCCTCTGAGTGAGGTGGAAAGGGCCTAGCAGGGTCTAATGTGAGGCAGCATTACCCTGTGCTGGCAACATGTTGCCCCTGCTCTGCCCAGCAGCTCCAACCCTCTCTCTGGGACTGTCTTCCCTGTTCCCCAGTGTGAGCCCATCTGTACCTGTGGCCCACTAGCATTGTGGCTCCCAGTAGGATGCCAACAGCAGGGCAGCCACAGGCAGGCCCTGGGAGGAGCAGTGTGGCTGAGCAGGACTTAACAGAAAAGGGCCCAGTACTGCTGAAAGTCTCCTTCCAGAGTTGGAGTTTGCGGTGGGGCTCCAAATCACCCCCCACTGCTCAAATCCCACTCAGAGACGGAGATGTGCCTTCAGGCTAGCCCCGTCAACCCTGCATTTCCCGTGGGACAGCTGCCTGGGTGGGTAGGGAAGCTCGGGAACAAGGCTGAGCTTCCAGAAGCGACAGAGCCAGAGGTTTCACTCCCAACCCCTCTCCCCTCCAAGCCTATCAAACCCGCAAGACTCACTGGAGAATGCACGGCGTCAGGACACAAGGCATCTCAGGCTCAATGCTAAGGGGTGTGAGGTTCCTGGAACTTGGGGAGTTCTGATGGTGGAGTTGCCACTGCTGCATTCTCCACAACTCACAGACAGGGAAATCAGCTGGGGCTTCTCTTTGGGAAGCTAAAACAGAAAGTTCTGAGTTGGGCTGGCAGTGGAGGCTGGCAGTAGGACAAGTGAGGAGGGGTTGTGTTAAGGTGGAGACTCCAGACTAATCTCGTTAGCACTTTCTCCCTCAGTCAGCTCCAAGACAGGAGAGCTTGCCTAATAGCTAGGGAAGGAAGAATTGGGAAGTTGATTAGTCTAGACCTCAAGTTTTGTGCCCCACACATTAAGGAGTCCCCTGATCCAAACCAGCTGCCAGCCCTGTCTTCCATCCCAGCTCCTCTCTAGGGGCGGAGTCTGGACAACTGCAGATTGTCCAGAGCCGGGCCTGGCACACACCAAGTGCTCCCTTTAATGTGTGCCCCTATGAGGAGGACCCCAATCGGTCATCCTAGTGTCCCTGGGCTCCTGATGACAACCTGTGAGCAAGGGATAGAGAGGGCATGGGCAAAGAGGTGGGTGCTGGAAGAGAGGTGGGTGGGGGGAGACAGAGGAGACAGAGGAGGAGGAGAGCAAGGAGGAGAAGGAGGAGTGAGCGAAGAGAACCTACTTACTTGGGCCCTTGGGACCTCATCTCTATTTGGGTCATTATCTTCTCTGGCCGCAGCCTGGGACTCCCTGGTCTTCCTTCAAGTTTCTTCCCAGGGCTGCTATGCTTGGGCTCCTTGGGTCTCACGGACTTCCCCAGGAGCCCCACACTAGACACTGGCAGGAAGCTGGCCGGATCAGGTGGAAATGCTGAAAGTCTCTGCCCCCAGGCAGGAAAGGCTCCCCGCAGGGCCAGTTTTGGTGCACCCTCTAGGGATTTCTTCTCCTGGGCCACCTTCCTTCCCAGAGTGCCCCGGGGTAGGGGCCCTGTAACGGCAGCTCCTGAGCAGCTGGGCCTGACCCCCCTCTTTCCCCACACCATGCTCTGCATTTTCTTCAAGGAAGACGTGTCCAGCTCTCCCACGGCTGGCCTCTCCATGGCTGGGGTGAGTCTGCGGGGAGGAGAGGTCAGGAGAGGTCCCTGAACCTGAAGGTAACTCTCCCTGCGGTGGAAACTGGGGCGTCTGCAAGTGTCTGCTGGCTTCTTGGGGCTTCCGGGCTTGGCCTGGCTTCCTCCTTTGGTGAAAATGATCACCCTAATCACCGGTAAGTCGCTGCTCTCATCTGCGGAATCAGAGTCTTGGGTAGACAGCCATGCGAGCCCTTCCTCGGAGGGCTGCTGGGGATCCACGCAGATGCTGCGTCTGCTCTTCAAGCCCCTTTCCGGGTTCTCTCAGGCTGGGCCTGTCCCAGGACCAGTGAGGTGGAGAGGGCCGATGGAGTTCCTCTGCTGCCATTTCCCCGGGCTGGGGCCCAGCACACCTCTCCCACTGGGACCGACCTCCAGGTCCGCCCCAATGTCAGCGGACCCTTTGGCAGCGATGCCTTCTAGGGACGGGTGTCCCTGGATGCTGGCCGGTGGCATGACTCACCGCGTTTTACCTGTAACAGCTTTGGGTAGCTCACAGTCAAGGCTCACATGGATGCTCACCGTCAAGAAGCAGGGGTTTTAGGTTTGTTTCTGCTAGTGCTGTGAAAAACACCATTGTCGATTTCCTAGGGACTCACTGCATTGAACGTGTAACAGCTTTGGGTAGCACCTACATGTTAACCATCTTCCCGTCCGTGAACACGGGATGTGTCTCCATTTTTTGGTCTTCTGCGTGTTTCATCAGTGTTTGATCGGTTTCAGTGTGCACACCTTTCACCTCTCTGAATAAACGTATTCCAAGGGTTTTATTCTTGGCCTGATATTCTAAATACGTTGGTTTCCCGGGTGTCTTTTTTCGGATAGTTTGTTGTTCAGGCATAGAAAAGCGAGAGATTTTCGCATGTTGCTTTTCCATTCCGCAACTTTGCTGACTTTGCCTATTGGTTTTGATCGTTTTTTGGTGCAGTGCACATCAGGGTTTTCTCTATGTGACATCATGCCATCAGCAAGCAGAGATAATTGAGCTTCTTACTGTCTAATTTGGCCCCTTTTATTTCTTTTTCTTACAATACATGATCAAATCGACGTGGTTGTGTGTCCTGTGTGTGTGTGTGCGCGTGTGGTTCGTGCACGCATGCACGCACGCATATGGCCTGGTGCCCATGTATGCTCCCACTTGGGAATCAAATTAATCGGGGATGCTCTTCCTTGAGGGAGAAAGGGCTGATTCACATAGTGAAGGCAGTGGTGAAGGATCCATGAAGGATCCAACGCATAAAAGCAGGGCTGGGATCTACCTTAAACAAGAGGTATTTTTTCAATTCTAAACCTAGGAGGGTGTGGAGTGGGACAAACTCTTAGAAATAAAAATTTCTGGCCTGCCAAACCAGCACACCCACATGCCAAACAACCCTCATGGGCACAGCCACGTGCCGATTTGATCACCTATTTTAAGAAAAGAAATAAAAAGGATTCAAATTGGAAACTAAGAAGCTCAATTTTCTCGGCTTGCAGATGACATGATCTCACCTAGAGAAAACCCTGATATACACTGCACCGAAAAACAGTCAAAACCAATAAACAAAGTCAGCAAAGTTACAGCGTGCAAAAGCAACATGTGAAAATCACTCGCTTTTCTATGCCCGAACGACAAACTATGCGAAAAAGACACCCAGGAAACCAACATATTTAGAATACCAGGACAAGAATAAAACCCTTGGAATACGTTTATTCAGGGAGGTGAAAGGTGTGCACACCGAAACCGATCAAACACTGATGAAACACGCAGAAGACCAATAAATGCAGACACATCCCGTGTTCATGGACGGGAAGACGGTTAACACATAGGTGTACACAAAGCCATTACACATTCAATGCAGTGAGTCCCTAGGAAATCGACAATGGTGTTTTTCACAGCACTAGCAGAAACAAACCTAAAACCCCTGCTTCCTGACTGTGTGCCTCCCTGCCCATGTTTCTATCGGGTGCTAGCTCTTTGTGTGGAACAGAGGCTTGCAGCTCTTCTGTGAGCCCGGTGCTCCTCATGCATCATGAAGAGGGCCGTCATCAGACACTGAATCTGCCAGCACCTTTATCTTGAGCTTCCCAGTCTGCAGAACTGTGGGAAATAAACATTTGTTCTTTAAGCCACCCAGTCTGTGGTACTTTGTTATAGCAGCCTGAATTGACTAAGATACTAATCATCAGGGAAATACAAATGAGAACCACAGTATCACCTCATGCTTGTTGGAATGGCCACTATTAAGAAAAAATAAAACCCCAGAAACTGGAATCCTTGTACACTACTGGGGATGGTGCACCCATTATTAAAAACAGTATGGGAATTTCTCCAAAATTGAAAAATAGAATTACTTAATATGATCCATCAGTCCGACTTCTGGGTATATATCCAAAAGACCAGAAAAAGGATCTTGAATACATATTTGCACACCCATATTTATGGCAGTATTATTCACAATAGCCAGGAGGTAGAAAAAACCTGACTCTCCATGAATGGATGCATGGATTTTTACAAGGTGGCATATACATCCAATGAAATATTATTTGGCCTTTAAAAAAGGAAATCCTGTCATATGATACAACATGAATGAATCTTCAGAACATTATGCTAAGTGAGATAAGCCAGTCACAAAAAGAAAAACATTGCATGATTGTACTTATATGAGGTATTTTTAAAAGTCAAACTCTTAGAAACAAAAAGTAAAAGGGTGATTGCCAGGGGCTGCAGAGAGCAGGGGAAAGGGGAGTTGTTCAGTGGATGTAAATCAATTTTGCAGGATGAAAATGTTCTAGAGATCAGTTGCACAATAACATTCACATAGGTAACACTACTGTACTGTATACTTAAAAATGATTATGATGGTATGTTTTATGTTACTTTTTACCACAATCAAAAAAGTTCTATCCAGAGAAATTAGGCAAGAAAAAATACCAAAGGGCGTTCAAACTAGTAAGGGAGATGTAAAATTATCTCTATTCACAGATGACACAATTCTATACATAGAAAACCTGAAAGAATCTTCAAAACCATTACTAAAGCTAATGAGCAAGTTAATACACAAATTCAACGAGGTTGCAGAGAATAGGATGGATCAAAAGGCAAAAATTATAAAAAAAATACTGTGTGATTCCATTTATATGAGATACCTAGAGTAATCAAATTCATATCAACAGAAAGTAGAATGCTGTGTTCCAGCATCTGAGTGGGGGAAGAGAAAATGGGGGGTTATTTCATGGGTACGTAGTTTCTGATTGGGAAGATGAAACAACTTGTAGAGATAGTGGTGACGGTTGTACAGCAATGGGGATGTAGTTAATACTACTAAACTGTATGCTTAACAATAGTTAAAATTGTAAACTTCTTTGTAACAAGAAAACAGATTTATTTATTTTGAGAGAAAAGACACTATTTTGTTTTGAAAAAGACAGGAAAGCTAGCCTGAGTACACGTCTGAAATACTCAGAAAAATCCTACTCGTATCTTTAGTATGTTCCAATAATTTGTTTAAACAACACACTAAAAGTTAATAAATACTTTTATAATTCTAAAAGTCTCACAGTTGTTGTACGATGCAAATCACCCACAAACTATTATTTAGCTCATGGCAATTTTGTGAGAATATGATTTATAAAAGATTTAGCGTTTCTCACAAAAATCACATCAGGAAATACATATTTACAAAACCAAATACATTATACAAAAACCCATCATGTTATTCAGTAAATGTGTTTTTAAATAATTAAAAAGTTTATTTGGCTGGGCTTGGTGGCTCACGCCTGTAATCCCAGCACTTTGGGAAGCCGAGGCGGGTGGATCACCTGAGGTCAGGAGTTCAAAACCAGCCTGGCCAAGATGGTGAAACCTAGCCTCTACTAAAAATACAAAAATTAGGGGGCCGTGGTGGCAGGTGCCTGTAACCCCAGCTACTTGGGAGACTGAGGCAAAAGAACCACTTGAACCCAGGAAGCAGAGGTTGGGGTGAGCTGAGATCGCACCACTGCACTCCAGCCTGGACGACAGAGTGAGACTCCATCTCAAATAAAAAAATAAAAATAAAAAGTTTATTCCAAGTCCAAACTTGGAAAAGAATATTACATTATCACACACGTACTATCTCTACAAAAGTTGCTTACCACATTTATATAATATAGCCAGACAATTGTAAAATGTGTTCAATATCTTTTAGTGTTACTATGTTTCTATGCTTACAGGAATGAATAATGCAATCTGCCTAATTTAAGTGAAATTTAAATGATGGCACTTAAAAATTGTAGTATCTTAAAAAAACACAGTGAAAGAAGTTTTGGTTTCTGGTTCCAAAATGGTGGCATAGGTGGAAGCTGGCTTCACTCCACCTCACAGAAAAACAAAAACAAATATACGACGCCAAGATTATCACTTGCAATATCCCTGAACTCAACTGTGAGGATGAGTCAGTTCTCAGGGCCACAGAGAAATGAAAACACTCCAAGCAAACAAAAAGAGAATTGGATTTCCATATCTGCAACACTCTCCCCCTGAATCTGCTTGGCACCACGTGTGCGGAAAATTTCCCTTGAGTCATGGTTTCTACACTGGAAGAAGTGATATTGAGGTGAATGGTCAGCTTCCGTACCCTCTTGGGTTCCCTGGCAGGAGACCTGTTCCTGACTCAACCCACGGGAAGCATCGTGAGTGCCTGAGGGGAGAAATGTCCCTGAGGACAGTCAGAGACAAAACGGGGAGGCAGAACTATCGTCCTCAACCCAGGAAACTGCTCTGTAACTCAGCCAAAGGAGATGCCAAATCAGAGTGGCTGTTCAGCAGCGTCACACTGTAGGTGGTATGTTCCACAGGCCTCCTGGACTCGGACCCTTAGCCATCTTTTCTACACTGCCAAGATACCATCTTTGGGACCTCCACCATTCTGGATGGGCAGCACTCTGTTCATTTGCTTGAGACAAAGCAAATGGGCTTAAGGCACCATCTAATGCTGTAAAGGAGGCAGTGGCCTAGCAGAAAAAAATAAGACGTTCAATAGGTAAATTACACAGAATCTCTAAGCAAACATAAAGATCCAAACAAGCCAGACAGAGGAGACTGGAATAAATAGCAAATCCTTTAGGTATTTTATTTTATTTGTAGCTGTTGTGAATGAATTTACATTCTTGATTTATTTTTCAGAGTGTTCACTGTTGGCATATAGAAATGCTATTGATTTATGTGTGTTGATTTTGTATCCTGCAACTTAATGCAAATTTGTTCATCAGTTCAAACAGTTTATTGGTGGAGTCTTTAGGTTTTTGCAAATACAAGATCATGTCATCTGCAAACAAGTGGAAGGATAATCACTAGAGGGTGGAAAGGGTAGTGAGGTGTGAGGGAGAGCTGGGGATCTGTATGTTCCTTTTATACTCAGTTTTGTGAGGGCTTTCACCGTAAAGGAATTTTGAATTTTATCAAATGCTTTTTACAGCATCAATTGAAATGATCATATGGTTGTTATCCTTCATTCTGTTGATATAGTGTTTCACATTGATTGATTTGCATATGTTGAACCGTCCTTGGATCCCAGGGATAAATCCCACTTGGTCGTGATGATGACTGAACACCTTTCCTCTAAGATTTGGAACACAACAAGATGACCACATTCACCCCTTTTTTTTCAACATGGTACTGGAAGTCCTACCTAGAGCAGTCAGACAAGAGAAAGAAATAGAAGGCATCCAAAGATCAGATGGTTGTAGATGTGTGGTGTTGTTTCTGAGGCCTCTGTTCTGTTCCACTGGTCTATATATCTGTTTTGGTACCAGGACCATGCTGTTTTGGTTACCGTAGCCTTGTAGTATAGTTTGAAGCCAGGTAGCATAATGCCTCCAGCTTTGTTCTTTTTGCTTAGGGCTGTCTTGGCTATGTGGGCTCTTTTTTGGTTCCATATGAATGTTAACGTAGTTTTTTCCAATTCTGTGAAGAAAGCCAGTGGTAGCTTGATGGGGATAGCATTGAAGCTATAAATTACTTTTGGCAGTATGGCCATTTTCACGATATTGATTCTTCCTATCCATGAGCATGGAGTGTTATTCCATTTGTTCGTGTCCTCTTTTATTTCGTTGAGCACTGGTTTGTAGTTCTCCTTGAAGAGGTCCTTCACATCCCTTGTAAGTTGGATTCCTAGGTATTTTATTCTCTTTGTAGTAATTGTGAATGGGAGTTCATTCATGATTTGGCTCTCTGTTTGTCTATATTGGTGTATAGGAATGCTTGATTTTTGCACACTGATTTTGTATCCTGAGACTTTGCTGAAGTTGCTTATCAGCTTAAGGAGATTTTGGGCTGAGATGATGGGGTTTTCTAAATATACAATCATGTCATCTGCAAACAGAGACAATTTGACTTCCTTTTTTCCTAATTGAATACCCTTTATTTCTTTCTCTTGCCTGATTGCCCTAGCCAGAACTTCCAACACTATGTTGAATAGAAGTGGTGAGAGAGGGCATCTTTGTCTTGTGCCAGTTTTCAAAGGGAATGCTTCCAGTTTTTGCCCATTCAGTATGATATTGGCTGTTGGTTTGTCATAAATAGCCCTTATTATTTTGAGATATGTTCAATCAATACCTAGTTTATTGAGAGTTTTTAGCATGAAGCGTTGTTGAATTTTGTCAAAGGCCTTTTCTGCATCTATTGAGATAATCATGTGGTTTTTATCTTTGGTTCTGTTTATGTGATGGATTACGTTCATTGCTTTGTGTACGTTGAACCAGCCTTGCATCCCAGAGAGGAAGCCGACATGATTGTGGTGGATAAGCTTTTTGATGTGCTGCTGGATTCGGTTTGCTAGTATTTTATTGAGGATTTTAGCATAGATGTTCATCAAGGATATTGGCCTAAAATTCTCTTTTTTTGTTGTGTCTCTACCAGGCTTTGGTATCAGAATGATACTAGCCTCATAAAATAAGTTAGAGAGGATTCCCTCTTTTTCTATTGATTGAAATGGTTTCAGAAGGAATGGTACCAGCTCATCTTTGTACCTCTTGTATGGGGAAAGGATTCCCTATTTAATAAATGGTGCTGGGAAAACTGGTTAGCCATATGTAGAAAGCTGAAAGTGGATCCCTTCCTTACACTGTATACAAAAATTAACTCAAGATAGATTAAAGACTTAAACATAATACCTAACACCATAAAAACCCTAGAAGAAAACCTAGGCAATACCATTCAGGACATAGGCATGGGCAAAGACTTCATGATTAAAACACCAAAAGCAACGGTAACAAAAGCCAAAATAGACAAATGGGATCTAATTAAACTAAAGAGCTTCTGCACAGCAAAAGAAACTATCATCAGAGTGAACAGGCAACCTATAGAATGGGAGAAAATCTTTGCAATCTACCCATCTGACAAAGGGCTAATATCCAGAATCTACAAAGAAATTAAGCAAATTTACAAGAAAAAAACAAACAACCCCATCAAAAAGTAGGGAAAGGATATGAACAGACACTTCCCAAAAGAAGACATTTATGCAGCCAACAGACACATGGAAAATTGCTCATCATCACTGGTCATCAGAGAAACGCAAATGAAAACCACAATGAGATAACATCTCACGCCAGTTAGAATGGCGATCCTTAAAAAGTCAGGAAACAACAGGTGCTGGAGAGGATGTGGAGAAATAGGAACGCTTTTACACTTTTAGTGGGAGTGTAAATTAGTTCAACCATTGTGGAAGACAGTGTGGTGATTCCTTGAGGATCTAGAACTAGAAATACCATTTGACCTAGCAATCCCATTACTGGACATATACTCAAAGGATTAGAAATCATGCTACTATAAAGACACATGCACACGTATGTTTACAGCCACACTATTCACAATAGCAAGGACTTGGAACCAACCCAAATGTCCATCAATGATAGACTGGATTAAGAAAATGTGGCACATATACACCATGGAATACTATGCAGCCATAAAAAAGGATGAGTTCATGTCTTTTGCAGGGACATGGATGAAGCTGGAAACCATCCTTCTAAGCAAACCATCACAAGGACAGAAAAACAAACACCACATGTTCTCACTCATAAGTGGGAGTTGAACAATGAGAACACATAGACTCAGGGTGGGAACATCACACACCGGGGCCTGTCGGTGGGTGGGGGTTGGGGGAGGGATAGCATTAGGAGAAATACCTAATGTAGATGACGAGTTGATGGGTGCAGCAAACCAACATGGCACAAGTATACCTATGTAACAAACCTGGATGTTGTGCACATATACCCCAGAACTTAAAGTATAAATATGTATATATATATATGAAAAAAAGGAATCCAAATTAGTAAGAAAGAAGTCAAATTATCAATGTATTGTTGAATTCGGTTTGCTAGTATTTTCTGAAGATTTTTGCATCAATATTCATGAGAGAAATTGGCCTGTAGCTTTCTTTATTGTTTCTTTAATGTGTCTTTGTCTATTTTGTTGGTATCAGGGCAATCCTGGCCTCGTAGAATGAATTTGAAAGTATCCCCTCTTCCTCTGTTTTTCAGAATAGTTTGAGTAGGATTAGTATTAGTTCTTCTTGACATTTTTGTTCCTTTTTGATGTAGGTGCTTTTAGATATACACTTCTCTCTTAGTACTGCTTTTGCTGTATCCCGTAGTTTGGGTATATTGTGTTTTCATTATCATTCGTTTCAAGAAATTTTAAATTTCCTTCTTAATTTCTTCACTGACCCATTGGCCATTCAGGAGCATGCTGTTTAATTTCCATGTATTTGTATAGTTTCTAAAATGCCTGTAGTTATTCATCTCTAGTTTTATTCCATTGTGCTCAGAGAAGATGTCTGACATTATTTCAATTTTTGAACGTTTTAAGTTTGTGACCTCACCTGGTCTATCCTTAAGAATGATCCATGTGCTGAGGAAAATAATGTGTTTTCTGCAGCCATTAGATGAAATGTTCTATAAATATCTATTACATCCATTTGCCCTATAGTGCAGATTAAGTGTGATGTTTGTTTGTTGATTTCCTGTCTAGAAGATCTCTCTAATGCTGAAAGTGGGATGTTGAAGTCTCCAGCTATTGTTGTATTGGGGTCTATTCCTCTCTTTAGCTCTAGTAATATTTGCTTTATATATCTGGGTGCTCCAGTGTTGGGTGCATGTATATTTACCATTGTTGTATTCTCTTGCTCAATTGACACCTTTATCATTATATAATGACCTTCTTTATCTCTTCTTATAGTCTTTGTCTTGAAATCTATCTTGTCTAATATAAGAATAGCTACAGATTCTCTTTCTTTGGTTTCCATTGGCATGGAAGATTTCTTTCCTTCCCTTTATTTTCAGTTTATGTTTGTCTTTATAGTTGATGTGTGCTTCTTATAGAAAACAGATCATTGGGTCTTTTTAAAATATTTACTCAGCTACTCTATGTCATTTGATTGGAGACCTGAACCCAGCACTGCACTGGGTCTCACCCATTACCTGGCTGTAACCAATACCTGACTACTGCCTATGTTCACTCAAGGCCCTAAGACTCTATAATCAGCAGGTGGCAAAGCCAGCCAGGCCTGTGTCCTTCCCTTCAGGGTGGCGAGTTCCCCCAGATCCCAGGTGGGTCCAGAGATGCCCTCTGGGAGCCAGGGACCAGAGTTAAAAACCTTAGAAATCTACCTTGTGCTCTACACTATTGCAGCTAAGCTGCCACTCAATCCACAAGACAAAGTCCTTCCCACTCTTCCCTACCCTTTCCACAGGCAGAGAAGCCTCTTGCTGTGGCCACCACCACTGCAGGCCCACAGAGACTATTGCCAGGCTACTGCCTGTGTTCACTTAAGACTGAAGGGTTCCTCAGTCATCTGTGGTGAATGCTGCCAGGCCTGGGACTCACCCTTCAGGGCAGTGGGCTCTCCTCTGGCCCAGGGGAGGTCCAAAAGTCCCATGAAAGAACCAGGACCTAAACTCAGGGACCCCAAGAGCTCACTTGCTGCTCTGCCCTACTGTGGCCAAGCTGGCATTTAAGGTGCAAGACAAAGTCCCCTTTACTCTTACCTCTGCTATTCTCAGAGAAAAACTATCTCTGCCCATAGCCACCACAGCTGGGAATGTGCTGGATCTCCCCTGAAGCCAGCATGTCTTAGACTTTCACCCAGAGCCCGTGGTAAACTACCTGGGGGTATCATTGCAGGTTACTCAGGGCCCAAGGGCTCTTTAGTCAGCAGGTGATGAATCCTGTCAGGGCTGAGTCCTTCCCTTCAAGGCAGCAGATTCCCTTCTGGTCCAGGGTGTGTCTAGAAATGTTATCCATGAGCTAGACCCTGAAATGGGGGCCTCAGGACTCTGCCCAATGCTGTATCCTACTGTGACTAAGTTGGTGCCAAGATGCAACACAAAGTCTTCTTTATGCTTCCCTCTCCTCTCCTCAAGTGAAGGAAGGAATCTCTCCTGGAACTCTGAGCTGTGCTGCTGGGGTTAGGGGAGCCGTGGTGCGTGCATTCTCTCAGCCACCTTAGCTGGTGTCTCACTAGGTCATGGGCTCCCTATGTTCTCTGACTCTCAGCCCAGCACAGCACTGTGAGTTGCAGTCCTTGTATCCTAGACCACCTCTCAAGTTTATTTAGAATCCCAGATCCTGCAGTGGTGAGGCTTCCCATAACCCAAGTTCTGACCTCTGTGGTGTATAAATCCCCTCTGGCTAGGGCTGGTCTAAACCTTCCCTCTGTGGGCAGGCATCAGCCGACTTCAGACCAGTTTTGCTTTCTGCTGTGACAGGGCAGCACTGAGTTCAATGCACATCCCATAGGCACTGGGTCATGCTGAGCAATCCTTTAATTAAACAGCAGAAAAACACACAAAAATTAATGTGCTGTGAAATTTGATTTGCTAGTACTTTGTTGAGGATTTTTGCTTCTATGTTCATCAGGCATATAGGCCTATAATTTTCTTGTAGTGTCCACGTCTGGCTTTGGTATTAGGGTAATGCTGGCCTTGTAAAATGAGTTTGGAAGTATTCTTAATTTTTCAGTTTATTGGATGAGTTTGAGAAGGATTGATTTTTTTTTATTATACTTTAAGTTTTAGGGTACATGTGCACAACATGCAGGCTTGTTACATATGTATACATGTGCCATGTTGGTGTGCTGCACCCATTAACTTGTCATTTAACATTAGTTATATCTCCTAATGCTATCCCTCCCCCCTCCCCCCACCCCACAATCTTAATCCTTCTTTAAATGTTTGGTAGAATTCAACAGAAAGCCATCAGGTCCTGGGCTTCCCTTTGATGGGTGACTTTCCATTACTGATTCGATCTCTTCACCCAGTTTTTGTCCAGATTTTTTATTTCTTTATAATTCAGTCTTGGTATGTTGTATGGATAAAAGACATTTATTCATTTATTCTCGGTTGTCCAATTTGTTGGCATACAATTGTTCATAATAGTCTCTTATAATCCTTTTAATTTCTGTAGCATTGGTTGTAATGTCTCTGATTTCATTTCTGTTTTTAGTTGGTCTTTCCTCTTTTTTTCTTAATTTAGCTAAGCATTTGTCAATTTTGTTGATGTTTTTAAAAAAACCATCCCACATTTGTTGCTATTTTCTATTGTTTTCCAAGTCTCCATTTTATTTATTTGTGCTCTGATGTTTATTATTACCTTCCTCCTACTATCTTTGGGCATAAACTCTCTTCTTTTTCTAGTTCCTCGAGGTGTAACATTTGGTCATTATTTGAAATCTTTGTTGTTTTTTGAGGTGAGCAATTATTGCTATAAACTTCCCCTTAAAACTGTGTTTTTCCTGCATTTCTCATGTCTTGGTATGTTGTGAGTCCATTTTCATTTGTCTCAAGATAGTTTTTAATTTCCCTTTTAAGTTGTTCTTGGATCAATTGGTTGTTTGGGAACATGTTGTTTCATTTGTATGTATTTGTGAATTTTCTAAAATTCTTCCTATTATTGATTTCTAAATTCATAGCATTGTGGTCAGAAAATATATTTGATATGATTTCAATCTTCTTAAATGTGTTGACTTGTTTTGTGGCCTAACATATAATCTATCCTGGAGAATGTTCAGTGTGCACTTGAGAAGAATGTGTCTTCTGCTGCTGTTAGATGGAACATTCTGTATATGTCTGTTAGGCCCGTTTGTTTTATCGTGTTCAAACCCACTGTTTCCTTACCAGTTTTCTCTCTGAATTTCCATTGTTGACAATGGGATAGTGAAGTCTCCTCCTACTGTTGTATTGCAGTGTATTTCTCCCTTCAGATGTATGATTATTTGCTTTCCATATTTAGATGCTCTAAAGTTAGGTGTGTATGTGTTTATAATTATTATAGCCTCTTGATGAATCGACCCCTTTATCATCATATAATGACTTTCTTTGTCTCATTTTGTAGTTTTTGACTTCAAGTCTATTTTGTCTCATACAAATATGGCCACTCCTGCTCTCCTTTGTTTCCTATTTGAATGACATGTGTTTTTCCATCCCTTCACTTTTAGTCTATGTGTGTCCCAAAGGTGCAGTGGGTCTCTCAAAGGCATCATATGCTTTGGTCTTGTTTTTTTTTTCCCCCCTCATTTAGACTTGCTATGTCTTTGGAGAATTTAATCTATTTACATTCAAGTTAATTCTTGATAGGCAAGGACTTACTGTTGCCTCTTTGCTCATTGTTTCTGGTTGTTTTGTGGATTCCTTGTTCCTTTCTTCTTTTGCTGTCTGCCTTCATGATCAAGTGGTTTTCAATAGTGATATGCTGCGATTCTTCACTTTTTATCTTTTGTGTATCTACTATAGATTTCTGTTTTATGAATACCATGAGGCTTACATAAAATATCTTATGGTTATAACAGACTATTCTGAGCTGATAACAACTTAACTTTGATTACACACAAAAACTACAATTATGCTCCTTAACTCCCCGTATATTTTATGTTTCTGATGTCACTATTTACATCTCTTTTATATTCCATATCCCTTAACACATTTTTGTAGCTATACTTTCACAAATAGTTTTGTCTTTTAACCCTCATACTAAAGATATAAGTGATTTATACATCGTCATTACAATAAGAGTATTCTGGGTTTGAACATGTACTTATTTTACTCATAAATTTTCTTCTTTCATATTTTCTTATTACCAATTAACATCCTTTTCTTGGCCAGGTGCGATGGCTCGTGCGTGTAGTCCCAGCACTTTGGGAGGCTGAGGCAGGCTGATCACTTGAGCTCAGGAGTTGGAGACCAGCCTGGGCAACATAGTGAAACACTGTCTCCACACAAAATAGAAACAAACAAAAAAATTAGCTGGGCATGGCAGTGCATACCTGCAGTCCCAGCTTCTTGGGAGGCTCATGTAGGAGGTTTACTTGAGCCTGGGAAGTCGAGGTTGCAGTGAGCCACGATCACACCACTGCACTCCAGCCCAGGTGATAGAGTGAGATCCTGTCTCAAAACAAACAAAGAAACATACAAAAAACAAAACCCAAATAACAAACAAACTCAAAAACCAGATCGCTTTCTTTCAGCTTGAAGAATTCCCTCTAGCATTCCTTGTAATGCAGTGAACTACTTTAGGAAGATTATTTTTAATTCCTTCTTAGAAAGTTTCTAAATCTCTCTTCTTTAGGGTTGATCAGTGAAGCTTTACTTTGTTCCTTTGGTAGTGTCATGTTTCCCTGATTGATTGTGACCTTTGTGGCTGTACATTGGCATCTGTGCATTTAAAGAAGTAGGGACTTGAGCCGGGTGCGGTGGTTCATGCCTGTAATCCCAGTACTTTGGGAGGCAGAGGTGGGCGGATCACTTGAGGTCAGGAGCTCGAGACCAGCCTGACCAACATGGTGAAACCTCGTCTCTACTAAAAATACAAAAAGTTAGCTGGGCATGGTGGTGGGCGCCTGTAATCCCAGCTACTCAGGAGTCTGAAGCTGGAGAATCACTGGAACCCGGGAGACGGAGGTTATAGTGAGCTGAGATTGCGCCATTGCACTCCAACCGGAGCAACAATAGCAAAACTCCATTAGAAAAAAAAAAAGGAAAAAGAAAAAACAAAAAAGAAGTGGGGACTTGCTCCAGTGCTTGACGACTGGCTCTGGTTGGGAAAGCCCTTCACAGTTCAGTCCATCCAGGGATTCTGGGAAGACCATCTGGCATGGTGCATGGATAGACTTGCTGCTGGATTTCTTGGGAAAGCTGGCTTGGTGAGCAGGTAGGGTGGACCTGGAACCTGAGTTCATGGATTTGGGCCTGGGTCCTGGTGCCATGGGGACCAACCTGGCTATTGGGGCCAGTCTTGCCCTGGCGTGGGCCTGAAGCCCGAGGTCACGTGGGTCAGACTTCCTCTTAGCCTGTCTGGCGCCTGGCGTGGGCCTGGAGCCTGAGTCTGAGAGGGCCAGCCTGGGGTCTGAGGCCAAAGATGCTAGCGTGGCACTTGGCAAGCCTGGAGTCTTTAATCCTTGGGGGCTGGCCTGGAAGCTGGCTTTGTAGGTTCTGGCCTGGTGCTTGAGGTCACAGGGGTCAGCCTGGAGCTGGAGTGGGTACAGAGGCTAGGTCTATGGGTGCCAGCCTGAAGTCTGAAACTACAGAAGCCAGCCTATCATTGAAGCAGACCAGGTCGAGGGTCATAGGGGTTGTCCTGACACTGAGGAGGATCTGGAAGCTGGGTCCACATGTCCAGGCCTGAAGTCTGGGGCTGTAGGGACTGGTCTGCAGGTGATGTCTGCATGTGTCAGCCTGAAGTCTGGGGTTCTGGAGGCTGGCTTGGAATCTAAGGCTGCAGGGCCACCTCGGCCCCATGGCAGGGCTGGTGGCTCATTCCATGGGTGCCAGCCCAGAGCCTGGGGCTGTGAGGCTAGCCTTGCCCCAACGCAGGCTTGGTTCATGGGTGTACCCGGAGTCTAGGGCTGAGGGAGCGGCCTGGCCATGGGACCAGTCTGGAGCCTGGGAAAACCAGGGCCTGCCTGGTGATGAGGTGGGCCTGGAGCCCGAGACTGTGGGGGCTGGACCGGCACTGGGGTGGAGCTGAAGACAGTGTGCGTGGGTGACCTGGAGCCTGGGACTGCAAGGGCAAGCCTGGAGCCTGAGTCTGTGGGGGTCAGCCTATGCTAAATTGATTTACAACAAGAGCACCAAGGCCATTCAATGGGGGAAAGAATCGTTTCTTAAAGAAATGGTGCTAGGATAACTGGTTATCCACACGCCAAAGAATGAAGTTGGACCCCTACTTCATACCATATACCATATACAAAAATTAACTCAAAATGAATCAAAAACATAAATGTAAGTGTTAAAATTAATACTTTTAGAACAAAACACAGGGGTAAGTCATGTCTTTGTATTTGGCATTGGATTCTTAGAGTATGACACCCACAGCACAGGCAACAAAACTAAAAATGATAAATGGGACTTCACTGAAATTGAAAACTTTTGTGGATCAGTGGACATTGTCAAGAAAGTGAAAAGATAACAGAATGGGAGAAAAACCTTTGCCAATCATGTATCTGATCATGTAACATCCGGAATATATTAAAACTTACAAAAAACCCATCAAGAAAAGGCAACCCCATTTTTGAAATAAGCAAAGGATTTAATAGACATGTCTCCAACGAAGATATCCAAATAGTTAAGAAATGCATGTAAAGATACTCAACATCATTAGCAATTAGGAAAATGCAAATCAAAACAATCAGGTACTATTCCACGTCTACCGGGATGGTCACACTTTTTTCAAGATGGGCAATAAGAATTGTTGAATAGGATGTGGAGAAATTAGAACTTTCATACATGGCTGATGGGAATGTAAAATAATTCAGCCACTGTGGAAAACATTTTGGTGGTTCCTAAAAGGTTAAACATAGAATTAACATGTGACTTGAGAATTACTCTCATAGGTATATAGTCAAAAGAACTGAAAACAGGTGCTCAAAGACATACTTGTACATGCACGTTCATAGCAGCATTATTTCAAAAGTCAAAAGGTGGGAATAACCCAAATATCCATCAACTGATGAATGGATAAACAAGCTGTGGTCTATGCATACAGTGAAATATTATTCAGTCATAAAAAGGAATGAAATACTGATAGATGCTACAACGTGGATGGGCCTTGAAAACATCATGCTAAAGAAAGAAGCCAAGGCCAGGTGCAGTGGCTCGTGCCTGTAATCCTAGCACTTTGGGAGGCTGAGATGGGTGGATCACTTGAGGCCAAGAGTTTGAGACCAGCCTGGGCAACATGGCGAAATGCCGTCTCTACAATAAATACAAAAAAAAATTAGCCAGATATGGTGGTGCGTGCCTGTAGTCCCAGCTACTCGGGAGGCTGAGGTGGGAGGATCCCATGAGCCCAGGGGGTCGAGGCTGCAGTGAGCCTTGTTTCCACCATTGCACTCCAGCCTGAGTGAGACAGGGAGACCGTGTCTCAAGAAAAAAAAAAAGAGAGAGAGAGAGAGAGTGAGAGAGACACGAAGGTCACATATTATATTATTTGATTCATATGAAATATCCAGAATAGGTAAGCCCATAAAGTCGGAAACTAACTTAGTGGGTGCCTGAGCCCAGGAGGAAGAGGATGGGAAGTAGTTTCTTAATGAGCATACGGATTTCTTTGGAAGTGATGAAAATGTTCCGAACTAGTTAGAGGCAGTACTTGCACAACATTATGAAAATACCGAATGCTGCTGGACTGCTCATTCTGAAAGGTTAATGTTATAAAAATTTCTCCTCAAAAAATAAATTTAAAAATGTATTGGCAATACATCTAGGGTCTGTTTCTGGAATCTCTATCTTTTCTGCTGACTTATATCTACCCCATTGCTAATAACACCCTTGTCGTAATTAGTGTAGTGCTCTGGTGAGTCTTAGAAGTCAGATTTGGGAGGCCAAAGCATGAGGACCACTTGAGCTCAGGAGTCCAAGACCAGCCTGGGCAACATGGCGAGACCTGGGAAACATAATGAGACCCCATCTCTATAAAAAAATAAAAATATTAGTCAGGTATGGTGGTGCACACCTGTAGTCCCAGCTACTCAACACGCTGAGGCGGGAAGATCATTTAAGTCTGAGAGTTAAAGGCTGCAGTGAGCCATGATTGTGTCACTGCACTCCAGCCTGGGAACAGAATGAGACTCTGTCTCAAAAAAAAAAAAAGAAGTAGGTAAAGTGATTCCTTCAACTTTACTCTTTTTTATTTTATTTTATTTTTTTGAAGTGGAGTCTTGCTCTGTCATCCAGGCTGGAGTGCAGTAGCACGATCTCGGCTCACTGCAACCTCCACCTCCCGGGTTCAAGCAATTCTCCTGCCTCAGCCTCCCGAGTAGCTGGGACTACAGGCACCCACCATCACACCCAGCTAAGTTTTGTATTTTTAGTAGATACAGGGTTTCACCATGTTGGCCAGGATGGTCTCGATCTCTTGACCTCATGATCCGCCCGCCCGGACCTCCCAAAGTGCTGAAATTACAGGCGTGAGCCACTGTACCATGCCTAAAATTGTTTTAATGATTGTAGTTCTTTTGATTCTTAGTATAAATTTTAGAATCATGTTGTGTATGTCTACAAAAAATCCTACTATCACTTTAATTGTATTGCGTTAAATATATAGATCAATTCAAGGAGAACTCATATATTTAATGAGTGTTTCCATTTATAAACACAGTACACTCATGTGTATTCCATTCATTTAGGCCTTCCTGGATTTATTTCATTAGCATTGTGTAATTTTCAGAACGTAGAATTTCTTTGATTCATGCCTAGGTATTTCATTGTTGCAGTTATTGTAAATGTCACTGGTTTTTAAATGTTTTGTTTCTATTTCTATACTTACTTTATATAGAAATACAATTGATTTTTGTGTATTAAGCAAATACGCTTTACCTTTAGTAAGCTCACTTACGAGTTCTAGGAATTTTTTTTTGTAGATTCCATGGAATTCTCGGCATAGATAACAACGTCTTATGTGAATACCAGGCAGTTTTATTTCTTCTTTTCCTATCTGAAAGTCTTTTAATTCTATTTCTTGAATTATTACAATAGGAAGGACTTCTAAGTATGATGTTGAATAGAAGTGGCAAGAGTAGACATCCTTGTATTGTTCATGAACTTAGGAGGAAAACATTCAGGTGTTCACTATTAACTATGATATTAGCTGTGGGTTTTCTTGCAGATTCCCTTTATCAAGCTGAGGAAGGTCTTTTCTATTCTTAGTTTGCTGAGAGTTTATGTCTTGAATGGATATAGAATTTTGCCAAAGGCTTTTTCTACATCAATTCATATGATCACGTATTTCTTTCTTTTATTGACCATTAATATAATGGAATAAATTTATTATTTGTTTTTAACATTCAATAAGCCCTGCATTCCTGGGATAAGCCTCACATGGTTGAGCTATATATTTTTTAGACATTGCTGGATTCAATTTGCTAATATTTTGCGATGATTTTTGCATTTACGTTCATGAGAGTTGGTGGTCTGTCGTTGCTTGCTTGCTTGCTTCTTTTATACAGTCTTTGGCTGGTTTTGGTATCAGGGTGATCCTGGCCTCATAAAACGTGTTGACAAGTAGTCTTTACTGGTCTATTTTTGGGAAGAGATATTGTAGAATCGGTATTAATTCTTCTTTGAATGTTTGGTGGAATTTGCCAGTGAAACCATCTGGGTTGGAATATCTTCTTTGGAAGGTATTTTACTATGAATTCCATTTCGTTTTATATATAAATTTTTTGTAGAGCTAGGGTCTCACTTTGTTGCCCAGGCTGGTCTCGGTCTTCTGGGCTCAGGCGATTCTCCCAGCTTGGCCTCCCAAAGTTCAATGTCTTTATAGGACTACTCAAGTTGTTTCATATTGGGTGAGTCTTGACAATTCGTGTCTTCAAAAGATTTAGTCCATTTCATGTAAGTTCTTGAACTGAGTTGTTTGTGGTATTGGGTTGGTGCAGAAGGTTTTGCTATTAAAAGTAACGACAAAAACTGCAATTACTTTTGCACCAACATTATACCATCTCTGCCTCTTTTGGGCCATTGTTAGTATGTGTCTCAGTCTGTTTTGTGTTGCTGTAACAGAACGCCTGAGACTGGGTAATTTAAAAATAAAAGTGGTTGATTTAGCTCATGATTCAGCAAGCTGGGAAGTAGGAGGAGCATGGCACCAGTAACTGCTCAGCTTCTGGTGACAGCCACCTCCTAGGCCAAAGCATAGTGGAAGAGGCCAAAGGGGAAGCGGACACGTGCAAAGAGGGAAAAACCGAGGGGCATGCTGGCTTTATGACAAACCTACCGTCATGGGCACTAATCCAGTCTCACCAGAGCCAGTACTCACTCACTACCTCCAGAACGGCAGCAAGCTGTTCATGAGGGATCTGTCTCCATGACCCGAACACCTCCCGCAAGGCCCCACCTTCCAACACCACCACACTGGGGATCCAATTTCCCCATAAGTTTTGGCGGGGACAGACGAATCATATCCAAACCATAGCAGTATATTTCTATATTCCCAGGATCTAGAAAGATCCCAATAAGATGAATTTTTCTTATAATGTGCATTTTTCTGCGCACTTAATGTGTAATAAAGAATGGGATGCTTGGACTTTGTCCCTGAGACCTGGGAGATAACCTCTAATCCCTTGCAATTTCCTGAGTGATAGTGTCATTCCTGATGGGTCCCATGGACCACACTTCATGGTTTATGCTAATGAGGTGAATCATGGGAGGCCCCTAGATAGTTTATGTGATGAGGTGACTCCAAATGGAGGCTGGCCAGACCAGAAAGACCAATCATATGACTAGAGGGTTGGGGCATTGAACTATGTGATATCAGCCCAGTCACCAGAGAGAGGGAGGGAGGCTGTAGATTGAGTTAAACCAGATGGCCAACTAACAGATGGCCAACACACAGGGTTTATCTGAATTATCTCGTCTGCCATTACCAGGAGAAGACATAGGGTTTATTCCCATATCAGTGATCACTCCTCAATCTTTACTGGCTCCTCATTTTCTCTCAAAATTCTCTTTTTGGGGATGGGAGGATATTGAAAATGTTCTGTATTTTGATCTGGATGGCGGTTACATGGGTGTATAACTGTGATAAAATTGTAGACTTATGTTTCTGTGATTTGCTGTATGTATGTAATACCTCAATTTTTAAAAGATGTCACATAAAAGCGGAAATACATGGTACAAGCTGGAAGAAGATATTTATCCGGTATACAATTGACAAAAGATTGGTATCAAGAATATATTTTGAGAACTTGTAGATATCAATAAGAAAGACAAAGAACCCAGCAAGAAAATAGGCAAAAATCACGAACAGGAATTCCATAGAAGAAGGAACCTATGTGGCCAATAAGCACACGAAGATATGCTCAGCTCATCAGTAGTCAGGGAAATGCTAAACACGACCTCAAGATAAATCTTGTACCCATTTGATTGGCAAAGAATAAGAAACCTAGCAACATCAAAGGTTAGAGATAACGCAGAGCAGTGGGATCTCATACAGCTTGAAACGTGTTGGGAATATAAACGAACACAACCAGTTTGGAAAACAATGTGGCATCAATATATAAAGTAGATCATTGACAACTCAGCAATTCCTGTCAATGTCCACCGGACAAGAATTTCACAGCAGCACTGGCCACAGTAGCAAAAACCTGGGACCAATGCAAATGCTCATGAACAAGAGAATGCCTAAACTGTGGTATATGCACACCATGATATACTGTGTAGCAAGGCAAATGGGTGAACTGCAGTTCCATACTCAACAATGGATAATGTTAGTATAAGTATGAAAAAAGTAATTCCCACAGGACTACATACCGTGTGACACCCTTTTCATAAAGTTCAAAATCAAGCAAAACTGAAGAGTATAATGGCCGAGCACAGTGGCTCACGCCTGTAATCCCAGCACTTTGGGAGGCAGAGGTGGGTGGAGTGCTTGAGTCCAGGAGTTTGAGACCAGCCTGTGCAACATGGCTAAACCCCCTCTCTCCAAAAAATTAGCCAGACATCACGGCGCGCGCTTGTACTCCTAGGTACTCGGGAGACTGAGGTGGGAGAATCACCTGAGCCAGGGAGGTCGAGCCTGCAGTGAGCCAAAATCATGCTACTGCACTTCAGACTGAACAATCAGAGTGAGACCCTGTCTCAAAAACAGAAAAAGAGTATATTGTTTTATACATATACTTATTTGCAATAAAAATCAAAGGAATGCCAAGTACACAATTCAGGCTGGGGTTGCCTCTGGCGGAAGTGAAGGGATTCAGGAGGTTACAGTGAGGGGAGCTCAGAGGTAGATATCCAGGTTTCTACTGATAATCCAGTTATTGGATCAGGTAATAGGTAAATGGGGGCACATTGCATTTTAAAATAAATAGGGCTTCGTATCAATCACGGGTAGCATGTTATGAGATAAGGATTATGATTAACTCAATTCTATATTACCCAAGTCTCCTCCAAAAATCAAATGCTGCATTGACCTACTTGGACCTGGGCCTGAAATATTTGTTCTTCTCTCCTTCCAGGCTTCACACATGCTCCAGCAGCTCTTTGGTCAGGCCAGAAAGCATTTGAGTTCGACATCTCTGTATTTGTATCTATTTGAGCAGGAGGCACTAGAGCAGGGCTGCATGTCTTGCATCTGACACTGTTTAACCCAAAAGTTAGTTGGGACAGAAAGAATACCTCAGAATCCTGGAATAAACGGGGTCCCGATGATCAACACGAGTTCTACTCAGCGAATGCAGATTACAGCAAACCGAAGAAAGGATGTCCAGACTTCTAAATGAAACGTTTCCCTACGAAACAGTTTAGAATGAAGGTCTTCCAGAGGCCTTTTGCACAATTTCCTACTTAACTAGGAAATATTTCTCCTCTAAGTGCATTTTGGTGTATCGTGTTGGGTTTTATCACTGATTAATAAATATGTTACCCATTTATTATAAAGAATATGGGAAAGGATACAGACGAACAGCCAGATGAAAGAGATGCATAGGGCACAGGTGCACCTCCCTCCAGGAACTTCCATGAGTTCAGCTATCTGGAAGCTCCCTTACCCCAAATTCTTAAAAATATAGAGCCCCGGGGCTCAATTTTTGGTCTGATTCTTTTCTTTAACTACATTCTTGCCACAGCTGATGGAAGACCCTGGTTTCAATACTACCTACGTCAGGGACAGGACAAAGATGCTCCCTTTCACCACTGCTATGCAACGTAGTACTACAACTTTTAGTCAAAAATCTTAGGCAAGAGAAAAAAAATGAAAGGCACACAAAGCAGAAAGTAACAAGTTTGCTGGGCGCGGTGGCTCATGCTTGTAATCCTAACACTTTGGGAGACCGAGGCAGGTGGATCACATGAGGCCAGGAGTTCGAGACCAGCCTGGGCAACACGGCGAAACCCTGTCTCTACCAAAAATACGAAAGCTAGCTGGGCGTGGTGGCGCCCAGCTACATCTGGGCCTGAGGCACGAGACTCGCTGGAACCCAGGAAGTCGAGGCTGCGGTGAGCTGAGATCGCACCACTGCACTCCAGCCTGGGTGACAAAACGAGACCCTATCTCAAAAAAGAAACGAAAAGAAAAAAGAAATTAAATTACCTCTCTCTGCAGATGACATGATTGTACATATATAAAGTCTTAAAATATTTTACAAAAAACCTTAAAATTCAAATGAATTTTAAGGAAAGTTGCAAAAAACAAAATCAACATGTACAAATCAGTAGCATTTCTATACACCAATAACAAACTATCTGAAAATAAATCAAGAAAACAATACCATTTAAAACAGTTCTCAAAAATAACATAAAATACTTAGGAATAAATTCAATCAAGGAGGTAAAAGAGCTGTACACTGAAAACTATAAGACATTGATGAAAGCAACTGAGGAAGCCACAAATAAATGGAAAGCTAACCCATGATCAAGGATTGGAAGAATCAATATTGTTAAAATGTCCATACTACTCAAAGCAATTAACAGATTCAATGCAATCCCTATCAAAATTCCAATGCTAGTTTTACATACATCGAAAAAGCAATCCTAAAATTCGCAGCGAACCACAAAAGACTCCAGTTACCCAAAGCAATCTTGAGCGAAACAAACAAAGCTGGAGGAATCACAACCTGATCTCAAAATATAATAAAAGCTAGAGTAATCAAAACAGCATGGTACTGGCATACAAACAGACATACGGACAAACGTAATAGACTAGAAAGAATTAATGCATTTATGGTCAAGTGATTTTCAACAAAGATGCCAAGAACACACATAGGGAAAGGCCGGTCTCTTCAATAAATGGTGTTGGGAAAACGCAATATCCACATGCAGAAGAATGAAATGGGACCCTTGTCTCATATCATACACAAAAATCAAGGCAAATTGGACTCCGGATTTAAATGTAAGACCTGAAACTGTAAAACTACCAGAAGAAAACATAGGGGGAAACATCCATGGCATTGATCTGGGAAATAATTTTTCCGCTATGACCCCAAAAGCATGAGCAACCAAAGAAAGAATAGAGAAATGGGATTACGTCAAACTGAAAGGCTTCTGTACAACAAAGGAAACGATCAACAGAGTGAAGAGGCAACCTACAGAATGGGAGAAAATATTCACAAACTATACATCTGATAAGGAGTTAATATCCAAAATACATAAGGAACTCAACTCAATAACAAGAAAACAAATCACCAGATTTTAAAATGTGCAAAGGATCTGAATAGACATTTCTCCAAAGAAGACATACAAATGGCCAACAGTTGTATGAAAATGCTCGACATCACTTATCATCAGAGAAATGTCACAATGAGCTATCACTTCACACCTGTTAAAATGGCTATTATCAGAAAGATAAAAGAGAACAAGTGTTGGCGAGGATGTGAAGAAAAGGGAACCCTTATACGCTGTTGGTGGGAATGTAAATTAGTACAGCCACTGTGGAAAACAGTATGGAGACTTTTCAAAACACTACAGATAGAACTATCCAGCAATCCCACTACCGGGTATTTATCCAAAAGAAAGGAAATCGGTATATCAAAGGGATACCTACACCCCCATGTTTATTGCAGCACTCATCACAATAGCCAAGACATGGAATCAACCTAAGTGTCCATCAGTGGATGAATGGATAAAGAAAATGTGGCATATGTACACAGGAAATACGATTCAGCCACAAAAAGAATGAAATCCTTTCATTTGCAGCAACATGGATGGAACATGGATGGTCATTATGTTAGGTGAAATAAGCCAGGCACAGAAAGACAAATACCGTATGTTCTCACTCATATGTGGGAGGTAAAAAAGTTGATCTCCTAGAGGCAGAGAATAGAGTGATAGATATGAGAGGCTGGGAAGTGTGTGTGGATTGGAGGAAGGGGGGTTTGGAAGAAGAGAGATTGGTTGACAGGCATAAACATACAGTTAAAAAAGGAATAAGTTCTAGGCTGGGCATGGTGGCTGACACCTGTAATCCCAGCAGTTTGGGAGGCCGAGGCGGGCAGATAGCATGAGCTCAGGAGTTGCAGACCAGCCTGGACAATATAGCGAAACCCTGTCTCTATGAAAAAAAAAAAAAAAAAGGTAGCCCTGCATGGTGGCATGTGCCTGTTGTCCCAGCTACTCAGGAGGCTGAGGTGGGAGGATCGCTTAAGCCTAGGAGGTTGAGGCTGCAGTAAGCTTTGATCGCGCCGCTGCACCCCAGCCTGGGGCGACAGAGTGAGAGCCTGTCTCAAAAGAAAAAAAAAAAAAAAAAAAGGAATGATTTCTAATGTTCAACAGCAGAGTAGGATGACTACAGTTAACAGCAATGTATTGTATATTTCAAAATAGAAGAGAGGACTTGAAATATCCCCAATACTAGGAATGAAAAATATTCCAGGTGATGGTTACCCCAAATATCCTGAACTGATCATTACACATTCTATGCACGTGACAAAATATCACATGTACACCATAAATATGTGCAAATCTTATGTATCCATTAAAATTAAAAAATTATCCATAGCACTATCATTTGATTTAGTAATCCCACTACTGGATAGATGGCCAAAGAAAATGAAATGAGTATGTCAAAAATATCTGCACTTGCATATACATTGCAGCACTGTTCACAACAGCCAAGACGTGAAGTCAAACTAAGAGCCCATCAACGGATGAATGGGTAAAGCACATGTGTATATGTACACACAATAGAATAGTACTGAGCATTTTTAAAAAAACAAAAGGAAATCCTGTCATTTGTGGCAACATGAGTGAATCTGGAATATATTATGTCGAGTGAAATAACGCAGGCACGGCAAGACAAATACTGTATGATCTCACTGGGGTGTGGGATCTTAAAAAATCAAACTTTTTAGAAACAGAGAATAGAATGGTGGTTACCAGGGTCTGAGGCTGGGGAGGATTGGGGAGATATTGGTCAAAGGATACAAAACTTCATTTAGACAAGAAGTCTAAGTTCAAGAGATCTATTGTAAACATGGTGACCATAGTTAATAATAATGTATACTTGAAAATTGTTAAGAGGGTAGATTTTAAGTGTTCTCACCACAGAAGATGAAAGGTATGTGAGTTCATACATATTGTAGTTAGCCTAATTTAGCCATTGCACAATGTATACATATTTCAAATCATCATGTTGTACACTATAAATGTATACGATTGTGTCATTAAAAATAAAAACAAAATACAAAGAAATGAAATAAATTCCGTTTGTTCAATAAAACTGATGTGATACTGGTGAAGATGTGCAGAAACCAGAACCTTTGTGCACTGTTGGTGGGAATGTAAAATGGCACATCTGCTGTGGAAAACAGTATGGCGGCTACTCAGAAAACTAAAAAGAGAATTACCATCTGATCCAGTAATTCCATTCCGTGTCTATATCGAAAAAATAGAAATCAGAGTCTCAGAGATATTTGTACATCCCTGCTCATAGCAGCATCATTCATGAGAGCCAAGAGATGGAAGCAACCCAAGTGTCCACTGACGGATGAATACAGAAACTAAATATGGTCCACTATTTGGCCCTTACAGTGAATTATGATTTGACCTGTAAAAGGATGGAGTTCTGACACAGGCTACAATGTGGATAAAACTTTAGGACCTTATGCTATGAAATGAGCCAGTCACAAAAGGACCAACACTACATGATTCCGCCTGTATATGGGATCTAAAATATTCAAACTCAGAAACAGAAGGTAGAATGGTGGTTTCCAGAGGCTGCGGGGCAGGGGAAAATGAGGAGTTGTTTAATGGGTATACAGTTCAGTTTTGCAATCGAAGACGTGCTGGAGATTGGCTGCACAGCAATGCAAATATACTTAACACTACTGAACTGAAAACTGAAAAACGCTTAAGGTGGTAAATTTTATGTTACGTGTATTTTAACATAACTCAATAGAAAAGTGGTGTAATTTCTGTCTCTGGAGTGGGTGTCGGGGGTGCACGGCGACATATTCAAGCTTATGTACAAGGCGTTTGAGGTCGGGGCGTGGAAACATACTGAGGCACTGTGTGTATGTTATTTGTGCATGAGAATGAAACTCCTTGACCCTGAAAACAGCACGGGGAGTGGAGTGTGTGGCGTGATAAGGAACGCTGAAAACAGCCTCCCGAGAATGCGGTTTGCGTGCTTGTACCAGGCCACAGGTGTCTCAAGACCCGACCTCAAAAAGGCCATCTAGTGGATGTTTGTGGTTTAACAAGCCCGTTCAATGAATATTTGGCGGACAGATGCTGGGGCGGAGTCTCTTAGAAGAGCTGCCCCCGGCCCCCCTCAGCTGGAATTGTCTGAGAACTCATTCTTGGCGTTCACTGCAAGCTATGAGCTCTGCAAGTGGTGCCCCGGACGTGATCGCCTTGAAGTTACGTGTGAAGGAGGAGAGCTCATTACTTTTCGGGGAATCCTGGTAAGGGACAGTCCTGACTCCCATCAGGAGGACGGGACCCATGCGTAAACTATCGCGGGTTGGGTTATCATGGGTCAGGAAATGACCAAACAGAAAGTATTTTTTAAAACAGTGCAACAGCTACCTAAGGCTATCCAGTGCACTGTAGAGCCTGGAGCTCTACACAAGCTTACGCTTTTAATTTGGCAGAAATACCCTTGGTTTCCTGATCAAGGAACCTTAGATTTAGGGTTATGGGAGCAGGTAGGTCGCTGCCTGAAAAGAGGATATGAGCAAGGTCATTTTACTAATGTTACTATTTTGACCACCTGGGCGCTGGTGCGCTCTGCGTTGTATCCTCTTTATCTGCCAGATCGCGGTTAGACCGCCCATTATCTCCACCTGAAAAGAATTCAGAAGATTTAAAGGGAGAGATTCCTCTCCCCACTTCGTTCCCTTCTATGGGGAATAAGGAAGAGGTTTTTTTCTAGTGAGGACAAACAGGAACCAGAACAGTGGTTGGGGGGTGGGGGTGCTCCTCTCTCTACTTCATTCCCTTCTGTAGGGCATAAGGAGGATTTTTTTTTTTTTTTTTTTTTTTAGTGAGGATAAGGACGGATGGGAGCCTTTTCCTCTCCCTGTAGAAAAGCCATTGCCCTTCTTTCCTCCACCCTTAGAAGGACCTGCATTTGTTGGCCCTGTTCAGCCAACAGCGCCTCCCATCCCCCTTAAGGAGATTGGAGGCCGCCCAAGGGACGGCTCTTAGGTAAGACCCCCGGTCAGCGAACATCTGTATGATCTGTGTGATTGGGTGGCTGCGTCTCCTCGACTAACTTCCCTGCTGGAGGGGTGCGTCCAGGAGGGAAGGAAAGTGGCTGATTATGATTGTCTTCCTAATATGCAAGTTCTCATTTCCTACTTCCAGCATCAGCCTTTCTGGCCTTGTCTTTTTTCTGTTTCACTGGAGTAAAAGGGGAAGTTACATGCTGCCTCCTGGGTTTTATCCCAGATAGCTCTAGCTTTCTTGCTGCCCACAGAGGCCTGGGGCAGGAGAGTTGCTAAGATGCCATGGAGTGCCCATTTGGTCACGGGCAGTCTGGGCAGGTTGCCCCTTTCTAGGTTTGTGGTGACGGAGGGAAGGCCAAAAGGCACAGGCCGAGTCCCCGGGTGGCTGCTGGCAGCTGCAGCCCAGTCCTGAGGATCCGCCTCACCATGGTCACGTGCCTTAGTAACTGTGCCCAGGAAGTGGCCTGCTGCTTGCTGTGCTGCTGCTTTTCCTACTTCTGCCCTTCCCTGCCACCCCTCACATGTCTCAGTTGACAAGCAAGTCCTTGTCTTCCCTGGCCCCCTAGGGAAAGGGCTAAGAAATAGTCCATGTGCACCCGGACCTTACTGGCCTAAGGTGGGCAAAGGAGTGTGGAGCAGCCTGGAGTACAGAGCCCTGGAGGAGGAGCCCACTAATAAGGGGCGCTCTCCCATAGCCATATATTAAATGCTAACTAGACTGAGGGGGACGAGCTCTGCCAGCTGCTGTCATCTTCAGAAGATAGACGCAGCAGTAAGGAATGTTTGTTTTGCTTTTTTACGAAATGTTTAAAAACACTGTGGCTAAGAAACTTCAAAGCAGACCCTGTGCTGCATGTCTGCTCCTCCCCTGAGCCTCTCTGCTTGGGGGTGGTAAAAATAATAAAAAGCCCAGTATATTCTCAGTACCTCACCTAACAGGGTTGGCTGCAGGCGTAGGTGGCCTAGAAGATAAGGGGAGTGTTTTTCTCCCAGCCTGTTACCTTCTTGCCTCCAGCCTCCGCACTTCCACACACAGTTTACCACCCGGTCATTCTCTGGCCTCTTACTGCCACTTGTACTCTTCCTTCCTTCCTCTCAGGGTAAGGACAGCAACAAGTGGCAGGCTATTAAAAAGAGAAGCTGCCTAAGGGGCCCAGAATGAAGAGAAAGAAACCGGCCACAGCCCTACTTTCCCAAGCTCACTTCTAAGACATTCCAGCTGAAGGCTGATGCAGGAAAATGGCTAACACCAAAGCACATTTTTAAAAAGCTTTTTTTTTTTTTTTTTTTTTACACGCTTAAGCTAACTCAATGCAGGTTTATTATCCTGGTGACTTGCAGTCACTTTCTAATGACTTTCAAGGGCCAAAATATAGTAAAAATCACTTAAAATAGCCATCCTTTCCATGCCTTAGTTTAACAGGTAGGCTTTATCTTTTGCCATTTCGGTATTTTATATGTTATGTACCTGTCTCATAATCCCTCTAAACTTATACAAAAGACTACAGATATAATAGCTTCTCTTCTCATAAAAGGACGCCAGCGTTGCGTCCAGCTGTCAGGATAAGACCCTGCTACTCTTTTCCTACCTTTAAGCAAGGAACAATTTCACACTCTCTTAGCTTGTGATCTTGATTGGCAAGTGGCAATGGCTGACTTTATTGGTAATATCAGCTTTCATTTACCAGCCTCTAAACTCCTGAACTTTTTACAAACTGTACCTGTTTAATTTGTATCTATTGTTGTCTCTGAGCCTTTACTTCATGCCACCACTGTCTTTACAGATGGTTAAAAAAAACCCAAAAACTGAAAAAGCAGCTATAGTGTGGCAAGATGCCATGCAGAACTGGCAGCACAAAATCCAGGAGCATTTTAGAAACTACACAACAGGCGGAATTAGGTGCCCTGATATTGGCCTTACAAACTTTTCCTCACCAAGACATAAATATAGTTAGTGATTCCGCTTATGTGGTGTATAGTATTACTCATTTAGATCTTGCACATGTGAAGCGCATTACTAATAAACCCCTATTAGCTTTGTTTCTTGCAACGCAAGAGCTCCTCTGTGCCTGTCGTCACCCTCTTTACATCACACATATTTGCCGTCATTCTGGGCTACCTGGTCCTTATCAGAAGGGAATGCTTGAGCTGATGCTCTGGTACGACCACAGATGTGGTTTGCAAATTCTTCTGCTTTTTTGCAAGCTCAAGCTGATCATGTTGTTTTTTCATCAGAACGCCCGCAGTCTTAAACAACAGCTTCATTTGACACTTACTCAAGCTTGCATGATTATTAAAACTTGTCCTAATTGCCAACAGCATTCTCTTTCCCCCTTTTCCTTAGGGCTTGGTGCCAACCTACGAGGTCTGGTGCCTAATGCTATCTGGCAAACTAATGTTACTCGGTATCCACCCTTTGGACGTTTTAAATTTCTCCATGTTACCGTGGACACATATACAGGCCTAATACATGCTATCTCCCAGACAGGAGAAAAAACTAAAGATGCAATCGCTCATTTGTTTAAATCTATTATAACTCTAAGCCTTCCACACACTATAAAAACTAATAATGGACCTTCCTATCTTAGTGCTCGATTTACATATGCATTGCAACTTTGGCACATGCCACACAAAACTGATATTCCTTATAACTCAACCAGTCAGGCCATTGTTAAACGAGCTCATCAAACTCTTAAAGTATATCTTAATTTAAAAAGGCAGGGAGGGGGAGGTTATGGGGCTCTCTTCTAGAGAACAGGACCAGTCGTTGGAGAACCACCCAACAATGATGGTGATGACTCGGAAGGCAGCTGACATCACCTGGGGACAGCTAAAGAAATTGAATCAACAAGCATCTATCCAGCTTGCCGCCGTGGAAGCCCCTGCAACTGCAGACAATCGGTTTCTTACGTATCTGGCGGTAATTGGGGAAACTTCTGAGAAAGTAAGACAGACATGGATGTTGGGGTGGCGGGTAATTCTTGTCCTTTGCCAAGTGGGATCAGCTCAAGAACATGTTTATTGGAGTCATGTTCTAAATCCCCCTGTTTTTAATGTTATTACATGGTGGGATGCTGACCCGCTTTTGTCATCTAATGATACTTCTTGGGCAGGAGGCCGATGGATGCGTCTGTCTTACCCCGTAACTGAAAATCTGGGATGGATTCAACTTAACTACTCCTTGATTTTATTGTCTAGTAATCCCCCTCTTTATTTTTCCACAATAGCACATGATAAGTGTGTTACTCTCATCCCTCAGGAGTATCTTTACTATCAGCCTAAAAGGGATGCTAAGCTTGCAAACTTGACCTTTATTTCTACTATTACCACTAATCTTACTGAGGTCTCTAATGAAGCTACACAAGTGCCCGATCTTCCTATATGCCGTCCGAGTAGGTGCCAGTGGTCGCCGTACAGACCAGCCTGCTCCATGTCAAGGGCCTCTGTTTGATAATGGCACCTTACTTGATTGGGGTCCCCATGGTAATCTTATGTCTGCAAATCAGACTATTGGATTTGGGAGTCCCTCCAGTAGTTCTATTACCTAGTCAGAGTATGGGCTTTCAGGACCAATATTACAAGTGAGAGAGAAACAAGCTTTAAGCCCTGCTCATGCCCAAATTTGGAGATTAGGATTTCCTGTTTTTGAACGGGTTCTTTCACATGGTGAGTATATTACTGGCGGTGGCAACCATACCCTCTCTTTGCATAATAATGTTACTGACACAGTCCTGATTTGTACCGCTCACCCTTACATACTTTTGTTTGGGCAAGGTGTTCCTAACGTAGAGCAGAATCAATCCTTTTATAGTGTTAAAGTCTCTTCCAGTAGTTGGTATGCTACATGCTTGTCCATCGAAACGTTACACAGTTGGATATAACCTATGTCATGATCTTAAAATGGCGTGCAGAATTGTGGCTGCCTGTAAATTTAACCTGGAGCTGAAAAGGAGATTCCACCCTGCAGCTACTTAGAAAAGCACTATCTCATACTCGGAAAAAAAAAAAAAAAAAAAAAAAAAAAAAAAAAAAGATTCCTGGCCACTTTAATTGCCTTTTTAGTCTCAGCTATTATTATACTAGCAACTGCTGCTACTGCAGCTGTTTTTCTGACAGAATCTATTCACACAGCCTCAGTGGTGAACCACATGGTATATAATGTAACCCGTGAATTTCAAGAACAGGTCAATATAGATAAAACCATTCTGTCTCGCCTGGTCTCTTGAAGCCGCTGTTGAATAACTGGGGAATCAGCAGCAGGCATTCATTACCCATCAAAATTTACATTGTGATTCGCAGTATAATTCTATCTGTGTCACACCTCTGCCATATAATAGCTCCCAATATGCTTGGGAGAGAGTGAAAGCACATCTGCAAGGGGCTTATCACGACCATTTGTCTTCTCAAATTTCCATTCTTGAGTGTGAATTAAAGAAACACCTTGAAGAATGGTCGCAGCAATTACAAGAAGGCTTTCAATGGTTAAACTCGAACACTTGGTTGTCTGGGTTAAACATACGCATTTGGGTGATGGCCGCTGTACTTATTCTTTTTTGTATCTGTTTGCTAGGCACTTGCAGATGGCTCTGTGCTGCCACCCGACGCATCTATGACCAGGGAAGAATCATGGAAGCTTACCTTGCATTGGATGACCAGCATGCTGTAAGAATTAAAGAAGGGGGGGATATGGGGGGTGTACGACAACATATCCAAGCTTAGGTACAAGGCGTTTGAGGTCGGGGCGTGGAAACATACTGAGGCACTGTGTGTATGTTATTTGTGCATGAGAATGAAACTCCTTGACCCTGAAAACAGCACGGGGAGTGGAGTGTGTGGTGTGATAAGGAACGCTGAAAACAGCCTCCCGAGAATGCGGTTTGCGTGCTTGTACCAGGCCACAGGTGTCTCAAGACCCGACCTCAAAAAGGCCATCTAGTGGATGTTTGTGGTTTAACAAGCCCTTTCAATGAATACTTGGCGGACAGATGCTGGGGCGGAGTCTCTTAGGAGAGCTGCCCCCGGCCCCCCTCAGCTGGATTTGTCTGAGAACTCATTCTTGGCGTTCCACTGCAAGCTATAAGCTCTGCAATGGGCCCTGAAAAAAAAAAATCGATACTACGATGACTCCCGTATGTATTTCTTCAGCCCAGGTCCAGACCTTTGTCTACTCAACTTCTCCACGTGGATACCTAATAGGCATCTCAAATTTAAATATCCAAAACCAAACTCCTGACATTAAACACAAGAAGCAAGAAAAATGAACATATTTTCTGATTCCACTAATATAAAAGTACATAACAGTCAACACCAAACCATATTATTATTATTTCTTGAATTGAACTTTTATTTTAAGTTCAGAGGTACATGTACAGGTTCGTTACATAGGTAAACTTGTGTCGTGGGGGTTTCTTGTAGAAATTGTTTCGTCACCCAGTGATTAAGCCTAGTACCCATTCGTTATTTTTCCTGCTCCTCTCCATCCTCCCACCCTCCACCGTCCAATAGGCCCCAGTGTGTGTTGTTCCCCTCTTTGTGTCCCTGTGTTCTCATCGTTTAGCTTCCACTTGTAAGTGGGAATATGCGATATTTGGTTTTCTGTTCCTGCATTAGTTTGCTAAGGATAATGGCCTCCAGTTCCAACCATGTTCCTGCAAAGGACCTGATCTCATTCTTTTTTATGGCCGTATAGTATCCCATGGTGTATATGTACCACATTTTCTTTATCCAGTCTACCATTGATGGGCATTTAGGTTGATTCCATATCTTTGGTATTGTGAATAGTGCTGCAATGAATATACACGTGCACGTGTCTTGATAACAGAATGATTTATTATATTCCTTTGGGTATATGCTCAGTGATGAGATTGCTGGGCCGAATGGTATTTCTGTCTTCAGGTCTTCGAGGAATCACCACATGGTCTTCCACAATGGTTAAACTAATTTACACTCTCACCAACAGTGTATAAGTGTTCCTTTTTCTCTGCAACCTCGCCAGTATCCATTATTATTTTTTTTTCACTTTGTAATAATAGCCATTCTGACTGGCGTGAGATGGTATCTCATTGTGGTTTTGATTTGCATTTCTGTAATGGTCAGTGATGTTGAGCGTTCCTTCACAGGATTGTTGGCCGCATGTATGTCTTGTTTTGAAAAGTGACTGTTCATGTCCTTTGCCCACTTTTTAATGGGGTTGTTTGGTTTTTTTCTTGTAAATTTGTTTAAGTTCCTTATAGATGCTATTTGTTTGTCACATCTCTGATTTCCTTGAGCAGTATTTTGTAGTTCTTCTTGTAGAGATCTTTCACCTCCCTGGTGTGGTGTATTCCTGGGTATCTTGGTGTGTGTAGCAATTATGAATGGGACTGTGTTCCCAATTTGGCTCTCTGCTTGACTGTTGTTGGTGTATACGAATGTTTGCGATTTTTCCCATTGATCTGGTATCCTGAGACTTTGCTGAAGTTGATTATCAGCTTAAGGAGCTTTGGGGCTGACACTGTGTGGTTTTCTAGACTTAGGAACATGTCGTCTGCAGGCATACTGTAGTATTAAAAGAATGTAATATAGGACATAGGACAGAAAAACGTAGAGAAAAAAGAGGAAAGAATGATCACAAATGTAAATGTGTTGGTTTCCTCTTGAAGGAGGAATGAGGCTGAGATCAGGCAGAGACACCCCAGGAGCTTTGGGGAATGCTGGCGGTGTTCTCCTCTGTGACATGGGGGTGTTTCTGTAGAGGTGCCCTTGATAATCACTTATTAAACAACACGCACATATTGTGAAGTTCTCTCTATGTATGTTACATTTCAAAATAAAGAGGGGCGAAATTGCTAATAAGAAATAACACGCATTTGTAGTTAAACACTTCTCACAATCCACAGACCTGGAAATGACTGATTAGTTTTCTGTATGTGTAGTTTTCCAGTTTTAAGAATGTTCTACAAATGGAATCACACATTATGTAGCATTTCATATTTGGTGTCTTTAGCACAGTGAAATACATATAAGACCTCTAGAACTGCAATGTACTCTTTCTTGACCTCAGTACTCAATACGTGTTTTCATCACTTCACAATAGTTCATTCACAGTCGATTGGTTTTCTAAACTTGTATATATGTGTAGTATGCTTTATAAATATCATATGATGGTTAACTTTATGTAATTTGTTATATCTTGGTAATGGACTTTTCTTAAAAATGGATAGTATCCCTAAGAATACCCCGTACATTTCCATTGCAAAAAAAAAAAAAAAAAGGTATTCCATCATATGAGTATACCACAATTAGCTGATATAAACTATGAAGGTAAACATTTGCGTTGCTGCCCCTCAATGTTGTTGCCTTAATTTCTTTTTCTCAGGTCCTAAGTCGTCTGCCTCTGAGAATAAGTGGATGGGGAGGTGACAAATCTCCCGTGAGAAAAATGTACCAAGGCCATAGGGTTCCAGCACAAAATCACAAATTCTGAATGAAAACTTACCACCCAAATATAAAATATTTACCAAAACATCGAAATTAAGATCACAATTATATAAGCATCATTCCTATGATGTTTGGTGAAATCTATGAGAATTTGAAATCAAGCTATCACTATCAATAAACTGATATTAGTACTCGCAAGGAGATCTGCTATAAATAGAGAAAATAAAATTTTGGTTATCCTTCTGGTTATGAAATACTTACCTGTTTAATGCAATGTTACTTCCCTTAGCACTATTGTTTTGTCTGCTTATGGTGGCAGGCAACGTGCAGAAAGAAAACATCACAGTTTATGTGCCTAGTTTAATAAATGATTATCCAGTGCACCTGTACGGGAACGCTCCCCTAGGTCCCAGAGGAGAACACCGCCAGCATCCCCCAAAGCCTCCTGGGATGTCCCTGCCTGAGCTCAGCCCCACTCCTACTGCAAGGGGAAACCAACATCCTGACTTTTCTGATTGTCCTTTCCTTGCTCTTCTCTATGGTTTTATACCCTAAGTATGCATTCTTCAACAAGGTATGTTAGTGTTGCCTGTCATTTGAAGTTATAGGAATGGAATCATTAAACATGTCCGTGTTGTCCCTTGCTTCTTTCCCTCGATGTTATCTTTGTAAGATTTGCGCCTATTATTCCATGGAGGAGTACTTTGTACTTTTCCGTTGCTGAAATAGTATTCCATTGTATTAACATACCACAATGTATTCATTCCGTCCCATGAAAGTTGTGATTTTCGTTGTTTCCCATATTTGGGACTGGGTGATTACAAAAATACTACTCATAAACCCTTGTTGGCACAAGTAAAGGAGTCCTGAGAGGGATGTGTAGGCTGCTAAAAGCATATATTTAAAAGAGGATCGCAGACAATTAACGAGAAAACGTTAGAAAAAGAAGCCCAACATAAGACCAAGGAAAGTAGAAGGAAGTCATCAAGGTAAAAGCAGAAATCAGTGAAAGTAGAAACAAGCATAAGGATCACAAAACCAGAAGTTGGGTGTTTGGAAGAAGAATGAAATTGGTAAAACTCTTGTGAGACTGGTCAAGAAAACAAGGGAGAAGGGCACCGCTATCAGGAAAGAAAAGGGAGAAATAAGCACAAACGATGTTACGTCCGTTCTCGTGTTGCTATATAGAAATATCCAAGACCGAGTCATTCATAAAGAGAAGAGCTCATGGTTCTGCAGGCTGTACGGGAAGCATAGCGGCTTCTACTTCTAGGAGGACTCAGGAAACTTGCAATCATGGCAGAAGGCAAAACAGGAGCAGGTACTTGTTACATGGTAGGAGCAGGAGCAAGAGAGAGAGAACAGGGGGAGGTGTCACACACTTTTAAACGACCAGACTCATGACAACTCACTCGCGACCACGGGGACAGTACCAAGCGGATGCTGCTAAACCATTCCTGAGAAATCCAGCCCGATAATCCAGTCAGCTCCCACCAGGCCCCACCTCCAGCATTAGAAGTTACAGTTTGACATGAGACTTGGTGGGGACACGGTTCCAAGCCATATCATATGCAGACATCCAAAAGATAGAAAGAAGATATTGTGGGGGAACTGGATATTCACACAGAGTGCCCATGCAGTAACAGCACATAGCTAATTAAATACAAAGAGAAGATGGCACTTTCACAATGGGGTAATCTGGAACAGCGCCCCGAGCACATGGTCAAGATGAACATCACCAGTCATGAGACAAACCGACATGGAGAATCTGCTGATGTCACGCACCCAGAAGAACAGCACGTCTGCTTTGCAGTAGTCCCGCCAAAAATGTTAAACCTACCTGAATCTAATCACAAGGAAGCCATTGGACAAACCTACGTTCAAGGGCTTCCTGACAAGGACTGCACTGGTTTAAAGCACACTTTAAGGCGGGCGGATCACAAGGTCAGGAGATCGAGACCATCCTGGTTAAGACGGTCAAACCCCGTCTCTACTAAAAAATACAAAAAATTAGCCGGGCGTGGTGGCGGGCGCCTGTAGTCCCAGCTACTCGGGAGGCTGAGGCAGGAGAATGGCGTGAACCCGGGAGGCGGAGCTTGCAGTGAGCCGAGATCGTGCCACTGTGCTCCAGCCTGGGCAACGGAGTGAGACTCCATCTCAAACACACACACACACACACACACACACACACACACACACACACACACAAAAGCACACTTTAAAGGACACTGAAGAGACTTGATGGGCCGGGAACCATGGCTCATGGCTCATGCCCGTAATCCCATCAATTTGGGAGACCTCGGCGAGCGGTTGGTGCTTGCCTGTGGTCCAAGCTACTCAGGAGGCTGAGGTGGGAGGATGGCTTGAGCCTGGAGGTCGAGGCTACAGTGAGCCGGGTTCGTGACACTACATGCCAGCGTGGGCGACAGAGGGAGACCCTGTCTCAAAAGAGACTTGACAACTAAATGCAAAGCATGATGTTTGGTTGGAAAGAGAATTTTGTTAGAAAGCAGCTATGAGGGATACTATGGGACCATGGGGACAGTTGGAAAATGTTTCATGTGATCATACAGTAGAAAATTGTGTGGTCTCAGTGTTACATTTCCTGAGTGTCATGATGGCATTAAGGTTTTGTGGGAGCCCATGCTTTCTTGTAGGCGATACATGCTGCAGTATTTACGGATGATGGATCTAAATGATTCCAGTGGATCTCAAATGATTCCACAAAACAATAAAAAACAAAAATACAAGCACGCACACACGCTTAGAGAAAGACGGGGGTGCAGGATGGAGGGAGGGCTGAAGCAAATGTGAGAAAATGGTAACAACTGGAGGATGCAGTTGAAGAATATACGTATGGGTGCTCCTTGTGCTTTCCCTGCAACTAACTCTCCTGTGGCTCCAAAATTTAGACAAATGCAATCTGGGATGAAGGGGGTATTATGGACCATTTTATTCCAGTCAGTTTGAAAACAGTGAAAAAGGTCACCAATTGCTAGGAAACCAAACCCGCCAAAACTGACACAAGAAGGCACAGCCAACCTGAACCGTTCCAGAATCATTACAGAAAGATATCAGTAGTCAAAGGCTTTCCGCGAATGAACTCCAGGATTCACCACCACATTCTGACAAACATCCTAGGAATACATATCTTCCATTTTACACAAACTCGTGCAGAAAATTGAAAGGGAGGGGCCAGGCATGGTGGTTCACGCCTGTAATCCCAGCACTTTGGGAGGCCGAGGCGGGTGGATCACGAGGTCAGGAGATCGAGACCATCCTGGCTAACACGGTGAAACCCCATCTCTACCAAAAATTAAAAAAAAAAAAAAAAAAAATTAGCCGGGCGTGCTGGCAGGCGCCTGTAGTCCCAGCTGCTTGGGAGGCTGAGGCAGGAGAATGGCGTGATCCTGGGACGCGGAGCTTGCAGTGAGCCGAGATCGTGCCACTGCACTCCAGCCTGGGTGACAGAGCGAGACTCCGTCTCAAAAAAAAAAATAAAAAAGAAAAGAAAAGAAAATTGAAAGGGAAGAACAATCCTCCACTCACTGTATGAGCTTGGCATAACCTCGATACCAAATCCTGCAAGGACACCTAGAGAAACATTGCAGGTCAATCACAGGCTCATGACATAGAAGTAAAAATTGGAAGCAGAATCTTAGCACACGGAAGCCTACAGGATATAAAAAGGAAAATACCTAATATGGCATGACTAATATTGGCTTCATCCCAGAAATATGAACTTAATTTCTCTTCAGAAAATACAGTGGTATAATTCTCCACATTAACAGATTCGGGGAGAGCAACATGCTCTTCATAGTCACAAAAGGTATTGACTAAATGTCAATTTCCATTTGAAATGTATTGCTGACAATTTTTTTTTTTTTCTAAGAAGTCAGGACTATTGGGCTATAACTTACACAGAGGTCTACGAGATCTCGTAAATGCATATGGCTGTAAAAACACCAGCACAATATATATAGATATAGAGCATCGCCGTCCCCCGCCCCCCTCCAGGTTCCCTTACGCCCTCTTATACTGAACTCCTCGTCTTAACCCTCAGACCCTGGCAACCATCAATCTGTTTTGTGTTCCTAGAGTTTTGCCTTTTCCAGAATGTCATACAAATGGAATCACACGGTACGTAGCATGTGCATTTGGCTTCCTTCAGAGAAAGACACTCGGACTGCAATTCCCTAAAGGTGCAATGTACAGTTTCATGACCTGGGTAATAGCTACCTGGCTTGATCACCTTATAACTGTTTGTCAGATGGCGGGCTTCTGAGTTATCCCCGTGTGTGTGTGTGTGTGTGTGTGTGTGTGTGTGTGCACGCGCGTGTATGTGAGAGTGTGTGTGTGTGTGTGTGTATTATGTTTCAAACATATAATTTTACATTTAACTGCCTCTAACTTTTATATGTTGGTGAGGGTTATTAAATGACAATTATTAATACTTAAAGGAAAGTGAGTGATTATTGGAAAAGTCAGCAGAGTGATTTCCTCTGGGGTGTGCAAAGGGGGAGGTAGTGATCAGGATGGGGCAAACAGGAGGGTTCCAAGACCCTGCCAACGTTCTGTTCCTTGCTCTGCATGGTAGTGACCTGGACTTCAACACTGCACAACCACATGGGTGCCGTTCACGCTGGATCACGAGAACGGAGCACCCTGGAATCCCACAGATAGAGTTTGCACAGCCACCCTGGCGGCCACAGCCTACGCGGCCGTACCTGGCAAACACTGGTGTTGGCCTCATCCTTCGAGGAAATGCATGATGAGAAAATGTGTGGGGGAAAGGAGGAGTTCTTGGGGTGGAGGTTGAGGACAGATGCGCATGAGGTCGTCCGAGTTCACCCAGGAGTGTGTTCCAGGTGGGCTAAAGTTCATGGCTGTTACTCACCATGACCACTATGATCCTATGATTGCCATCTCACATCCCCGTGTGTGATGCCCTGGGCCTCTGCCACAGCCTGGAAGGCCACCCTTGGGGACTCCGGCTGGTGGGCGTGTGCAGAGACTCACACACCTTCGGCTCTAGCTGGAGTCTGAAGAGGAGATGCTCTTTTTTGCCCACAGAGTAAGAGGTCTCATCTGGAAATGTACCTGCGGCAGCCCTGGCACCGGGTGTAGGTGGGATTCTGCTCAGGGCTCCGCCACTGTGGCTGCATCAAGGGCAGGCACGCAGCTCGCCAGACCTTCGGAGCCCGTGTGAGCTGAGTGGCAGGACAAGGCAGGAGGGGGGCTAAGGCTCTCCAGGCCAGACCCCACATTCCTCTTGGTGGGAGAGCAGGATTGAAGGAAAAGACAAAGCGGGACACTGAATGAGGAGAAGGGCTTGACCTCGTCCTCTCCACTGGGGCCCAGGTGGATTCCTCTAATCCGAGGAGTCTCAGATTCTGCACTTACTTCCCCTAGAACCGGAAGGCTCCACCTGACCATGGCCCGGGGTCTACATTTTACAGCTCTATTATTGTGCGGGAGGTGGTCTGAATATGGAACCGAGGTGGTGTGCTGAGAGGCGGGGCTGGCAAATCCAGCCACCGGGAGATGGGTTCTCGCCTTCCACGACTCCGTTCACCGGCTTCTCCCCTTCCACACCCTGTCGACCATGGCCCACGCCCCCCGGGGCAGTGAGGGGGGCTGGAGTTCTGCCCCCACCAGAACCTGCCTAGATGTCTCCGGTGGCAAAAACCCAAACTGGAGAGTCCCTGACACACGTCTTCCCCCAGACACCAGCCCACTGTGTTATCCCCCCAAGAAACAACCACCTGTGTCAGGGTCAAAGCCTTGGCCCGAGGAATCAAGCCAACCCTCTCAGGGAAGGTGTTGGATTCCGATGGGGTAGGTCCCCACCAGCGTTCGTTTCCAGGTCTGAGGCCTGTGATTGGCCCACCATGTGCGTGATGGTCCCCCTCACTGAGCTCACACCATGGGCCCACAGGGAGACACAGAGGGAGTATGGGGGAAGGCAGACACCGAGCCCGACCAGCTGTCCCAGGGCAGTCCCTCTTTCCCGCTTTACACCCTCTCTGTGGGCGTCCTTCCTGTCCGTGTCTTGGTTAGTGGGTGTCGTGGCACCCTCCCACGGGAGCTCCCCACTTCCTAGATGAGGCACCAACCAGCGACTCTGAGGTATTATCACTGCACCCACACATGGGAGTGCTGAGACATCCCATCCATCCTGCGGAGGATCGGGAGCCTACTGTGGCACCTCCAGCATTCTGAGAGCCCCGACACCCATCCCTGTGTTTGGGGATGTCCCCTTCATCCCACTCCACAGCCTTCTAGGTGTTAGAATTGAACAACACCTCTTGTGAAAGGGTAGATCCCAGCCCTGCTTTAGCGAATTCGATCCTTCATGGATCCTTCACCACTGCTTCCACTCCGTGAATCAGCCCATTCTCCCTCAACGGAGAGCACCCCCGATTAATTTGATTCCCAAGCGGGTGCTTGCAGGGGCGCGCACACACACATACACACGCTAACCTTGAATGGTATCTGTATTTCTCCTGTCCTTGTTCGACACCCTGTCTCTCGGCAATGGGAGCTGGCAGAACCTACACACACCTCCTCACTGGAATCGGAATCTGTGCCCAAATCTGGGACTTGCCCAGCCCAGGATTCTGGCTGAAGGAAGCGGGCGATCCCAACTGTCAGGGAGGGTGAAGGCGGAAGAGGGAGCTCTAGGAAATCTCGTGTGACCTCGAGAGGCGGTCGGGAAGACTGACCAGGGACACAGAAATAATCACGTCCACAAAAACCTGTTGGCCTTTGGGGTGGTGAAACGGTATTTCACGGGGACCATCCAAGAACAGCCAGGCCTAGCATCCACACTTGCCCTGGAAACCAGCTGGCCATTTTCAAATCAATGGTATGGAGCCCACCGGCTGCAGAAGGGGCTGTTGGCTGCGTATAGGACACCAAGGATGTGGAAGCTCCCTTCCATGTAGCTACCGGCGGGCAGTTTCCACCAGGTTGGCCCGCAGGCACCAGAACAGACTCAGTGCCCCCACCTCCAACCAAGAGACTATCTTGCCCTTTTCTTCCGCACTCCATGTATCTTCCCTTTGGCTCAGCTTCCCACCAGGATGCGGTTTCTGTCTCCACCTGGCCACTAAAGCTAAGGAGGAGATCTGACAGAATTTGGTAACTAAGGTTCAAAGGTGAGGGCTAAGAGGAACTGAGGATGCCAAGCGGGTTTTTGCCCCAGATGACCTGACCCTGTGCATGGTGGCACCGGAGGGACATAACAGCTCAAGAAAGAGGACTGGGCCCCTGAGGGGCGGGGAGGATGAGCTCCGTCGTGTTCCTCAACAGCATGGAAATAACCATGCAGGAAAGGCCACCGGCATCAAGCCACTGGGGAGAGCAAGGATGCTCACGATGGAAAGGATGGTGAGAGGGCAGAACAGAAACAGTGAACCGCAGGAGGAAAGGTGAGAGAGACGGGTTCTGGAAGGAGGCCATCAGTTCCTGCTGAAGGGGAGGGAGAATAGCGCTGAAGAAGGGGAACTGTGAGACCCCAAAGTGGGAGGAGAAGAGGAGGGACCATGAGCAAGGCGTGTAGGAGAAAGGCAGGAAATGCTGCTGTGGCCGGGCAGGGCCCCCACAGCACCTAGACCCAGGGCACTGTGGTGAGCCCGAGTGCAGGGCTGCTGCTCAGAGGCCGGCCCAGGCGCCCCGCAGGGAGAGGGCCCACCACAGAGCACCAGGGGAACTGTTCTTCAACTGCCAGTGAACCGGGCAACACCCTGCAACCCCCAACACTCCCAACAATCGCAGACAGGGCAGACCACAGACCACAGAATATGAGAACGACTTTATTTCAAATTGCTTTGAACTGCGTTGGGAAGTGTGCAAATGCAGCAGAAGAGAGGAAGCCCTGGCTGAACAGGATATGGAGGGAACCCACTTGGCTACAGCTCCGGAGCTCCAAAGGTGGCAGCTGTTCGTCTTGTAGGAAGAATGCTGGCTTAAACCTGTGAAACAGACTAGGCTCAGGGACGGGCCCTCAGCCAGGGCCAGCCTGCAGCCCTCCTAAGGTACCATGATTGTGGAAAGGGGCATGGTGTGTGCAACACTCACTTCAAAGGTCCTGGAACTTGTCATTGAGGAACTGCATGGCCGCTGAAACAGAGAGGCAGAACCGGGCACTCCAGACCCAGGGAAACAGAAACCCACGCCCCGCCCCGGTGGGGGAACCACCTAGCCCTGCAACCAGAAACCCCACCAGTCCTGGGACTGACTCACCCACCCGTCACCTGAATTAAATGTGGAAATGCCTTCTAAGCGGGAAAGTGGTTCTCAGGTGCTGGGCCATCCCAGAACCGTTCATTCAGAACGTGTTTCAAAGGCAGATAAGCCAGCCAGCAAGCAAACACCATACAAGCCATACCAGGCAGCAGTTAAAGGGAAAACACATGCAGTATCTCTAACCCTCCTAAGAGAAGGAGAGTTCTGGGACTCGTGGACTAAGGGTACACAGAGTTCAGATGACACGTTGCTGTCTGTGCACACCCCTAGCTGGAAAGGCACAGAAGGCTCCAGGGCCAGGTCTGCTTGATTCTCCTCCCCAGAGGAAAGTCAGTCCCAGTGATGCTGCCTGTACCTGCAGCCCACCCCCGCCCCCAACACCTGCAGAAAGACACCGCTGTCCAGCCCTGCCCCAGCCAGGGCTCCCTCATACCTAGCTGCTGTGTAAGGTCATCAACTTCCCTCTGCAGCTGGATGCACTAGACCAGCAGACACCGGAGGAAGATAAATGGTTAGTCAATTCTGGCCTCCTCTCTCCCTAGCCTCCCTGCAGCCCCCATAGCCTGCAGCCCAGTGGCGAGGTGGGTTGGCATGGAACCCTCAATGGAAACGAGGCACCCTCTCTCCGTGGGGTGCAGAAGGTGGAGATGTGCGGAGTGGGGTGGAGGGGGGGCGGACGCAGAAATCAGTTTAACCTGGACACGGATCCCACCATCTACTGTGGACCTCTATTTCTAGGAGCCACACAAGGCATTACCCGAGGACAGCCCTGGGCTCCCGGGGGCTGCTGCTGCCTTTCCGGTCTTGGGGGATGGACAGGCGGTTGCTGGTTACCTGAAAGAGAACACAAAATCCAGCTTCCAAGACTCCCAGTGAGGTGTAAAGGGTCTAGTGGTGTCTAACGTGAGGCAGCATCACCCTCTGCTGGTACACGTTGCCCCTGCTCTGCCCAGCAACTCCAACCCCGCTCTTGGACTGCCTTCGCTGTTCCCCAGTGTAAGCCCATGTGCACCTGTGGCCCCCTAGCATTGTGACTCCAGGTTGGACTCCAGCAGTGCGGCAGCCACAGTCAGGCCCTGGGAGGGGCAGTGTGGCTGAGCAGGACTTAACAGAAAAGGGCTCAGTACCGCCGAAAGTCTCCTTCCAGAGTTGGAGTTTGGGGCGCTGCTCCAAATCGCCCCCCACCACACAAACCCCACTCAGAGAGGACGATGTGGCTTAAAGCCAGCCCCGTCAACACCCCGTTTCCCCGTGGGACAGCTGCCTGGGTGGGCAGGGAAGTCTGGGAACAAGGCTGAGCCCCCAGAAGCAACAGGGCCAGAGGTTTCCCTCCCGACCCCTCTCCCCTCCACCCCTATCAAACCCGCAAGACTCACCGGAGGGTGCATGGCGTCTGGGCACGAGGCCTCCCGGGCTGTAGGCCGAGGGCTCTGAAGCTCCCGGAAGTTGGGGAGCTCTGATGTTGGGGTCGCTACTGCTGAATTCTCCACGACGCACAGACAGGCGAGGCAGCCCTGGCCTGTGTGTGGGAAGCTAAAACAGAAACTTCTGAGTTGGGCTGGCGATGGGGGCCGGCGGTGAGTACACGTGGGGAGGGGTTGTGGTAAGGTGGAGACTCCTGAACCTAACCTCATTAGCACTTTCTCCCTCAGTCAGCGTCAGGCCAGGAGGCAGAGGCCAGCCAGGGAAAACACTGGGGATACTGAGATAGCCTGGGCCACCTGCCAGGTGGGTCGGGCAACAGCTAGGGAAGGAGGAATCAAGAAGTTGATGATCCTTGACACCCCAGCTTTGCGGCCCACACTTTAAGGCATCACCCGATCCAAACCAGCTGCCAGCCCTGCCTTCCATTCCATCCCAGCTCCTCTCTGCGGGCAGAAGCAGGACCCCTGCAGAGTGTCCAGAGGCATGGCCATCACACAAGAATTTCTCCCTTTAACGTGTGCCCTTATGACGAAGACACCCATCGGGCATTCTAGTGTCCCTGGGCTCCCGATGACAACCCTCGAGCAAGGGACAGAGGGGGCATGGGTAAACAGGTGTGTGCTGGAAGAGAGGAGGTGTGGGGGGAGGAGGGTAAAGAGGGAGAGGAGGGCGAGAAGGGCCTACTCACTTGGGCTCTTGGGACCTCATCTCTATTTGGGTCATTATCTTCTCTGGCCGCAGCCTGGGACTCCCTGGTCTTCCTCCCTGCTGTTTTCTTCCCAGGGCTGCTGTGCTTAGGCTTTTGGGGTTTCTTGGACATCCCCTGTGGCCGCACACCAGAGAATGGCGGGAAGGTGGCCGGCTCTGGGGGAGCGGCTGAGAGTCTCTCTCCGCAGGCAGGAAAGGCTCTCCCCGGAGCCAGTTGAGAGGCACCCCCTAGGGACTTCTTCCCGCGGGCCATCTTCCTCCTGGAAAGGCCCTGGGGCAGGGCCCCTGCAGCGGCAGCTCCTGAGCAGCTGGGCCTGACCTCCACCTTTCCCCAGGCCCTGCTCTGCATTTTCTTCTGGGGAGGGTCCTCCAGCTCTCCCACAGCCGGCCTCTCTACGACTGGAGTGAGTCCGTGGGGAGCAGAGGTCAGGAAACGGCCCGGCACAGGCAGGTAACTCTCCTTGCAGTGGAAGCTTGCCTGTCTGGATGTGTCTGCTCGCTTCTTGGGGCTGCCGGGCTTGGCCTGGCTTCCTTCGTTGCGGCGAATGCCTACCTTCATCAGCGGTAAGTCGCTGCTCTCATCTGTGGAATCAGAGTCGTGGGTAGACAGCCTGGTGGGGCCTTTTGCAGAGGGATGCTGGGGATCCACGCGGAGGCTCCATCTGCTCTTTGAGCCCCTTTCCGGGTTCTTCCAGGCCCGCACTGGCCCAGGACCACAGAGGCAGAGACGGCCGGCAGAGGCCTGCTGCCATTTTCCAGGGCCGTGGCCCAGTGCGTCTCTCCCACTGGGACCGACCTCCGCATCCGCCCAATTGTCAGCCGACCCTTCGGCAGCGGCGTCTTCTGGGAACGGGTGTCCCTGGACGCTGGACGGCGGCACGATGGCGGCTGGTTCGTCAGCCAGGTAGAATGAGTAGTCCACAACGTCCCCTTGGTCATCGACCGGGGTGCCTGGCCGGCCCTCCCGGCCCCAGAGCACCACCCTTCCTTGCTCTATCAATTCGCTCTCAGACTCGAAGCTGAAGCCCTCGGGATCTGTGAACCCGCTCTCGCTCTCGCCATCGCCACTGCCTGGCACCCCCAAATCGAGGCCGTGGCTGTGGGCCACTGGGGCTCCGGGGCTGGCCGTGTGGGAGCCAGCCTGTTTGCCACCCTCCAGGTCGAAACCGGCCCCACAAACGGACACCTTGTTGGGGGAGCTCATGGCGCCAGTCCCGGCAGCCTGGGCTGCGGGGAGACGGTAGTCCTGGTAACGGTGGGAGCGGAGAGCCGAGCCCGAGCCCAGCCAAGCCCAGCTGAGCGGGCCACGCGACAGAAACAGTGAGGCCTTCGGGACACCACCACCCTCACCCCAGGCGGAAGTACCAGATGTCCCGGACAGCGAGTGGCTTCCTCGCGCCCTTGACGCCGGCACCGAGCCTTCTCATTGGTCCCCGTCTGCCAACCAGCACGCCCTTTGTGGGGCGAGGTGCCTGAGCTTTAACCAATCGGGACACAGGCTCTTGGTTTGCCTCCACGCCCGTCATTTGACTGGGTGGCTGCACTCTGGTCGGGTCTTGGGGCCAAGGGGCACTGTAGCTCTCGATCACCTCTTTCTTCCTGTCCTTCCGCCTCTGGCCGGGCACCTACTTTCCAAGGAGAGCTACGTCTCTGAGCCCCAGTGTCCCATCTGTAAGGTGGGGATTAAGGGGAGAGCTTCCCCCAGCTCATCAGCTTGGGAGAGTAAATGTGATGCACGCAAAGCACCAGGTGCACAGAGGAGGTCTCATTGGAAAGTAGGTTCCCAGCCAGAGGCAGCAGGAAAGCAAGAAGGAGGTGGATCGAGAGCTCCAGTGCACCCTGGCCCCAAGACCAGACCAGAGCACAGCCACCCAGTCAAATGATGGGCGTCGGGGCAAACCAAGAGCCTGTGTTCCGATTGGTTAAAGCCCAGAGGCCTCTACCAACAAAGGGCTCACTGGTTGGTAGAGGGGGACCAATGAGAAGTCGCGGCACTGGCGTCAAGTGCACGCGCGGAAGCCACACGCTGTCGGGGACATCTGGTACTTCCGCCTGGGGTGAGGGCAGCGGTGTCCCGAAGGCTTCACTGTTCGGGTCGTGTGGCCTGCTCCGCCAGGCTTGGCTGGACTCGGCTCTCCCCTTCTGCTGTTACCAGGACGACCGTCTCCCCACAGCCCAGGCTGCCCAGACTGGCGCCATGAGCTCCCCTGACAAGGTAGCTGTTTGTGGGGCCAGTTTCGACCTGGAGGGTGGCAAGCAGGCTGGCTCCCGCATGGCCAGCCCGGGAGCCCCACGGGGCCAGGGCCACGGCCTCGATTTGGGGGCACCAGGCAGCCGCGAGGGCGAGAGCGGGTTCACAAATCCCAAGGTCTTCAGCTTCGAGTCTGAGAGCGAATTGATAGAGCAGGGAAAGGTGGTGCTCTGGGGCCGGGAAGGCCGGCCTGGCACCCCAGTCGACGACTAAGGGGACGATGTGGACTACTCGTCCTCCCCGGCTGATGAACCAGCTGCCATCGTGCCACCGCCCAGCGTCCAAGGACACCCCTCCCCAGAAGGTGCCACTGCCGAAGGGTCGGCTGACAACTGGGCGGACCTGGAGGTCGGTCCCAGTGGGAGAGGCGTGCTGGGCCCCAGCCCTGGAGAATGGCAGCAGGCTTCCGCCGGCCCCTGGGAGCCCAGGGTTGTCCTCGGGTAATGCTTTGTGTGGCTCCTAGAAATAGAAGTCCACGTTAGATGGTGGGATCCGTGTCCAGGTTAAACTGATTTCTGTGTCCCCCCGCCCCGTCACCACCTTCTGCATCCCACGGAGAGAGGGTGCCTCTTTTACATTGAGGGTTTCATGCCAACCCACCTCACCACTGGGCTGCAGGCTATGGGGGCTGTAAGGGCTGGGGGAGACGGGGAAGACGAGGAGAGAGGAGGCCAGAATTGACTAGCCATTTATCTTCCTCCGGTGTCTACTGGTCTAGTGCATCAGGCTGCAGAGGGAAATTGAGGACCTTACACAGCAACTAGGTATGATGGAGCCCTGGCTGGGGCAGGAATGGACAGCGGTGTCTTTCTGCAGGTGTGGGGGGCGGGGGTGGGCTGTAGGTACAGGCGGCGTCACTGGGACTGACTTTCCTTTGGGGAAGAGAACCAAGGAAAGCCTGGCCCTGGAGCCTTCTGTGCCTTTCCAGCTAGGGGTGTGCACAGACAGCAACGTGTTGTCTGAACTCCGTGTATCCTTAGTCCACGAGTCCCAGAACTCTCCTTCTCTTAGGAGGGTTAGAGATACCGCATGTGTTTTCCCTTTAACTGCTGCCTGGTATGGCTTGTACGGTGTTTGCTTGCTGGCTGGCTTATCTGTCTTTGAAACACGTTCTGAATGAACGGTTCTGGGATGGCCCAGCACCTGAGAACCACTTTCCCACTTAGAAGGCACTTCCACATTTAATTCAGGTGACGGGTGGGTGAGTCAGTCCCAGGGCTGATGGGGTTTCTGGTTGCAGGGCTAGGTGGTTCCCCAGGGGGGCAGGGGGTGAGTTTCTGTTTCCCTGGGTCTGGAGTGCCCGGTTCTGCCTCTCTGTTTCAGCGGCCATGCAGTTCCTCAATGACAAGTTCCAGGACCTTTGAAGTGAGTGTTGCACACACCATGCCCCTTCCCACAATCCCGGTAGCTTAGGAGGGCTGTGGGCTGGCCCTGGCTGGGGGCCAGTCCCTGAGCCTGCTGTGTTTCACAGGTTGGAGCCAGCGTCCGGAGCTGCAGCCAAGCGAGTTTCCTCCTTATCCTCCTTAGCCAGGGCTTTTTCTCTTCCGCTGCATTTGCCCCCTTCCCAACGCAGTTCAAAGCAGTGTGAAATAAAGTCGTTCTCATATTCTGTGGTCTGTGGTCTGCCCTCTCTGCGATTGTTGGGAGTGTTGGGGTGTGCCGGGTGTTGCTCCGTTCCCTGGCGCTGGAAGAACAGTTCCCCTGGCGCTCTGTGGTGGGCCCTCTCCCTGCGGGGCGCCTGGGCCGGCCTCTGAGCAGCAGCCCTGCACTCGGGCTCACCATAGTGCCCTGGGCCTAGGTGCTGTGGGAGGCCTGCCCGGCCACAGCAGCATTTCCTGCTTTTCCTGTACACGCCCTGCTCATGCCCCCTCCTCTTCTCCCACTTTGGGGTCTCACGGGTCCCCTTCTTCAGTGCTATTCTCTCTCCCCTTCAGCAGGAACTGATGGCCTCCTTTGAGCACCCTGGTCCTTTGAGCAACCTTTCCTCCTGCAGTTCACTGTCCCTGTTTGTCCTGTCACTGTCCTTTCCATCATGAGCATCCTTGCTCTCCCCTATGGCTTGACGCCAGTGGCCTTTCCTGCATGATTATTTCCGTGCTGTTGAGGAACACGACGGAGCTCAGTCCTCTTTCTGGAGCCATTATTTCCCTCCGGTGCCACCATGCACATGGTCAGGTCATCTGGGCCAGTAACCTGCGTGACATCCTCAGTTCGTCTTAGCCCTCACCTTTGAACCTCAGTTACCAAATCCCGTTAGGTCTCCCTCTTTAGTTTCAGTAGCCTTGTGGAGGCAGAAGCCACATCCCGGTGGGTGGCTGAGTCAAAGGGAAGGTAGATGGAGTGCAGAAGAAAAGGGCAAGATAGTCTCTTGGTTGGAGGTGGGGGCACCGAGTCTGTTCTGGCGCCTGTGGGCCAACCTGGTGGAAACTGTTCGCAGGCACCTACACAGAAGGTGGCTTCCATATCCTTGGTGTTCTATAGGTGGCCAGCAGCCCCTTCTGCAGCCAGTGGGCTCCATACCCTTGATTTGAAAATGGCCAGCTGGTTTCCAGGGCAAGTGTGGATGCTAGGCCTGGCTGGTCTTTGATGGTCCCCGTGAAATACCATTTCACCATCCCCAAGGCCGCAGGGTTTTGTGGACGTAATATTTTCGTGTCCCTGGTCAGTCTTCCAGACCACCTCTCCAGGTCACACGAGATTTTCTCGAGCTCTCTCTTCTGCCTTCACCGTCCCTGACAGTTGAGATCGCCTCGTTCCTTCAGCCGGCATCCTGGGCTGGGCAGGCCCCAGACTCGGGCATAGATTCTGGTTCAAGTGAGGAGGTGTGTGTAGGTTCTGCCAGCTCCCATTGCCAAGAGACTGGGTGTTGCGAACAGACAAAAACAATAGAAATGCAGATACCATTCCAAGTTAGCGTGTGTGTGTGTGTGTGTGTGTGTGTGTATGCGCGCACATGCGCACACGTGAGCGTGCCCCTGCTAGCACCTGCTTGGGAATCAAATTAATCGTGGGTGCTGTCCCTTGAGTGAGAATGGACTGATTCATGGAGTGGAAGCAGTGGTGAAGGATCCATGAAGGATCGAATTTGCTAAAGCAGGGCTGGGATCTACCCTTTCACAAGAGGTGTTGTTCAATTCTAACACCTAGAAGGCTGTGGAGTGGACGAAGGGGACATCCCCAAACACAGGGATGGGTGTCAGGGCCCTCAGAATGCTGGAGGTGCCACAGTAGGCTCGTGATCCTCCGCAGGATGGATGGGATGTCTCAGCACTCCCATGTGTGGGTGCAGTGATAATGCCTCAGAGTCGCTGGTTGGTGCCTCATCTAGGAAGTGGGGAGCTCCCGTGGGAGGGCGCCACGATGCCCGCTAACCAACACATGGGCAGGATACTCACAGAGAGGGTGGAAAGTGGGAAAGAGAGACTGCCCTGGGACAGCTGGTCGGGCTCGGTATCTGCCTTCCCCCATACTCCCTCTGTGTCTCCCTGCTGGGCTCATGGTGTGAGCTCAGCGAGGGGGACCACCACACACATGGTGGGTCAATCACAGACCTCAGACCTGGAAACCAACGCTGGTGGGGACCTACCCCATCGGAATCTAACCCCTCACTGGAGAGGATGGGCTTGACTCCTTGGGCCAAGGCTTTGACCCTGATACAGGTGGTTGTTTCTTGGGGGGATAACACAGTGGGCTGATGTTTGGGGGAAGACATGTGTCAGGGACTCTCCAGCTTGGGTTTTTGCCACCGGAGACATCTAGGCAGGTTCTGGTGGGGGCAGAACTCCAGCCCCAGTCACTGCCCCGGGGGGCATGGGCCATGGTCGACAGGGTGTGGAAGGGGAGAAGCCCGTGGACGGAGTCGTGGAAGGCGTGAACCCATCCCTCAGTTGCTGGCTTTTGCCAGCCCTGCCTCCCAGCACGCCACCTCGGTTCCATATTCAGACCACCTTCTGCACAATAATGGGGCCGTAACATGTACACCCTAGGCCCATGGTACACCACATGGTTGGGCGGAGCCTTCTGGTCCTAGGGGATGTAAATGCAGAATCTGAGGCTCCTCAGGTTAGAGGAATCCGTCTGGGTCCCATTGGACAGGAAGAGGTTGAGCCCCTCCCCTCATTCAGTGGCCCCCTTTTGCTTTTCCCTCAAGCCTCCTCTCCCACCAAGAGGAATGTGGGGCCTGGCCTGGAGAGCCTTAGACCCCCTTCTGCCTTGTCCTGCCACTCAGCTCAGATGAGCTCCAGAGGTCTGGTGAGCTGCGTGCCTGCCACAGTGGCGGAGCCCTATTGCAGAATCCCACCTACACCCGGTGCCAGGACTGCCACAGGTACATTCCCATATGAGACCTCTTACTCTGTGGGCAGAAAAGAGCATCTCCTCTTCAGACTCCAGCTAGGGCCGAAGGTGTGTGAGTCTCCTAGCACGCCCGCCAGCCAGAGTCCCCAAGGGTGGCCTTCCAGGCTGTGGCAGAGGCCCAGGGCATCACACACGGGGATGTGAGATGGCAATCATAGGATCATAGTGGTCATGGTGAGTAACAGCCATGAACTTTAGCCCGCCTGGAACACACTCCTGGGTGAACTCGGACGACCTCATGCGCATCTGTCCTCAACCTCCACCCCAAGAACTCCTCCTTTCCCCCACACATTTTCTCATCATGCATTTCCTCGAAGGATGAGGCCAACACCAGTGTTTGCCAGGTACGGCCGCGTAGGCTGTGGCCGCCAGGGTGGCTGTGCAAACTCTATCTGTGGGATTCCAGGGTGCTCCGTTCTCGTGATCCAGCGTGAACGGCACCCATGTGGTTGTGCAGTGTTGAAGTCCAGGTCACTACCATGCAGAGCAAGGAACAGAACGTTGGCAGGGTCTTGGAACCCTCCTGTTTGCCCCATCCTGATCACTACCTCCCCCTTTGCACACCCCAGAGGAAATCACTCTGCTGACTTTTCCAATAATCACTCACTTTCCTTTAAGTATTAATAATTGTCATTTAATAACCCTCACCAACATATAAAAGTTAGAGGCAGTTAAATGTAAAATTATATGTTTGAAACATAATACACACACACACACACACACTCTCACATACACGCGCGTGCACACACACACACACACACACACACACACACACACACACGGGGATAACTCAGAAGCCCGCCATCTGACAAACAGTTATAAGGTGATCAAGCCAGGTAGCTATTACCCAGGTCATGAAACTGTACATTGCACCTTTAGGGAATTGCAGTCCGAGTGTCTTTCTCTGAAGGAAGCCAAATGCACATGCTACGTACCGTGTGATTCCATTTGTATGACATTCTGGAAAAGGCAAAACTCTAGGAACACAAAACAGATTGATGGTTGCCAGGGTCTGAGGGTTAAGACGAGGAGTTCAGTATAAGAGGGCGTAAGGGAACCTGGAGGGGGGCGGGGGACGGCGATGCTCTATATCTATATATATTGTGCTGGTGTTTTTACAGCCATATGCATTTACGAGATCTCGTAGACCTCTGTGTAAGTTATAGCCCAATAGTCCTGACTTCTTAGAAAAAAAAAAAAAATTGTCAGCAATACATTTCAAATGGAAATTGACATTTAGTCAATACCTTTTGTGACTATGAAGAGCATGTTGCTCTCCCCGAATCTGTTAATGTGGAGAATTATACCACTGTATTTTCTGAAGAGAAATTAAGTTCATATTTCTGGGATGAAGCCAATATTAGTCATGCCATATTAGGTATTTTCCTTTTTATATCCTGTAGGCTTCCGTGTGCTAAGATTCTGCTTCCAATTTTTACTTCTATGTCATGAGCCTGTGATTGACCTGCAATGTTTCTCTAGGTGTCCTTGCAGGATTTGGTATCGAGGTTATGCCAAGCTCATACAGTGAGTGGAGGATTGTTCTTCCCTTTCAATTTTCTTTTCTTTTCTTTTTTATTTTTTTTTTTGAGACGGAGTCTCGCTCTGTCACCCAGGCTGGAGTGCAGTGGCACGATCTCGGCTCACTGCAAGCTCCGCGTCCCAGGATCACGCCATTCTCCTGCCTCAGCCTCCCAAGCAGCTGGGACTACAGGCGCCTGCCAGCACGCCCGGCTAATTTTTTTTTTTTTTTTTTTTAATTTTTGGTAGAGATGGGGTTTCACCGTGTTAGCCAGGATGGTCTCGATCTCCTGACCTCGTGATCCACCCGCCTCGGCCTCCCAAAGTGCTGGGATTACAGGCGTGAACCACCATGCCTGGCCCCTCCCTTTCAATTTTCTGCACGAGTTTGTGTAAAATGGAAGATATGTATTCCTAGGATGTTTGTCAGAATGTGGTGGTGAATCCTGGAGTTCATTCGCGGAAAGCCTTTGACTACTGATATCTTTCTGTAATGATTCTGGAACGGTTCAGGTTGGCTGTGCCTTCTTGTGTCAGTTTTGGCGGGTTTGGTTTCCTAGCAATTGGTGACCTTTTTCACTGTTTTCAAACTGACTGGAATAAAATGGTCCATAATACCCCCTTCATCCCAGATTGCATTTGTCTAAATTTTGGAGCCACAGGAGAGTTAGTTGCAGGGAAAGCACAAGGAGCACCCATACGTATATTCTTCAACTGCATCCTCCAGTTGTTACCATTTTCTCACATTTGCTTCAGCCCTCCCTCCATCCTGCACCCCCGTCTTTCTCTAAGCGTGTGTGCGTGCTTGTATTTTTGTTTTTTATTGTTTTGTGGAATCATTTGAGATCCACTGGAATCATTTAGATCCATCATCCGTAAATACTGCAGCATGTATCGCCTACAAGAAAGCATGGGCTCCCACAAAACCTTAATGCCATCATGACACTCAGGAAATGTAACACTGAGACCACACAATTTTCTACTGTATGATCACATGAAACATTTTCCAACTGTCCCCATGGTCCCATAGTATCCCTCATAGCTGCTTTCTAACAAAATTCTCTTTCCAACCAAACATCATGCTTTGCATTTAGTTGTCAAGTCTCTTTTGAGACAGGGTCTCCCTCTGTCGCCCACGCTGGCATGTAGTGTCACGAACCCGGCTCACTGTAGCCTCGACCTCCAGGCTCAAGCCATCCTCCCACCTCAGCCTCCTGAGTAGCTTGGACCACAGGCAAGCACCAACCGCTCGCCGAGGTCTCCCAAATTGATGGGATTACGGGCATGAGCCATGAGCCATGGTTCCCGGCCCATCAAGTCTCTTCAGTGTCCTTTAAAGTGTGCTTTTGTGTGTGTGTGTGTGTGTGTGTGTGTGTGTGTGTGTGTGTTTGAGATGGAGTCTCACTCCGTTGCCCAGGCTGGAGCACAGTGGCACGATCTCGGCTCACTGCAAGCTCCGCCTCCCGGGTTCACGCCATTCTCCTGCCTCAGCCTCCCGAGTAGCTGGGACTACAGGCGCCCGCCACCACGCCCGGCTAATTTTTTGTATTTTTTAGTAGAGACGGGGTTTGACCGTCTTAACCAGGATGGTCTCGATCTCCTGACCTTGTGATCCGCCCGCCTTAAAGTGTGCTTTAAACCAGTGCAGTCCTTGTCAGGAAGCCCTTGAACGTAGGTTTGTCCAATGGCTTCCTTGTGATTAGATTCAGGTAGGTTTAACATTTTTGGCGGGACTACTGCAAAGCAGACGTGCTGTTCTTCTGGGTGCGTGACATCAGCAGATTCTCCATGTCGGTTTGTCTCATGACTGGTGATGTTCATCTTGACCATGTGCTCGGGGCGCTGTTCCAGATTACCCCATTGTGAAAGTGCCATCTTCTCTTTGTATTTAATTAGCTATGTGCTGTTACTGCATGGGCACTCTGTGTGAATATCCAGTTCCCCCACAATATCTTCTTTCTATCTTTTGGATGTCTGCATATGATATGGCTTGGAACCGTGTCCCCACCAAGTCTCATGTCAAACTGTAACTTCTAATGCTGGAGGTGGGGCCTGGTGGGAGCTGACTGGATTATCGGGCTGGATTTCTCAGGAATGGTTTAGCAGCATCCGCTTGGTACTGTCCCCGTGGTCGCGAGTGAGTTGTCATGAGTCTGGTCGTTTAAAAGTGTGTGACACCTCCCCCTGTTCTCTCTCTCTTGCTCCTGCTCCTACCATGTAACAAGTACCTGCTCCTGTTTTGCCTTCTGCCATGATTGCAAGTTTCCTGAGTCCTCCTAGAAGTAGAAGCCGCTATGCTTCCCGTACAGCCTGCAGAACCATGAGCTCTTCTCTTTATGAATGACTCGGTCTTGGATATTTCTATATAGCAACACGAGAACGGACGTAACATCGTTTGTGCTTATTTCTCCCTTTTCTTTCCTGATAGCGGTGCCCTTCTCCCTTGTTTTCTTGACCAGTCTCACAAGAGTTTTACCAATTTCATTCTTCTTCCAAACACCCAACTTCTGGTTTTGTGATCCTTATGCTTGTTTCTACTTTCACTGATTTCTGCTTTTACCTTGATGACTTCCTTCTACTTTCCTTGGTCTTATGTTGGGCTTCTTTTTCTAACGTTTTCTCGTTAATTGTCTGCGATCCTCTTTTAAATATATGCTTTTAGCAGCCTACACATCCCTCTCAGGACTCCTTTACTTGTGCCAACAAGGGTTTATGAGTAGTATTTTTGTAATCACCCAGTCCCAAATATGGGAAACAACGAAAATCACAACTTTCATGGGACGGAATGAATACATTGTGGTATGTTAATACAATGGAATACTATTTCAGCAACGGAAAAGTACAAAGTACTCCTCCATGGAATAATAGGCGCAAATCTTACAAAGATAACATCGAGGGAAAGAAGCAAGGGACAACACGGACATGTTTAATGATTCCATTCCTATAACTTCAAATGACAGGCAACACTAACATACCTTGTTGAAGAATGCATACTTAGGGTATAAAACCATAGAGAAGAGCAAGGAAAGGACAATCAGAAAAGTCAGGATGTTGGTTTCCCCTTGCAGTAGGAGTGGGGCTGAGCTCAGGCAGGGACATCCCAGGAGGCTTTGGGGGATGCTGGCGGTGTTCTCCTCTGGGACCTAGGGGAGCGTTCCCGTACAGGTGCACTGGATAATCATTTATTAAACTAGGCACATAAACTGTGATGTTTTCTTTCTGCACGTTGCCTGCCACCATAAGCAGACAAAACAATAGTGCTAAGGGAAGTAACATTGCATTAAACAGGTAAGTATTTCATAACCAGAAGGATAACCAAAATTTTATTTTCTCTATTTATAGCAGATCTCCTTGCGAGTACTAATATCAGTTTATTGATAGTGATAGCTTGATTTCAAATTCTCATAGATTTCACCAAACATCATAGGAATGATGCTTATATAATTGTGATCTTAATTTCGATGTTTTGGTAAATATTTTATATTTGGGTGGTAAGTTTTCATTCAGAATTTGTGATTTTGTGCTGGAACCCTATGGCCTTGGTACATTTTTCTCACGGGAGATTTGTCACCTCCCCATCCACTTATTCTCAGAGGCAGACGACTTAGGACCTGAGAAAAAGAAATTAAGGCAACAACATTGAGGGGCAGCAACGCAAATGTTTACCTTCATAGTTTATATCAGCTAATTGTGGTATACTCATATGATGGAATACCTTTTTTTTTTTTTTTTTGCAATGGAAATGTACGGGGTATTCTTAGGGATACTATCCATTTTTAAGAAAAGTCCATTACCAAGATATAACAAATTACATAAAGTTAACCATCATATGATATTTATAAAGCATACTACACATATATACAAGTTTAGAAAACCAATCGACTGTGAATGAACTATTGTGAAGTGATGAAAACACGTATTGAGTACTGAGGTCAAGAAAGAGTACATTGCAGTTCTAGAGGTCTTATATGTATTTCACTGTGCTAAAGACACCAAATATGAAATGCTACATAATGTGTGATTCCATTTGTAGAACATTCTTAAAACTGGAAAACTACACATACAGAAAACTAATCAGTCATTTCCAGGTCTGTGGATTGTGAGAAGTGTTTAACTACAAATGCGTGTTATTTCTTATTAGCAATTTCGCCCCTCTTTATTTTGAAATGTAACATACATAGAGAGAACTTCACAATATGTGCGTGTTGTTTAATAAGTGATTATCAAGGGCACCTCTACAGAAACACCCCCATGTCACAGAGGAGAACACCGCCAGCATTCCCCAAAGCTCCTGGGGTGTCTCTGCCTGATCTCAGCCTCATTCCTCCTTCAAGAGGAAACCAACACATTTACATTTGTGATCATTCTTTCCTCTTTTTTCTCTACGTTTTTCTGTCCTATGTCCTATATTACATTCTTTTAATACTACAGTATGCCTGCAGACGACATGTTCCTAAGTCTAGAAAACCACACAGTGTCAGCCCCAAAGCTCCTTAAGCTGATAATCAACTTCAGCAAAGTCTCAGGATACCAGATCAATGGGAAAAATCGCAAACATTCGTATACACCAACAACAGTCAAGCAGAGAGCCAAATTGGGAACACAGTCCCATTCATAATTGCTACACACACCAAGATACCCAGGAATACACCACACCAGGGAGGTGAAAGATCTCTACAAGAAGAACTACAAAATACTGCTCAAGGAAATCAGAGATGTGACAAACAAATAGCATCTATAAGGAACTTAAACAAATTTACAAGAAAAAAACCAAACAACCCCATTAAAAAGTGGGCAAAGGACATGAACAGTCACTTTTCAAAACAAGACATACATGCGGCCAACAATCCTGTGAAGGAACGCTCAACATCACTGACCATTACAGAAATGCAAATCAAAACCACAATGAGATACCATCTCACGCCAGTCAGAATGGCTATTATTACAAAGTGAAAAAAAAATAATAATGGATACTGGCGAGGTTGCAGAGAAAAAGGAACACTTATACACTGTTGGTGAGAGTGTAAATTAGTTTAACCATTGTGGAAGACCATGTGGTGATTCCTCGAAGACCTGAAGACAGAAATACCATTCGGCCCAGCAATCTCATCACTGAGCATATACCCAAAGGAATATAATAAATCATTCTGTTATCAAGACACGTGCACGTGTATATTCATTGCAGCACTATTCACAATACCAAAGATATGGAATCAACCTAAATGCCCATCAATGGTAGACTGGATAAAGAAAATGTGGTACATATACACCATGGGATACTATACGGCCATAAAAAAGAATGAGATCAGGTCCTTTGCAGGAACATGGTTGGAACTGGAGGCCATTATCCTTAGCAAACTAATGCAGGAACAGAAAACCAAATATCGCATATTCCCACTTACAAGTGGAAGCTAAACGATGAGAACACAGGGACACAAAGAGGGGAACAACACACACTGGGGCCTATTGGACGGTGGAGGGTGGGAGGATGGAGAGGAGCAGGAAAAATAACGAATGGGTACTAGGCTTAATCACTGGGTGACGAAACAATTTCTACAAGAAACCCCCACGACACAAGTTTACCTATGTAACGAACCTGTACATGTACCTCTGAACTTAAAATAAAAGTTCAATTCAAGAAATAATAATAATATGGTTTGGTGTTGACTGTTATGTACTTTTATATTAGTGGAATCAGAAAATATGTTCATTTTTCTTGCTTCTTGTGTTTAATGTCAGGAGTTTGGTTTTGGATATTTAAATTTGAGATGCCTATTAGGTATCCACGTGGAGAAGTTGAGTAGACAAAGGTCTGGACCTGGGCTGAAGAAATACATACGGGAGTCATCGTAGTATCGATTTTTTTTTTTCAGGGCCCATTGCAGAGCTTATAGCTTGCAGTGGAACGCCAAGAATGAGTTCTCAGACAAATCCAGCTGAGGGGGGCCGGGGGCAGCTCTCCTAAGAGACTCCGCCCCAGCATCTGTCCGCCAAGTATTCATTGAAAGGGCTTGTTAAACCACAAACATCCACTAGATGGCCTTTTTGAGGTCGGGTCTTGAGACACCTGTGGCCTGGTACAAGCACGCAAACCGCATTCTCGGGAGGCTGTTTTCAGCGTTCCTTATCACACCACACACTCCACTCCCCGTGCTGTTTTCAGGGTCAAGGAGTTTCATTCTCATGCACAAATAACATACACACAGTGCCTCAGTATGTTTCCACGCCCCGACCTCAAACGCCTTGTACCTAAGCTTGGATATGTTGTCGTACACCCCCCATATCCCCCCCTTCTTTAATTCTTACAGCATGCTGGTCATCCAATGCAAGGTAAGCTTCCATGATTCTTCCCTGGTCATAGATGCGTCGGGTGGCAGCACAGAGCCATCTGCAAGTGCCTAGCAAACAGATACAAAAAAGAATAAGTACAGCGGCCATCACCCAAATGCGTATGTTTAACCCAGACAACCAAGTGTTCGAGTTTAACCATTGAAAGCCTTCTTGTAATTGCTGCGACCATTCTTCAAGGTGTTTCTTTAATTCACACTCAAGAATGGAAATTTGAGAAGACAAATGGTCGTGATAAGCCCCTTGCAGATGTGCTTTCACTCTCTCCCAAGCATATTGGGAGCTATTATATGGCAGAGGTGTGACACAGATAGAATTATACTGCGAATCACAATGTAAATTTTGATGGGTAATGAATGCCTGCTGCTGATTCCCCAGTTATTCAACAGCGGCTTCAAGAGACCAGGCGAGACAGAATGGTTTTATCTATATTGACCTGTTCTTGAAATTCACGGGTTACATTATATACCATGTGGTTCACCACTGAGGCTGTGTGAATAGATTCTGTCAGAAAAACAGCTGCAGTAGCAGCAGTTGCTAGTATAATAATAGCTGAGACTAAAAAGGCAATTAAAGTGGCCAGGAATCTTTTTTTTTTTTTTTTTTTTTTTTTTTTTTTTTTTCCGAGTATGAGATAGTGCTTTTCTAAGTAGCTGCAGGGTGGAATCTCCTTTTCAGCTCCAGGTTAAATTTACAGGCAGCCACAATTCTGCACGCCATTTTAAGATCATGACATAGGTTATATCCAACTGTGTAACGTTTCGATGGACAAGCATGTAGCATACCAACTACTGGAAGAGACTTTAACACTATAAAAGGATTGATTCTGCTCTACGTTAGGAACACCTTGCCCAAACAAAAGTATGTAAGGGTGAGCGGTACAAATCAGGACTGTGTCAGTAACATTATTATGCAAAGAGAGGGTATGGTTGCCACCGCCAGTAATATACTCACCATGTGAAAGAACCCGTTCAAAAACAGGAAATCCTAATCTCCAAATTTGGGCATGAGCAGGGCTTAAAGCTTGTTTCTCTCTCACTTGTAATATTGGTCCTGAAAGCCCATACTCTGACTAGGTAATAGAACTACTGGAGGGACTCCCAAATCCAATAGTCTGATTTGCAGACATAAGATTACCATGGGGACCCCAATCAAGTAAGGTGCCATTATCAAACAGAGGCCCTTGACATGGAGCAGGCTGGTCTGTACGGCGACCACTGGCACCTACTCGGACGGCATATAGGAAGATCGGGCACTTGTGTAGCTTCATTAGAGACCTCAGTAAGATTAGTGGTAATAGTAGAAATAAAGGTCAAGTTTGCAAGCTTAGCATCCCTTTTAGGCTGATAGTAAAGATACTCCTGAGGGATGAGAGTAACACACTTATCATGTGCTATTGTGGAAAAATAAAGAGGGGGATTACTAGACAATAAAATCAAGGAGTAGTTAAGTTGAATCCATCCCAGATTTTCAGTTACGGGGTAAGACAGACGCATCCATCGGCCTCCTGCCCAAGAAGTATCATTAGATGACAAAAGCGGGTCAGCATCCCACCATGTAATAACATTAAAAACAGGGGGATTTAGAACATGACTCCAATAAACATGTTCTTGAGCTGATCCCACTTGGCAAAGGACAAGAATTACCCGCCACCCCAACATCCATGTCTGTCTTACTTTCTCAGAAGTTTCCCCAATTACCGCCAGATACGTAAGAAACCGATTGTCTGCAGTTGCAGGGGCTTCCACGGCGGCAAGCTGGATAGATGCTTGTTGATTCAATTTCTTTAGCTGTCCCCAGGTGATGTCAGCTGCCTTCCGAGTCATCACCATCATTGTTGGGTGGTTCTCCAACGACTGGTCCTGTTCTCTAGAAGAGAGCCCCATAACCTCCCCCTCCCTGCCTTTTTAAATTAAGATATACTTTAAGAGTTTGATGAGCTCGTTTAACAATGGCCTGACTGGTTGAGTTATAAGGAATATCAGTTTTGTGTGGCATGTGCCAAAGTTGCAATGCATATGTAAATCGAGCACTAAGATAGGAAGGTCCATTATTAGTTTTTATAGTGTGTGGAAGGCTTAGAGTTATAATAGATTTAAACAAATGAGCGATTGCATCTTTAGTTTTTTCTCCTGTCTGGGAGATAGCATGTATTAGGCCTGTATATGTGTCCACGGTAACATGGAGAAATTTAAAACGTCCAAAGGGTGGATACCGAGTAACATTAGTTTGCCAGATAGCATTAGGCACCAGACCTCGTAGGTTGGCACCAAGCCCTAAGGAAAAGGGGGAAAGAGAATGCTGTTGGCAATTAGGACAAGTTTTAATAATCATGCAAGCTTGAGTAAGTGTCAAATGAAGCTGTTGTTTAAGACTGCGGGCGTTCTGATGAAAAAACAACATGATCAGCTTGAGCTTGCAAAAAAGCAGAAGAATTTGCAAACCACATCTGTGGTCGTACCAGAGCATCAGCTCAAGCATTCCCTTCTGATAAGGACCAGGTAGCCCAGAATGACGGCAAATATGTGTGATGTAAAGAGGGTGACGACAGGCACAGAGGAGCTCTTGCGTTGCAAGAAACAAAGCTAATAGGGGTTTATTAGTAATGCGCTTCACATGTGCAAGATCTAAATGAGTAATACTATACACCACATAAGCGGAATCACTAACTATATTTATGTCTTGGTGAGGAAAAGTTTGTAAGGCCAATATCAGGGCACCTAATTCCGCCTGTTGTGTAGTTTCTAAAATGCTCCTGGATTTTGTGCTGCCAGTTCTGCATGGCATCTTGCCACACTATAGCTGCTTTTTCAGTTTTTGGGTTTTTTTTAACCATCTGTAAAGACAGTGGTGGCATGAAGTAAAGGCTCAGAGACAACAATAGATACAAATTAAACAGGTACAGTTTGTAAAAAGTTCAGGAGTTTAGAGGCTGGTAAATGAAAGCTGATATTACCAATAAAGTCAGCCATTGCCACTTGCCAATCAAGATCACAAGCTAAGAGAGTGTGAAATTGTTCCTTGCTTAAAGGTAGGAAAAGAGTAGCAGGGTCTTATCCTGACAGCTGGACGCAACGCTGGCGTCCTTTTATGAGAAGAGAAGCTATTATATCTGTAGTCTTTTGTATAAGTTTAGAGGGATTATGAGACAGGTACATAACATATAAAATACCGAAATGGCAAAAGATAAAGCCTACCTGTTAAACTAAGGCATGGAAAGGATGGCTATTTTAAGTGATTTTTACTATATTTTGGCCCTTGAAAGTCATTAGAAAGTGACTGCAAGTCACCAGGATAATAAACCTGCATTGAGTTAGCTTAAGCGTGTAAAAAAAAAAAAAAAAAAAAAGCTTTTTAAAAATGTGCTTTGGTGTTAGCCATTTTCCTGCATCAGCCTTCAGCTGGAATGTCTTAGAAGTGAGCTTGGGAAAGTAGGGCTGTGGCCGGTTTCTTTCTCTTCATTCTGGGCGCCTTAGGCAGCTTCTCTTTTTAATAGCCTGCCACTTGTTGCTGTCCTTACCCTGAGAGGAAGGAAGGAAGAGTACAAGTGGCAGTAAGAGGCCAGAGAATGACCGGGTGGTAAACTGTGTGTGGAAGTGCGGAGGCTGGAGGCAAGAAGGTAACAGGCTGGGAGAAAAACACTCCCCTTATCTTCTAGGCCACCTACGCCTGCAGCCAACCCTGTTAGGTGAGGTACTGAGAATATACTGGGCTTTTTATTATTTTTACCACCCCCAAGCAGAGAGGCTCAGGGGAGGAGCAGACATGCAGCACAGGGTCTGCTTTGAAGTTTCTTAGCCACAGTGTTTTTAAACATTTCGTAAAAAAGCAAAACAAACATTCCTTACTGCTGCGTCTATCTTCTGAAGATGACAGCAGCTGGCAGAGCTCGTCCCCCTCAGTCTAGTTAGCATTTAATATATGGCTATGGGAGAGCGCCCCTTATTAGTGGGCTCCTCCTCCAGGGCTCTGTACTCCAGGCTGCTCCACACTCCTTTGCCCACCTTAGGCCAGTAAGGTCCGGGTGCACATGGACTATTTCTTAGCCCTTTCCCTAGGGGGCCAGGGAAGACAAGGACTTGCTTGTCAACTGAGACATGTGAGGGGTGGCAGGGAAGGGCAGAAGTAGGAAAAGCAGCAGCACAGCAAGCAGCAGGCCACTTCCTGGGCACAGTTACTAAGGCACGTGACCATGGTGAGGCGGATCCTCAGGACTGGGCTGCAGCTGCCAGCAGCCACCCGGGGACTCGGCCTGTGCCTTTTGGCCTTCCCTCCGTCACCACAAACCTAGAAAGGGGCAACCTGCCCAGACTGCCCGTGACCAAATGGGCACTCCATGGCATCTTAGCAACTCTCCTGCCCCAGGCCTCTGTGGGCAGCAAGAAAGCTAGAGCTATCTGGGATAAAACCCAGGAGGCAGCATGTAACTTCCCCTTTTACTCCAGTGAAACAGAAAAAAGACAAGGCCAGAAAGGCTGATGCTGGAAGTAGGAAATGAGAACTTGCATATTAGGAAGACAATCATAATCAGCCACTTTCCTTCCCTCCTGGACGCACCCCTCCAGCAGGGAAGTTAGTCGAGGAGACGCAGCCACCCAATCACACAGATCATACAGATGTTCGCTGACCGGGGGTCTTACCTAAGAGCCGTCCCTTGGGCGGCCTCCAATCTCCTTAAGGGGGATGGGAGGCGCTGTTGGCTGAACAGGGCCAACAAATGCAGGTCCTTCTAAGGGTGGAGGAAAGAAGGGCAATGGCTTTTCTACAGGGAGAGGAAAAGGCTCCCATCCGTCCTTATCCTCACTAAAAAAAAAAAAAAAAAAAAAAAATCCTCCTTATGCCCTACAGAAGGGAATGAAGTAGAGAGAGGAGCACCCCCACCCCCCAACCACTGTTCTGGTTCCTGTTTGTCCTCACTAGAAAAAAACCTCTTCCTTATTCCCCATAGAAGGGAACGAAGTGGGGAGAGGAATCTCTCCCTTTAAATCTTCTGAATTCTTTTCAGGTGGAGATAATGGGCGGTCTAACCGCGATCTGGCAGATAAAGAGGATACAACGCAGAGCGCACCAGCGCCCAGGTGGTCAAAATAGTAACATTAGTAAAATGACCTTGCTCATATCCTCTTTTCAGGCAGCGACCTACCTGCTCCCATAACCCTAAATCTAAGGTTCCTTGATCAGGAAACCAAGGGTATTTCTGCCAAATTAAAAGCGTAAGCTTGTGTAGAGCTCCAGGCTCTACAGTGCACTGGATAGCCTTAGGTAGCTGTTGCACTGTTTTAAAAAATACTTTCTGTTTGGTCATTTCCTGACCCATGATAACCCAACCCGCGATAGTTTACGCATGGGTCCCGTCCTCCTGATGGGAGTCAGGACTGTCCCTTACCAGGATTCCCCGAAAAGTAATGAGCTCTCCTCCTTCACACGTAACTTCAAGGCGATCACGTCCGGGGCACCACTTGCAGAGCTCATAGCTTGCAGTGAACGCCAAGAATGAGTTCTCAGACAATTCCAGCTGAGGGGGGCCGGGGGCAGCTCTTCTAAGAGACTCCGCCCCAGCATCTGTCCGCCAAATATTCATTGAACGGGCTTGTTAAACCACAAACATCCACTAGATGGCCTTTTTGAGGTCGGGTCTTGAGACACCTGTGGCCTGGTACAAGCACGCAAACCGCATTCTCGGGAGGCTGTTTTCAGCGTTCCTTATCACGCCACACACTCCACTCCCCGTGCTGTTTTCAGGGTCAAGGAGTTTCATTCTCATGCACAAATAACATACACACAGTGCCTCAGTATGTTTCCACGCCCCGACCTCAAACGCCTTGTACATAAGCTTGAATATGTCGCCGTGCACCCCCGACACCCACTCCAGAGACAGAAATTACACCACTTTTCTATTGAGTTATGTTAAAATACACGTAACATAAAATTTACCACCTTAAGCGTTTTTCAGTTTTCAGTTCAGTAGTGTTAAGTATATTTGCATTGCTGTGCAGCCAATCTCCAGCACGTCTTCGATTGCAAAACTGAACTGTATACCCATTAAACAACTCCTCATTTTCCCCTGCCCCGCAGCCTCTGGAAACCACCATTCTACCTTCTGTTTCTGAGTTTGAATATTTTAGATCCCATATACAGGCGGAATCATGTAGTGTTGGTCCTTTTGTGACTGGCTCATTTCATAGCATAAGGTCCTAAAGTTTTATCCACATTGTAGCCTGTGTCAGAACTCCATCCTTTTACAGGTCAAATCATAATTCACTGTAAGGGCCAAATAGTGGACCATATTTAGTTTCTGTATTCATCCGTCAGTGGACACTTGGGTTGCTTCCATCTCTTGGCTCTCATGAATGATGCTGCTATGAGCAGGGATGTACAAATATCTCTGAGACTCTGATTTCTATTTTTTCGATATAGACACGGAATGGAATTACTGGATCAGATGGTAATTCTCTTTTTAGTTTTCTGAGTAGCCGCCATACTGTTTTCCACAGCAGATGTGCCATTTTACATTCCCACCAACAGTGCACAAAGGTTCTGGTTTCTGCACATCTTCACCAGTATCACATCAGTTTTATTGAACAAACGGAATTTATTTCATTTCTTTGTATTTTGTTTTTATTTTTAATGACACAATCGTATACATTTATAGTGTACAACATGATGATTTGAAATATGTATACATTGTGCAATGGCTAAATTAGGCTAACTACAATATGTATGAACTCACATACCTTTCATCTTCTGTGGTGAGAACACTTAAAATCTACCCTCTTAACAATTTTCAAGTATACATTATTATTAACTATGGTCACCATGTTTACAATAGATCTCTTGAACTTAGACTTCTTGTCTAAATGAAGTTTTGTATCCTTTGACCAATATCTCCCCAATCCTCCCCAGCCTCAGACCCTGGTAACCACCATTCTATTCTCTGTTTCTAAAAAGTTTGATTTTTTAAGATCCCACACCCCAGTGAGATCATACAGTATTTGTCTTGCCGTGCCTGCATTATTTCACTCGACATAATATATTCCAGATTCACTCATGTTGCCACAAATGACAGGATTTCCTTTTGTTTTTTTAAAAATGCTCAGTACTATTCTATTGTGTGTACATATACACATGTGCTTTACCCATTCATCCGTTGATGGGCTCTTAGTTTGACTTCACGTCTTGGCTGTTGTGAACAGTGCTGCAATGTATATGCAAGTGCAGATATTTTTGACATACTCATTTCATTTTCTTTGGCCATCTATCCAGTAGTGGGATTACTAAATCAAATGATAGTGCTATGGATAATTTTTTAATTTTAATGGATACATAAGATTTGCACATATTTATGGTGTACATGTGATATTTTGTCACGTGCATAGAATGTGTAATGATCAGTTCAGGATATTTGGGGTAACCATCACCTGGAATATTTTTCATTCCTAGTATTGGGGATATTTCAAGTCCTCTCTTCTATTTTGAAATATACAATACATTGCTGTTAAATGTAGTCATCCTACTCTGCTGTTGAACATTAGAAATCATTCCTTTTTTTTTTTTTTTTTTTCTTTTGAGACAGGCTCTCACTCTGTCGCCCCAGGCTGGGGTGCAGCGGCGCGATCAAAGCTTACTGCAGCCTCAACCTCCTAGGCTTAAGCGATCCTCCCACCTCAGCCTCCTGAGTAGCTGGGACAACAGGCACATGCCACCATGCAGGGCTACCTTTTTTTTTTTTTTTTTCATAGAGACAGGGTTTCGCTATATTGTCCAGGCTGGTCTGCAACTCCTGAGCTCATGCTATCTGCCCGCCTCGGCCTCCCAAACTGCTGGGATTACAGGTGTCAGCCACCATGCCCAGCCTAGAACTTATTCCTTTTTTAACTGTATGTTTATGCCTGTCAACCAATCTCTCTTCTTCCAAACCCCCCTTCCTCCAATCCACACACACTTCCCAGCCTCTCATATCTATCACTCTATTCTCTGCCTCTAGGAGATCAACTTTTTTACCTCCCACATATGAGTGAGAACATACGGTATTTGTCTTTCTGTGCCTGGCTTATTTCACCTAACATAATGACCATCCATGTTCCATCCATGTTGCTGCAAATGAAAGGATTTCATTCTTTTTGTGGCTGAATCGTATTTCCTGTGTACATATGCCACATTTTCTTTATCCATTCATCCACTGATGGACACTTAGGTTGATTCCATGTCTTGGCTATTGTGATGAGTGCTGCAATAAACATGGGGGTGTAGGTATCCCTTTGATATACCGATTTCCTTTCTTTTGGATAAATACCCGGTAGTGGGATTGCTGGATAGTTCTATCTGTAGTGTTTTGAAAAGTCTCCATACTGTTTTCCACAGTGGCTGTACTAATTTACATTCCCACCAACAGCGTATAAGGGTTCCCTTTTCTTCACATCCTCGCCAACACTTGTTCTCTTTTATCTTTCTGATAATAGCCATTTTAACAGGTGTGAAGTGATAGCTCATTGTGACATTTCTCTGATGATAAGTGATGTCGAGCATTTTCATACAACTGTTGGCCATTTGTATGTCTTCTTTGGAGAAATGTCTATTCAGATCCTTTGCACATTTTAAAATCTGGTGATTTGTTTTCTTGTTATTGAGTTGAGTTCCTTATGTATTTTGGATATTAACTCCTTATCAGATGTATAGTTTGTGAATATTTTCTCCCATTCTGTAGGTTGCCTCTTCACTCTGTTGATCGTTTCCTTTGTTGTACAGAAGCCTTTCAGTTTGACGTAATCCCATTTCTCTATTCTTTCTTTGGTTGCTCATGCTTTTGGGGTCATAGCGGAAAAATTATTTCCCAGATCAATGCCATGGATGTTTCCCCCTATGTTTTCTTCTGGTAGTTTTACAGTTTCAGGTCTTACATTTAAATCCGGAGTCCAATTTGCCTTGATTTTTGTGTATGATATGAGACAAGGGTCCCATTTCATTCTTCTGCATGTGGATATTGCGTTTTCCCAACACCATTTATTGAAGAGACCGGCCTTTCCCTATGTGTGTTCTTGGCATCTTTGTTGAAAATCACTTGACCATAAATGCATTAATTCTTTCTAGTCTATTACGTTTGTCCGTATGTCTGTTTGTATGCCAGTACCATGCTGTTTTGATTACTCTAGCTTTTATTATATTTTGAGATCAGGTTGTGATTCCTCCAGCTTTGTTTGTTTCGCTCAAGATTGCTTTGGGTAACTGGAGTCTTTTGTGGTTCGCTGCGAATTTTAGGATTGCTTTTTCGATGTATGTAAAACTAGCATTGGAATTTTGATAGGGATTGCATTGAATCTGTTAATTGCTTTGAGTAGTATGGACATTTTAACAATATTGATTCTTCCAATCCTTGATCATGGGTTAGCTTTCCATTTATTTGTGGCTTCCTCAGTTGCTTTCATCAATGTCTTATAGTTTTCAGTGTACAGCTCTTTTACCTCCTTGATTGAATTTATTCCTAAGTATTTTATGTTATTTTTGAGAACTGTTTTAAATGGTATTGTTTTCTTGATTTATTTTCAGATAGTTTGTTATTGGTGTATAGAAATGCTACTGATTTGTACATGTTGATTTTGTTTTTTGCAACTTTCCTTAAAATTCATTTGAATTTTAAGGTTTTTTGTAAAATATTTTAAGACTTTATATATGTACAATCATGTCATCTGCAGAGAGAGGTAATTTAATTTCTTTTTTCTTTTCGTTTCTTTTTTGAGATAGGGTCTCGTTTTGTCACCCAGGCTGGAGTGCAGTGGTGCGATCTCAGCTCACCGCAGCCTCGACTTCCTGGGTTCCAGCGAGTCTCGTGCCTCAGGCCCAGATGTAGCTGGGCGCCACCACGCCCAGCTAGCTTTCGTATTTTTGGTAGAGACAGGGTTTCGCCGTGTTGCCCAGGCTGGTCTCGAACTCCTGGCCTCATGTGATCCACCTGCCTCGGTCTCCCAAAGTGTTAGGATTACAAGCATGAGCCACCGCGCCCAGCAAACTTGTTACTTTCTGCTTTGTGTGCCTTTCATTTTTTTTCTCTTGCCTAAGATTTTTGACTAAAAGTTGTAGTACTACGTTGCATAGCAGTGGTGAAAGGGAGCATCTTTGTCCTGTCCCTGACGTAGGTAGTATTGAAACCAGGGTCTTCCATCAGCTGTGGCAAGAATGTAGTTAAAGAAAAGAATCAGACCAAAAATTGAGCCCCGGGGCTCTATATTTTTAAGAATTTGGGGTAAGGGAGCTTCCAGATAGCTGAACTCATGGAAGTTCCTGGAGGGAGGTGCACCTGTGCCCTATGCATCTCTTTCATCTGGCTGTTCGTCTGTATCCTTTCCCATATTCTTTATAATAAATGGGTAACATATTTATTAATCAGTGATAAAACCCAACACGATACACCAAAATGCACTTAGAGGAGAAATATTTCCTAGTTAAGTAGGAAATTGTGCAAAAGGCCTCTGGAAGACCTTCATTCTAAACTGTTTCGTAGGGAAACGTTTCATTTAGAAGTCTGGACATCCTTTCTTCGGTTTGCTGTAATCTGCATTCGCTGAGTAGAACTCGTGTTGATCATCGGGACCCCGTTTATTCCAGGATTCTGAGGTATTCTTTCTGTCCCAACTAACTTTTGGGTTAAACAGTGTCAGATGCAAGACATGCAGCCCTGCTCTAGTGCCTCCTGCTCAAATAGATACAAATACAGAGATGTCGAACTCAAATGCTTTCTGGCCTGACCAAAGAGCTGCTGGAGCATGTGTGAAGCCTGGAAGGAGAGAAGAACAAATATTTCAGGCCCAGGTCCAAGTAGGTCAATGCAGCATTTGATTTTTGGAGGAGACTTGGGTAATATAGAATTGAGTTAATCATAATCCTTATCTCATAACATGCTACCCGTGATTGATACGAAGCCCTATTTATTTTAAAATGCAATGTGCCCCCATTTACCTATTACCCGATCCAATAACTGGATTATCAGTAGAAACCTGGATATCTACCTCTGAGCTCCCCTCACTGTAACCTCCTGAATCCCTTCACTTCCGCCAGAGGCAACCCCAGCCTGAATTGTGTACTTGGCATTCCTTTGATTTTTATTGCAAATAAGTATATGTATAAAACAATATACTCTTTTTCTGTTTTTGAGACAGGGTCTCACTCTGATTGTTCAGTCTGAAGTGCAGTAGCATGATTTTGGCTCACTGCAGGCTCGACCTCCCTGGCTCAGGTGATTCTCCCACCTCAGTCTCCCGAGTACCTAGGAGTACAAGCGCGCGCCGTGATGTCTGGCTAATTTTTTGGAGAGAGGGGGTTTAGCCATGTTGCACAGGCTGGTCTCAAACTCCTGGACTCAAGCACTCCACCCACCTCTGCCTCCCAAAGTGCTGGGATTACAGGCGTGAGCCACTGTGCTCGGCCATTATACTCTTCAGTTTTGCTTGATTTTGAACTTTATGAAAAGGGTGTCACACGGTATGTAGTCCTGTGGGAATTACTTTTTTCATACTTATACTAACATTATCCATTGTTGAGTATGGAACTGCAGTTCACCCATTTGCCTTGCTACACAGTATATCATGGTGTGCATATACCACAGTTTAGGCATTCTCTTGTTCATGAGCATTTGCATTGGTCCCAGGTTTTTGCTACTGTGGCCAGTGCTGCTGTGAAATTCTTGTCCGGTGGACATTGACAGGAATTGCTGAGTTGTCAATGATCTACTTTATATATTGATGCCACATTGTTTTCCAAACTGGTTGTGTTCGTTTATATTCCCAACACGTTTCAAGCTGTATGAGATCCCACTGCTCTGCGTTATCTCTAACCTTTGATGTTGCTAGGTTTCTTATTCTTTGCCAATCAAATGGGTACAAGATTTATCTTGAGGTCGTGTTTAGCATTTCCCTGACTACTGATGAGCTGAGCATATCTTCGTGTGCTTATTGGCCACATAGGTTCCTTCTTCTATGGAATTCCTGTTCGTGATTTTTGCCTATTTTCTTGCTGGGTTCTTTGTCTTTCTTATTGATATCTACAAGTTCTCAAAATATATTCTTGATACCAATCTTTTGTCAATTGTATACCGGATAAATATCTTCTTCCAGCTTGTACCATGTATTTCCGCTTTTATGTGACATCTTTTAAAAATTGAGGTATTACATACATACAGCAAATCACAGAAACATAAGTCTACAATTTTATCACAGTTATACACCCATGTAACCGCCATCCAGATCAAAATACAGAACATTTTCAATATCCTCCCATCCCCAAAAAGAGAATTTTGAGAGAAAATGAGGAGCCAGTAAAGATTGAGGAGTGATCACTGATATGGGAATAAACCCTATGTCTTCTCCTGGTAATGGCAGACGAGATAATTCAGATAAACCCTGTGTGTTGGCCATCTGTTAGTTGGCCATCTGGTTTAACTCAATCTACAGCCTCCCTCCCTCTCTCTGGTGACTGGGCTGATATCACATAGTTCAATGCCCCAACCCTCTAGTCATATGATTGGTCTTTCTGGTCTGGCCAGCCTCCATTTGGAGTCACCTCATCACATAAACTATCTAGGGGCCTCCCATGATTCACCTCATTAGCATAAACCATGAAGTGTGGTCCATGGGACCCATCAGGAATGACACTATCACTCAGGAAATTGCAAGGGATTAGAGGTTATCTCCCAGGTCTCAGGGACAAAGTCCAAGCATCCCATTCTTTATTACACATTAAGTGCGCAGAAAAATGCACATTATAAGAAAAATTCATCTTATTGGGATCTTTCTAGATCCTGGGAATATAGAAATATACTGCTATGGTTTGGATATGATTCGTCTGTCCCCGCCAAAACTTATGGGGAAACTGGATCCCCAGTGTGGTGGTGTTGGAAGGTGGGGCCTTGCGGGAGGTGTTCGGGTCATGGAGACAGATCCCTCATGAACAGCTTGCTGCCGTTCTGGAGGTAGTGAGTGAGTACTGGCTCTGGTGAGACTGGATTAGTGCCCATGACGGTAGGTTTGTCATAAAGCCAGCATGCCCCTCGGTTTTTCCCTCTTTGCACGTGTCCGCTTCCCCTTTGGCCTCTTCCACTATGCTTTGGCCTAGGAGGTGGCTGTCACCAGAAGCTGAGCAGTTACTGGTGCCATGCTCCTCCTACTTCCCAGCTTGCTGAATCATGAGCTAAATCAACCACTTTTATTTTTAAATTACCCAGTCTCAGGCGTTCTGTTACAGCAACACAAAACAGACTGAGACACATACTAACAATGGCCCAAAAGAGGCAGAGATGGTATAATGTTGGTGCAAAAGTAATTGCAGTTTTTGTCGTTACTTTTAATAGCAAAACCTTCTGCACCAACCCAATACCACAAACAACTCAGTTCAAGAACTTACATGAAATGGACTAAATCTTTTGAAGACACGAATTGTCAAGACTCACCCAATATGAAACAACTTGAGTAGTCCTATAAAGACATTGAACTTTGGGAGGCCAAGCTGGGAGAATCGCCTGAGCCCAGAAGACCGAGACCAGCCTGGGCAACAAAGTGAGACCCTAGCTCTACAAAAAATTTATATATAAAACGAAATGGAATTCATAGTAAAATACCTTCCAAAGAAGATATTCCAACCCAGATGGTTTCACTGGCAAATTCCACCAAACATTCAAAGAAGAATTAATACCGATTCTACAATATCTCTTCCCAAAAATAGACCAGTAAAGACTACTTGTCAACACGTTTTATGAGGTCAGGATCACCCTGATACCAAAACCAGCCAAAGACTGTATAAAAGAAGCAAGCAAGCAAGAAAAGACAGACCACCAACTCTCATGAACGTAAATGCAAAAATCATCGCAAAATATTAGCAAATTGAATCCAGCAATGTCTAAAAAATATATAGCTCAACCATGTGAGGCTTATCCCAGGAATGCAGGGCTTATTGAATGTTAAAAACAAATAATAAATTTATTCCATTATATTAATGGTCAATAAAAGAAAGAAATACATGATCATATGAATTGATGTAGAAAAAGCCTTTGGCAAAATTCTATATCCATTCAAGACATAAACTCTCAGCAAACTAAGAATAGAAAAGACCTTCCTCAGCTTGATAAAGGGAATCTGCAAGAAAACCCACAGCTAATATCATAGTTAATAGTGAACACCTGAATGTTTTCCTCCTAAGTTCATGAACAATACAAGGATGTCTACTCTTGCCACTTCTGTTCAACATCATACTTAGAAGTCCTTCCTATTGTAATAATTCAAGAAATAGAATTAAAAGACTTTCAGATAGGAAAAGAAGAAATAAAACTGCCTGGTATTCACATAAGACGTTGTTATCTATGCCGAGAATTCCATGGAATCTACAAAAAAAAATTCCTAGAACTCGTAAGTGAGCTTACTAAAGGTAAAGCGTATTTGCTCAATACACAAAAATCAATTGTATTTCTATATAAAGTAAGTATAGAAATAGAAACAAAACATTTAAAAACCAGTGACATTTACAATAACTGCAACAGTGAAATACCTAGGCATGAATCAAAGAAATTCTACGTTCTGAAAATTACACAATGCTAATGAAAGAAATCCAGGAAGGCCTAAATGAATGGAATACACATCAGTGTATTGTGTTTATAAATGGAAACACTCATTAAATATATGAGTTCTCCTTGAATTGATCTATATATTTAACGCAATACAATTAAAGTGATAGTAGGATTTTTTGTAGACATACACAACATGATTCTAAAATTTATACTAAGAATCAAAAGAACTACAATCATTAAAACAATTTTAGGCACGGTACAGTGGCTCACGTCTGTAATCTCAGCACTTTGGGAGGTCCGGGCGGGCGGATCATGAGGTCAAGAGATCGAGACCATCCTGGCCAACATGGTGAAACCCTGTATCTACTAAAAATACAAAACTTAGCTGGGTGTGATGGTGGGTGCCTGTAGTCCCAGCTACTCGGGAGGCTGAGGCAGGAGAATTGCTTGAACCTGGGAGGTGGAGGTTGCAGTGAGCCGAGATCGTGCTACTGCACTCCAGCCTGGATGACAGAGCAAGACTCCACTTCAAAAAAATAAAATAAAATAAAAAAGAGTAAAGTTGAAGGAATCACTTTACCTACTTCTTTTTTTTTTTTTTTTTTTTTTTTTGAGACAGAGTCTCATTCTGTTCCCAGGCTGGAGTGCAGTGACACAATCATGGCTCACTGCAGCCTTTAACTCCCAGACTTAAATGATCTTCCCGCCTCAGCGTGTTGAGTAGCTGGGACTACAGGTGTGCACCACCACACCTGACTAATATTTTTATTTTTTTGTAGAGATGGGGTCTCACTATGTTTCCCAGGTCTCGCTATGTTGCCCAGGCTGGTGTTGGACTCCTGAGCTCAAGTGGTCCTCATGCTTTGGCCTCCCAAATCTGACTTCTAAGACTCACCAGAGCACTACACTAATTACGACAAGGGTGTTATTAGCAATGGGGTAGATATAAGTCAGCAGAAAAGATAGAGATTCCAGAAACAGACCCTAGATGTATTGCCAATACATTTTTAAATTTATTTTTTGAGGAGAAATTTTTATAACATTAACCTTTCAGAATGAGCAGTCCAGCAGCATTCGGTATTTTCATAATGTTGTGCAAGTACTGCCTCTAACTAGTTCGGAACATTTTCATCACTTCCAAAGAAATCCGTATGCTCATTAAGAAACTACTTCCCATCCTCTTCCTCCTGGGCTCAGGCACCCACTAAGTTAGTTTCCGACTTTATGGGCTTACCTATTCTGGATATTTCATATGAATCAAATAATATAATATGTGACCTTCGTGTCTCTCTCACTCTCTCTCTCTCTCTCTTTTTTTTTTTCTTGAGACACGGTCTCCCTGTCTCACTCAGGCTGGAGTGCAATGGTGGAAACAAGGCTCACTGCAGCCTCGACCCCCTGGGCTCATGGGATCCTCCCACCTCAGCCTCCCGAGTAGCTGGGACTACAGGCACGCACCACCATATCTGGCTAATTTTTTTTTGTATTTATTGTAGAGACGGCATTTCGCCATGTTGCCCAGGCTGGTCTCAAACTCTTGGCCTCAAGTGATCCACCCATCTCAGCCTCCCAAAGTGCTAGGATTACAGGCACGAGCCACTGCACCTGGCCTTGGCTTCTTTCTTTAGCATGATGTTTTCAAGGCCCATCCACGTTGTAGCATCTATCAGTATTTCATTCCTTTTTATGACTGAATAATATTTCACTGTATGCATAGACCACAGCTTGTTTATCCATTCATCAGTTGATGGATATTTGGGTTATTCCCACCTTTTGACTTTTGAAATAATGCTGCTATGAACGTGCATGTACAAGTATGTCTTTGAGCACCTGTTTTCAGTTCTTTTGACTATATACCTATGAGAGTAATTCTCAAGTCACATGTTAATTCTATGTTTAACCTTTTAGGAACCACCAAAATGTTTTCCACAGTGGCTGAATTATTTTACATTCCCATCAGCCATGTATGAAAGTTCTAATTTCTCCACATCCTATTCAACAATTCTTATTGCCCATCTTGAAAAAAGTGTGACCATCCCGGTAGACGTGGAATAGTACCTGATTGTTTTGATTTGCATTTTCCTAATTGCTAATGATGTTGAGTATCTTTACATGCATTTCTTAACTATTTGGATATCTTCGTTGGAGACATGTCTATTAAATCCTTTGCTTATTTCAAAAATGGGGTTGCCTTTTCTTGATGGGTTTTTTGTAAGTTTTAATATATTCCGGATGTTACATGATCAGATACATGATTGGCAAAGGTTTTTCTCCCATTCTGTTATCTTTTCACTTTCTTGACAATGTCCACTGATCCACAAAAGTTTTCAATTTCAGTGAAGTCCCATTTATCATTTTTAGTTTTGTTGCCTGTGCTGTGGGTGTCATACTCTAAGAATCCAATGCCAAATACAAAGACATGACTTACCCCTGTGTTTTGTTCTAAAAGTATTAATTTTAACACTTACATTTATGTTTTTGATTCATTTTGAGTTAATTTTTGTATATGGTATATGGTATGAAGTAGGGGTCCAACTTCATTCTTTGGCGTGTGGATAACCAGTTATCCTAGCACCATTTCTTTAAGAAACGATTCTTTCCCCCATTGAATGGCCTTGGTGCTCTTGTTGTAAATCAATTTAGCATAGGCTGACCCCCACAGACTCAGGCTCCAGGCTTGCCCTTGCAGTCCCAGGCTCCAGGTCACCCACGCACACTGTCTTCAGCTCCACCCCAGTGCCGGTCCAGCCCCCACAGTCTCGGGCTCCAGGCCCACCTCATCACCAGGCAGGCCCTGGTTTTCCCAGGCTCCAGACTGGTCCCATGGCCAGGCCGCTCCCTCAGCCCTAGACTCCGGGTACACCCATGAACCAAGCCTGCGTTGGGGCAAGGCTAGCCTCACAGCCCCAGGCTCTGGGCTGGCACCCATGGAATGAGCCACCAGCCCTGCCATGGGGCCGAGGTGGCCCTGCAGCCTTAGATTCCAAGCCAGCCTCCAGAACCCCAGACTTCAGGCTGACACATGCAGACATCACCTGCAGACCAGTCCCTACAGCCCCAGACTTCAGGCCTGGACATGTGGACCCAGCTTCCAGATCCTCCTCAGTGTCAGGACAAACCCTATGACCCTCGACCTGGTCTGCTTCAATGATAGGCTGGCTTCTGTAGTTTCAGACTTCAGGCTGGCACCCATAGACCTAGTCTCTGTACCCACTCCAGCTCCAGGCTGACCCCTGTGACCTCAAGCACCAGGCCAGAACCTACAAAGCCAGCTTCCAGGCCAGCCCCCAAGGATTAAAGGCTCCGGGCTTGCCAAGTGCCACGCTAGCATCTTTGGCCTCAGACCCCAGGCTGGCCCTCTCAGACTCAGGCTCCAGGCCCACGCCAGGCGCCAGACAGGCTAAGAGGAAGTCTGACCCACATGGCCTCGGGCTTCAGGCCCACGCCAGGGCAAGACTGGCCCCAATAGCCAGGTTCGTCCCCATGGCACCAGGACCCAGGCCCAAATCCATGAACTCAGGTTCCAAGTCCACCCTACCTGCTCACCAAGCCAGCTTTCCCAAGAAATCCAGCAGCAAGTCTATCCATGCACCATTCCAGATGGTCTTCCCAGAATCCCTGGATGGACTGAACCGTGAAGGGCTTTCCCAACCAGAGCCAGTCGTCAAGCACTGGAGCAAGTCCCCACTTCTTTTTTGTTTTTTCTTTTTCCTTTTTTTTTTTTTCTAATGGAGTTTTGCTATTGTTGCTCCGGTTGGAGTGCAATGGCGCAATCTCAGCTCACTATAACCTCCGTCTCCCGGGTTCCAGTGATTCTCCAGCTTCAGACTCCTGAGTAGCTGGGATTACAGGCGCCCACCACCATGCCCAGCTAACTTTTTGTATTTTTAGTAGAGACGGGGTTTCACCATGTTGGCCAGGCTGGTCTCGAGCTCCTGACCTCAAGTGATCCGCCCACCTCTGCCTCCCAAAGTGCTGGGATTACAGGCATGAACCACCGCGCCCGGCTCAAGTCCCTACTTCTTTAAATGCACAGATGCCAATGTACAGCCACAAAGGTCACAATCAATCAGGGAAACATGACACTACCAAAGGAACAAAGTAAAGCTTCACTGATCAACCCTAAAGAAGAGAGATTTAGAAACTTTCTAAGAAGGAATTAAAAATAATCTTCCTAAAGTAGTTCACTGCATTACAAGGAATGCTAGAGGGAATTCTTCAAGTTGAAAGAAAGCGATCTGGTTTTTGAGTTTGTTTGTTATTTGGGTTTTGTTTTTTGTATGTTTCTTTGTTTGTTTTGAGACAGGATCTCACTCTATCACCTGGGCTGGAGTGCAGTGGTGTGATCGTGGCTCACTGCAACCTCGACTTCCCAGGCTCAAGTAAACCTCCTACATGAGCCTCCCAAGAAGCTGGGACTGCAGGTATGCACTGCCATGCCCAGCTAATTTTTTTGTTTGTTTCTATTTTGTGTGGAGACAGTGTTTCACTATGTTGCCCAGGCTGGTCTCCAACTCCTGAGCTCAAGTGATCAGCCTGCCTCAGCCTCCCAAAGTGCTGGGACTACACGCACGAGCCATCACACCTGGCCAAGGAAAGGATGTTAATTGGTAATAAGAAAATATGAAAGAAGAAAATTTATGAGTAAAATAAGTACATGTTCAAACCCAGAATACTCTTATTGTAATGATGATGTATAAATCACTTATATCTTTAGTATGAAGGTTAAAAGACAAAACTATTTGTGAAAGTATAGCTACAAAAATGTGTTAAGGGATATGGAATATAAAAGAGATGTAAATAGTGACATCAGAAACATAAAATATACGGGGAGTTAAGGAGCATAATTGTAGTTTTTGTGTGTAATCAAAGTTAAGTTGTTATCAGCTCAGAATAGTCTGTTATAACCATAAGATATTTTATGTAAGCCTCATGGTATTCATAAAACAGAAATCTGTAGTAGATACACAAAAGATAAAAAGTGAAGAATCGCAGCATATCACTATTGAAAACCACTTGATCATGAAGGCAGACAGCAAAAGAAGAAAGGAACAAGGAATCCACAAAACAACCAGAAACAATGAGCAAAGAGGCAACAGTAAGTCCTTGCCTATCAAGAATTAACTTGAATGTAAATAGATTAAATTCTCCAAAGACATAGCAAGTCTAAATAGGGGAAAAAAAAAAAAAACAAGACCAAAGCATATGATGCCTTTGAGAGACCCACTGCACCTTTAGGACACACATAGACTAAAAGTGAAGGGATGGAAAAACACATGTCATTCAAATAGGAAACAAAGGAGAGCAGGAGTGGCCATATTTGTATGAGACAAAATAGACTTGAAGTCAAAAACTACAAAATGAGACAAAGAAAGTCATTATATGATGATAAAGGGGTCGATTCATCAAGAGGCTATAATAATTATAAACACATACACACCTAACTTTAGAGCATCTAAATATGGAAAGCAAATAATCATACATCTGAAGGGAGAAATACACTGCAATACAACAGTAGGAGGAGACTTCACTATCCCATTGTCAACAATGGAAATTCAGAGAGAAAACTGGTAAGGAAACAGTGGGTTTGAACACGATAAAACAAACGGGCCTAACAGACATATACAGAATGTTCCATCTAACAGCAGCAGAAGACACATTCTTCTCAAGTGCACACTGAACATTCTCCAGGATAGATGATATGTTAGGCCACAAAACAAGTCAACACATTTAAGAAGATTGAAATCATATCAAATATCTTTTCTGACCACAATGCTATGAATTTAGAAATCAATAATAGGAAGAATTTTAGAAAATTCACAAATACATACAAATGAAACAACATGTTCCCAAACAACCAATTGATCCAAGAACAACTTAAAAGGGAAATTAAAAACTATCTTGAGACAAATGAAAATGGACTCACAACATACCAAGACATGAGAAATGCAGGAAAAACACAGTTTTAAGGGGAAGTTTATAGCAATAATTGCTCACCTCAAAAAACAACAAAGATTTCAAATAATGACCAAATGTTACACCTCGAGGAACTAGAAAAAGACGAGAGTTTATGCCCAAAGATAGTAGGAGGAAGGTAATAATAAACATCAGAGCACAAATAAATAAAATGGAGACTTGGAAAACAATAGAAAATAGCAACAAATGTGGGATGGTTTTTTTAAAAACATCAACAAAATTGACAAATGCTTAGCTAAATTAAGAAAAAAAGAGGAAAGACCAACTAAAAACAGAAATGAAATCAGAGACATTACAACCAATGCTACAGAAATTAAAAGGATTATAAGAGACTATTATGAACAATTGTATGCCAACAAATTGGATAACCGAGAATAAATGAATAAATGTCTTTTATCCATACAACATACCAAGACTGAATTATAAAGAAATAAAAAATCTGGACAAAAACTGAGTGAAGAGATCGAATCAGTAATGGAAAGTCACCCATCAAAGGGAAGCCCAGGACCTGATGGCTTTCTGTTGAATTCTACCAAACATTTAGAGTAGGATTAAGATCAATCCTTCTCAAACTCATCCAATAAACTGAAGAAGGAGGAATACTTCCAAACTCATTTTACAAGGCCAGCATTACCCTAGCACCAAAGCCAGATGAGGACACAACAAGAAAATTATAGGCCCATATCCCTGATGAACATAGAAGCAAAAATCCTCAACAAAGTACTAGCAAACCAAATTTCATAGCACATTAATTTTTTGTGTTTTTCTGCTGTTTAATTAAAGGATTACCCACCATGACCCAATGGCTATGAGACTTGCACTGTACTCACTGCTGCCCTGTCACAGCAGAAAGCAAAACTGGTCTGAAGTTGGCTGATGCCCACAGAGGGAGCATTTAGACCAGCCGTAGCCAGAGGGGATTTACACATCACAGAAGTCAGAACTTGGGTTTTGGGAAGCCTCGCCACTGCGAGATCAGGAGTTATAAATAAACTTGAAAGGTGGTCTAGGCCACAAGGTCTGCAACTCCTAGTGCTGTGCTGGGCTCAGAGCCAGAGGACATGGGGAGCACATGACCTAGTGAAACACCAGCCAAGGTGGCTGAGGGAATATATGTACCATGGCTTTCCCAACCCCAGCAGCACAGCTCGCAGCTCCAGGAGAGATGCCTTCCTTCACTTGAGGAGAGGAGAGGGAACTGTAAAGAAGACTTTGTCTTGCATCTTGGATATAAACTTAGCTGCAGAAGGATAGGGCACTGGGCAGAGTCCTGAGGCCCCCATTTCAGGGTCTAGCTTGTGGATGACATTTCTAGACACACCCTGGGCCAGAAGGGAATCTGCTGCCTTGAAGGGAAGGATTCAGCCCTGACAGGATTCATCACCTGCTGACTAAAGGGCCCTTGGGCCCTGAGGAACCTGCAATGATACCCAGGTAGTTTACCATGGGCCCTGGGTGAGACTCTAAGACATGCTGGCTTCAGGGGAGACCCAGCGCATTCCCAGCTGTGGTGGCTATGGGCAGAGACAGTTTCTCTGGGAGAATAGCAGAAGGAAGAGTAAAGGGGACTTTGCCATGCACCGTAGGTGCCAGCTTGGCCACGGTGACGCAGAGCAGCAAGTGAGGTCTTGGGGTACCCAAGTCCAGGCCCTGGCTCTTGCATAGGACTTTTGGACCTCCCCTGGGCCAGAGGAGAGCCCATTACCACGAAGAGTGAGTTCCAGGCCTAGCAGTATTCACCACAAGCTGACTGAGAAGCCCTTCAGCCTTAAGTGAATACAGGCAGTAGCCTGGCAATAGTCTCTGTGGGCCTGCAGTGGTGGTGGCCACAGCAAGAGGCTTCTCTGCCTGTGGAATGGGCACGGAAGAGGGAAAGACTTTGTATTGTGGTTTGAGTGCCAGCTTAGTTGCGATAGTGTAGAGCACAAGGTAAATTTCTAAAATTTTTGACTCTGGTCCCTGGCTCCCAGAGGCATCTCTGGGCCAACCTGGGGTCTGGGGGAACTAGCCACCCTGAAGGGAAGGACAAAGTCCTGGCTGGCTTTGCTACCTGCTTATTGTAGAGTCCTCCAGCCTTGAGTGAACATAGGCAGTAGTCAGGTATTGGTTACAGCCAGGTAATGGGCAAGACCAGTGCTGTGTTGGCTTCAGGCCTGATTCAGCAAGGCCCCAGTGGTGGTGGCCACAGGGGGGATTGTGTCACTCCACCTGCAGCTCCAGGTGTCTCAGCACAGAGAGAGAGCAAGAGGAAGAGAGAGCAAGAGGGAGAGCGAGAGCGAGAAATGGGGGTGGGGGTGAGAGAGAGAGGGAGAGCGAGAGAGAGATAGAAAGAGAGAGAGAGACAGAGAGAGAGAGAGAGAGACTGAGACTTTGTTTGTTTGGGAGAAATAAGGGAAGAAAACAAGAGTCTCTGTCTGGTAACTCAGAGAATTCTTCTGGGTCTTATCCAAGACCACTGAGGCAGTACCTCTACAAGTCTGCAAGAGCCACAGTGTTACTAGGCTTGGTATACCCCTAATGCAGATACAACTTAGATTACAACACCCAGCTCCCTTTGAATATCTGGAAAGCCTTCTGAAGAAAGATGGTACAAACAAGCCCAGAATGCAAAGACTACAATAAATCCTAACTCTTCAATGCCCAGGCGCCGACGAACATCCACAAGCATCAAGACCATCCAGGTAAACATGACCTCACCAAATGAACTTAAGAAGGCACCAGGGTCCAGGCCTGGAGAATAAAGATATGAGACAGGTAATTCAAAATAGCTGTTTTGAGGTAAGTGAAAGAAATTCGAAATAACACACAGAGGGAATTCAGAAATCTATCAGATAAATTTAACAATGACATTGAAGTAGTTAAAAGGAATCAAGCTGAAATTGTGAAGCTGAGGAATGCAATTGGGAGGGTGGAGCAAGAAGTTGGAATGGAAGCCTCCATTGGTTGTTCCCCCTGCAGGAACACCAAATTTTAACAATGAACTGCACACAAAAAAATTGTGTAAAAAAATTAATAACTATGGGAACTCTTCAAGTCATAGAGAGTACAATAAGACATAAAGAGAAACAACAAAAGTTAAAAAGTGGGCAGATGAAGTTAAAGTGCTGAATTTTCATAAGTTATCTTTTCACTTTGTTTGTGTATACAATCAGTGCTAAGTTGTCATCAGTTTAAAATAATGGGTTATAAAATAGTATCTGGAAGCCTCATGGTAACCTCAAGTGGAAAAACATAAAATGGATACATAAAAAATAAAAAGCAAGAAATTAAATTTTACCACCAGAGAAAATCATCTTCTCTAAAAGGAAGGCAGGAGGAAAAGAAGCAGGAAAAGAACATTACAAAACAACCAGAAAGGAAATAACAAATTGGAAGGAGCAAGTCCTTACTCATCGATAGTAACATTGAATGTAAATGAAATAAACTATCCAATCAAATGACATAAAGTAGCTGAATAAATATTTTTAAAAGACCCAATGATCTGTTTCCTTTAAGAAACACACATCACCTATAAAGACAAACATAGATGGAAAATAAAGGGAAGGAAAGAAATATTCCATGCCAATGTAAACTAAAAAAGAGAACCAGTAGCTATACTTATGTCAGACAAAATAGATTTCAAGACAAAGACTATAAGAAGAGAAAAAGAAGGTCATCATATAATGATAAAGGGGTCAATTGAGCAAGAGGATGTAACAATTATAAATATATATGCACCCATCACTGGAGCACCCATATATAGAAAGCAAATATTACTAGAGCTAAAGAGAGGGAGAGACCCCGATACAATAATAGCTGGAGACTTCAACATTTCACTTTCAGCATTAGAGAGATCTTCCAGGCATGAAATCAACAAAGAAACATCAGACTTAATCTGCACTATAGAGCAAACGGATCTAATAGATATTTACAAAACATTTCATCCAATGGCTGCAGAATACACATTCTTTTCCTCAGCACACGGATCATTCTTAAGGACAGACCATGTGAGGTCACAAGTTTTAAAACATTCAAAAAATTGCAATAATATTAGACATCTTCTCTGACCACAATGGAATAAAACTAGAGATCAATAACTACAGACATTTTAGAAACTATAAAACTTTAAAAATTTCTTGAAATGAATGACGATAGAAACAAAACATACCCAGACCTATGGGATACAGCCAAAGCAGTACAAAGAGAGAAGTGTATATCTAAAAGTACCCACATCAAAAAAGAACAAAAAAAATCAAGAAGAGCTAATACTAATCCTACTCAAACTATTCTGAAAAACAGAGGAGGAGGGAATACTTCCAAACTCATTCTACCAGGCCAGTATAAGCCTGATATCAAAAACCAGACAAAGACACATTTTTTTAAAAAAAAAAAAAAAGGAAGCTACAGGCCAATTTCCCTGATGAATTTTGATGCAAAAACCTTCAGCAAATACTAGCAAACCGAATTGAACCATACATTGATAATTTGACTTCTTTCTTTCTAATTTGGAGGCCTTTTATCTCTTTCTCTTGTCTGATTGTTCTAGCTAGGACTTCCAGTACCATGGTGAACAAAAGTGGTGAACATGGGCACCTTGTTGTGTTCCAAGTCTTAGAGGAAAGGCATTCAGTCATCATCACGACTAAGTGCGATATATCCCAGGGATCCAAGGATGGTTCAACATATGCAAATCAATCAATGTGATACACCATATCAACAGAATGAAGGATAACAACCATATGATCATTTCAATTAATGCTGAAAAAAACCATTTGATAAAATTCAGAATTCCTTCATGGCGAAAGCCCTCACAGAACTGGGTATAGAAGGAACATACAGACTCACAGCTAGTATCATACTGAATGGGGAAGAACTGAAAGCTGGGGAAAGGGAGAAGCTTGGAGTGGCTCAGTCTAAGTCTGAAAGTCTCAAAACCAGGGAAGCCCACAGTTCATTCTATTTAAATATCTTTTCTTTGGACCCATTAATTATCCCCACCTCTCCCTCACCCCTCACCACTCTTTCCAGCCTCTGGTAATTATCCTTCTGCTTGTTTGCAGATGACATGATCTTGTATTTGCGAAAACCTAAAGACTCCACCAATAAACTCTTCGAACTGATGAGCAAATTCAGGCAAGTTGCAGGATAGAACATCAACGCACATAAATCTAGCATTTCTACATGCCAACAGTGAACACTCTGAAAAAAAAATCGATAAAGTCATCTCATTCACAACAGCCAGAAATAAAATAAAATACCTAAAGGATTCGTTATTTATTCCAGTCTTCTCTGTCTGGCTTGTTTGGATTTTTATGTTTGCTTAGAGATTTTGTGTAATTTACCTGTTGAATGTCATTTTTTTCTGCTAGGCCACTACCATCTTTACAGCATTAGATGGTGCCTTAAGCCCAACTTTGCCTTGTCTTAAGCAAATGATCAGAGTGCTGCCCATCCAGAATGAGGGAGGTCCCAAAGGTGATGTCTTGGCAGTATGGAAGAGCTAGCTGGCTAAGGGTCTGTGCCCAGGGAGCTCATGGAACATCCCACTAACAGTGTGGCACTGCTAAACAGCCACTCTGATTTGGCATCTCGTTTGGCTGAGTTACAGAGCAGAGGTTCCAGGGCTGAGGATGATAGTTCTGCCTCTCCGTTTTGTCTCTGGCTGTCCTCAGGGACATTTCTCCCCTCAGGCACTCATGATGCTTCCCGTGGGTTGAATCAGGAACAGGTCTCCTGCCATGGAACCCAAGATGGTGTGGAAGCTGACCGTTCACCTCAATATCACTTCTTCCAGTGTAGAAACAATGACTCGGCCAGCACGGTTGCTCACACCTGTAATCCTAGCACTTTGGGAGGTCGAGGCGGGCGGATCACCTGAGGTCAGGGTTTCAAGACCAGCCTGGTCAACATGGTGAAACCCCATCTCTACTAAAAATACAAACATTAGCCAGGAGTGGTGGCACACGCCTGTAACCCCAGCAACTTGGGAGGCTGAGACAGGAGAACTGCTTGAACCCAGGAGGCGGAGGTTGCAGTGAGCCAAAACTGTGCCATTACACTCCAGCCTGGGCAACAGAGTGAGGCTCCGTCTCAAAAAAAAAAAAAAAAAAAAAACAAGAAAATCAAAAAAAGCACAGACGTCTCCACACATATACTAATCCTGAATGGTATCTGCATTTCTCCTGTCTTCGTCTGTTCAACACTCAGGCTGTTGGCTTTCAGAGCTGGCAGAACCTACATCACTGGAACCAGAATCTGTGTCTGTGTCTCACATCCATCCAGCCCGGGATTCAGGCTGAAAGAAGGAGGCAATCCCAACTGTCAGAGAGGGTAAAGGCAGAACAGGAAGCTCAAGGAAATCTCGTGTGACCTCAAGAGGCGGTCTGAAAGACTGAACAGGCACACAGAAATATCACGTCTACAAAAACCTGCGGCTTTGGGGATGGTGGAACAGTATTTGACAAGGACCATCCAAGAACAGCCAGGCCTAGCATCCACACTTGCCCTGGAAGGCAACTGGCCATTTTCAAATCAAGGGTATGAAGCCAACCGGCTGCAGAAGGGGCTGTTGGCCGCCTACAGGACATCAAGGAGGTGGAAGCCGCCTTCCATGTGGCTGCCAGTGGGAAGTGTGGGAAGTTTTTTTTGTTTTTATTTTTGTTTTAGATGGAGTCTCACTCTGTCACCAGGCTGGAGTGCAGTGGCGTAATCTCGGCTCATTGCGACCTCTGCCTCCCGTGTTCAAGTGATTCTCCTGCCTCAGCCTCCCGAGTACCTGGGACTATAGGCGCCCAGCAGGCCGTTTTCACCAGGTTGGCCCACAGGCACCGGAACAGACTGAATGCCCCCACCTCCAACCAAGAGACTAACCCGCCCTTTTCAGCGCTCCCTGTGCCTTCCCTTTTGCTCGGCCACCCACTGGGATGTGGCGTCTGCTTCCATGTGGCTACTGAAACTAAGGAGGGAGACCTGATGGGATTTGGCAACAGTGGTTCAAAGATGAGGGCTAATAGAGGAACTGAGGATGTTGCGAGGGTTTCTGGCCCAGATGAACTGACTGTGTGCGTGGTGGCACCAGAGGGACATAATGGCTCCAGAAAGAGGACTGGGCCCGAGTGGAAGGATGAGCTCCGTCATGCTCCTCAACAGCATGGAAATAACCACGCAGGAGAGGCCACCAGCATCAAGCCACAGGGAGAGCAAGGATGCTCATGACGGAAAGGACAGTGACATGGCAGAACTGTGAAAGTGAACCACAGGAGGAAAGGCAAGAGAGACTGGGGTTCTGAAAGGAGGCACTCAGTTCCTCCTGAAGGTGAGGGAGAGTAGCGCTGAACAACGGTACCTATGAGACCCCAAAGTAGGATGAGAAGAGGAGAGAACATGAGCAGGATGTGTTGGGAAAAGGCAGAAAATGCTCCTGTGGCAGGGCAGGGCCCCCACAGCACCTAGACCCAGGGCACTATGGTGACTGCAGGGCTGCTGCTCAGAGGCCGGCCCAGGTGCCCTACAGGGAGAGGGCCCACCACAGAGCGATCTTCAAGCGCCAGGGAACACAGAAACACCCCGCACCCCCCAACACTCCCAACAATCGAGAGAGGGCAGACTACAGACCACAGAATATGAGAACAACTTTATTTCAAACTGCTTTGAACTGCGTTGCGAAGGGGGCAAATGCAGCGGAAGAGTAGAAGCCCTGGCTGAAGAGGATATGGAGGGAACCCGCTTGGCTGCAGCTCCGGAGCTCCAAAGGTAGCAGCTGCTCATCCTGTAGGAAGATGCTGGCTCCAACCTGTGAAACAGAGCAGGCTCAGGGACGGGTCCCCAGCCAGGGCCAGCCCACAGCCCTCCTAAGCTACCGGGACTGTGGGAAGGGGCATGGTGTATGCAATACTCACTTCAAAGGTCCTGGAACTTGTCAGCGAGGAACTGCATGGCCGCTGAAACAGAGAGGCAGAACCAGGCACTCTAGACCCAGGGAGAACAGAAACCCAACCCCTACCCCCGTGAAGAACCACCTAGCCCTGCAACCAGAAACCCCACCAGCCCTGGGACTGACTTATCCACCCGTCACCTGAACTAAATGTGGAAATGCCTTCTAAGTGGGAAAGTGGTTCTCAGGTGTTGGGCCATCCCAGAACCGTTCAGAACGTGTTTCAAAGGCAGATAAGCCAGCCATCAAGCAAAAACCATACAAGCAGTACCAGGCAGCAGTTAAAGGAAAACACATAAGGTATCTCTAACCATCCTAAGAGAAGATCTCTGGGACTTGTGGACAAAGTGTACACGGAGTTCAGACGACACATTGCTGTCTGTGCACACCCCTAGCTGGAAAAGCACAGAAGGCTCCAGGGCCAGGCCTCCTTGGTTCTCTTCCCCAAAGGAAAGTCAGTCCCAGTGATGCTGCCTGTACCTACAGTCCACCCCCACCCCCGGCACCTGCAGAACGACACCGCTGTCCATCCCTGCCCCAGCCAGTGCTCCATCATACCTAGTTGGTCTCTAAGGTCTTCAATTTCCATCTGCAGCAAGATGCACTAGCCCAGGAGACACCGGTGGAAAAGAAATGGTTAGTCAGTTCTGGCTTCCTTTCTCCCCGTTCTCCCTCTCTCCCTTACAGCCTTTACAGCCCCCATAGCCTGCAGCCCAGTGGTGAGATGGATTGGCACAAAACCCTCAATGGAAAGGAGCCACTCACTCTGCATGGGGTATGGGAGGCAGAGGGGACTGGGGAGACACCGAAATCAGTTTAACCTGAACATGGATCCCACCATCTAGTGTGGACCTCTATTTCTAGGAGCCACACGAAGCATTACCCGCGGACAGCCCTGGGCTCCCGGGGGCTGCTGCTGCCTTTCCGGTCTTGGGGGATGGACAGGCGGCTGCTGGTTACCTGAAAAAGAACACAAAATCCAGCTTCCAAGCCTCCCAGTGAGGTGGAAAAGGCCTAGAAGGGTCTAAAGTGAGGCACCATCACCCTCTGCTGGCAACATGTTGCCCCTGCTCTGTCCAGCATCTCCAACCCTCCCTCTGGGACTGTCTTCCCTGTTCCCCAGTGTGAGCCCATCTGCACCTGTGGCCCCCTAGCGTTGTGACTCCGGGTTGGACTCCAGCAGTGCGGCAGCCACAGCCAGGCCCTGGGAGGGCCAGTGTGGCTGAGCAGGACTTAACAGAAAAGGGCTCAGTACCACCGAAAGTCTCCTTCCAGAGTTGGAGTGCGGGGCACTGCTCCAAATCATCCCCCACCACACACACCCCACTCAGAGAGGACAATGTGGCTTAAAGCCAGCCCCGTCGACACCCCATTTCCTGTGGGACAGCTACCTGGGTGGGCAGGGAAGCCTGGGAGCACAGCTAAGCCCCCAGAAGCGACAGAGCCAGAGGTTTCCCTCCCGACCCCTCTCCCCTACACCCCAAACAAACCCGCAAGACTCACCGGAGGGTGCATGGCATCTGGGCACCAGGCGTCTCAAGGTAAAGGCCGAGGGCTGTGAGGTTCCTAATACTTGGGGAGCTCTGATGTTGGGATCGCCACTGCTGTATTCTCCACGACGCACAGACAGGGAAATTAGCTCTGGCTTCTGTGTGGGAAGTTAAAACAGAAATTTCTGAGTCAGGCTGGCAGTGGGGATGGGTGGTGAGTACACATGAGAAGGGGTTGTGTTAAGGTGGAGACTCCAGACTAATCTCATTAACACTTTCTCCCTCAGTCCGCCCCAAGACAGGAGGGCTTGCTTAACAGCTAGGGAAGGAGGAATTGGGAAGTTGATGAGTCTAGACGCCCAAGCTTTGTGCCCTGATCCAAACCAGCTGCCAGCCCTGCCTTCCATCCCAGCTCCTCCCTCAGGGAGGAGGCAGGACAACCGCAGAGTGTCCAGAGCCAGGCCTGGCACACACCAAGTGCTCCCTTTAATGTGTGCTCCTAAGAGGAGGACCCCAATCGGGCATCCTAGTGTCCCTGGGCTCCCGATGACAGCCTGTGAGCAAGGGATAGAGAGGGCATGGGCAAAGAGGTGGGTGCTGGAAGAGAGGTGGGTGGGGGGGAGACAGAGGAGAAAGAGGAGGAGGAGAGCAAGGAGGAGAAGGAGGAGTGCGCGAAGAGAACCTACTCACTTGGGCCCTTGGGACCTCATCTCTATTTGGGTCATTATCTTCTCTGGCCGCAGCCTGGGACTCCCAGGTCTTCCTTCCTGCAGGTTTCTTCCCAGGGCTGCTGTGCTTGGGCTCCTTGGGTCTCACGGACTTCCCCAGGAGCCCCACACCAGACACTGGCGGGAAGCTGGCCGGATCAGGTGGAACTGCTGAAAGTCTCTGCCCCCAGGCAGGAAAGGCTCCCTGCAGGGCCAGTTTTGGCGCACCCTCTAGGGAGTTCTTCTCCTGGGCCACCTTCCTTCCCAGAGTGCCCCGGGGTAGGGGCCCTCTAACGGCAACTCCTGAGCAGCTGGGCCTGACCCCCCTCTTTCCCCACACCATGCTCTGCATTTTCTTCAAGGAAGGCGCGTCCAGCTCTCCCACAGCCGGCCTCTCCACGACTGGGGTGAGTCTGCGGGGAGGAGAGGTCAGGAGAGGTCCCTGAACCTGAAGGTAACTCTCCCTGCGGTGGAAACTGGGGCGTCTGCAAGTGTCTGCTGGCTTCTTGGGGCTTCCGGGCTTGGCCTGGCTTCCTTCTTTGGTGCTAATGATCACCCTAATCACCGGTAAGTCGCTGCTCTCATCTGCGGAATCAGAGTCGTCAGTATTCAGCCCGGCGGGGCCTTCCGCGGAGGGCTGCTGGGGATCCACTTGGACGCTCAATCTGCTCTTCGAGCCCCTTTCTGGGTTCTCCCAGGCCGGTCCTGGCCCAGGAACACTGAGGTGGAGAGGGCCGGCGGAGGCCTGCTGCCATTCTCCAGGGCTGGGGCTCAGCGCGCCTCTCCAACTGGGACCGACCTCCAGGTCCGCCCAGATGTCAGTGGACCCTTCGGCAGCGGCGCCTTCTGGGGACAGGTGTCCCTGGACGCTGGACGGCGGCATGATGGTGGCTGGCTCATCAGCCAGGTAGAAAGAGTAGTCCACACCACCCCCTTGGTTGTCAACCGGGGTGCCAGGCCGGCCTTCCTGGCCCCAGAGCACCACCCTTCCCTGCTCTATCAATTCGCTCTCAGGCTCGAAGCTGAAGCTCTCAGGATCTGTGAACCCGCTCTCACCCTTGCCCTCGCCACTGCGCTGCCCCCGCAAATCGAGGCCTCGGCCGTGGCCGTGGCCCCGTGGGGCTCCCAGGCTGGCGGTGTGGGCGCCAGCCTGCTCGCCACCCTCGGGGCCTAAACCAGCCCCGCAAACAGACACTTCATCGGTGGAGCTCATGGCGCCCGCCAGTCCCGACAGCCGGGCTGTGGGGAGACTGTCGTCCTGGTAACAGTGGGAGAAAAGAGCCGAGCCCAGCCAAGCCCAGCCGAGGGGGCCACTCTCAGCTTCGAGCCTGAGAGCGAATTGATACAGCAGGGAAGGGTGGTGCTCTGGGACCACAGGAACAGCAAGGCCTTTGGGACACCGCCACCCTCACCACAGTCTGCTCACGAGATGTCACTGACAGCGCGTGGCTTCCGGGCTCCCTCAATGCCTGCGTCCTGCCTTCTCATTGTTCCATGCCTTCTCATTGGTCTGCCCATCGCCAATCAGCGCATCCCTTGTTGGGCGAGGCTTCTGGGCTTTACCCAATTGGGAGGCAGGCTCTTGGATTGCCCGGACGCCCGTGGTTTGGCTGGGTGGGTGTACTTGGGTCGGGTCTTGGGGCCAGGGCCCACTGGAGCTCTCCATCCACCTCTTTCTTCCTGTCCTGCTGCCTCTGGCCAGGCACCTACTTTCCAATGACAGCCACGTCTCTGAGCCCCAGTGTCCCATTGTAAGGCGGAAGTCAAGGGGAGAGCTGCCCCCAGCTCATCAGCTTGGGAGAATAAATGTCCTGATGCATGAGAAGCACCTGGCACACAGGGGAGCTATCATTAAAAAGTAGGTGCCCAGCCAGAGGGAGCAAGACAGCAAGAAAGAAGTGGATCGAGAGCTCCAGTGCACCCTGGCCCCAAGACCCGACCAGAGCGCATCCATCCAGTCAAATGACTGGCATTGGGACAAACCAAGAGCCTGTGTCCCTATTGGTTAAAGCCCAGGGGCTTCAGCAAACAAAGGGGGCGCTGGTTGGTGGAGGGGGGACCAATGAGAAGGCTCAACACGGGTGTCAAAGGCGCGCGGAAGCCACACGCTGTCGGGAACACGGTACTTCCGCCTGCCGTGAGGGCGGCGGTGTCCTGAAGGCCTCGTTGTTCCTGTCCCGTGGCCTGCTTGGCTGGGCTTGGTTGAGCTCGACCGTCTCCCCATAGGCCAGGGTGCCTGAACTGGCGCCATGAGCTCCCGCGATAAGGTGTCCGTTTGGGGGGCCGGTTTCGACCTGGAGGGTGGCGAGCAGGCTGGCACCTGCACAGTCAGCCCCGGAGCCCCACAGGGCCACAGCCGAGGCCTCGATTTGGGGGCACCGCACAGCAGTAAGGGCGAGAGCAGGTTCACAGATCCCGAGGGATTCAGCTTCGAGTCTGAGAGCGAATTGATAGAGCAGGGAAGGGTGGTGCTCTGGGGACAGGAAGGCCGGCCTGACACCCCGGTCGACGACCAAGGGGACGGTGTGGACTACTCGTCCTACCTGATTGATGAGCCAGCCGCCATCGTGCCACCGTCCAGCATCCAGGGACACCCGTTCCCTGAAGGTGCCGCTACTGAAGGGTCCACTGAAAACTGGGTGGACCTGGAGGTCGGTGCCAGTGGGAGAGGCGCGCTGAGCCCCAGCCCTGGAGAATGGCAGCAGGCCTCTGCCGGCCCTCTCCACCTCAGTGTTCCTGGACCAGGCCGGGCCTGGAAGAACCCAGAAAGGGGCTCGAAGAGCAGATGGAGCGTCCGCGTGGACCCCCAGCAGCCCTCTGTAAAAGGCCCCACCGGGATGTCTACCCACGACTCTGATTCCTCCGATGAGACCAGTGACTTACCACTGATGAGGGTGGGCATTCGCCACAAAGAAGGAAGCCAAGCCAAGTTCGGCAGCCACAAGAAGCCAGCAGACACATCCAGACACTCAAGCTTCCACTGTAAGGAGAGTTACTTGCCCGTGCCAGGCCGTTTCCTGACCTCTGCTCCCTGCGTACTCACTCCAGTCGTGGAGAGGCCGGCTGTGGGAGAGCTGGAGGACTCTCCCGGGAAGAAAATGCTGAGCAGGGCCTTAGGAAAGGTGGAGGCCAGGCCCAGCTGCTCAGAAGCTGCCACTGCAGGGGCCCTGCCCCGGGGCCCTTCGAGGAGGAAGATGGCCCAGGAGAAGTCTGTAGGGGGTGCCTCTCAACTGGCCCTATGGAGACCCTTTCCTGCCTGTGGAGAGAGACTCTCAGCCGCTCCCCCAGGGCCGGCCACCTCCCAGCCATTGCCTGGTGTGCGGCCGCAGGGGATGTCCAAGAAACCCCAAAAGCCTAAGCACAGCAGCCCTGGGAAGAAACCAGCAGGAAGGAAGACCAGGGAGTCCCAGGCTGCGGCCAGAGAAGATAATGACCCAAATAGAGATGAGGTCCCCAGGGCCCAAGTAAGTAGGCCCTTCTCACCCTCCTCTCCCTCTTCATCCTCCTCCTCCTCTGTCTCCCCCCAGCCTCCTCTCTTCCAGCACACACCTGTTTAGCCATGCCCCCTATGTCCCTTGCTCAAGGGTTGTTATCGGGAGGCCAGGGACACTAGAATGCCCAATCAGGGTCTTCGTTGTAGGGGCACACGTTAAAGGGAGTATTTGGTGTGTGACGGGCATACCTCCGGACACTCTGCAGGGGTCCTGCCTCCTCCCCCAGAGAGGAGCTGGGATGGAAGGCAGGGCTGGCAGCTGGTTAGGTTGGGGTGATCCCTTAAAGTGTGGCCCACAAATCTGGGGCATCTAGGCTCATCAACTTCCCGACTCCTCCTTACTTAGCTGTTGCCCGAGCCACCTGGAAGGGGGCCCAGGCTATCTCACTACCCCCAGTGTTTTCCCCGGCTGGGCTCTGCCTCCTGGCCTGGGGCTGACTGAGGGAGAAAGTGCTAATGAGATTAGGCTCTGGAGTCTCCATCTTACCACAACCCCTTCCCATATGTACTCACTGCCTGCCCCCACCGCCAGCCCGACTCAGAAATTTCTGTTTTAGCTTCCCACACACAGGCCAGGACTGCCTCGCCTATCCATGCATCGTGGAGAATTCAGCAGTAGCGACCCCAACATCAGAGCTCCCCAAGTTCCGGGGACTTCAGAGCCCTCTGCCTACAGCCTGGGAGGCCTCATACCCAGACGCCATGCACCCTCCGGTGAGTCTTGCGGGTTTAATATGGGTGGAGGGGAGAGGGGTCGGGAGGGAAACCTCTGGCTTTCTTGCTTCTGGGGGCTCAACCTTGTTCCCAAGCTTCCGTGCCCACCCAGGCAGGTATCCCATGGGAAATGGGGTGTCAACAGGGCTGGCTTTAAGCCACATCGTCCTCTCTGAGTGGGGTTTGTGTGGTGGGGGGCGATTTGGAGCAGTGCCCCAAACTCCAACTCTGGAAGACTTTCGGCGGTACTGAGCCCTTTTCTGTTAAGTCCTGCTCAACCACACTGGCCCTCCCAGGGCCTGGCTGTGGCTGCCCCGCTGCTGGCGTCCAACCCGGAGTCACAACGCTAGGGGGCCACAGGTGCAGATGGGCTCACACTGGGGAACAGGGAAGACAGTCCCAGAGGGAGGGTTGGAGATGCTGGACAGAGCAGGGGCAACGTGTTGCCAGCAGAGGGTGATGGTGCCTCACTTTAGACCCTTCTAGGCCTTTTCCACCTCACTGGGAGGCTTGGAAGCTGGATTTTGTGTTCTCTTTCAGGTGACCAGCAGCCACCTGTCCATCCCCCAAGACTGGAAAGGCAGCAGCAGCCCCTGGGAGCCCAGGGCTGTCCTCGGGTAATGTTTTGTGTGGCTCCTAGAAATCCAGGTCCACACTAGATGGTGGGATCTGTGTCTAGGTTAAACTGATAGCTGCATCCCCCCCGACCCCCGCCGCCTCCACCTTCTGCACCCCAGGGAGAGAGGGTGCCTCCTTTCCATTGAGGGTTTTGTGCCAACCCACCTCACCACTGGGCTGCAGGCTATGGGGGCTGTAAGGGCTGGGGGAGAGAGGGAGGCCGGGGACAGAGCAGGCCAGAATTGACTAACCATTTCTCTTCCTCTGGTGTCTCCTGGACTAGTGCATCTGGCTGCAGAGGGAAATTGAGGACCTTAGAGACCAACTAGGTATGAGGGAGCCCTGGCTGGGGCAGGGATGGACAGCGGTGTCTTTCTGCAGGTGCCGGGGGCAGGGTGGACTGTAGGTACAGGCAGCATCACTGGGACTGACTTTCCTTTGGGGAAGAGAACCAAGGAGGCCTGGCCCTGGAGCCTTCTGTGCCTTTCCAGCTAGGGGTGTGCACAGACAGCAACGTGTCGTCTGAACACTGTGTACATTTGGTCCATGAGTCCCAGAACTCTCCTTCTCTTACAACGGTTGGAGATACCTCATGTGTTTTCCCTTTAACTGCTGCCTGGTAGGGCTTGTATGGTGTTTGCTTGCTGGCTGGCTTATCTGTCTTTGAAACACATTCTGAATGGTTCTGGGATGCCCCAGCACCTGAGAACCACTTTCCGGCTTAGAAGGCATTTCCACATTTAATTCAGGTGACGGGTGGATGAGTCAGTCCCAGGGCTGGTGGGGTTTCTGGTTGCAGGGCTAGGTGGTTCCCCACGGGGGCAGGGGGTGGGTTTCTGTTTCCCTGCGTCTAGAGTGCCTGGTTCTGCCTCTCTGTTTCAGCGGCCATGCAGTCCTTCACTGACAAGTTCCAGGACCTTTGAAGTGAGTGTTGCACACACCATGCCCCTTCCCACAGTCCCGGTAGCTTAGGAGGGCTGTGGGCTGGCCCTGGCTGGGGACCCGTCCCTGAGCTGCTCTGTTTCACAGGTTGGAACCAGCATGTTCCTACAAGATGAGCAGCTGCCACCTTTGGAGCTCCGGAGCTGCAGCCAAGCGGGTTCCCTCCATATCCTCTTCAGCCAGGGCTTCTTCTCTTCTGCTGCATTTGCCCCCTTCCCAACGCAGTTTAAAGCAGTTTGAAATAAAGTCGTTCTCATATTCTGTGGTCTGTGGTCTGCCCTCTCTGCAATTGTTGGGAGTGTTGGGGTGTGCCGGGTGTTGCTCTGTTCCCTGGCACTGGAAGAACAGTTCCCCTGGCGCTCTGTGGTGGGCCCTCTCCCTGCAGGGCGCCTGGGCCCACCTCTGAGCAGCAGCCCTGCACTCAGGCTCACCATAGTGCCCTGGGTCTAGATGCTTTGGGGGCCCTGCCCGGCCACAGCAGCATTTCCTGCCTTTCTCCTACACGCCCTGCTCATGGTCCCTCCTCTTCTCCTCTTACTTTGGGGTATCACAGGTCCCCTTCTTCAGTGCTATTCTCCCTCCTTCAGCAGGAACTGATGGACTCCTAGAACCCCTGTCTCTCTCACCTTTCCTTTTGCGGTTCACTGTCCCAGTTCTGCCCTGTCACCGTCCTTTCCATTGTGAGCATCTTTGCCCTCCCAGTGGCTTCCTGTGGGTGGCCTTTCTTGCATGATTATTTCCGTGCTGTTGAGGAACACAGTGGAGCCCAGTCCTCTTTCTGGAGCTGTTATGTGCCTCCGGTGCCACCATGCACACGGTCAGGTCATCTGGGCCAGTAACCTGCGTGGCATCCTCAGTTCCTCTTAGCCCTCACCTTTGAACCTCAGTTACCAAATCTGGTCAGGTCTCCTCCTTAGTTTTAGTAGCCAGGTGGAGGCAGAAGCCACGTCCTGGTGGGTGGCAGAGCCAAAGGGAAGGTACAGGGAGCGCTGAAGAAAAGGGCAGGTTCGTCTCTTGGTTGGAGGCGGGGGTACTGAGTCTGTTCTGGTGCCTGCGGGCCAACCTGGTAGAAACTGCGGGCTGGGAGCTACACGGAAGGCGGCTTCCACATCCTTGGCGTCCTATAGGCAGCCAACAGCCCCTTCTGCAGCTGGTCGGCTCCATACCCTTGATTTGAAAATGGCCAGCTACTTTCCAGGGCAAGTGTCAATGCTAGGCCTGGCTGTTCTTGGATGGTCCCCATGAAATATCATTTCACCACCCCCAAGGCCGCAGGTTTTTGTGGATGTGATATTTCCGTGTCCCTGCTCAGTCTTCCAGATTGCCTCTCGAGGTCACATGAGATTTCCTCGAGCTCCCTGTTCTGCCTTCACCCTCCCCGACAGTTGGGATCGCCCGCTACCTTCAGCTGGAATCCTCGACTGGGTGGGCCCCAGATTTGGGCACAGATTCAGATTCCAATGAGGAGGTGTGTGTAGGTTCTCCCTGCTCCCATCGCCAAGAGACTGGGTGTTGAATAGACAAAGACAATAGAAATGCAGATACCATTCAAGGTTAGTGTGTGTGTGTGTGTGCGTGTGTGTGCGCACCTGCATGAGCATGCCCCTGTATGCACCTGCTTGGGAATCAAATTAATTGGGGGTGGTCTCCCTTGAGCAAGAAAGGGATGATTCACGGAGTGGAGGCAGTGGTGAAGGATCCGTGAAGGATCAAATGCGCAAAAGCAGGGCTGGGATCTAACTTTGACAAGAGGTGTTGTTCAATTCTAACACCTAGGAGGGCATAGATTGGAACAAATGGGACGTCCCCAAACCCAGGGATGGGTGTCGGGCTCTCAGAATGCTGGAGGCACCACAGTAGGCTCCTGATCCTCCGCAGGATGGATGGGATGTCTCAGCACTCCCGTGTGTGGGTGCAGTGATAATGCCTCAGAGTCGCTGGTTGGTGCTTCATCTAAGAAGCGGGGAGCTCCCATGGGACGGTGCCGTGAGTTGAGGTAACGGAGACACGGGCAGGGTGGGAACAGTGCAGGTGGAAAGCCAGAAAGAAGGACTGCCCTGGGACAGCTAGTCAGGCTCGGTACCCGCCTTCCCACATACTCTCACTGTGTCTCACTGCCGGGACGGGGTGGGACCATCACACAAGTGGAGGGCCAGTCACAGGCCTCAGAGATGTAAACAAATGGTGGTGGGGACCTACCCCATACGCATCGAACCCCTCGCCTGAGAGGGTTGGCTTGATTCCTCGGGCCAAGGCTTTGACCCTGACACAGGTGGTTGTTTCAGTGGGCTGGTGTCTGGGGGAAGACATGTGTCAGGTACTCTCCAGCTTGGGTTTTTGCCACTGGAGACATCTAGGCAGGTTCTGGTGGGGTGAGAACTCCACCCCTATCACTGCCCCAGGGGGCATGGGTCATGGTCAATAGAGTGTAGAAGGGGAGAAGCCCGTGGACAAAGTCATGGAAGGCGTGAACCCATCCCCCGGTGGCTGGATTTGCAAGCCCTGCCTCTCAGCACACCACCTCGGTTTCATATTCAGACCACCTCCCACACAATAATGAGGCTGTAACATGTACACCCCAGGCCATGATCGGGCGGAGCCTTCCAGTTCTAGGGGATATAAGTGCAGAATCCGAAGTTCCTCGGATTAGCACAATCCATCTGAGCCCCAGTGGAGAGGAAGAGGTTGAGCACCTCCCCTTATTCAGTGACCCCCTTTTGCTTTTCCCTCAAGCCTGCTCTCCCACCAAGAGGATTGTGGGGTCTGGCCTGGAGAGCCTTAGACCCCCTCCTGCCTTGTCCTGCCACTCAGCTCAGACGGGCTCCGGAGGTCTGGCGAACTGCGTGCCTGCCCTTGATGCAGCCACAGTGGCGGAGCCCTGAGCAGAATCCCACCTACACCCGGTGCCAGGGCTGCCACAGGTACATTTCCAGATGAGACGTCTTACTCTGTGGGCAGAAAAGACCATCTCCTCTTCAGACTCCAGCTAGGGCCAAACATGTGTGAGTCTCCTCACACGCCCACCAGCCAGAGTCCCCAAGACTGGCCTTCCAGGCTGTGGCCGAGGCCCAGGGCACCGCACACAGGGATGTGAGATGGCAATCATAGGATCATAGTGGTCATGGTGAGTAACAGCCATGAACTTTAGCCCGCCTGGAACACACTCCTGGATGAACTTGGACAACCTCATGCACATCTGTCCTCAACCTCCACCCCAAGAACTCCTCTTTTCCCCCACACATTTTCTCATCATCCCTTTCCTCGAAGGATGAGGCCAACACCTGTGTTTGCCAGGTATAGCCACGTAGGCTGTGGCCACCAGGGTGGCCATGCAAACTCTATATGTGGGATTCCAGGGTGCCCCGTTCTTGTGATCCAGCGTAAACGGCGACCATGTGGTTGTGCAATATTGAAGTCTGGGTCACTACCATGCAGAGGAAGGAACAGAAGGTTGGCAGGATTTTGGAACCCTCCTGTTTGCCCCAACCCAATCACTACCTCCCCCTTTGCACACCCCAGAGGTAATCACTCTGCTGACTTTTCCAATAATCACTCACTTTCTTTTACAGGGCTAATAATTCCCAGTTAATAACCCTCACCAAGATATAAAAGAGGCAGCTAAATGTAAAATTATATGTTTGAAACATAATACACACACACACACACACACACATACTCTCTCTCACACACACCCACACATACTCTCTCTCACACACACCCACGCATACACACACACTTACAGACAGAACTCAGAAGCCGGCCCTCTGACAAACACTTGTAAGGTGATCAAGCCCGGTAACTACTACTGAGGTCATGAAACTGTACATTGCACCTTCAGAGAATTGTAATCAGAATGTCTTTCTCTGAAGGAAGCCAAATGCACATGCATATACCGTGTGATTCCATTTATATGACATTCTGGAAAAGGCAAATCTGTAGCAACAGAAAACAGATTGGTGGTTGCCAAGGTCTGAGGGTTAAGACCAGAAGTTCACTACCAGAGGGCATGAGGGAACCTGGGGGGGATGCCGATGCTCTATATCTATATATACTGTGCTGGTGTTTCCACAGCAGTATGAATTTACAAAATCCCATACACTTGTGTGTAGTTATAGTCCAATAGTCCTGACTTTTTAGAAAAAAAAAAAAGAATTGTCAGCAATACATCTTGAATGGATATTGACATTTAGTCAATACTTTTCGTGACTACAAAGAGTGTGTCTTTCTCCCCGAATCTGTTAATGTGGAGAATTATAGCACTGTATTTTCTGAAGGGAAATTAAGTTCGTATTTCTGGGATGAAGCCAATTTTAGTCATACCATATTAGGCGTTTTCCTTTTATATCCTATAGGCTTCTGTGTGCTAAGATTCTGGTTCTGATTTTTGCTTCTATGTCATGAGCCTGTGATTGACTTGCAATGTTTCTCTAAGTGTCCTTGCAGGATTTCGTATCGAGGTTATGCCAAGCTCATACAGTGAGTGGAGGATTGTTCCTCCCTTTCAATTTTCTGCACAAGTTTGTGTCAAATGAAGATATGTATTCCTAGGATGTTTTTCAGAATGTGGTGGGGAATCCTGGAGTTTATTAGTGGAAAGCGTTTGACTACTCATATCTTTCTGTAATGATTCTGGAACGGTTCAGGTTGGCTGTTCCTTCTTGTGTCAGTCTTGGCGGGTTTGGTTTCCTAGCAATTGGTGACTTTTTCATTGTTTTCAAACTGACTGGAATAAAATGGTCCATAATACCCCCTTCATCTCAGATTGCATTTATTTAAATTTTGGAGCCAAAGGAGAGTTGCAGGGAAAGCACAAGGAGCACCCGTACGTATATTCTTCAACTGCATCCTCCAGTTGTTACCATTTTCTCACATTTGCTTCATCCCTCCCTCCATGCCGCGCCCCCATTTTTTCTGAGCGTGTGCGTGTATTTTTTTCTATTGTTTTGTGGAATCATTTGAGATCCATTGGAATCATTTAGATCCATCATCCGTAAATACTGCAGCATGTATCACCTACAAGGAGGCATGGGCTCCCACAAAACCTTAATGCCATCATGACACTCAGGAAATGTAACATTGAGACCACACAATTTTCTACTGTATGATCACATGAAACATTTTCCGATTGTCCCCATGGTCCCATAGTATCCCTCATAGCTGCTTTCTAACAAAATTCTCTTTCCAGACAAACATCAGACTTTGCATTTAGTTGTCAAGTCTCCTTTGAGACAGGGTCTCCCTCTGTCTCCCAGGCTAGTGGGCAGTGTCGCAAACCCGGCTCACTGCAGCCTTGACCTCCAGGCTCAAGCCATCCTCCTGCCTCAGCCTCCTGAGTAGCTTGGACTACAGGCACGTGCCACCATGCCCAGCTAATTTTTAAAATACTTTCTGTAGAGATGGGGTTTCACCATGTTGCCCAGGCTCATCTGGAACTCCTGAGCTCAAGCCATCCGCCCGCCTAGGTCTCCCAAAATATTGGGATTATGGGCGTGAGCCATGTTTCCCGGTCCATCAAGTCTCTTCAGAGGCCTTTAAAATGTGCTTTAAAGCAATGTTTAAAATGTGCTTTAAACCAGTGCAGTTGTTTTCAGGAAGCCCTTGAACTTGGGTTTGTCTAATGGCTTCCTTGTGATTAAACTCAGGTAAGTTTAACATTTTTGACAAGACTACTGCATAGCAAACGTGCTGTCCTTCTTGGTGCATGACATCAGCAGATTCTCCATGTAGGCTTCTCTTATGACTGCTGATGTTCATCTTGACCATGTGGCCAGGGCGTTGTTCCAGATTACTCCATTGTGAAGGTACCATATCCTCTTTGTATTTAATTAGCTATGTGCTGTTACTGCATGGGCACTCCGTGTGAATATCCAGTTCCCCCACAATATCCTCTTTCTATCTTTTGGATGTCTGCATATCATATGATTTGGATCTGTGTCCCCAGCAAGTCTCGTGTCAAACTGTGACTTCTAATGTTAGAGGTGGGGCCTGGTGAGAGGTGACTGGATCATGGGGCTGGATTTTTCAGGAATGGTTTAGCAGCATCCACTTGGTACTCTCCTCACGGTCGTGAGTGAGTTTTCATGAGTCTGGTCATTTAAAAGTATGTGACACCTCCCCCTGCTCTCTCTTGCTCTTGCTCCTACCATGTAAAATGTACCTGCTCCTGTTTCACCTTCTGCCATGATTGCAAGCTTTCTGAGTCCTCCCAGAAGCAGTAGCCACTACGCTTCCTGTACAGCCTGCAGAACCATGAGCTCTTCTCTTTATAAATGACTCGGTCTTGGGTATTTCTTTATAGCAACACAAGAACGGATGTAACATCATTTGTGCTTATTTCTCCCTTTTCTTTCCTGATAGCGATGCCCTTCTCCCTTGTTTTCTTGACCAGTCTCACAAGAGTTTTACCAATTTCATTCCTCTTCCAAACACCCAACTTCTGGTTTTGTGATCCTTACGCTTGTTTCCACTTTCACTGATTTCTGAATTTACCTTATTTCCTTCTACTTTCCTTGGTCTTAATGTTGTTCTTGTTTTTCAAACTTTTTCTCATTAATTGTCTGCTATTCTATTTTGTATGGTTTGGCTGTGCCCCCACTCAAATCTCAAGTTGAATTGTATCTCCCAGAATTCCTACCTGTTGTGGGAGGGACCCAGGGGAAGGTAATTGAATCATGGGGGCCGGCCTTTCCAGTGCTATTCTCATGATAATGAATAAGTCTCACAAGATCTGATGGGCTTATCAGGAGTTTCTGCTTTTGCTTCTTCCTCATTTTCTCTTGCCACCACCACATAAGGAGCACCTTTCGCCTCCTGCCATGATTCTGAGGCCTCCCCAGCCACGTGGAACTGTAACTCCAATTAAACCTTTTTCTTCCCAGTCTTGGGTACGTCTTTATCAGCAGTATAAAAATGGACTAATACAGTAAATTGGTACCAGTAGAGTGGGGCGCTGTTGAAAAGATACCTGAAAACATCGGAGCAACTTTGGAACTGGCTAACAGCCAGAGGTTGGAACAGTTTTAAGGCCTCAGAAGAAGAGAGGAAAATGTGGGAACATTTGGAACTTCCTGGAGACTTGTTGAATGGCTTTGCCTGAAATGCTGATAGTGATATGGATAATAAGGTCCAGGCTGAGGTGGTCTCAGATGGAGATGAGGAACTTGTTGGAAATTGGAGTAAAGGTGACTCTTGTTTTGTTGTAGCAAAGAGACTGGCAGCATTTTGCCCCTGCCCTAAAGATTTGTGGAACTTTGAACTTGAGAGAGATAATTTAGGGTATCTGGTGGAAGAAATTTCTAAGCAGCAAAGGACTCAAAAGGTGACTTGCGTGCTGTTAAAAGCATTCAGTTTTAAAAGGGAAACAGCAACTTGAAGCATTCCCTTTGAAAACTGGCACAAGACAGGGATGCCCTCTCTCACCACACCTATTCAACATAGTGTTGGAAGTTCTGGCCAGGGCAATCAGGCAGGAGAAAGAAATAAAGGGTATTCAATTAGGAAAAGAGGAAGTCAAATTGTCCCTGTTTGCAGATGACATGATTGTATATTTAGAAAACCCCGTCATCTCAGCCCAAAATCTCCTTATGCTGATAAGCAACTTCAGCAAAGTCTCAGGATACAAAATCAATGTGGAAAAATTACAAGCATTCCTATACACCAAGAACACACAAACAGAGAGCCAAAACATGAATGAACTCCCATTCACAATTGCTTCAAAGAGAATAAAATACCTAAGAATCCAACTTACAAGGGATGTGAAGGACCTCTTCAAGGAGAACTACAAACCACTGCTCAATGAAACAAAAGAGGACACAAACAAATGGAAGAGCATTCCATGCTCATGGATAGGAAGAATCAATATTGTGAAAATGGCCATACTGCCCAAGGTAATTTATAGATTCAATGCCATCCCCATCAAGCTACCAATGACTTTCTTCACAGAATTGGAAAAAACTACTTTAAAATTCATATGGAACCAAAAAAGAGCCCACATTGCCAAGACAATCCTAAGCCAAAAGAACAAAGCTGGAGGCATCACACTACCTGACTTCAAACTATACTACAAGGCTACAGTAACCAAAACAGCATGGTACTGGTACCAAAACAGAGATACAGACAAATGGAACAGAACAGAGCCTTCAGAAATAATACCACACATCTACAACCATTTGATCTTTGACAAGCCTGACAAAAACAAGAAATGGGGAAAGGATTCCCTATTTAATAAATAGTGCTGGGAAAACTGGCTAGCCATGTGGAGAAAGCTGAAACTGGATCTCTTCCTTACACCTTATACAAAAATTAATTCAAGATGGATTAAAGACTTAAATATTAGACCAAAAACCATAAAAACCCTAGAAGAAAACCTAGGTAATACCATTCAGGACATAGGCATGGGCAAGGACTTCATGACTAAAACACCAAAAGCAATGGCAACAAAAGCCAAAATTGACAAATGGGATCTAATTAAACTAAAGAGCTTCTGCACAGCAAAAGAAACTACCATCAGAGTGAACAGGCAACCTACAGAATGGGAGAAAATTTTTACAATCTACCCATCTGATAAAGGGCTAATATCCAGAATCTACAAAGAACTTAAACAAATTTACAAGAAAAAATCAAACAACCCCATCAAAAACTGGGTGAAGGATATGAACAGACACTTCTCAAAAGAAGACATTTATGCAGCTAACAGACACATGAAAAAATGCTCATCATCACTGGCCATCAGAGAAATGCAAATCAAAACCACAATGAGATACCATCTCACACCAATCAGAATGGCGATCATTAAAAAGTCAAGAAACAACAGGTGCTGGAGAGGATGTGGAGAAATAGGAAAACTTTTACACTGTTGGTGAGACTGTAAACTGGTTCAACCATTGTGGAAGACAGTGTGGCGATTCCTCAGGGATCTAGAACTAGAAATACCATTTGACCCAGCCATCCCATTACTGGGTATACAACCAAAGGATTATTAATCATGCTTCTATAAAGACACATGCTGACATATGTTTATTATGGCACTATTCACAATAGCAAAGACTTGGAACCAACCCAAATGTCCATCAATGATAGACTGGATTAAGAAAATGTGGCACATATACACCATGGAATACTATGCAGCCATAAAAAAGGATGAGTTCATGTCCTTTGTAGGGACATGGATGAAGCTGGAAACCATCATTCTGAGCAAACTATAGCAAGGACAGAAAACCAAACACCACATGTTCTCACTCATAGGTGGGAATTGAACAATGAGAACACTTGAACACAGGGTGGGGAACATCACACACCAGGGCCTGTCTTGGGGTGGGGGGACAGGAGAGGCATAGCATTAGGAGATATAACTAATGTAAATGATGAGTTAATGTGTGTAGCACACCAACATGGCACATGTATATATATGTAACAAACCTGCATGTTGTGCACATGTACCCTAGAACTTAAAGTATAATAAAAATAAATAAATAAATAAAAGAGAAACAGCATAAAAGTTCAGAAAATTTGCAACCTGACAGTGAAGTAGAAAAGAAAAACCCATTTTTTTTTTAGGAGAAATTCAAGCCAGCTGCAGAAATTTGCATAAAGAGCAAGGAGACTAATGTTATTCCCCAAGACCCTGGGGAAAATGTCTCCAGGCCATGTCAGAGAACTTCAAGGCAGCCCCTCCCATCACAGGCCCAGAGGCCCAAGAGGAAAAAGTGGTTTTGTGGGCTGGGCCCAGGGTCCCCGTGCAGTGTGCAGCCTAGGAACTTGGTGCCCAGCCACTCAAGCCATGGCTGAAAAAGGCCAATGCAGAGCTCGAGCTGTGGCTTTAGAAGGTGGAAGCCCCAAGTCTTGGCAGCTTCCATGAGGTATTGAGCCTGCGGCTGCACAGAAGTCAAGAATTGAGGTTTGGGAACCTCTGCCTAGATTTCAGAAGATGTGTGGAAATGCCTGGATGCTCAGGCAAAAGTTTGCTGCAGAGTGGGGGGCATTGTGGAGAACTTCTGCTAGGGCAGTGCAGAAGGGAAATGTGGGGTCGGAGCCACCACACAGAGTCCCTACTGGGGGACTGCCTAGTGGAGTTCCCATACAGGTGCACTTGATAATTATTTATTAAACTATGCACATAGATTGTGATGTTTTCTTTCTGTATGTTGCTTACCACCATAAGCAGAGAAAAAATAGTGCTAAGGGAAGTAACATTGCATTAAACAGTCAAGTATTTTATAACCAGAAGGATAACCAAAATTATTTTCTCTATTTATAGCAGATCTCTTTGAGAGTAGTAATATCAGTTTATTGATAATAATAGTTTTATATTCAAATTCTCATAGATTTCACTAAACATCATAGGAATGATGCTTACATAATTGGGATATTAATTTCAATGTTTTGGTAAGTATTTTATATTTGGGTGGTAAGTTTTCATTCACAGTTTGTGACTTTGTGCTGGAATCCCATGCACTTGGTACATTTTCTCAGGGGAGATTTGTTACCTCCCCATCCACTTATTCTCAGAGATGGAAGACCAAGAACTGGAGAAAAAGAAATGACCAAAAAAAAATCTAAAAAGATGTGCCTTCAATGTAATACATGAATTTGACCAGGTGAGGGCAGTGCCGTTTTAAGCTGTTTGCTGGGATGCAAGTGGAGGCAGCTAGTGATTTCATGCCTTTTGAGTTTCTCCTCTTCTCTACTGTTAGCTGCTGGGAGTGAAAGGGCCATTTGTGCCAATTAAAGTGGAAGCAGTGTTGGCAATCCTTCTGATGGGCTGCATCTCCTTCGCCTGTTTGGCACTTCCATCTTAACGCCAACCTTGCCAGCTGCTTTCCCCAGCAATTCTTTTCTTCCTGTTTCTTCTCCTCAGGCCCAACTAAGACCACTGATGTGCTAGACAAAGCACGGGGCCCTGACAAACAGAGAGATAGCAGGCTGGAGTGTGCAGCCCTTTGGGGCCTTACTGTTTGTTGTGAATAAAGCCAGAGGCATTTTCCTAAAAAGTGAACCTCCATCCCAGGATGAGTTTCCCCTGCTTTTGTTTCTAGCCTTGTACTCCCCCAGGGTGGCTTGAGTGAAGGCTCCACACTGGTTTATGGCATTAATAGGGTCAAGTAGGACGAATGTTGGGATTATTTATTTCATCAATTGATGAAATGAAATAAAAGCTATTCTCTGGGGCCAGGCTCAGTGGCTTATGCCTCTCTGGGAGGCCAAGGCAGGCAGATCGCTTGAGCTCAGGAGTTCAAGACCAGCCTGGCCAACATGGCAAAACCCTGTTTCTATGAAAAATACAAAAAAATTAGACAAGTGTGGTGCCACATGCCTGTAGTCCCAGCCACTTGTGGGGCTGAGGTGGGAGGATCGCTTGAGCCTGGAAGGTAGAGCCTGGCAGTGAGCCGAGATCACCACTGCACTCTAGACTGGATGACAAAGTGAGACCTTGTCTCCAAAAAAAAAAAACAACAACAACAACACACACACACAAAACTATTACTGGTTCTCTGGGAGCCACCCCTCTGCCTAGAGATAAATAGCAATTTCCATGATAAGTACCACTCCATTCCCTGATTCCATTATTTAGAAGTCCAGCAACTGTAAGGACTTACTTAAGGTTGAGTGAGAAGCAGAAATCAAGGAACTACTTATGTTGAAACTTTACTACTTAAGTAAAAGGTCTTCTCAAATTCTCATTAGGGATTTTTCATCTTTTCCAACTATATATTTTTTTTTTTTGAAACAGGGTCCCACCCTATCACCTAGGCTGGAGTGCAGTGGCATGCTCATAGCTCACTCCAGCCTCGAACTCCTGGGCTCAAGCCATCCTCCTACCTCAGCCTTCCAAAGTGCTGGAAATTCCAGGTGCGAGGCAGCACACCCAGCCTTTTTCATCCCTTTAGACTACATTTCTTTATTGCTAATTCTATCATACCGTTAGAAGAAATTTGAGGGAAAAAATTATTTTGCCCATAATTCTAGGACCCAAACACTTCAACTGATTTTTTTTCTCCATGGTTCCTGCTCTAAGATCATAGAAGTGCAGAATATTAGAACTAGAAGAACTCTTGGAGAAATGTAACAGGCCAACTCATGGTCAGTGTGCAAGTGAGGAATCTAACAGCTGGAGGGGCAATGTCATGTCAAGGCCACCAGATAGTTCAAGGCTGCACCACCTCAGTCTCCATTTTGTCCTTCAGCAGGGCAGAAGCCACTCTATCTCCTCATATGCAGGCCTCATGTGGATTGATATCAAAGTTGGTGCAGCTTCTTCCCAACCTCCTGACTCGTTCTAAGCACTACAATATATCCCGTTTGCTGTCAGTTACAGCTAGAGCCAGATTAACCCATGACAGCATCTTGAGTGAAGAAGCAGCTATTGCCTTTACTCCATCCAGAGGACCTGTGGTGTGCTGGGGTCACCCAGGATGGTTGTCTCTGGCTATTGTACAGTTCTGTACAGGCACAACAGATGGCAGAGTAAGGTAGGACAAGCGCTAGACGAGGAATCAAAAGACTTGGCTCTCTCCTAACCTACTGAAAAGCACTTCCCCTTACAGAATCTCCATTTCTCCATCTGTGAAAACAGAAAGGTGGCCTGAAACAGTGCTTCTCAACCTGAGGTCCATGAACTTTCTGAAATTGTGTGCAGAGTTGTGGGAGGTGGTGTTTGCAGTCTCCTAGGGAGAGGGTATAGAGCTTTCATCTCATTCTCAAAGAGTTCCTGTTATGGACTGAATTGTGTTTCCCCAAAATTCATATGTCTAAATATTAACCTCCGATGTGACAGTATTTGGAGACAGGGCCCTTAGGGAGGTAACTAAGGTTAAATGAGCGTGAGGCCTAACCCAATATGACTGGTGCCCTTAGAAGTAGAAGAGACACCAGAGTGCTATCTCTCTCTCTCTCTCTCTCTCTCTCTGTCTCTCTGTCTCTCTGTCTCTCTATCTCTCTCCCCACCACCCCTTTAAGGACATGGTGAGAAGGTGACTGTCTGCAAGCCAGAAAGAAGACCTTCACCAGGAACCTAATTGCTGGCACCTTGATCTTGGGCTTCCAGCCTCCAGAATTGTGAGAAAAATTTCCTTCGTTCAAGCCACCCAACCCGTGGTATTTTATTATGGCAGCCTGAGCTGACTAATACCGGTCCTATAATCCAGAAAAGGTTCAGAGTCACTAGATCCACTGGTCCCCAGATACCAAGCTTGGGCATTCATGTTCTGCAGCAATGTGTCTCTAGATATTTTGTAGACTTCTTAAGTTAAGTTTTGAACCTTTCATACACATATTTTACATAATTGTGATTATAGCGTATGTACAAATCTATTCTACCTTTTTTCTGCTCAGAATTGGGCAGCATATTTATTATTGCAACACACTGTGTTTTCTATTAGTTGCATAGCACAAGTTTGGATCTATATAAACCCATATCAGTTTAAGTCCTGATTCTACAACCTACTTATTATCTCTGTGACCTTGAGCAAGTTATAACGTATCTGTGCCTCGTATATAAAATGGGGATAAGGGTTGGGTGCAGTGGCTCACACCTGTTATCCCAGCACTTTGGGAGGCTGAGGCGAGAGGATCACCTGAGGTCGGATGTTCAAGACCAGCCTGGCCAACATGGTGAAACTCCATCTCTACTAAAAATACAAAAATTAGCCGGGTGTGGTGGCACACATCTGTAATCTCAGCTACTCAGGAGGCTGAGGCATGAGAATCACTTGAACTCAGGAGGCAGAGGTTGCAGTGAGCTGAGATCACGCCACTGCACTCCAGCCTGGGCGACAGAGCAAGACTCCATCTCAAAAAATAAAAATAAAAATAAAAATAAAATAGGGATAAGATTAGTATCTGTATTAGTCCATTCTCACACGGCTATAAAGAACTGCAAGACTGGATAATTTTTAAAGAAAAGATGCTTAGCTGACTCACAGTTCTGCATGGCTGGGTAAGCCTCAGGAAACTTACAATTATGGTGAAAGGGGAAGAGGCATGTCTTACATGGTGGCAGGTGAGAAAGAGCAAGTGTGTGAAGGAGGAACTGTCAGACACATAAAACCATCAGATCTCGTGAGAACTCACTCACTACCAGGAGAACAGCATGGGGGAAACCGCCCCCATGATCCAATCACCTCCCACCAGGCTTTGTCCTTGACATATGGGGATTATGGAGATTACTATTCAAGATGAGATTTGGGTGGGGACACGGAGCCAAACCCTATCAGTATCTATCTCATGTGGCCATGATGATTATCAAATGACATAATGTATGTAGAGGACCAGGGATATATTAAAGTTTCAACAGATATTAGTAGCTCTTATCATTGTTGAATACTGAAGTTGTTACCAGGTTTTTGCTTTTATAAATTATACTGCTGTGAACAAATTTTTTTGTACGTAGAGAATTTTTTTCTTTTAAACAATTTCCTGAGGCTAAATTCCCTAGAGTAGTGTAACTGGGTCAATAGTTAGATTATTTTTTCTTATAATTTGGAGAATTTTTATTTTGTTTTTATTGAAATATCTCATTTATATTTACTTAACTGTAAATCTCTTCTGTGCATACATATTTTAAATGTATTAGTCCACATAAGCAAAATAAATCAGTGAATTTATTTCTAGAAGTTCTTTATATTTAGCGTAGAACTCTTCTGAATCCTTTTTTACATTAGCGTTGTCTGTGTTGCTGGATCTGCACCCTATGCTATCCTTTGGTGGTACATCATTTATTGAAAGACTGTTTCACTGTTGGTTCCAGGATTTCCTTCCAAGCTGCTGAGATCCCATCTGCACCCTTTCAGTGAAGATGCTTTCTTGATCTTTTAAGGGTATTTCATGCACAGGTAATGACAACCTGATCACTAAAATATCAAATGGCCAACCGTCATCACTGACTGTCAGAAGCATTCTGATTTCAGAGACATGAAAATTTTTTTTAAAGTGTATATTAGGATCAATGAAGTATGCTAACTCACCACTATTGTGAATCCCACCTTCTTCAGATAGAATATTTTTAAATAAATTTTATTGTGTATATTTGAGGTTTACAACATGATGTTATGGAATACATATAGATAATAAGATGGTTACTATAGTGAAGCAAATGAACATTATCGCTTCACACAGTTACTTTTTTGTGACAAGAGCAGCTAAAAATCTACTTATTTAATAAAAATCCCTAATATATACAATTTTATTAACTCTAGTCCTCATGTTGTACCTTAGGTCTCTAGACTTGTTCATCCTATGTAACTGCTACTTTAAAATCTTTTGCCTATATTCCTCCATTTCTTCCCCTTCCCCCTACCCTACCCCTGGTAACTACTATTGTATTCTCTCTATATACATATATATATATTTGACCTTTTTTAAGATTCTACATGTAAGTGAGCTCATGCTGTATTTTTATTTCTGTGTCTGACTTACTTCACTTAGTATAATGTACTCCAGGTCTATCCATGATGTGGCAAATGGCAGGATCTCCCTTTTTAAGGCTGAATAATATTCGTGTGTGCGTGTGTGTGTGTGTGTGTGTGTGTGTGAAAATAAAGAAAATCAACTTAGGTTGTTTCCATATCTTGGCTATTGTGAATAATGCTGCAATGGACATGGGAGTGAAGATATCTTTATGAAGTGGTGATTTCATTTTCTTTGGGAAGGAGGTGAAAGATCTCTAGAAGAAGAACTACAAAACACTGCTGAAAGAAATCAAAGATGACAAAAACAAATGGAAATACATCCCATGCTCATGGATTGGAAGAATCGAGGCTGGGTGCAGTGGCTCACGCCTGTAATCCCAGCACTTTGGGAGGCCAAGGCAGGTGGATTTCTTGAGCCCTGGAGTTCGAGACCAGCCTAGGCAACATGGTGAAACCCTGTCTCTACAAAAAATACAAAAATTAGCTGAGTGTGGACGCATGTGCCTGTGATCCCAGCTATTCAGGAGACTGAGGTGGGAGGATCGCTTAAGCCCAGGAGGCAGAGGTTGCAGTGAGCCAAGATCGCACCATTGCATTCCAGCCTGAGCTACAGAGTGAGACTCTGTCTCAAAAAAAAAAAAAAAAAAAAAAAATCGATATTGTGAAAGTGACCATACTGTCCAAAGCAATCTACAAGTTCAATGCAACTCCTATCAAAATACCAAAATCATTTTTCAGAAAATTAGAAAAAGAGGCCAGGTGCAGTAGCTCATGCCTGCAATCCCAGCATTTTGGAAGGCTGAGGCAGGAGAGTCCCTTGAGCCCAGGAGTTCAAGACCAGCCTGGGCAACAAAACAAGACCCCATCGCTACAAAAAATTTAAAAATTAGCTGGGCATGGTGGCATGCGCCTGGTGTCCCAGCTACTCAGGAGGCTGAGGTGGGAAGCTGGCTTGAGCCCGGAAGGTTGAGGCTGCAGTGAACCATGGGCATACCACTGCACCCCGGCTTGGGTAACAGAGTGAGACTCTGTCTCAAAAAAAAAAAAAAAGAAAAAGAAAAGAAAAAAAAATCCCGAAATTTATATGGAGCCAAAAAAGAGCCTGAATAGACAAAGCAATTCTAAGCAAAAATAATAAATCTGGAGGCATCACATTACCTGAATTCAAATTATATTACAAGGCTATAGTAACCAAAACGGCATGGTACTGGTATAAAACTAGATACATAGACCAATGGAACAAAATAGAGAACCCAGAAATAAAGCCAAATATTTACATACAACCAGTGGATCTTCAACAAAGCATACAAGAACATAAACTGGGGAAAGGATACCCTATTCAATAAATGGTGCTGGGAAAACTGGATAGCCACATGTACAAGAATGAAACTGGGCCTCTGTTTCTCACCATACACAAAAGTCAACTTGAGATGAATTAAAGACATAAATCTAAGACCTGACACCATAAAAATTCTAGAAGAAAACCGCCAGGCATGGTGGCTCACGTCTGTAATCCCAGCACTTTGGGAGGCTGACGTGGTTGGATCACCTGAGGTTGGGAGTTTGAGATTACCCTGACCGACATGGAGAAACCTCATCTCTACTAAAAATACAAAATTAGCCGGGTGTGGTGGCATATGCCTGTATTCCCAGCTACTCGGGAGGCTGAGGCAGGAGAACAGCTTGAACCCAGGAGGCGGAGTTTGCGGTGAGCCGGGGATTGCACCATTGCACTCCAGCCTGGGCAACAAGAGCAAAACTCCATCTCAAAAAAAAAAAAAAAAAAAAATTCTAGAAGAAAACCTAGGAGAAACTCTTCTGGACATAGGCCTTGGTAAAGAATTTATGACTAAGACCTCAAAAGCAAATGCAACAAAAGCAAAAATAAATAAATGAGACCTAATTAAACTAAAAAACTTGTGCTACAGCAAAAGAAATCATCAGAATAAACAGACAACCCTCAGAATGGGAGAAAATATTTGCAAACTATACATCCGACAAAGGACTAATATCCAGAAATCTGCAAGGAACTCAAATAAATCAGCAAGAAAAAAAAAAACAAATAATCATATCAAAAAGTGGGCAAATGACATGAATAGATGTTTCTCAAACGAAGATATACAAATGGCCAAGAAACATATGAAAAAACGTTCAACATCACTAATCATCAGGGAAATGCAAATTAAAACCACAATGAGATACTACCTAACTCCAGCCAGAACTGTCATTTTTTTCTTTTCTTTTCTTTTTTTTTGTTTTTTTTTTGTTTGTTTGTTTGTTTGTTGAGATGGAGCTTCACTCTTGTCTCCCAGGCTGGAGTGCAGTGGCACAGTCTCAGCTCACTGCAGCCTCCACCTCTGGGGTTCAAGTAATTCTCCTGTCTCAGCCTCCCAATAGCTGGAATTACAGGCGCTCGCCACCATGCCCGGCTAATTTTTGTATTTTTAGTAGAGACGGGGTTTCACCATGTTGGCCAGGCTGGTCTCGAACTCCTGACCCCAGGTGATCCACCTGCCTCAGCCTCCCAGAGCGCTAGGATTACAGGCGTAAGCCACCATACCTGGCCCAGAATTGCCATTATTTAAAAACCGAAAAACAAAGGATCGACAAATTACAGCCCACAGGCCAAATCAAACCCACCACCTGTTTCTGGACAGCTTGCGAGCCGGGCATGGTAGAGTGCGCCTGTAATCCCATAGATGTTGGCATGGATGTGGTGAAAAGGGAACATTTATACATTGCTGGTAGGAATGTAAAATAGTACAATTTCTATGGAAAACAGTATGGAGATTTCTCAAAGAACTAAAAGAATCTACCATTCAATCCAAGCAATCCCACTACTGGGTATCTACCCAGAGGAAAAGAAGTCATTACATCAAAAAAGACACCTGCACACATATGTTTATCACAGCACAATTCACAATTGGAAGGATATGGAACCAACCTAAGTGCCCATCAACCAATGAGTGGATAAAGAAAATGTGGCATACACCATGGAATACTCAGCCATAAAAAACGAACACAATAATGTCTTTTGCAGTAACTTGGATGGAGCTGGAGGCCATTAAGTGAAAGCTAAGCTATAGGTACACAAAAACGTACAGAGTGGTATAAGGGACATTGGAGACTCGGAAAGGGGGATGGTGGGAGGGGTGAGGGATAAAAATATGCATATTGGGTACAATGTACACTACTCGGCTAATGGGTGCACTAAAATCTCAGACTTCACCACTATATAATTCATTCATGTTACCAAAAACCATTTGTGCCCCTAAAGGTACTGACGTTTTTTTAAAAAGAAGTCACAAGGGAAATTAGAAGATACGTTGAAGCAAACAAAAATAAAAACACAACACACCAAAACTTATGGGATGCAGCGAAAGCAGTACCAACAGAAAAGTTTATAGCTGTAAATGCGTACATTAAAGAAAGATCTCAAATAAACAGCCTAACTTTACACCTCATAAAACTAGAAAAAAGAGAACAAACTAAACCTAAAGCTATCAAAAGGAATGAAATATTAAAGATTAGAGCAGAGATAAATGAAATAGAAAAACAATAGAAAAAATCAATAAAACTGAGTTTGTTTTTTGAAAAGATCTACAAAATTGACAAATGCTTAGCTAGATTAAGAAAAAAAGAGGAAAGATTCTAACTAAAATCAGAAATGAAAGAGGAAGCCTGGGAGCAGTGGCTCACACCTGCAATTCCAGCACTTTGGGAGGCCAAGTCGGGCGGATCACGAGGCCAGGAGTTCAAGACCAGCCTGGCCAACATGGTGAAATCCCATCTCTACTAAAAATACAAAGATTAGCTGGGCGTGGTGGCGGGTGCCTGTAATCCCAGCTACTCCGGAGGCTGAGGAGAGAGAATCCGGGAGGCGGAGGCTGCAATGAGCCAAGATCATGCCACTGCACTCCAGCCTGGGTAACAGAGACTTTGTCTCAAAAAAAAAAAGAGAAGAGAAAGAAGAGAAGAGAAGAAAAGAAAGAGACATTATAACAAATGTCACAGAAATAAGAGGTTTTTTTTTTTTTTTTTTTTTTTGAGATGGAGTCTAGCTTTGTCACCAGGCTAGAGTGCAGTGGTGCAATCGCCGCTCACTGCAACCTATGCCTCCCGGGTTCAAGCTATTCTCCTGCCTCAGCCTCCTGAGTAGCTGGGATTACAGGCACGTGCCGCCACGCCCAACTAATTTTTGTATTTTTAGTAGAGATGGGATTTCACCATGTTGGCCAGGATGGTCTCGATCTCCTGACCTCGTGATCCACCCACCTCGGCCTCCCAAAGTGCTGGGATTACAGTCGTGAGCCACTGTGCCCGGCCGAAATAAGAGGATTTTAAGAGAATATTATGAACAATTGTATGCCAGCAAATTAGATAACCAAGAAGAAATTGGTAAATTCCCAGAAATGCACAGCCCACCAAAACTGAATCATGAAGAAACAGAAGATTTGAACAGACTGATAGTAAGGAGATTGAATCAATAATCAAAAACCTCCTAAAGGGCCTGATGCAGTGGCTCACACCTGTAATCCCAGCAGTTTGGGAGGCCAAGGCTGGTGGATCCCTTGAGCTCAGGAGTTCGAAATCAGCCTGGCCAACATGGTGAAACCCCGTCTTATTAGATGGGAGCACAGAGTGGAGATAAGGAGACCAGTGAATTCTCCCTATCTACACTCTGGAAAAAGGGAAGTCTCCTTGCCTGTGACAGTTGTCCAGGCAAGAGATGCTGGGGGCTTGGACCACAATAGACTATGGACTGGAGGAGAGGTGAAGTTTTCAAGAGATATTTAGGAAGTAACACCACCAATAGTTTAGAGAGAAAGAAGAAGGTAGACGTGACAGATTTTAGACCTGAGCGACTGAGAGAATTATGGCACCACTAGCAAAAATAGGGAATTCAGGAAAAGGAAGTGATTTGCAGAGAGAGAAATTTTTGCCTCGAATACATTAAATTTGAGGTGAGTGTAGGAGAGCAAGTCTAGCTGCCCTATAGGCAATTAGAAGCACAGGTCAGGAATTCTAGAAAGAGGTGAGAAGGTACCAATTGGGGAGTTTTCTCTTTAGAGGTGGTGGTTGAAACTAGGGGTCGACAAGCCAGGTGCAGTGGCTCATGCCTCTAATCCCAGCACTTTGGGAGGCCGAGGTGGGCGGATCACAAGGTCAGGAGCTCGAGACCAGCCTGACCAACATGGTGAAACCCCCCCCTCTACTAAAAATACAAAAATTAGCCGGACGTGGTGGCACGAGCCTGTAATCCCAGCTGCTCAGGAGGCTGAGGCAGGAGAATCGCTTGAACCTGGGAAGTGGAGAGTGCAGTGAGCCGAGATCATGCCACTGCACTCCAGCCTGGGCAACAGAGTGAGACTCCGTCTCAAAATAAATAAATAAAATAAATAAATAAATAAACTAGGGGTCAACAAACTACAGCCCATAGGATAAATCAAACCAACTACCTGTTTTTAGATGGCTTGCAAGCTGAAAACAGGAGATAGATAGATATATATAATTTTGTTTTTCTTGAGTCAGAGTCTCACTCTATCACCCAGGCTGGAATGCAGTGGTGCCACCTCAGCTCACTGCAACCTCTGCCTCCCAAGTTCAAGTGACTCTTGTGCCTCAGCCTCCCAAGAAGCTGAGACTACAGACACACACCATCAAACCCAGCTAATTTTTTGTATTTTAGTAGAGACGGGGTTTCTCCATGTTGGCCAAGCTGGTCTCGAACTCCTGGCCTCAGGTGATCCGCCTACCTCGGTCTCCCAAAGTGCTGGGATTACAGGCTTGAGCCACCGTGCCCAGCCAGTTTTTACATTTTAAATGTTTATATGAAGACCTACAGAATTGCCTTGATTTTGCCTGTTGGCACTCAAAGCCAAAGAGATTTACTCTCTGACATTTAGGAAAAGTCTGCCAAGGCCCCTTCAAAACCATGAGAGTACAGGTGCTCACCAAGTGAGTGGTGTCGAGGGAGGAGCATCATGCTTGAGGAAGAGAATAGACACAGGTAAAACCACAATAAAGCAGCAGCGGAGATCAAGGAAGGAGAGTGTCTCAAAAAAGACAGGTGGGCCAGGGTGGCAAGGGCTACACAGAGGATGAAGACTGCCGCCTGAATTTGGGAGCCAAGAGAGGTCATCATGTTAGTGATCGTTACGTTGGTGATCAAATAGAGTGGTGGGAGTAGAAGTCAGATTGCAAGGGATTCACAAGTGAATAGTCTGTGAGCAGGTTGAGGAGCGTGTATAGATTATCCTTTGAAAGAGTTTAATGGGCCAGCACGGTGGCTCATACCTGTAATCCCAGCACTTTGGGAGGCTGAGGAGGGCGGATCACGAGCCCAGGAGTTTGAGACCAGACTGCCCAACATGGTGAAACCCCGTCTCTACTAAAAAGACAAAAATTAGCTGGGCATGGTGGCGTGCTCCTGTAATCCCAGCTACACGGGAGGCTGAGGCAGGAGAATCACTTGAACCCAGGAGGTGGAGGTTGCAATGAGCCAAGATCGTGCCACTGTACTCCAGCCTGGGCGACAGAGTGAGACTCTGTCTTGAAAAAAAAAAAAAAAGAGTTTAATGAAGGAATAGGTCAGCATAGGGTGGTAGCTGGCGTGGAGCTGAGGTGTCTATAGAATGAAGGAGATCTGAGTGTATTATAAGCAGAGGGGAAGGAGATGTAGAAAGAACAACTGAAGAGGCAAATGAAATGTAAGATCATAGTTGGGGCAAAGCCTGGAGGTAGCGCTCTGAGGTGAGAGTCAGAGGACACTGTTGGCAAGGAACGGGATCATTCTTCCTCAGCCATGACAGGAGGAGGCCAAGGAGAGGCAGAGAGGCTTTCTGGTAATGAGAGTGGTTCCACAGCATAAGAGGGAAGGACTTTTTCTCCTGCAAACTTGGACATTTGAAAGTTAAAACAGTAAGCAGGGGGTTATCTGGGCCTGGAGACCACCCAGAGACAGGGAGTGCAGAAATGCAAAGTAGCAGTGAGCGCACAGTGAAACGTCTGGCCACGAAGTTCTGTCTTGGCAGAGAGGTGACTGAGACCAGAAAAAGATGGTCTGGGAGAATGAGAATGGTTCAAGGGGCTGGAACCCAAGCTAGAGACAGAGTGAGTTTGGTGGAAGGAAGATAATTGAAAGAACCAGAGGTTGGCCGGGCAAGGTGGCTCACGCCTGTAATCCCAGCACTTTGGGAGGCCAAGGCAGGTGGATCACCTGAGGTCGGGAGTTTGAGACCAGCCTAGCCAACATGGTGAAACCCTGTTTCTACTAAAAATACAAAAAATTAGTCCAGCATGGTAGTGCATGCTTGTAATCCCAGCTACTCTGGAGGCTGAGGCACGAGAATCGCTTGAAACTGGGAGGCAGAGGTTGCACTGAGTCAAGATCAGGCCATTGCACTCCAGCCTGGGCAACAAGAGCAAAACTCTGTCTCAAAGAAAAAAAAGAAGAAGAACCAGAGGTTATACTCAAATAAGAGGATTTCCAAGTTTAAAATCTTGAAACGAAACAATGATTGAGTGAAGAAGGCATCCTAAGTGTGATTAAATGTGTGGGAGGCTGAATGAGAGTCAAGATGGAGATGAGTGAAATTGAAAGGAACAGTTATAGGGTCTCATTTAATCCTCATCTCATACATAGGCCATAGAAATGAAAAAACTGAGGCACTGAGAATTTAAGTAACCAGTCCAAAGTCACGCAGCTAGGAAATGGAGGAGGTGAGCTTTGACCAGATCTGTAACTCTCAGGTCGAGTTGATCGTGTCATGAAAGGAAGATGGTGCTTTGCCCTCACTGGAGATAAGATCTGGGAAGGGGGTAAAAAAAAGATGACATGGAGAGGGGAGGACGATGTACTGCAGACGAAGGCAGGTCGAGGCAGAATTAAGCACGAAGTTAGTTTAAAGACTGGGAAAGGAATAGAGAGGATTTAATATGTATAAACAAGTTCCTAAATTAGGAACTTAATTTTTTTCATCTCTTTTTCTGTGCCACATTTAACTAACATGGTTCTTTGGAGGTTATTAGTGTGCAGCACTTTCACTTCATCTCTCGGTATCTGCACAACAGTCTCTGAGGGTAGCTATTATTATTTTGCTCACTTTACTGAGGAAGAAACAGCCTTAAAGACTGTGATCTGTCCATGATCATACAGGAAGTGACAGATACAGGCATGCAGTCCAGATATCATGTTCTTTTGTTGATCCATCTGAGTGAAAGCGGGACTTACTGCCTGCGCGACCCCTCTGGTGTTGAAGTCATCTCTAAGTCCAGTCCCTTAGCCTGAGGTAACTGAGACCAGAAGGAGGTGATCTGGGAGAATGAGGAGCGGAGCCCCAGGGCCTGAAACCAGGTCCTTGGAGAGAATCACTGAGAATCTTACAAGACGGTGGGAATGTAGAGCTACCAGGCATAGCCTGTATCTTCAAAGAATTCTTTAAGTGGAGGAGAAAGAATTGTTTTAAAAATTACAATCCAGAAGGCTGAGGTGGGAGGATCGCTGGAGCCTGGGAGGCAGAGGTTGCAATGAGCCGAGATCGTGCCATCGCACTCCAGCTTAGGCGACAGAGCAAGACCCTGTCTCAAAAAAAAAAAAAAAATTAAAATCCAGTATCCAAAATTCTATTCTATGCTGGTGAAGACTGTCCTGTGGGAGCCCAAAAAGAAGCAGTCACTACTGTATTGGAGGTTTGAGGCCAACTTCTGAAAGGAAGAGATTCCCAATGGATAAGGCAACTGAGTTAGGACAGAGCACATGGGAACACACGCACAGAGGCATGGAGAGGAGTCTGTTGACTCATTTGGTGAACAAACTTGGCAGTATGCTTAGTAAGCGGGACTCTTGTTAAAGAGCCAGGCCACTGGGGCCTTGTGTGTCAGGCTCAGGGCATCGACCTATATACACAGGGCCATGGGGAAGAGCACTGTCGAGTTTTGAACAGGGAAATGATATGATTAGATTTGTATCCTGAGCAATCTTTCCATATCAAGGCAAGACTGGGCACAGGGGAATCAGGTAAGAGGGGCTGTCGCAGCGGGCTGATAGAGAGATGCCAGCTTGAGCCTCGGGAGGAAGGGCAGAGAGGAGGGAACCTATTTAAGAACATACATTTCTGAGCACTTGTGCTGGTAGGGTTGCTGAATCATCGCAGATGCACCTGTTGCCTAGATACTACCCAGCTGCTCTCCAAAAAGGCTGCACCAATTTACGTAGGAAATGTTCTTTAGAGCACCCCAGCTATTTTTCATTCTCTCTCAGTCCTCCCATAATGCTATTGCATATCAACTGCCCTGTGAAGGAGAATCATATTATCTGATGTGGATAAAGAAAATCAAAAGCTTCATGTTAAACTTGTGATTCCCCGTGTATCATGCACAGCTCCCCCCTGCTTTCTCTTCTACTATGCCCAGGCTCCTCAGTACATTGAAAGGTGTATCTTTCTTTATTGTTAGTCATCCCAGACTATAAATCTAGGTATACAAGAAACATTGCCTCTCTTTATTGTTTTTCTACATCAATCTAATTTCAATTCTGCACTCCGTCTTGGCAGAGTCTGGGAAATTCACCCTGAGTCATCCTCACATTTCTTGTTTCCCTGATGTCAAGAAGAGGTCTTGGGACCTTTCACAGTATCAGACATCTAGGGGCAGAGGGGTAGAGGGTCTTGTTGTCTGTAAGTCTCTGCTAAGCCATTCATTCTACCCTGTTCATTGCTGCTTTTGTGGCTGAGGAAATCTGCCAGGCAGCTGGAAGGCCTGCAGTTTCCAGTGCATCTCCCTGCACACACCAAGGGACCACTCCTCTTTGGGGAATTATCAGCTCCTCAGAGTGTTACTAGGAAGCAGGGCCCAGGAACCCACAGCTCTCTCTCTCTCCTCCCTCTTCTCCTTCTACCCAGGCTATATACCTCTCCTGAGGCAATAAGGCACATAGCTGGCTTCATTTTGATAAGGTGTCGGGAGAAAGAGGGAAACACAAGGAGGGAAGATACAGGCTTCAGCCTATGGCACCTAAAGGGACAAACTGATTGTCTACTAAAAATACAAAAAAATTAGCCAGATGTGGTGGCACGTGCCTATAGTCCCAGTTACTTGGGAGGCTGAGGCAGGAGAATCGCTTGAAGCCAGGAGGCGGAGGTTGCAGTGAGCCAAAATCGCACCACTGCACTCCAGCTTGGGTGACGGAGCGAGACTCTGTCTCGAAAAAAAAAAAGAAAAATAAAATAAAATAACATGCCAACATCCAATCTAATGTTAAAATACTTAGGCCAGGCACAGAGGCTCATGCATGTAGTCCCAGCACTTTGGGAGGCCAAGGTTGGAGGATCGACACCAGCCTGGGCAACATAGTGAAACCCGGTCTCCACAAAAAGAAAAAAACCAAGCTTAAAATACTAAAGTGGGGGTGTAGCCCAACATCATGTTTTCACGGGAAATCTCCCAGGGGACGTTGCCACTTTTCCTCCTAGGATAACGACCCTTTTCTTCCTAGGCCTGTATGGTAGGCAGAATAATTCCCCAACTACCAAAGATATCCACATCCACATCCTAACCCAGAACCTGTGTGTGTGTGAGATTACATGTCGAAGGGGAATGAAGGTTGCAGATAAAATTAAGGTTGCCAATCAGCACACTTGTGACAGGTATCCCTTCCCTTGGATTACCCAGGTAGGCCCAGTATAATCTCAGTGTCCCTATAAGTAGAAGAGGGAGGCAGAATGAACAAACCAGAGAGATGGCAGTGTGAGAAGGACTTGGCCTGACGTTACCAGGTTTTAAGATGGGGGAAGGGGCCATGGGCCAAGGCATCCAGAAGTTGGAAAAGGCAAGGAAATAGACTCTTCCCTAGAGCCTCTAGAAGAAACACCAAGCCTGCCAACACTTTGATTTTAGTCCAGTGAGATGCATCTCAGGCTTTTTTTTTTTTTTTTTTTTTTTGAGTCAGATTTTCATTCTTGTTGCCCAGGCTAGAGTGCAATGGCAGGATCTTGGCTCACTGCAACCTCCGCATCCTGGGTTCAAGCAATTCTCCTGCCTCAGCCTCCCCAGTAACTGGGACTACAGGTGCATGCCACCACAACTGGCTAATTTTTTATTTTTATTTTTAGTAGAGACTAAAAATATTATTTTAGTTTCACCATGTTGGCCAGGCTGGTCTCGAACTCCTGACCTCAGGTGATCCACCTGCCTCAGCCTCCCAAAGTGCTGGGATTACAGGCTTGAGCCACCGCACCCAGCCCGCATCTCAAACTTCTGACTTCTAGAACTATAAGATAATAAATTTGTATTGTTTGAAGCCACTAAATTTGTCATAATTTTTTACGGCAGCAGTAGGAAATGAATACAAGCTACAAAAGGAAATCATGGTTTTTAATTTCTTCTTATGATTTTCAGTGTAACTGTTTCCATTCTGGGGCTTGAAGGTAGCCCTGAGCATGGCTGGTATCCTGTTTTCTCCCACACCTTAGGGTGGTGGAGGATGGGGTTAGGACACATGGTCTGCCTCTGGCCCTGGCCTCGTGGGCTTGTAGAAATCCATGTCTCCCCTTTCCCTCTAAGCCATGTAAAAGCCAAGTCTTGACTAGAGATGAGCGTTGACAGCTGCTGGATCTACAAATAGGTCCTCCTTCCAGGCCTGTGGCGGGATTGCACATCCCAGGGAATCTCTTTAGAGTTAGGTGTGGACATGCGGCTTGCCTTTGGTAATGAAGCTTTAAGACACAGTGTACAATTCATCTCATTCTCATGCCACTGCTGCAGTGAGCATGAGAGAATGTGCCAAGATGGGGCCACTTTCAGTGCCTGGGTCCCCAGGTGACTACAGTAAGCCAAGCCTTCACTAACCTGTGTTGTACATTTAATGTGAATAAAAAATAAAGTTCTGTTTGATTAACACTCTGAGGTTTGGTACTTTCTGTTTCACAGCATAGCCTAGTCTGGCTTGGCCTGACAAATCTGGGTCTTTTTTTTTTTTTAAGAGCCAGGGTCTCAGTCTGTCACCCAGGCTAGAGTACAGCGGCACAGTCATGGCTCACTACAGCTTCAAACTCCTGGGCTCAAGTGATTCTCCTGCCTCAGCCTCCCAAGTAGCTGAGACTACAAGCACACACCACCACACCTGGCTAATTTAAATTTTTTTTTCTTATAGAGACGGGCTCCCACTATGTTGCCCTGGCTGGTCTCAAATTCCTGGGCTCAAGCGATCCTCCCGCCTCAGCCTCCCAAGTACCTGGGACTACAGGCGTGTGCCACCACACCGGGCTCTGGGTCTTACCAGATTCTCTGTCTCCTAGTCAGCCTCTTCACTCATGTGGCCACGAGAGGCAGGGCTTGAGCTTTCCTCATTTCAGACACAAACATGTGCAACACAAACTCTGGCCCCAGCCTCACAATAAAAAGTGAGAAAAAAAAATCTGCCCGGTTTCTCTCCCCAGGGAGCTGGGAGGCTGAGGGAGGTAGGCCCTGCACAGGACCCAGTAGAGAAATGAAGGAGCATTCCTTTACGGAAGTGCCAGCCTCAAAAGGGTGGAAGTAAATCCTTCGTGAGGGCTCATACCAGTTAGCCTGACTCTCACATGTACATTTAATACTTTGGCACCAAAAGCACTGGCCCATTCTAAAGGTCAACTTCTCTTGCAGAGAGCCAGAGGAGAGATACTGCAGTCCCTCGCCTCCAGCCTCAGCAGTCATGACAGGGTTATCCCAATCCCCCTGGGGCAGAAGGGAGTAGACACCGACCACTGGGCCTAAACCAGGGGCTTCCCTTTTAAAAAAACAAAAACAGAAACTAACAAACAACAACAATGGAAAACATCTCTTTCTTCCAGGCAACTCCTGGCAGCTCTTGCTAGTCCCCTACGTCTCCGCCGCCCCTGGTCCTGTAGTTTCCATGTAGGGGCTAAGGCTGTGGAACATCAGTGGCTCCAGGGACCCTTTTTCTCTTGTGATTTTCACTGCCCCTCATGCTTGCTGAGACTTTCTCCCCAGCACAGCCAGTGCTCCTGGATCTTTCACATTCATTATTATCTCACTGAGAAGGTCAAGAGGGTTAATTATTGATGTCAACGTTATGAAACTTGTTACTACTCTTAAAGATGATATTAACAGCTGTTTTGAAATTCTCATTGCCTCAGCACTATGGTCTAGTGGCTTTCCACTCTTGATGTGCATTACAATTACCTGGAGAGCTCTTGAAAACCACCCAGAGCCAGACACTTTCCCCGGCCTAATTAAACGAGAAGCACAGCATCCTCATTGCTCTCTATCAGGCATAATTACCTCTCCATGTCTTTGTGCGCTGTGGGTCCTAGTCCTTGACACACAAAAAGAATCAGCAGCAGCACTTGGTCAATATCCAGCCTCATCTCTCCCATCTTGAGGAGGGTCTGACAAGTGTAGCATTCTTTGAAATTTCCGAGAAATTGTTTCTTCCTGTACTCTATTCCCATCTCCACCCCATTCTTTCTAAAAGCCCATTTTCCTCAAGCCAACATTTCTCAGAATATATTCTGTAGAGAGAGCAGGGGAGCTGGGAAAAACACAGTAGTTAGTGACTGTGGTTGGCTGATAACGGCTCCCAAAGATAAGTCTGGTCCTAACCCCTGAAACCTGTGAATGCTGCTTTATTTAGGGAAAAGGGTCTTTACAGATGTAATGAAGTTAAATACTTGGCCATGAGGAGACTATCCTGGATTATCTGGATGGGACTTAAATGCCCTCACAAGCGTGTCCTTATAAAAGAGAGACAAAGAGAGAGCAGACACCCGGAAGAAGGAGAGCTCCCATGAAGATGAAGGCAGAACCTGGAGTGATGATCTCACAAACCCAGGAATGCCAGCCAGCAGCTGCCAGATGCTACAAGAGGTGAAAAATGGATTATCCCCTAGAGCTTCTGGAGGGAGCATGGCCCTGCTGACACCTTGATTTTGGATTTCCAGCCTTCAGAACTTTGAGACAATAAATTTCTGTTATTTTAAGCCACCCAGTTTGGGGTGATTTGTTACGGCAGCCTCAGGAAGCTAATACAGTGACCAAATGAGTTTGGTGACTCTGTCTATAGCAGAATGTCCTGAAAACTTTCCTATGCTGATGGGCATTGTTTTCCAAATACAGGCCCCAGACAAGTGCTCCACAGAACACACCCTGCAATAGGTCACACCTTAGCCAGGCGCCACGAACCAAGCTCCCAGCATCGCAGCTTGTATGTATGCAAGACCTTTATGCATGAGACTATTTATTCATTTTCTAACTCATTCAAATAAAGAATTATTTGTTGAATATTTATTTATTTATTTTGAGGCAATCTCACTCTGTTGCCTAGGCTGGGGTGCAGTGGTGCCATCACGGCTCTTTGCAACCTCTGCCTCCCAGGCTCAGGTGATCCTCCCACTTCAGCTTCCTGAGTAGCTGGGACTACAGGCTCACATCACCACATCTGGCTAATTTTCTGTAGAGATGAAGTTTTGTTACCAGAAAGGGGTCCCGATCCAGACCCCAAGAGAGGGTTCTTGGATCTTATGCAAGAAAGAATTCAAGGTGAGTCCATAGAGTAGAGTGAAAGCATATTAGGAAAGTAAAGGAATAAAAGAATGGCTACTCCATAAGCAGAGCAGCCCCAAGGGCTGCTGGTTGCCCATTTTTATTTTTATTTATTTTATTTTTATTTATTTATTTATTTATTTTGAGACGGAGTCTCCCTTTGTCCCCCAGGCTACAGTGCAGTGGCAGGATCTCGGCTCACTATGACCTCTGCCTCCCGGGTTCAAGCGATTCTCCTGCCTCAGCTTCCCGAGTAGCTGGGATTACAGGTGCCCACCACCATGCCCAGCTAATTTTTGTATTTTTAGTAGAGACTGCATTTCACCATGTCGGCCAGGCTGGTCTCGAACTCCTGACCTCAGGTGATCCGCCCTCCTCAGCGTCCTAAAGTGCTGGGATTATAGGTGTGAGCCACCAAGCCTGGCCCTATTTCTTGATGATATGCTAAACAAGGGGTGTGGATTATTCATGGCTCCCCATTTTAGACCATATAAGGTAACTTCCTGACATTGCCATGGCATTTGCAAACTGTCACGGCGCTGGTGGGAGAGTAACAGTGAGGACAACCAGAGGTCACTCTTGTTGCCATCTCAGTATTCATGGGTTTTAGCCGGCTTCTTTACTGCAACCTGTTTTATCAGCAAGGTCTTTATGACCTGTATCTTATGCTTACCTCTTAACCTCTGACTAAGAATGCCTTAACCTCCTGGGAATGCAGCCCAGCAGGTCTTAGCCTTATTTTACCCAGCCCCTATTCAAGATGGAGTTGTCTGGTTTAAATACCTCTGACAGTTTCACCATGTCATCCAGGCTGGTCTCAAACTCCTGACCTCAAGTGATCTGCCCGCCTCGGCCTCCCAAAGTGCTGGGATTACAGGCATGAGCCACTGCACCCAGCCTATTTATTGAATATTTAAATAAATAAAAATGTATTCATTGAATGAGCACCTACTATGTGTCAGAAATGATTCAAGGCCCTGGTGACATAGTGATTTAAAAAACCCAAATTATATATCTTGTGAAAAGTATATTCTAGTGGAATAATCGATCAATAAGCAAATAAGCAAGTAAGTAGCAGGTGGTGATGAATGCTATAAAGAATATAAAATGGGCCAGGCATGGTGGCTCACACCTGTAATCCCAGCATTTTGGGAGGCCAAGATGGTTGGAGCACCTGAGGTCAAGAGTTTGAGACCAGCCTGGCCAACATGGTGAAACCTCATCTCTACTAAAAATGCAAAAAAAAAAAAAAAATTAGCTGGGCGTGGTGGTGTGCACCTGTAGTGCCAGCTACTTGGGAGGCTGAGGCAGGAGAATCGCTTGAACCCAGGAGGCAGAGGTTGCAGTGAGCCAAGATTGCACCACTGCAGTCCAGCCTAGGTGACAGAGTGAGACTGTCTCAAAAAAAAAAAAAAAAAAAAAAATATATATATATATATATACACACACACACACAACACACACACATATATATAATGGGCCAAAAGGATAGAGAGGGATGCAGGGTGTATTTTACAGTGGGTGATCAGAGAAGGCAAGGCATTTCACCAGGTTATTTACCCAAATTAATCTCATGTAATGCTCTCAACAACCATTTCATCATTATCATACAAAGTAGGTGTAATCTCTACTTTGTACACAAGGAAACTGAGGTTCAGAGAAGTGAAGTGATTTGTCCAAATCACACAGCTATGAATTGGTCGATATGGGATTGGGATTGAGACCTAGGCGGGTCTGACACCAAACAAAGCCCATTTACTACTACCATGCTACACGGTTCCTGTACCCGATTGGACTCCCATTGGAATCCTCTAGAGCCTGCCTCGGCCTTTCTACTACAATTGTTCACTGATTCCCATTGGAGTTTGGGAAATCATTGACTAATGATTCTGAGGGTAAGAAAGCTGGAGGCAGGGGATCAGATGGCAAAGGATACTTCTAGTCAGAGACTTGCCCTGCAGAATCGCTTCAACTTAGTTCTATATTTGGAAAGCAGTCATAGGGTACTGAAACTTCCTGCTTCCTCCCCTGGGTCTCCTCATCTCTCCTTTGTGTCCTGCCCCGTCACCTGGGGCCCTCAGGCAGAGCCACAGAGTCCAGCTAAAGAGACTTTTTATGCCTTTGTGGCTCTGAGCTGCATCTCTGAGTCCTGGATGGTGGGTGGGACTCAGGCAGACAGACCAGCCAAGCAGTGGAAGCTTGGAGCAGGTCTACAACAGCATGTGGCCCAGTTCAGCTGGAATATAGGATGCTCAAGACAGACTGGAGAATCAGGTTGGCCTGGAGGCTGGGGCCAGATCATGGAAGACCTTAATGGCCAGGCCAGGAGAACAGCCTCCATTCTCTTGGCTGGTGTTTGCCAAAGCGTGTCCTGCAGACCACTCGTGTTTGGGGATAGTGATAGCAGTAACAGGAGGGGGTCTTTTGTGAGAAGGTGAAGGTTCCTTGTTAAATAAGTTGAGGCTCAGTGAAAGTGAACAGATTCCTTTTGTGCAGGGTTTCTCCGACCTGGCATGAGGGTCAGAGGGCAAGCCAATGGGTCACGGTGAGTGCCATCCTCACGGCGAAGATGGATGGAACCCCGCTAGAGGCAGACTGGCCTGGGGGTGGCCAGTCAATCCTGTGGATTCGGCTCTTTATCGCCTCCTCTTTCCGCTCTCTGCCACCCTGCTACCTCCACTTCAACTAACATCCTCCTACCCTCTAAGTGGTCTCCCTGCACCTACCTGCCCCCATACCATCTCCCCTCTCCCAGACTTGCCTTTCCCTGCCCGCACCACAGCCATCCTCTGAGACCATCCCATTACCCTACGCCTCTTCACACGAAAGCACTTCCCTAGCTATTTTATAAGCTATGGTAATGGCTAAATACTCCAGGTAATTAGTTATGTGAAAGATCACTACTCACTAGCAAATATGCTAAAAATTCATCTGGAGTCTCACGGAGGGTTTGTCCTCAGCCATCCTTGAAAAAAAATTGACTTTTTATTTTTATTTATTTATGTATTTATTTTGAGACGGAGTTTCACTCTTGCTGCCCAGGCTAGAGTGCAATGGCACCATCTTGGCTCACCGCAACCTCCACCTCCCGCCTGTGATTCTCCTGCCTCAGCCTCCTGAGTAGCTGGGATTACAGGCATGTGCCACCAGGCCTGGCTAATTTTGTATTTTTAGTACAGATGCGGTTTCTCCATGTTGGTCAGGCTAGTCTCGAACTCCCGAACTCTGATGATCCGCCCGCCTTGCCCTCCCAAAGTGGTGGGATTACAGGCGTGAGACACCATACCCAGCCTTAACTTTTTAAAAATATCGTTTGCTTTTTTTTTTTTTGGAACTAGACAGAGCTTTACCGCACTGTTAGTTTCCTTGGTAACCACCTCTAGTTCCTGACCCCTAGACCTCCTGTCCTCAGTCCCTAACTGCAGACTGTCTGAGGCGCTCCCACACTCCCTGGCTCCAGGAAGATACCCTGCCGTGGTTCTCACCCCAGTCCCTGCGCTATCTCAGTGCTCCACTCCAGAGCTCATCACCAGGTCCCGGACTGGGTGTCCTCAGCCCCTAAATTCACATCATGGTCTTTTCAAATCCAGTTGGGGGCAGGAAGGGTATTCACAAGATAAAACGTATTCCCAGAGACAGAAGGGCGGGCTGGTTAGGAGTGTGGACTTTGAAGCCAGAAGGCTTGGTTTGAAAGCCAGGATTTGTCACTTACTAGCCGTTTGACCTTGGGCAAGTGACTTAGCCTCTTTGAGTCTGTTTTATCATCCTTAAAAGAGAAATAAAAATAGAACCTTTCTGAAAGAGTTTTCATGAGAATAGATATGTGTAAAAGTGCTTTAAGCAGCACCTGGCACTTGGGGAGTGTTCCTGGTCAATATTATTGTTGTGGCCATCCATCTGTCCGCTCATCTTCAGATGTTTTGGCTTAGTCAGCAGTTAGTCTGGGATTTTGTGAGTGAGGAATTCCTGAGTGCCACAAGCGAGAGCATGTTTTTAATTTGGTGTCTCCTCAAGCTTTTTTTTTTTTTTTTTTTTTTTTTTTTTTTGAGACAGTCTGGCTGTGTCGTCCAGGCTGGAGTGCAGTGGTGCGATCTCAGTACACTGCAACCTCCACCTCCCGCTTCAAGCGATTCTCCTGCCTCAGCCTCCCCAGTAGCTGGGATTACAGGCGCCCATCATCACACCCGGCTAATTTTTTGTATTTTTAGTAGAGACAGGGTTTCACCATGTTGGTAAAGCTCGTCTCAAACTCCTGATCTCACATGAGCCACCCGCCTCGGCCTCCCAAAGTACTGGGAGCACCCAGGCATGAGCCACTACACCCAGCCCTAGATTGACTCTTAATCCAGGAGACAGAGAGGTGAAATAACCTGTCCGAGGTCACATAGCTAGTAAATGGCAAAGCCAGGACCAGGAACCCAATCCAGACAGCCTGCTCCAGGGTCCGTGTGCTTACCCACTCTGCTGCCCTGCCTTGCATGGGACTAGCCATGCTCTGGCCAGACTGCCACTGATGCCTATGCCTGTACAGATGGCTGGCTGCCTAGTTGGAGAAATACGGGCTCCACTCTAAGAGGAGGCAGGGCCTGGGCCATGGCACCTCGGCACAGGGCATGTGGACAAAGTCCCCAAGGCCGACGTGTTGACGTTGGGATTGTAGAAAACGATTTTTGGCTGGTTGAGGAATTTTCCAGAAGGCCTGAGAGTCCAAGCAGGTAAAGTCCAGCCCAGAGTCGGGCCCACCATTAAGAGGCCTCGGGCAGGTCCTGGGAGGGCAGCTTCAAGCAGTATTGGGAGTCTCAGAAGGTACGGACCCAGGGAGGAACGTTACTTGGCAGCTTTGCTCAGTGGAGTGTCTTTGGGTTGGGCACAACGGTTTCCAGGGTGTGCCTTTCCCTGTTCCTGGAAGCCCAGCAGCAGCCAAGAGCCCCAGGCCATGCCCAGTCCAGACTACCTGCTCCTCAGGAAGGGGCCTTAGCCAGCTGTGCAGGCCCTCTTCAGTTTGGGAAAAAGAACTTCAGGCTCTCAGTTGGTGACACCTTCTGAATAACACAACCCCAAATCCCTTCTATTCAGCCAGTCTGAGCCAAGGATGGGGTCACTCCGGGAGCCTCTGGTGTGGCCTGTATTCCTTGAGGGGCCCTGAGTGGCTTGGAGAAGAAGCCCTCAGGCTGCTGATACCTTGCAGCTGGAGGGCAGGCAGGCTTCCCTCCCTGGTTCAAAAGGCTGCAGGGGAAGTCAGGAGGAACTTGGCTGAGAGGTTGGAGGTAGCCAGACAGTGAGAAAAGGGAAGAAGCCCAGGACTCTAGAAGCACAAAGTGAGGCCACAAGCAGGAAAGGTGGGGACCAACTGAATGAGGGAGAGGTGCTTTCCTGGGACTGGGATGAGGCCAGAGGCCACTGCCAGAAAAGATGTGTTCCCAGGCAGGCTTGACCCCACCTTCTTCTCACACGGCCTCTAAGCTGATTCAGGGAATAGCATCCGATATAAAACCCATCCTGCCTGAGATTCTTTTGATATATTTTTTTTTTTTTTTTTTTTTTGAGACGGAGTCTTACTCTGTCACCCAGGCTGGAATACAATGGTGCAGTCTCAGCTCACTGCAAGCTCCGCCTCCCGGGTTCAAACGATTTTCCTGCCTCAGCCTCCCGAGTAGCTGGGACTACAGGCACGTGCCACCATGCCCGGCTAATTTTTGTATTTTTAGTAGAGACGGGCTTTCACTATGTTGGCCAAGCTGGTCTCAAACTCCTGACCTCGTGATCCGCCCACCTCGGCCTCCCAAAATGCTGGATTACAGGCGTGAGCCACCACGCCCAACCTAACTTTTATTTTGATATAACATAAAACTGATTAAGTTGGTGCAAAAGTAATTGTGGTTTTTGCAATTAAATGCGGTTTCTGCAATACTTTTAATTGCAAAAACTGCAATTACTTTTGCACCAACCTAATACAAACAAGTTGCAAGAATAGTACAAAGATCTCCTTTATGCACTTCCTCCGTATCACCAGTTATTAGCATGCCGCCCCATTTGCTTTATCCTTTGTGCATTCTCTCTTGCTCTGCATATTTGGTTTCCAAGCCACACAAAAGTAAATTGCAGACATCATGACCCTTAACTTCTAAATACCTCGATGTGTATTTCCTACAAACAAGGACATTCTCTTACATTATCCAAATTAGCTAAATAGCAGGAATACAATCTAATCTCCAGGCCATATTCAAATTTTACCAATTGTCCCAATCTTTTAGCTTAATTTTATTCTTTTATCATTATTATTATTATTATTTTGAGACAGGGTCTTGCTCTGTCACCCAGGCTGGAGTGCAGTTGTGCGATCTTGGCTCACTGCAGCCCCAAATTCCCGGGCTCAGGTGATCCTCCCACCTCAGTCTCCCGAGTAGCTGGGACCAAAGGTGCGCACCACCATGCCCAGCTAATCTTTGTATTTTTTTTTTTGTAGAGACAGGGTTTCACTGTGTTGCCCAGGCTGGTCTCAAACTCCTGGGCTGAAGCTATCTGCCCACCTTGGCATCCCAAAGTGTTGGGATTACAGGCGTGAGCCACAATGCCCAGCTTATTCTCCTCTTTTTTTTTTTTTTTTGAGACAGAGTCTTGCTCTGTCACCCAGGCTGGAGTGCAATGGCGCGATCTCGGCTCACTGCAACCTCCACCTCCCAGGTTAAAGTGATTCTCTTGCCTCAGCCTCCTGAGTAGCTGGGACTACAGGCACCTGCCACCACACCTGGCTAATTTTTGTATTTTTAGTAGAGATGGGGTTTCACCATATTGACCAGGCTGGTCTTGAACTTCTGACCTTGTGATCCACCCACCTCGGCCTCCCAAAGTGCTGGGATTACAGGTGTGAGCCACCGTGCCCGGCCTTATTCTCCTTTTTGATGACTGTTTAATCACACAGCTAATACATGAATGCAGTCTCTGAATAAAACAATACAGACAAGGCAAAAGTAGTCCTCTTTGAACAGTACTCTCGCTCCCAGCCCCTCTCACCTTACACAGCGTCCCTGTAGAGTGTAATGGGGGAAGGTGAGGAGCCTGTGCCACTAACTAGCTGTGTGACTTTGAGCAAGTTCCTTGAACTTTCTGTGTTTCTGTCATCTGTAAAATGAGGATGATGATGATAGTAACGGCCACACAGTTACTACATAGTTGTAGGTATTAAATGAATTCATCCCAATAAAACCCTGAGAACAGTGCCTAGCACGTAGGTAATCAATAAATGTCCATCAGGCGAGGTGGCTCACGCTTATAATCCCAGCACTTTGAGAGACCGAGGCGGGCAGATGGCTTGAGTACAGGAGTTGGAGACCAACCTGGGCAACGTAGCGAGACCTCTGTCTCTACAAAGAGTTTAAAAATAATAATAATAATAAGTTGGGCGTGGTGGCACATGTCGATAGTCCCGGCTACTCAGGAGGCTGAGGCAGGAGGATCGCTTGAGCCAAGGGAGTCAAAGCTCCAGTGAACTATGATCACACACCCTACTGGGCAACAGAGTGCGACCATGTCTCTAAAAAACAAAAAAACAAAAACAAGCAAAAAAAAAAAAGAACCAAAAAAAGCCCCAAAACAAATAAATGTCCTCAGTTCTTATGACCCTGTTTGACCTCACCCAGTGGGGAAACCCAAGGAAATGCAAGAAGCAAACTTTATCAACACTCCCCTCTATGGCTCCAGCCCAGCCAAGTGGGTGTCCACCCTCACCACACAAGATGCCTGATTAGGGCTGTGTGATGAGAAAGGTGTGGCTCCTGATGAGTCCTTGAGCAGCAGGATGTTTGGAGGGCGGGCAGTGTCACACAGCCCTCCTGGCTGACTAAGCTTGGACAGATCACTTCACCTCTCTGAACCTCCATTCTGCAAAATGGGCGCAGTAGCCTCTCCCTCTCTGGGTGGCTGAACGGTTTAAAGGAGATCGCATGTATGAAAGTAAAGCCTTGCAGAACGGAAGTCGTTTTATTTAATAGTTCCCAGGGAACTGCCAGAGATAGGATGACAGGAAGGTCATTGTGCTTGGTGGTGGGGCTTGGGTCCTGAACTGCTTTCCAGCCCCCTCTACCCTCCTGCCGTCACAAGAACGTTCCGTTCTAACCAGTCTGACCACCCCTGGTGTGAGGAGCTCCTCCTTACTTCCTTGTCTTGGCACCTGGTGTTCCCCCAGCCTGAGAACAGCCTCGTCTCCCTTTGCCATGTGACAAACAGCAGCAACGTCCTCCAAGACCCAGCTCAAACTTCATCTCCCCTGTGAGGCCTTCTCCATTCCCCAAAAAAGCAGTGTCCCCACAGGTCTGGGAACTCACCCTCATGGGCTGGGGCTGTCTGTCCCACCTCCTGGGCTCCCAAGGCCCCAGCCCACAGCCACCAGCACTTAAAATGGACTTGCCTCCCAGGAGGGCTCAGAGCTGCAGGACATGGGCAGAGGAAGAGGCAGTCCCCAGGCCCCAGGTCTCCCTGTGACTTCAGCTCTCTTTCAAGGGAAATTCAGGGCCAGGAGAAGGAAGCCCAGGGTCCCGGCACTGTCTGGAGCAGATACACACCCCTGCCCAGGGCTTGGACTCTTCTTGATTTCACGTAAGAGAGTCTCAGCCCCAGCCTGGGCTACACGGGAACCTCAGGCCTGACTGAGCCTGCTCCCCTAACAGCCTGGGGCTGGCGGCCGAGTCCAGTAGCTTTTGGAGTAGTACTCCAAGAGGCATTTGGAGGAGCTGCGAGAGAGGTTGTGAAGCAGCCGACTCTGACAGAGAGGAGGAGGAAATGGCTCTTTTCCCGGGCTGGCCGGCCTGGCAGACAGCAGTAGGGGCCCTCCTTCCTGTGAGGCACTGGGCCCAGGCCTCAACCTTTGAGCCTCCCATCTCCTCAAACCACAGCCCAGAGGTGTGAAAAAAAGAAAAAAACAGGGGGAGGGGTGGCAGAGAAGAGCCAGGTGCACATTTCACACCTTGACCACAGGTGGGGCCCGGAGCAGCTTCACTCTGACTAACTTCCTCCTCAGGCTTCCCCGCCAGCTGCTCTGGAGGGCGGAGGCAGGAGGCTCACTGGCCAGAACTCTGATTGCAGGCCCTTGGCCAGGCAGCTGTCCCCTAAGCTGGGCCTGATTCTGTCCTGGTCTGGGAACTGTTTGGGACCAGAAAGAACCAAATTAGACAGCTGGTCAAGGGTTTGGCTCGGCCCCGTATCACAGGAACCTTCTAAGACATATTAGCTGTGCACGACGGCAGAAGCCCACCACAGACTTGCAATTGAGAGGTTAGGAGGGGTCGGTTTGGAAAGTTCCTAGAGCGGGAGGAGACTGCTGCTCACTAGGCACCTACCCTGCCCCAGACACTTTCTACACATATCATTTGCAGTCTCCAGAGCAACCCTATCAAATGTATACTATCCTTAGACCCATTTTTCAGATGAGGAAACCAAGGTACAGAGATTAAATAATTTGCCTGAGATTACACAGCTGGGCAGCCAGAGGATTCGCCTAGGACTGGCAAACTCACCGTCCCCCTCCACCCCCAGTTAAGGCAGGGGGTGGCCTCTCTGAAAAACCAGACCTCCGGTCAAGTCCACACCTGTACGCCCCACAAGTGCCATCCTCTATCACTGGCTCCCTTGATATGAAAGGCTCCTGGTTGCTCCGGGTTTGTAGCCAACATCTCTCTCACTCAACATTCTCGATTGCACCCCTACTAAGCTATGGGCCCTGTGCTAGAAGCCTACAGCCTTGGTTATTCCTGTTCATCTTTTTAACAACCCTGCTGAGGAAACTGGCTCGACTCAGCTATGTAATTTGTCCAAAGTCACACAGCTCAAACAGGGTGGAGTCAGGGCTGGAATTCAGACAAGTTTAGCATTCTTTCCACAACATCGTGGCCTCACCGGGAACAGCTCAGCCCCATAGCCCAGCTTGGGCTATCAGGGTGTCCGAGCTCAGAAAGGAAAGCTCTCTGCTCCTTTCCAAAGCTCTTGCCCTGCCTTTCTCTCATGTGTCCTTCCCAGCAACCTGGAGTACAGTAGCACGATCTCAGCTCACTGCAACCTCCACCTCCTGAGTTCAAGCAATTCTCCTGCCTCAGCCTCCTGAGTAGCTGGGACTACAGGCGTGTGCCAGCCTGGCTAATTTTTTGTCTTGTTTTATTTTGTTTTTTGAGACGGAGTTTCACTCTTGTTGCCCAGGCTGGAGTGCAGTGGCATGATCTCGGCTTACTGCAACCTCCGCCTCCTGGGTTCAAGCAATTCTCCTGTCTCAGCCTCCCGAGTAGCTAGGATTACAGGCATGCGCCACCACACCCGGCTAATTTTTGTATTTTTAGTAGAGACAGGGTTTCTCCATGTTGGTCAGGCTGGTCTTGAACTCCTGACCTCAGGTGATCCGCCCACCTTGGCCTCCCAAAGTGCTGGGATTACAGGCACGAGCCACCGTGCCCGGCCTGGACTTTTATCTTTCACATGCACCAGTAACATTTCAACATCTATTTAGAGCAGGGCTCCCCAGCCCGTGGGCCATGGACCAGTACACTGGTCTGTGGCCTGTTAGGAACCAGGCTGGACAGCAGGAGGTAAACTGCAGGGGGAGGGAGCATTACTGCCTGAGCTCTGCCTCCTGTCAGATCAGCAGAGCACAAATCCTGTTGTGAACTGCGCATGGGAGGGATCTAGGTTGTGCATTGTTTATGAGAATCTAATGCCTGATGATCTGAGGTGGAACAGTTTCATCCCGAAACCATCCCCACTCCAGTCCGTGGAAAAATTGTCTTCCACGAAACCGGTCCCTGGTGCCAAAAAGGTTGGGGACTGCTGATTTAGAGGACTCACATTGGGTTGTCAACTTCTGCCATCACAAGATATTTCCAAAACTACCATCTATTTTCCCCATCATTTCATAAAGAAAAGGCCCTTTTGATACCAAAAAAAGGGGACAAATAACATGATTGCTGAATGTAAGACAGACCTTTAAATGGAACAAATGTGGTTTTCCGTGGTCAATTTTCTCATTTGCAGAAGCCCATGGAACTCAAACCTCTTCACAGGTCAGCACTGGGAAACTGTGGTCCCAGCTCCCATCCCTTTTCCACCACCATAGGTAGCTACTGGCCAAGTCCTGCTCATCCTAACTGGCCTGGTTTCTGGAATCCTTCCTGCTCCCTCCACTGGTACTGCTCCTGACCGCTGCCAGGCCCTCAGTTCCCTCTGGCCTGAACCCTGCAAGTGACAAGCTGTTTAGAGCAAGGAGAGTCACATCTGTCCACAGGAGGGGAAGGGCCTTGATGCCTTGCAAGTATGCATCATGTGAGTAGGTGTAAATTGAATTCCAGGCCCTAGCCTGGAGGCTTTGGTAGGGCAGTCTGGCTGAAAACTGGCCCCAAGACCATGGGCTAGCACTTGCTTCTCTCTCTCTCTCTCTCTCTTTTCTCTTCTCTCTTCTCTCTTCTTTCTCTCTGTCCCTCTACCCCTGCTTTCCAACTAGGGGAGAGAGAGAAAGAGGAAATTGCTTGGGAGAAGCAAATTACGGGCAGCCTTGCCCACTGGTAATGAGAAGAGGGTGACAGGGAGGGGAGAAGAGGGCAAAGGGGAGAGCTGAGGGCAGGTGGGGAGAGGAACTGTTCACCACTCTCCACCATAAAGTGACTGATGTGCTGTACCAAGGCTGCCTTACAGCTTTTCCTTAAGATCAAGAGGTTCCTATGGCCTCCTTCCCAACCCCATCCTCCTTCTTGCCCCAGAAGCAACTGCTTTTATGAATTTGTGGTATCTCCCGTCCCTGTTTTAAACCTTGAGAACAAACAGTGTTATCCAAAACAACATGGTATTGATTTTGCAGTGGTTTTTAGAGTTTATGTAAGTGGCATCAAACTATACATGGCATTCTGTAACTTGCTTCTTCTACCATGTGATCGTTGGCTTTTCTAGATGCATCCATGTTAAAATGTGTAGCTTTCGTTCATTTGTTTTTAACTGCATGAATATATCATAGCTTATTCACTTAAAAGAAACTGAAGACAGTGTTCATGAGTAGGAAAAGGAGAATCAGACAGCTGTGGGATCAATCCTCACGCCCACCTTTAATTGCCGTGTCTGGGGAAGGCCTGTCCCCTTTCTGAATCATCCATGCAGATAACCCCGCACTTCACAAGTGAGTGGTGTGGTTGAAATAAGGCAGTGTCGGAGAAAGCACCTAAAGCAATGTCTAGCACATAGCAAGTTCATTACTGGTAGTTCCCTTTCCTTTTCCCCACTGATTAGCAGGGAGGGGTGGTGGTAAAAAGCTAGATTTAGTGTAACGGCTTTTTAAAAAATATTTTAATTCCTTTTTTAAGAGACAGGGTCTCACTCTGTCACCAGGCTGGAGTACAATGGTACAATTATAGGTCAAGGCAGACTTGAACTCCCGGGCTCAAGCAATCCTCCTGTCTCAGGCTTCCAAGTAGTTAGGACTACAGGTACATGGCACCATGCCCGGCTGGCTTTTTTTATTTTTGGAAGAGATGGAGCCTCGCTATGTTGCCCAGGCTGGTCTCAAACTCTTGGCCTTAAGTGATCCTCTTGCCTCAGCCTCCCCAGTAGCTGGGATTACAGGAATGAGCCACTGCACCTGGCTGAAATTTTTAAGAAGGTGGATCTCCTCTGCAGACTTATTGCTCTACCCAGCCTTTACAGTCATGCAAAGATCAACTCAAGGCCAGGACAGATGAGTTCCAATCTATGGAGCACTGGCCCTACCAGTGCAGGCAGCAGGGTTGCCCTTCACTTCTCAGCTGCATTGCTTCCTCTTCAGACCTCTCTTCTCAAAGGACCTGCCCCCAGCCAGTCATCCTCTGCCCAGCTTTTCTGGTCCCAAGCTTGTAGCCAGCTCCTCCAGAGAGATTTCACCCAGTCACGGAAACTCTGCGGTCTAAGGTTTAGGGAGGTCTGGTAGAGGTAACTCCCTGGAAGAGGCTGCTGCTGAGAACTGCCTGAAACTCCCACTTCCTCTGTGACTGCAGGTTTCCAACCACAAGCACCAAAGCAGAGGGGCAGGCAGCACACCACCCAGCAGCCAGAGCACCAGCCCAGCCATGGTCCTTGAGGTAAGTGCTGCTGGCCAGCCAGGCCAGGACAGAGTTCGAAGTGGAAAACCCGGGGCACTAGGGGAATGCCAGGGCTGGCCCACAGCCCAGGGTCACCACAGGGTTGGGTGAGTAGGTGGAGGCCACATGGGTTGTGGCAGAAACAGCACTGGGGAATTGGGAACCCAGCTTGGCCACTGACCCTGGGTGCCTCTCCTCTCCTCTCTGGCTTTGGTGTCTCGTCTGCAAAATGGGGGGCGGGGGGCAAGTAGACTCGAAGGTTCCCTTCAGGAGACTTGGAACTTTAACTCTTGCGTGCTGGATTGAATTGGCACTGGGGAGACCTGCAGGTCCGTAGTGCTGGGGGTGAGGGGATAAAGAAGATTCCTTCTCAAACTCAGTGGGGGATTCCCCTCGTGGACAGCTAAATGGCCGTGCAAGCATCAGTGTAGGGAGGGGGAAGGACTGGGCAGACCGCATGCATTTGGGGGGCGTGGTGACTTGTAGAGAGGCCACACGGGGGGGGGGGCAGGAAGTTGGGGTCCCCGGACAAGGGCCGAGGAGGGAAGAGGAGGGTCAGTGACTGGAAAAGGGGATTGTGGAGAGGCGCTGGGGAGGAAGGTGGTTGAACTATGTGTTGGGGGTGGGGCACTGAGGACGCAAGGCAAGCCGTGAAGGGAGAGCAGGGAGAGAGAGGACAGTGGGCAGAGAGGGCTCTGGGCACTGGAGGGACGCTCTTCTTCCTGCCCAGGGGTCCCTGGGCCAATGGGATCACGCAGAAGAGTGCGAGAGAAGCAGCCTTTGAGAAGGGAAGTCACTATCCCAGAGCCCAGGCTGAGCGGATGGAGTTGAGGAAGTATGGCCCTGGAAGACTGGCGAGGACAGTTACAGGAGGAGCTGCTAGGAGTAAAACACAGACTAAATCAGACTCAATCACAAAAGAGTTCCTGCCAGGCCTTTACACAGCCCCTTCCTCCCCGTTCCCTCCCTCACAGGTGAGTGACCACCAAGTGCTAAATGACGCCGAGGTTGCCGCCCTCCTGGAGAACTTCAGCTCTTCCTATGACTACGGAGGAAACGAGAGCGACTTGTGCTGTACCTCTCCGCCCTGCCCACAGGACTTCAGCCTGAACTTCGACCGGGCCTTCCTGCCGGCCCTCTACAGCCTCCTCTTTCTGCTGGGGCTGCTGGGCAATGGCGCAGTGGCAGCCGTGCTGCTGAGCCGGCGGGCAGCCCTGAGCAGCACCGACACCTTCCTGCTCCACCTAGCTGTAGCAGACACGCTGCTGGTGCTGACACTCCCGCTCTGGGCAGTGGACGCTGCTGTCCAGTGGGTCTTTGGCTCTGGCCTCTGCAAAGTGGCAGGTGCCCTCTTCAACATCAACTTCTACGCAGGGGCCCTCCTGCTGGCCTGCATCAGCTTTGACCGCTACCTGAACATAGTGCATGCCACCCAGCTCTACCGCCGGGGGCCCCCGGCCCGCGTGACCCTCACCTGCCTGGCTGTCTGGGGGCTCTGCCTGCTTTTCGCCCTCCCAGACTTCATCTTCCTGTCGGCCCACCACGACGAGCGCCTCAAAGCCACCCACTGCCAATACAACTTCCCACAGGTGGGCCGCACGGCTCTGCGGGTGCTGCAGCTGGTGGCTGGCTTTCTGCTGCCCCTGCTGGTCATGGCCTACTGCTATGCCCACATCCTGGCCGTGCTGCTGGTCTCCAGGGGCCAGCGGCGCCTGCGGGCCATGCGGCTGGTGGTGGTGGTCGTGGTGGCCTTTGCCCTCTGCTGGACCCCCTATCACCTGGTGGTGCTGGTGGACATCCTCATGGACCTGGGCGCTTTGGCCCGCAACTGTGGCCGAGAAAGCAGGGTAGACGTGGCCAAGTCGGTCACCTCAGGCCTGGGCTACATGCACTGCTGCCTCAACCCGCTGCTCTATGCCTTTGTAGGGGTCAAGTTCCGGGAGCGGATGTGGATGCTGCTCTTGCGCCTGGGCTGCCCCAACCAGAGAGGGCTCCAGAGGCAGCCATCGTCTTCCCGCCGGGATTCATCCTGGTCTGAGACCTCAGAGGCCTCCTACTCGGGCTTGTGAGGCCGGAATCCAGGCTCCTCTTTCGCCCACAGTCTGACTTCCCCGCATTCCAGGCTCCTCCCTCCCTCTGCCGGCTCTGGCTCTGGCTCTCCCCATATCCTCGCTCCCGGGACTCACTGGCAGCCCCAGCACCACCAGGTCTCCGGGGAAGCCATCCTCCCAGCTCTGAGGACTGCACCATTGCTGCTCCTTAGCTGCCAAGCCCCATCCTGCCGCCCGAGGTGGCTGCCTGGAGCCCCACTGCCCTTCTCATTTGGAAACTAAAACTTCACCTTCCCCAAGTGCGGGGAGTACAAGGCATGGCATAGAGGGCGCTGCCCCATGAAGCCACAGCCCAGGCCTCCAGCCCAGCAGTGACTGTGGCCATGGTGCCCAAGACCTCTGTATTTGCTCTTTTATTTTTATGTCTAAAATCCTGCTTAAAACTTTTCAATAAACAAGATCGTCAGGACCAGGGCATGTTCGTGCATCGTTACAGTCAGCCCACCTGGGCTCCAGGGGCACTTCCTGGTTCTCCCTGCCTGGCCCTGGGTCTGTGCCAGCCCATCCTGCCTTCATCAATGTCTGTCTGCAGCTTTGTCTCTGCCCTCGTGGGCACTCCTGTTCTACTCACAGGGAAACACCCAAGTACATGGGTGCAGAGTGAGCAGTTAGGCAGCTGGTTGGCATAATTGGGGAAGGGGCCATCAGACATGAACATGAGAGCTCTGCACTCCGGCAGCTCAGGACAGGAGGCAAGATGTGTGCGAAACTAGCGAAACCCAGCAGCCTGGGCCATGGGGCAAATAAGTGGCACAGTGAACCCAGAGCTCAGGGCACTGAAGGCTGGAGCCATTTGGGAAGGCTTCTTGAAGACTTAAAGGGCAAATAGTATTTCCAGGCATAAGGGAGGGCAGTAGCAACGGTGGGAAGGCTGAAAGTAAGACTGAAAGGTAATTTGGGATCAGGCGATGGTATTGGAGACCAGTCAGAAGGCCCTACTGGTTTTTCAGGTGAGTGATACAAGCGCTTACTAGGGAAATGGCTGTGGGCTTGAAGAAAAGCAAGGCCGGATGACTTGTCAACAGTCATTAGCACACAGCCACCTGGAGGCGGGCTGTGGGGAGCATTTTTCCAGGGCTATCAATGAGGCTGAAGTGAGGGAAAGAAATAACTGGGGTTTCCCAGAAAGGCAAGTGACAGGGCTGAGTTAAAACAGAAGGTGACAAGGTGGGTCTACTACACTGTCAGTGTCCCCTAATTAAGTCACTAATGTGCTAGGATCGTTTCACAGGCCAGCTGCGCCCCTGCTGAAACTGCAGAAACGGCCAGAGGTGGGAATGGGGAGGAAGAATCTGAAGAGTTACCTGGGGAAGCTCATCCCACCACATAAACACACCATCCCGCTTTGTGGCCACTAGACACTCCAAGCTTTTACAAAATGAAGAAAGGAAGGGAAATGACAGAACGCACCCTGCCTAGAAAAAGTATCAGGGTAGTCAAGATGCTTGTGGCCGGCTGAAAACGTGGCGCCCAAGATGTCCCCGGGCTAACCCCCAGAGCTTGTGACTATGTTACCTTAGATGGCAAAAGGGAATTGAGGTTGCCAATCAGCTGACTTGAAGAAGAGGCTCCTGGATTATCCAGGTGGGCCCAAAGTAACCACAGGGGTCCTTTAAAAGTGAAAGAGGCGCCGGGAGCAGTGGCTCACACCTTAAATCCCAGCACTTTGGGAGACTGAGGCAGGCGGATCACTTGAGGTCGGGAGTTCGAGACCAGCCTAGCCAGCATGGCTAAACCCCGTCTCTAATAAAAACACAAAAATTAGCTGAGCACAGTGGTGCATGCCTGTAATCCCAGCTACTCAGGAGGCTGAGGCAGGAGAATCACTTGAACCCAGGAGGCGGAGGTTAAAGTGAACCGAGATCGCACTACTGCACTCCAGCCTGGGCGACAGTGAGACTCCATCTCATGAAAATAAATAAATAAATAAAAATAAAAGTGAAAGAGAGAGGCAGCAGGGGAGTCAGAGAGGGAGCTGTTGCTGCCTCTGGAGGACGGGACCATGAACCCAGGAAATGTGAGCAGCCTCTAAAAGGCAGAAAAGGCTGGGTGAAGTGGCTCGCGACTATAATGCTAGCACTTTGGGAAGCCAAGGCGTGTGGATCACTCGAGGTCAGGAATTCCAGACCAGCCTGGCCAACACGGTGAAACCCTGTCTCTACTAAAACTACAAAAATTAGCCGGGCATGGTGGCAGGTGCCTGTAATCGCAGCTACTCGGGAGGCTGAGGCAGGAGAATCACTTGAAAGCAGGAGGCAGAGGTTGCAGTGAGCCAAGATCGTGCCACTGCACTCCAGCCTGGGTGACAGAGCAAGACTCTGTCTCAAAAAAACCAGAAAGGAAAATACAAGGCAACAGATTCTCCCCCAGAGCCTCCAGGAAGGTACACAGCCCTGTCAACACCCTGATTTTAGCCCAGTGACACCGGTGATGAACTATCTGACCTCCAGAACTGTAAATGTGTGTTGTTTTAAGCCACTATGCTTGTGGTAATTTGTTGTGGCAACCATAGGAAATGAATACAACGTGGATCCCAAACCGCATCCTGAATCACTCCAAGAAGTAGGGAGGCTGCTAAGTCCTTATGGGCAGTCACAGAAATCCAGAGAGAAACACGGAGTGCGGCACGCTCCTCTAGATGAGTCCTGGAGGGCTTCAGATGTTCGGAGTTTTGGACAAAAGACCAGAGGGTCTGTTCTGCTCTAGGTGCAGGGATTCAATGAACAGACTTTGCTAACAAGCGAGATGCAGAAAACTTTTATTTTTTGATTACATGGCTCAGATAGTTTCAATCAATACCATCAGCAACGAATTTTATGAAACACGTTTGACTTTCCTGTCTACATAGATGTCACAGTAGCCCTGGTGTTTAAGTGTTGCCTCTCAAACTTGTCCTCTTTCTAGCATTCTCCTCTCTCTCAACCTGCCACTCTTGAAAACTCACTTTTCTTTTGCATTTTGTCCTACATGTGAAAAATATGGAACTCAAGTAAGACCCAAGGTAGATCCCAAGGGCTTCAGAAATACCCTGTTAAGGGCACAGAATGGTTAGCAATAGAGTCCCTGGTTAAGGTCAATCATCGTTAATAACATGAATCTTAAATTCTAATATTATTACTTAACAGTACCTAAATTCTAATATTCCTAACTTCACTAAACAAACTTTTCTAAAACTTCTTACCAGTAAAGGATATAGCTCACATGAATATACTCTCAGATAACCTTAAGAATTCTTCATTGCCTTGTAATTCCTGCCAAGTGTTTTTATCACATCCCCAAGGCTAATCCTAGCCATCTCCTGCATAACTTTTCTATAATACTTCTGCACATACACAGCAAATGGTCACACGTGGGGCACAAGACGGGTCCCATCTTTCTGAGTTGATGGCACCATGACCAGAGACCCCTTGCATTTGGCACAGGTGAAGCGGCTGGTGTCCAACGATTTGGTGTAGCGGCCAATCCTGGGAAGGAATGGAACAACACACAACAAAATAATCAGTCACTGCACCTCAGCATCAGCTCTGAGATGTTGGCCTTGGGCCCAAAGCAATAATTTTCTCTGGGTTGTCAGAGACCCGGGCACCAAGTGGCAGCAGTGGTCAGGCCGGCTCAAATTATGGAAGAGAAAGGAGAAAGAGAACGTGGAAAGGAGGAGAGAGGTTCTCCTCCTCAGTTCAGACAGCCATCTACTTAAAAAATCACTGAAGAGCCACTTGGAGGCCCCAGCAAAACGTAACTGGGAAAAGTCTGAGAAGAGTCTTACCTCGTTTTGCACCCAGTACATTCATAATGGACCTTGTAGTTAATCTTATAGTTATGGCAACGGGTGACCCTGGGCAGCTCCGGGTGTATCCTGTTGGATTTCCTGGCATAATACTTCCATGTGTCACCATGAGAATCATGGATACCATCAATCAGCCAGGAGGCAGCATGGCACATTTCATGGATCAAGGTATCCCGGATTCGGTCTTGAAAGAAGAATGAAAAGAAATTGTGAGCACTAAAACCAATCCTTTTTTTTTTTTTAAGTAGAGATGGGGTTTCGCCATGTTGGCCAGGCTGGTCCCAAACTCCTGACCTCAGGTGATCCACCCACCTCGGCCTCCCTAAGTGCTGGGATTACAGGCGTGAGCCACCACACCCAGCCCCAATCCTCTTCTTATCTGCTACCCAACAACCCCTCGACTTTCAGCGCCACCAGACACAAGGCTATCTTAAAGAAGCACATGCAGGCAAGCACGAGTGTTACCTTCCCAGGATTCTCAAAGTTAATAGTGAACCTACTTCAACCCGACATTGTTTATGGCAAAGAGCCTTCAGTGAGCAGGTCTTTTCAGAGCAGCTCCAACATGCTCATTTTTTTGTGAGGCACTACTAGAAAAACATCAGGACAAGATCTAGTTTCTGCCCTCCAGGAACAGAGGTGGACAGGGTGGGGAGCAATCGCTATGGCCGTGGGATTTGGTTAGGAGAAGCTCCATGGTGAAATTGAGATCTCAGGGTTTCTTACTAATTGATTGAATTTGCAAAGTTAGAAAGGCCATTCTGGGTGTGGCAAAACATGAGTATGTGGCACATTTTTAAAAACATTTTAGAGACTGAGTCTCGCTATGTTGCCCAGGCTGGAGTGAAACTGCTATTCACAGGTGTGATCATAGTGTACTACGGCCTCAAACTCCTGGGCTCAAGCGAGCCTCTCACCTCAGCCTCCCAAATAGCTGGGACTACAGATGTGTGCCACCACACCCAGCCTGTGGTATGTTTTGAAGGCCAGTGTGAAGAGAGCCTGTCTGGGGCATGGGCTAGTGGTAGAATACTGAGAGACAAGATTGGCCAAGCCAAACAGGAGCAGATTACAATGGCCTCAAAAGCCAGGCTCCAGGCCTTGAAAAGCCCTGGTTTCTCAGCAGGAAAGCAATGTAGTGGCATATGGGAGATCAAATGGAGCAGGGATGAGGGGCTGTCCTTGGATGGAGGCACAGATAGAGAAGGAATGGTGAGCTACCGTGAAGGAAGATTTGGTGATTGGCTAGACAGAGGGGACCTTGAACCTCAGCTCCTGAGAGAAGGAAGATGCCACTGCTGGCAAAGGGGAAATGCAGAGAGAAAGGCAGGCCTGGTATAAAGATCGATAGGTTTGATTCACAGGGATGGTGAGACATCCAATAACTATGTCCTCTAAGCAACACACAGCATGCCTGCCCACCCAAGAATGACAGTTCGAGCTGTGACACAGGCTACCAACTAGGAGTAATTTCACAGGCACGGTGTCAGAAAGAAAGAGCATGGTGGTGAAGCTGCCACACTCCTGCCATCACCTGCAGAGTCGCAGACTTTCAAGCTAATCTGGATCTTGGCAAAGCGCTGCCTCTTTGGGTACCACATCTCACCAGTGCTGCATAAGCCAGCAGTTTTCACCATCTTGTTATTCCAGCCTATGGGTAGTTTCTCTGGCAGCTGAGAATGAAACGCAAATGAAAGGAATCAGAAAGCTGTTTTGGTTTTTTTTGTTTTTTTGTTTTTGAGAAGGAGTTTTAGCTCTTGTTGCCCAGGCTGGAGTGCAATGGCGCAAACTCAGCCCACTGCAACCTCTGCTTCCCAGGTTCAAGTGATTCTCCTGCCTCCGCCTCCCAAGTAGCTGGGATTACAGGCATGCGCCACCACACCCAGCTAATTTTTCGTATTTAGTAGACACAGGGTTTCACCATGTTGGTCAGGCTGGTCTCGAACTCCTGACCTCAGGTGATCCACCTGCCTTGGTCTCCCAAAGTGCTGGGATTACAAGAGTGAGCCACCACGCCGGGCCCAGAAAGCAGTTTTAAGCAGACCAGAAAATATTAACTCCAGAGTTTTTTACCCTCTAATAAAAAGGAAAAGGAACCTTCTCCCCCAGGTTCTTGGCTCAGAGCAAGTTTGAGAAGAAGTTTATTCAAAGAACACACAAATCAAAACATTCTGAGGAGAATAAAAGCCACATTGACGTCTGGGTAAAGACAACAAACAGGCAATCAGGACACAAGGGAGACTGATAGAACACGTGAGTGCAGGACTTGGGTCTCTTGTCCTTAGGGCAGCCAAGGAGAGAAGGACAACCCTGCTGAGGTGGGCGAGGCTGGACTGAAAATGCAACTCAGAACACTTCAGTTTCCACCCATCTGATGTGACACCACTGTCATCCAGAAGGGCATCAAAGGCTGGGGAACCTTTAGGAATATGTAAGAACTTCCCTCCATAAAGTCTTGTCACCAGAGATGATAAAGTCTGAAAAATCTAATGACCAATAGGTCTCTCTGCCTCCAGATTTTCTCCAATCCAGTCCATACCCACAGGTTAGTGTCAGGTTAATTTCTTTCAGCAGGTTAATTTCATTCACTCCCTGATGCACCCCATCCCTGTGCAGTGGTGCCTACTGATGTAAATTTCACCTCCTCCAACCTGATTCCCAAGGCCCTCCAGTATCCAGTCCTACACTATCAAAAAATAAGAGCTTACTATGTCCTAGGCCCTGTTCTAGGCACTGCATGTGTATTAACTTATGTAAGCGTAACAATAATCCTATGAGGTAATACGTACCGTGTTGTCCCCATTTTACAGATGAAGAAACTGAGGCAAACTGAAGTCAAGTAACTTGTTCAAGGTCATACAGCTCTTTTCCATTATCCTTCCACAAGAATCCTCTCTTCCTGATTGTCGAGCCTCAACTCTCCCTCTCCCCCATCCTGTTTGCCACTTACCATCCTTTAAGAAGCAGAGTCTCACTTCCTCCAGGTAATCTTACTTCCTGGCTGTTGAGGCTCTCAGTGATTTCTCCCTCTGCTGATTTCCTGTGGTAACAGCCATCTGTCCTGTACATTATAACTCATACACATTCTCTATTGCTTTCACCTGTACCAGGGCTCATCTCCCGACCTCAACTGCCTCTGCTCAAGGGCAGGAAGCATACATGGTTAGCACACCTCACAGCACCAAGAGTACTGGTGTATAGCAGGTGCTCAATCAGTGCTCATTCATTGATCCTACCTTTTTATCACAGACGGATCTGTTAAACAGGTCGTAGATTCTCTGAACCAATTCATCCTTATTTCGCTGTAAATTTTTTCCAGAGTATTTCTTTGACTTTTCAAGGTCTTGCAAGAAACATCCAGGGACTTTGCACTTAGGAGTCCTGCAAAGATAAATTCAACTGAGGTTTATGTAGCTAAAGAGAGAGAAGGAATGCACACGTAAGCATCTTGTCAAGAGACCCTGAAAACCTGTCGCTCCCTCTTCCATCCAGCTCCTTAGATGAGGGCATTTCCCAAGCCTTCATTTGTAGCCTTTTCTCTTCTCTCTTTGCAACCCTCAGAGGTGTAAAGCCCATGGTTTCAACCTCAACGAGACTTATCCCCACATCTGTATCTGCACTCTGGAGCTCTCTCCTGAGACCTAGTTCTGAATTTACAATTGCCCAGTGCAAACTTCCAACTGATTAACATGAATGTATCTCCAGCTAAACGTGTGTTCAGTTATCAAACTTGTGTTACAATTGGCTGAAAAACCTCAAAGACATTTTAAAATTCCTCTTCTTGGCTGGGTGCGGTGGCTCACTCCTGTAATCCTGGCACTTTGGGAGGCCGAGGCAGGCGGATCACAAGGTCAGGAGATCGAGACCATCCTGGCTAACACGGTGAAACCCCGTCTCTATTAAAAATACAAAAAATTAGCTGGGCGTGATGGTGGGTGCCTGTAGTCCCAGCTACTCGGGAGGCTGAGGCAGGAGAACGGTGTGAATCCAGCAGGCGGAGCTTGCAGTGAGCCGAGATCGCGCCACTGCACTCCAGCCTTGGCGACAGTGCAAGACTCCATCTTAAAAAATAAAATAAAATTCCTTTTCTCTCTTTATTGGGCACAGAGACAGACTATCTTCTTCACACTGTCTCTTCCAGCCAGCCTCTCCTTTCCATCCCCCTGGTTCCTACTTTAGTTCAAGTTCTTGTCCTACCCTTTATGCCTAGATATGAGAACACTCCAGTGTTCCTTACCTCCAGGCTCTTTTCTCTTCTCATCCAGTCACACACACCCCTCCAGATTCATTTTCACAGGCCATGCTCCAATTAATGTCCCCCTCTGGTTTTTCACTGACTGCCTGGCCTGACATTCATGGCCAGGGTCAACCCTGTTGAAAGCTCTATTCCCAGCTACCACTGCCACTCTAGCCAAAGTGGGCAATTTAAATGTTCCCTGGACACAAATTGCAATTTCCCGCATTTGTGCCTTGGTACAGTCTATTTTCCCATGGCTTACAAGGACTACATCTCCACCTCTACTGAGAATAACTTTCTGTGTAGCACTTTATCATTTGCAAAGAACTTCTTTTTGCATTGTCATATTTAATCCTCACAACCGCCCTTCAAAGAAGCTGTTACTATTTTTACGATCTCCACTGGGCTCAGGGGTAAAGTGACCTGCCCAAAGGTCACAGAGACAGTGACTCTCCTGATCCAAATCTCATGGTCTTTTGATTAAACCACAATCGCTACTCCATCTTTCAAGGCCTAATTCAAATGGCACAAAGAATAATGCTGAACACATAAAGGACTCACGCCGTAATAACTACCATTTAAACAGAAGCATTTTTATCTTAGCTGGAACAGTCCACTAAGTCCAGAGATGAGCCCAAAGAGCTGGAAAGACAAAATGGGAGCAAATGCAGCAAGTTTCTGACTTAATAGAACTCCTAAGACTAAGATTTTGCCAGAACACTTATTAACCCTTAAGTCACAAACTAAACCCTACGTGAGGAAGTTGGACTGCAGAGGGGGGATGTACCAGACAAGACAGAGGTTACAGAAGGTTCTTCATCCCAAGCCTGAAATGGCGGACTCAAACATTTCTGCCTCCAGTTACTTAGGTCTGAAAGAAAATTTACATCAGTATTTAAGGTGGCAGATGCAAACCTGAACCCTCTGCAGACTTTGGCAGAGCCCGGACCCCTGTGTGTTTGTGCTCACAGAACGCTGGCCTTGTGGCTTAGCATACTTTCACCTCAAGGCCTGTGGCTCTTTACTGCAGGCTGAGCACCTTCACATCAGAGGAACCGACAAGACCCCAAACTGGGTACATCAGACACCATGACCAGCAAGCAGCCTACACAGGAACAATGCTAAGCATAACAGGAAGCCTCCAGACTGACACAGGAAGTGCTAAACAACAGTTAAGAGGCCAAACAGGCTAGCCTCCTTTGGATAATGCAGACTGACAATGACACCAAGGGACAGCTTTTCCCTTCTTTTGTCACGCTGTAGCAAAGCAACCTGGGAGTTACCCAAGACACACGTCCCTGGAGGCAAAGCAGCTTAAATATGTAGTTACGAGTCTGGAGCAGAAACCTTGCTGAAAGGGGATCCAGCTAATAGAGCACTTGGCAAGCTGCTACCGGCTGCCTCAGCCAGTGCAGAAACAGAGAGCCCTTCTGCTCAGGTCCGGGGTAACCTGGTGCCCCTATGCCTGACACATCAGTCTTTTTCCCCTCCCTTAAGATATACTTATTGTCCCCAAATACTCGTTAAAAAATAACATATAGTCCTTCAAATACATTCCTTGTCTTGTGAGACAATTCAGATGTGAGTATACATTACTCTTCAATGAAAGTAAAAACAAAGAAAATTATGCTTACTATATCAAATTTTTAAGGGAAGAACTAACCCATTCCTGGAATCTAAATAAGAAAATATATTAATTTTTTGCCTTAAGTATTAACATGTCTTTGGTCTACAGGATCAGTGGTTGTTTTCAGTATCAACTATATATAGCTTAATAAAAATAAAGGAATGATAAGCAATCCATTTCATCCTAACATTTAAGCTTAAAAATTCATACAGATATACATAGTAGTAAGAGTAACTGGGTTCAGCCAAAGCACTAGAAAAACCTGGAAGACAATCTTGACCACTCTCCCTCCAATTCCAACAGATCAATGTGTTGCTTCCACCTTCTCACCACTTCCAGTGCCTTTGCCTTGGTTTAGCGCAAACTGGTGGCCATGAGGCTGTATCCAGCCTGAAAAAAAGTGTCTTGTTTGGCTACACATTGTTCTTTGATCTGAGTTGAAGGACATAGGCAATCTCAGAGGCCAGAGCTGCTGTGGGTGCAGAAAGGCCCCCTCCACCCAGGTAACTGCAGGCACCTTGGCGGAGAGCCCATGCCCAGCCTGAGAGAGTGGGGAAAGAAGGGAGGAAGGAGCCAGTGGGTGGTATTCTCCCTTGCTTGGGCCCTCCTCCTCAAGGACAGAAACCTTGTCCCCCAGTCCCATCCCAGCCAGACTCCATCCCCTTGCAGACCACCCCCACCCAAGTGCCCAGTGGACTGCCCAGTGTGACAGCTGTGCAATAGATTCCTGTTCAACTGAACGCGAGCAGTACATACCTAGTCTTGCGTTTTTCAACTTTTGCCGCACCAGGTTTCTTCTTTGAAGGCCCACGCTTCTTATGTCCTTTACCAGATGAAAAAATAATAGGTTACTTGTACCCCGACAATTGGTACCATCAAGAGACCAACAGAAAGGTAAACCCAAAAGGAGCCCTCACAGCCAAGCCCAGTGCAACATCTCTAAACAAAACTGTCTGAAGTGGCATACTGCTGCCTTCATCACCAACGATCTCACCCACGTGAATCACAGAGCTGCCAGCAGCATGAGCTGGGCAGGATTCTGTCACAGGCACCAAGGACTATGAGGGTCCAGGAGTGTGCCCTTAGAAGCTAGGTGGTGTGGGCAACTGAAGCGTGCACAGTTGAAGGGGTGGTATGGTACAGCTCACACACCTGCTCCGATGAGTGGCTCATATTCTAGGCAGCACCTTCACTCAGTGTGCAGGGCAAGGCAGATCTTTGTGCCTTGGCCTAGGACCCATCCTGCCAGCTGCTCTAGCTAAAGGCTTATGTATCAATAGTCAGTGTCATTCATATATCTAAAAAATTTATTGAACCTCTATCACGTGCCAAGCACCAGGCCAAATCCTGAGAGAGACTAAAAGATGAGGACGAGTCCTCCCACGAAGAGGCTCACAGTCTACCGGGACGGGGTAGGGAAGGGGACAGACTCAGGAACGTATTCTAACAATGTGACTAGTGCTTTGGTAGAGATGGGCTCTAGAATTTTGGTAACCCAGGAGACAGGAGCCACCCTGACTCACGGCTTCATAGAGAAAGGGATAATTTCCTAAGAAAAATAAGATATCCTCAGAACAGAAGGTTCAGGGAGACAGCACTCTAGGCTACTGAACAGCAAATACTAAGATACAGGAGCATGAGAAAGATGTGGGCATTCCTCCCCTGTTCCCAGAACCATCCTTGCACTGGGATGGATGCCTCCTTGGGCCACAGGGAAGTTGCTGAAATGGCACAGGGTTGAAAGGGAGGACAGGCAGACTGGATAACACAGGCACATTTGGCAGGCAAGGCACATTCAGTGGGACAGGCATACTTGGCATGACTGGCTTACCAAGTGTCACAGATACATTTCTGGTTTTTGCCTTCCTCTTCCTCAGTGGCTCCACTATATTTTCGGTCTTTGTCTGCCTTTTCCTCAGTGGCTCCACAATAGTTTTGGTTTTTGCCTTCTGTTGTTTTAGCGGCTCCACAATAGTTTTGGTTTTTGACTTCCTTTTCCCTGATTGTTCCACCACAGGTGCAGGCTCTTCCTCAGTTGGCAGCTTTCTCTCTGAAACTTCAAGGTTAGCCTCAGGATCACTTGGTGGTTCGCTGAGATTCTCACCAAGATCCTGCTCACCAGCATCATCAGATGAATCGTGCTGGGAGGCAGCAGCAGCAGCCTCATCCAGCTCTTCTTCATCTGAGGCAATTTGGCCTTCATTACACAAATCTTCTGCCGGCACAGGAACTTCCAAATCATCACTGTTGTCGTCGGGAACATCCGAATCATCACTGTTGTCGTCGGGAGCTTCCGAATCATCACTGTTGTCGTCGGGAGCTTCCGAATCATCACTGTTGTCGTCGGGAACATCCGAATCATCACTCTTGTCGTCGGGAACATCCGAATCATCACTGTTGTCTTCGGAAACATCCGAATCATCACTGTTGTCTTCGGAAACATCCGAATCATCACTGTTGTCGTCAGGAACATCTGAATCATCACTGCTGTCGTCGGGAGCTTCCGAATCATCGCCGTTGTCGTCGGGAGCTTCCGAATCATCGCCGTTGTCGTCGGGAGCTTCCGAATCATCGCCGTTGTCGCCGGGAGCTTCCGAATCATCACTGTTGTCGTCGGGAGCTTCTGAATCATCACGGTTGTCATCGGGAACTTCCAAATCATTACCGTTGTCGTCGTCATTGTCATCATCACTAATAACTATTGGAGGTTCCTGGATGGCAGGCTTCACATGACAACACTCCAGACTCTCATCTGAAATTCAAGAGACACAATCATATGTAAATATACTCCCTCCACCACCTCCTTTATAGTCTAAATTTCAGCAGATTATTTAGCACAAATTAAACAAGACAGGAACTGTGACATTTTCAATAGCAGTTAAGAATCGGTTATTTTAAAGGAGACACCAACAAATGGAAAGATTCCATGTTCATGGATTGGAAGAATCAATATTGTTAAAATGTCCATATTGCCTAAAGAAATGTACAGATTCAATGCAATCCCTATCAAAATACCAATGACATTCTTCACAGAACTAGAAAAAACTATCCTAAAATTTATATGGAACCATGAAAGGCCCAGAATAGCCAAAGTTATCCTGAGCAAAAAGAACAAAGTGGAGGAATCACATAACCTGACTTCAAATTACACTACAGAGCTATAGTAACCAAGACAGCATGGTACTGGCATAAAAACAGACAACATAGGCCAATGGAATAGAATAGAGAACCCAGAAACAAATCCACACACCTACAGCAAACTCATTTTAGAAAAAGGTGCCAAGAACATACACTGGCGAAAAGGAAGTCTCCTCAATAAATGGTGCTGGGAAACCTGGATATCCATATGCAAAAGAATGAATCTAGACTCCTATCTCTTGCTATACAAAAATCAAATCAAAATGGATTAAAGACATAAATCTAAGACCTCAAACTATGAAACTACTACAAGAAAACATTGAGGAAAATCTCCAGGACATCAGTCTGGGCAAAAATTTCTTGAGCAATACCCCACGAGCACTGGCAACCAAAGCAAAAATGGACAAATGGGATCACATTAAGTTAAAAAGCTTCTGCACAGCAAAGGAAACAATCAACAAAGTGAAGAGACAACCCACAGAATGGGACAAAATATCTGCAAACTACCCATCTGACAAGGGATTAATAACTAGAGTATATACGGAGGTCAAACAACTCTATAGGAAAAAAAAAATCTAATAATCCAATGAAAAAATGGGAAGAAAGATCTGAATAAACATTTCTCAAAAAGAAGACATACAAATGGCAAACAGGCATATGAAAAGATGTTCAACATCATTGATCATCAGAGAAATGCAAATCAAAACTACAATGAATGACCGGACACAGTGGCTCACACCTGTAACCCCAGCAGTTTGGGAGGCCAAGGCGGGTGGATTATCTGAGGTAAGGAGTTTGAGACTAGCCTGGCCAACATGGCGAAACCCCATCTCTACTAAAAATACAAATATTAGCCAGGTATGGTGGTGTGTGCCTGTGGTCCCAGCTACTTGGGAGGCTGAGGCAGGAGAATCGCTTGAACCTGGGAGGTGGGGGTTATACTGAGCCAAGATCACACCACTGTACTCCAGCCTGGGTGAGAGTGAGACTGTCTCAAACAAAACAAAAAACAAAACCTACAATGAGGTATCATCTCACCCCAGTTAAAATGGCTTTTAGCCAAAAGACAGGCAATAATAAATGCTGGTGAGAATGAGGAGAAAAGGGAACCCTTGTACACTGCTGGTAGGAATGTAAATTAGTACAACCACCCTGGAGAACAGTTTGGTGGTTCCTCAAAAAACTAAAAACAGACCTACCATACAATTCAGCAAACCCACCGCTGCATATATACCCAAAAGAAAGAAAATCAGTATATCAAACAGATATCTGCACTCCTATGTTTGTTGTAGCACTGTTCACAATAGCCAAGATTTGAAGCAACCTATGTGTCCATCAACAGATGAATGGAGGTCGGGCACGGTGGCTCGCGCCTGTAATCCCAGCACATTGGGAGGCCAGGGCACATGGATCACTTGAGGCCAGGAGTTTGAGACCAGCCTGGCCAAAATGGTGAAACCCTATCTCTACTAAAACTACAAAAATTAGCCAGGCATGGTGGAGGGTGCCTGTAGTCCCAGCTACTCAGGAGGCTGAAGAAGGAGAATCGCTTGAACCCAGTAGGCAGAGGCTGCAGTGAGCCGAGATTGCACGCGCCACTGCACTCCAGCCTGGGCAGCAGAGCAAGACTCCATCACAAAAAAAAAAAAAAACAGATGAATGCATAAAGAAAATGTGGTACGTATGCACAATGGAGCAATGGAGTACTGCTCAACCATAAAAAAGAATGAGATCCTGTCATTTGCAACAACATGGATGGAACTGGAGGTCATTATGTTAAGGGAAATAAGCCAGGCACAGAAAGACAAATTTCACGTTTTTTTTCGTTGTTGTTGTTGTTTGAGACGGAGTCTTGCTCTGCCACCAGGCTGGAATGCAGTGGCGCAATCTCAGCTCACTGCAACCTCCGCCTCCCGGGTTCCAGCAATGCTGCCTCAGCCTCCCAAGTAGCGGGGACTACAGGCATGCACCAGCACACCCAGCTAATTTTTGTATTTTTAGTTGAGACGGGGTTTCACCATGTTGGCCAGGATGGTCTCGATCTCTTGACCTCGTGATCCGCCTGCCTCGAACTGCCAAAGTGCTGGGATTACAGGCGTGAGCCACCACACGCATGTTCTCATTTATATGTGGGGTCTAAAAATGAAAACAATTGAACTAATGGAGATAGAGAATAGAAAAATGGTTATCAGAGGCACGGAAGGATAGTGGAGGGGTGTGGAAAGGTGGGGATGGTTAACGGGTACAAAAAAATAGAAAGAATAAGATCTACTATTTAATAGCGCAACAGGAAGACTGTAAGTCAATAACTTAACTGTACATTTTAAAATAATTAAGAGTATAACTGGATTGCTTGTAATACAAAGGATAAATGCTTGAGGAGACAGATACTGCATTCTCTATGATGTGATTATTACATATTGCATGCTTGTATCAAAACATCTCATGTACCCCATAAATATATACACCTACTATCTACTCACAAAAATGAAAAATTATTTTTTAAAAAAGAAAGTTATTTTAGATTGTTTTTCCCCTATTTTTTATTTCACTGAGAGCAGTGACAGATCAAATAGCAACCAAACTCGTGGCAATTTTCAAATCATAGTCTCTAAGTAGCAAGATATAGTAGTTGCTTCGGGCTTCCCAAACACAGGTCTGCAGACTTGTATATTTTCACTGGTCCACAGCAAAATAAGACAAATTAGAATAATAAAGTGGTATTTTTCTCCCATCAAGTTAAATTTCTATAATTTAAAGGACTGTCCTTTATTTTGTGATTATGTCTTGGTTAAACTTTTGGTGTTCTTTACAAAATTACAAAGATAGTAAATGGTAGCTGAAGTTTTTTTTTTTTTAATTTCCTTCATTAGACAAATTAAAAATTGACAACTCTGTGTTGGTCACCAAAATTTCATTCTTTAAATTAGTTCATAAGTGCAAAGCTCTCAGAACCACTGATATGAGTCAGGAGTAGGTCCTGATGTCAGCACTCTCTGAGAGGCCTCAGGAACATTTGGAACATCACTGCCTGCACTGAAATGAAGGCCAATGTGTCTGACGCCACACACTCTTTGAAGTCTGTTTGGAGCTCAAGTTCTAGCTTTCTGTGATTCTGGATGTAAACAAAAATCTAAAAATCTAAACCATGGCATAGGCAAGATGTGAAAGATATATTTATGGTGCAAAAACTCTTTATCCTAAAACTGCAGATTTGAGATATTTTGAGAGTCTTATCTGTTATTTGAATTAATTATGAAAAAACTTCAAATATGCAGTAAGGGAAGAGAAAAGGAGTAGATGTTCCTATGGTAAAAAGCCCTGCCTCCTTCCTAGAAAACTTAAAAGATTTGCCACCTGCAGTTGAAATTAAAAATTAGAAAAAGTAGGGACACACTGCTTACAATATATTTAAAAATGACTATGTACAGCGACAAAGGTTGGAGGTATGTTTTAGAGTTCACTGGGCCTTGTTTTCTGTAGAATTGCCTAAATTCATTATAACAAAAAGAAATGCCACGTAGAGAACAGCAAAGAAACGTACAAAGCCAGTCCTATAGGAGCATTCTTCATCCCTCCATCGCTGCGATGGATGCCCAAAGTTACAGTCCACAGGCCAGCAAGGTAAGAGCAGCCTTAGCTAAAAGTTCACCCTCAAAAGAATCTCTCTTCTGATTTAAGGAGTCAAGCACCTGGTGGCCTCCTGTTGCGAACTAGTTTCTGGCTCTGTTACTCCTGCCTGCCCTCAAGCTGCCTCCTTGGAGTTCCTTTCACATTTGAACAGCTTGTCATGTCAGACCCTCTACTCTGCACCCAGACCACTGCCCTGCTCAGGCACAGCCACCCAGAGCTAGAGAGAGGAAGCAGGGAAAGAAATCCAAAAGGATGGGTGGTAGAACAATAGGAGACTAGCATTTCAAACCACCTCTCCCTTCCCTGCTCTGATATCCCCAGGTTAGCTAAGCAACTCTGACCAACAATAGCTCTTGGGTAGTTATCTAAGAAGTAGCTGGTGCTGGTCAGGCCCAGTGGCTCACACCTGTATCCTAGCACTTTGGGAGGCCAAGGCAAGTAGATTGCTTGAGGCCAGGAGTTCAAGACCAGCCTGGCCAACATGGTGAAACCCCATCTCTACTAAAAAAAAAAATTAGCTGGGCATGGTGGCGGGCGCCTGTAATCCCAGCTATTCAGGAGGCTGAGGCAGGAGAATCACTTGAGCCCAGGAGGCAGAGGTTGCAGAGAGCTGAGAGATCACACCACTGCACTCCAGCCTGGGCAACAGACCGAGACTCTGTCTCCAAAAAAAAAAAAAGTAGTAGTTGGTGCTTTAAGGGTGTCCCATTTTCAGTTGAGTTCAGCTCAGCAAACATTAACTAAGTGCCCCACGTATCATGCCCTATACCTGTACTGACAGAACAAAGGTCAGTGAAATACTGTCCCTAATGCTTAAAAAGTTTCTAGTCTTCCTGTGTTTCATCCCCCACTGAGCAGGTAGGTTCTGAATTGAGTTAAGCTCCAAGCCACCCAGAAGGTTAAAGGGGCTTCTGATCCAAAGAGGTAAGGATCTGCCATGGGAACACACGCTCTAAAGAAACACAAAAATCTCTAGAAAATACAGAAGGACCGGCAAACAGCAAAGACCAGCAGCTCAATGGAAAAAGAATTTTCTCAACACGACACTGCCAGCTGGCCCATAACCACCACCCTTCAAGCTGGAAGGAAGAATGAGCCAGGCCTCTTACTCCTTTCCTCTTCCTCGTCATTCCCACACATAGAGGGGGGAAGAGAGGAAGAGGGAGTCAGAGAGCAGCCTCCATACTTACCAGCCTCAGTTCTTGACCCACCACCCCTACCCCGCTTCACTGATATAGCTCTAGGCAGGTAAGAACTCTACTGAGGGGGCTCCCAAGGTCTGAGGCAGCAACAACAGTTGCTGCTGCTGGGAAATTGACCAGGGGGTATAGGGAACCCGGCCATATCCACAGCCAGCAAATACGAGGAAAGAAACGGTGGCACTCACTACTGAGGGATTCTAAATAGAAAGTCTGCGGACTCTGATCCTGAAACTACCACATGTGATGAGGCTTCGGAGCTCAGCTACTTATCTAACAAAGTAATATATACTTGCCGTCGCTGTTTATTTCCAATAACTTAGCTTTCTTCTCCTCATGGGTGTGACATTCCTCATCAGAATCAGAGTCAATCACTACCACGGAGCTGAGTGATGAAACAGGAGAAAAACAAGAGAGAAGTATGAATGCAACAGTCTTCTTTTTCATGGCATTTCTCACCTTTTCTGATCTTGACCACTTGTCAATTTTTTGTTTCCCACAGTAACTCTGTTCCCCTCCTTTGGAACTACTCAATCCTTCCATTCTACCTGATTTTCTATCTTTTTCTCTTTTTCTATCTTCCTACTACATCTTTCCATCTGTCTCACATCCTTCTAAAAGGAGGAGTCTGTCACATACTGAGAGTGATATGAGCTCTGTCAGATTTTATGTATTCAGATAGTTTTGGCACAGTGGTAAAATTGATCAGGGAGTTGTCATCTTTCTTTATCAAGTTTGAGATCCAGTTGTCTGAGAAGGGTAGAGGGCCACAGATGGAGAGAGGCAGCCTCAGAGTAGGGAGTTTCTCTGCAGTGCTACTCTCTGCAGCCCCAAACCAGCACCACCCTCTTGAACTGACGGACTGCTCTGGTAGGTGTCAAACTCAGCAGTGCACCTGCACCACCCAGGGTGCCAGTGGTAAGAACCCCCTGGGGTCCTCATCCTCGGCTGATCCTGGTATTTGGCTCAGAAGTTCCAGCAGGATGAAATTGGCCACCTTCCTGTCTCCAAACAGTGTATACTAAGTATAATATACTTTCATAATGAAAGAAAAATACTTAATACACTCTTTCAGGACATGTCTGCACCTGCTACAGACACACATGTTCATCTGCTTCTACTATGTTTACCACTTTGACACTGCCAAGTTGATGTGCCTTTGCTATCCTATTGACTACTCCATCCTTAAAACTCTTTTCTTGATTTCTGGGACAAAGTCGTCTTTTGGTTCTTGTCTCACCTTTCCGTTCACTCCTCCTCACTCATCTTCCTCGACTCAGTCCCAGGACTTATCCCCAGCCCTCTCATGCCAATACAATCAATTATTAATTACACCAGCCCAATTCATTATATTGAGCCCAACTTCTCTTCTGACTTCTAGCTCCACAGTTCCAACTTCCTACCTGGATATCCTGTGAGCAGGGCTGATATTTAGTCAGTATGCAGAGGTACGGCCTTACCGATTTGTTTATTGATGGTGTCTGTCCTGACCAGCAGGCAATCATCCTGACTAATTCCTGCCTGTGCTCTGCTGGTTGTTAGAAAATTTTGATTATCAGCCCTGCCTACAGGCTCCTTGATTCTAGCATGCCCAAAACCAAACTCATCACCTTCCTCCCAAATCTACTCTTCCTATGGTATCCCATATGTAGATGGCACCCGGGACTGGACCAAGACCTGTGGGCATTCCTTGCAGGTCCCTTAAAACTGATTTTCTTTAAACATTTGTTCACCGTCTATCTAGCAGAGGCTGGAAGAAACTATTTTTTCTATTTAAAACTCAGATACATTTTAATTATCAAATAAGGACTTCATTATGTATAATATTATATACTGGAATACTTTTTAGGAGCCATAATAGAACACTTAAAATATAAATAACAGCAATGGAAATATTCTGCATCTTGATAGTGGTGATGCTTACACTACCATATATGCTTGTCAAAATCCATCAAACTGTACACCTAAAAAGGGTGAATTTTGCCATATGTAAATGATACCTCAATAAACCAGACTTTAGAAATACAATTAACGAAACTGATCATCAACGATTAATAGCTTTATACAATACATTATTTGGCTCTAGAATTTCAGCTGATTGCAACTGCTGACTTTATTTATTTATTTATTTATTTATTGAGAGAGTCTCACTCTCACCCAGGCTGGGATGCAGTGGCGCAATCTTGGCTCACTGCAACCTCCGCCTCCCAGGTTCCAGTGATTCTCATGCCTCAGCCTCCTAAGTAGCTGGAATTAGAGGCACATGCCACCACACCCCGCTAATTTTTGTATTTTTATTAAAGATGGGATTTCGCCATGTTGCCCAGGCTGGTCTCAAACTCCTGACCTCAAGTGATCCGCCCACCTTGGCCTCTCAAAGTGCCTGTGCCCGGCCTGCAACTGCAGATTTTAAATGACATTTCACACATTGGTGTGAGGAGTTGGTGGCTTTACATGTTATAAAAATACTCAATACAGATAAATCAGAGATAGCCAGAACAAAAATTTTCCCACTTCACAGCACTATCTGGCTTGATGGGGGTAACAAAAATGACCAATTTGCATTTGTACAGTAATTCAAGGAGTCAATGTGGAAAACAGTTATGTAGCACCATACTTCATATTTACTCCAGCAATTTTTTTCAGCACCCCCTACAGTTTGGCACCTGGGAAACACCCCTCCATCAAGCTCTGGCTAGAGCAGAGGATTCATTAATAGAAACAGTAGCAGGTGAGGCTGAAAGAGAGATTATGGCCAGATCACAGAAGGCGTTAAATATTGGGGTAAACAGCTTGATTTTTCTATTATGAGCTATTTGAATTGGGGATTGATATGATCAAAGCAGTGCCTCAGGAGATCCAGCTGCAAGTGGTACACCGACTGGATCAGAAGTAAGAGATCAAGGTGAGGAAGCCACTTAAAAAGAAGAAACAAGCTGGGCACGGTGGCTCACACCTGTAATCTCAGAACTTTGGGAGGTCAAAGCAGGTGGATCACTTGAGGTCAGGAGTTCAAGACAAGCCTGAACAACATGGTGAAACCCCGTCTCTACTAAAAACACAAAAATTAGCCGGGCGTGGTGGCATGTGCCTGTAATACCAGCTACTTGAGAGGCTGAGGAGAAGAATCACCAGAACTCAGGAGGCGGAGGCTGCAGTGAGCCGAGATTGTACCACTGCACTCGAACCTGGTTGAGCAAGACTCAGTCTCAAAACAAAACAAAACAAAACAAAAAACTAAACTAAACTAATCTAAAAACAAAAATAAAAAGGAGCAAACACCGATAAGGGCTTAGACTCGTAGAGCCTGGATGTTAAGGCATAGTTCACAGAGATACCTCAAAGAAGAAACTGACCAGTTAGATAATGGGTCAGGGATAAGGAATTTAATGTTTTCAACCTGGTTGTGATGTCAAACAGCCATCATGATCCTGCTGAGAACCACAGAGTGTCCACAGAGGAAATGTGAAGTTCACTCTTAAATTTCCTTAGACAGAGCATGGAGTTTTCCCCAATTAATTGAAAAAAAGAAAAAAAAAAAGTAAAGTTTCATTAATTCTCCTACTCACCTCGCCTGTCTCTTCGGAGCTCTTCTGGCCACAGCTAAATCAGAGAAAGAGGGCATTAGAAAACATCTGAAGCATGAAAAAATCTGGTTGCCTATGTCTTTAACTCCCTAAAACCAAAGTCTATAAATTAGAGCTGCTTAAAATTTACATCTCCCATGAAGGATAGAAAGGAAATAAAAGTAAGGAAACCCAGAGTCAAAAAAAAAAAGGAGGAAAGGAAGTAAGTTGGAAAAGAAGCAGAGAACCTCCTCCACTCCTGACAGTAGGGAAATTTCATTTCACCAACCTAAAGAGAGCCCTAGAGGTGACGAACTTAGAACCAACTTAGGCCAGACATCCCAAATCACAGTTGAGTCATCTCTACAAAGACACTTCAAAATGTTCCTGCTTTGAGTGGACTCTACTTACAAGACCCACTGGTGCCACCACTCCGTGACCGGACATTAAGGATGCAACTGCAAAAATAAAAGAGATACTTTATAAAAGGAGGGCTATCGACACCTTAAGCAACCACATATCAAAAATCCCAAATAAGTGAAGAAAACAACCAATCAGAATTCCTGAAATGCAAAAAGGTTTTATGGGCTTTAAGCCCTTAGGAAATTAGGATCACAACAGCACAAGTGAACAAAAATTGGAAACAATGAGCTGCTCAGTCTTTACTGCTGAATCAAAGAGAGGGGAAGAATGTTAGCTGAGTATCATTAGCTATCAGTGAAAAGCCTGTTTTCTGCCAAGTAATTTATTTCTATTTAAAAGTATGAAAGAGACGCCAGGCATGGAGGCTCACGCCTGTAATCCCACCAACTCGGGAGGCTGAGCAGGGAGGATCGCTTGAGCCCAGGAATTCAAGGTTGCAGTGAGCTATGATGGTGCCACTGCACTGCAGTGTGGGTGACACAGCAAGACCCTGTCTCTAAAAAAAAGTAAAATAAAAAATAAAGACATGAAAATGAGTCTTGAGAAAAGGGCTTCGGGGGAAAGGACTTGAGGATGAAGAGATTGCAGTCAAAAATTAAAGGGCAAAAGGGCAAGGAGGTCCCCGTTAAGGGTGTACTTCTTGGAGACAGCCTACTGTTTGGGATTGATATCTAGGTAAATGGACAACTACTGAACTCCGTTTCATGCAGAGCCAATGAATGGATGGTTTCAAAGCTGCTCCTGCTCCCTGCAGTGAGCCACGATGCTGGGGCCTCTTGCTTCTCTGTCTCATCTGCCAGGGGTCCCAGCACTCTGTCTCCGCTGCTCTGAGACAGGCTACTTTACCTCTTGCTATCACTTACCAGAGAGTTATGCAGCACCCCCTGAGGTGAAGCCAAGCACTTCCTGCTTGGAACCCTTCAGCTCGCCAGACAGCAGCCGGCTGGACATCCACTGTCAGCCAGATCCAAACTGCAGCCCAGAGGAGTCACACCACAGTGAGCATCACTTCACCGCCACTGCCACTCCTCCAATGTGGCGCTTGGCTACATCATAGGTCATCTTGTTATTAGTTATTGTGACACATAGTCCACAGTGGTTATCAAAATGCTAAAGGAGGGTGATGTAATAGCTATAAGGAAGTCCAGGCTCTACATACTAAAAGTTAGACTTAGGCCAGGCGCAGTGGTTCACACCTGTAATCCCAGCACTTTGGGAGGCCAAGGCGGGTGGATCACTTGAGGTCAGGAGTTCAAGACCAGCCTGACCAACATGGTGAAACCCCGTCTCTACTAAAAATACAAAAATTAGCTAGGCATGGTAGCGTGTGCCTATAATCCCAGCTACTCTGGAGGCTGAGGCAGAAGAATCACTTGAACCCGGGAGGTGGAGATTGCAGTGAGGTGAGATCGTGTCACTGCATTCCAACAGAGCAAGACTCGGTCTCAAAAAAAATAAAAATACAAATAAAAACTAAAGTAAACTAAAAATAAAACTAAAAGGGAGTAAAGACTGATAAGGGCTTACACTAGTAGAGCCTGGATGTTAAGGCATAGTTCAAAGAGATACCTCAAAGAAGAAACTGACCAGTTAGATAATGGGTCAGGGATAAGGAATTTAATGTTTTCAACCTGGTTGTGATGTCAAACAGCCATCATGATCCTGCTGAGAACCACAGAGTGTCCACAGAGGAAATGTGAAGTTCACTCTTAAATTTCCTTAGACAGAGCATGGGGTTTTTCCCCTCTTAATTTAAATAAATTTAAAAAAAGTAAAGTTTCATTAATTCTACTCACCTCGTCTGTCTCCTCAGAGCTCCTCTGGCCACAGCTAAATCAGAGAAAGAGGGCATTAGAAAACATCTGAAGCATGAAAAAATCTGGTTGCCTATGTCTTTAACTCCCTAAAACCAAAGTCTATAAATTAGAGCTGCTTAAAATTTACATCTCCCATGAAGGATAGAAAGGAAATAAAAGTAAGGAAAACCAGAGTCAAAAAAAAAAAAGGAGGAAAGGAAGTAAGTTGGAAAAGAAGCAGAGAACCTCCTCCACTCCTGACAGTAGGGAAATTTCATTTCACCAACCTAAAGAGAGCCCTAGAGGTGACGAACTTAGAACCAACTTAGGCCAGACATCCCAAATCACAGTTGAGTCATCTCTACAAAGACACTTCAAAATGTTCCTGCTTTGAGTGGACTCTACTTACAAGACCCATTGGTGTCACCACTGCTTGACTGAACATTAAGGATGTAACTGCAAAAATAAAAGAGATACTTTATAAAAGGAGGGCTATCGACACCTTAAGCAACCACATATCAAAAATCCCAAATAAGTGAAGAAAACAACCAATCAGAATTCCTGAAATGCAAAAAGGTTTTATGGGCTTTAAGCCCTTAGGAAATTAGGATCACAACAGCACAAGTGAACAAAAATTGGAAGCAATGAGCTGCTCAGTCCTTACTGCTGAATCAAAAACACGTGAAGAATGTTAGCTGAGTTATCACTAGCTATCAGTGAAAAGCCTGTTTTCTGCCAAGTAATTTATTTCCATTTAAAGGTATAAAAGCAACACCAGGCATGGAGGCTCACGCCTGTAATCCCACCAACTCGGAAGGCTGAGCAGGGAGGATCGCTTGAGCCCAGGAATTCAAGGTTGCAGTGAGCTATGATGGTGCCACTGCACTGCAGTGTGGGTGACACAGCAAGACCCTGTCTCTAAAAAAAAGTAAAATAAAAAATAAAGACATGAAAATGAGTCTTGAGAAAAGGGCTTCGGGGGAAAGGACTTGAGGATGAAGAGATTGCAGTCAAAAATTAAAGGGCAAAAGGGCAAGGAGGTCCCCGTTAAGGGTGTACTTCTTGGAGACAGCCTACTGTTTGGGATTGATATCTAAGTAAATGGACAACTACTGAACTCCGTTTCATGCAGAGCCAATGAATGGATGGTTTCAAAGCTGCCACTGCTCCTGCAGTGAACCACGATGCTGGGGACTCTTGCTTCTCTGTCTCATCTGCCAGGGGCCCCAGCACTCTCTCTCCGCTGCTCTGTGGCAGGCTATTTTGCCTCTTGCTATCACTTACCAGAGGGTTATGCAGCACCCCCTGAGGTGAAGCCAAGCACTTCCTGCTCGGAACGCTTCAGCTCACCAGACAGCAGCCGGCTGGACATCCACTGTCAGCCAGATCCAAACTGCAGCCCAGAGGAGTCACACCACAGTGAGCATCACTTCACTGCCACTGCCACTCTTCCAATGTGGCGCCTGGCCACATCATAGGTCATGTTGTTACTAGTTATTGTGACACATAGTCTACAGAGGATATCAAAATGCTAAAGGAGGGGGACATAATAGCTATAAGGAAGTCCAGGCTCTACATATTAAAAGTTAGACTTCAGCTGGGCGCGGTGGCTCACGCTTGTAATCCCAGCACTTTGGGAGGCCGAGGCAGTTGCATTGCTTGAGGTCAGGAGCTCAAGATCAGCCTGACCAACATGGTGAAACCCCATCTCTACTGAAAATACAAAAATTAGCCAGGCCTGTTGGCTGGCGCCTGCAATCCCAGCTGCTCGGGAGGTTGAGGCAGGAGCATCACTTGAACCCAGGAGGCAGAGGTTGCAGTGAGCCAAGATCCACGCCACTGCACTCCAGCCTGGGCCACAGAGCAAGACCCCGTCAAAAAAAAAAATTAGACTTAGCCACTTCTTTAGGGCTTTTCATTTGGCCTAGAGGCTGATACTGTGCTGCCTGTATACTTTTCCAGTCTTTCAAAATACAGGATGGCTCAACTCCTTGATTAAACTTCCTATGCATTTCTCAACCACTGTACATTGGACTTACTCAGTAGTAGACTTCAAGTTTTTTTCTTTAATCAGGAAAGAAATCTTTTGCTGGGTGTACGGTTTCCCATGCATGGGTCAATATGTGATGTTAGTTGTCAGTAAACAGCACTATATATTATATAAACTAACAGCTGATTCAGACTTCATCCATCTTTTTACATACTTTTGTGTTACAAACACACCTATTTTTTTGAAAGGTCAGGCAACAGGAACAAAGGATCAACATGAGGCAAAAAGTTACATGACAGAGAACCCCACCCAAATCCCTAATGGCAAAATATCAAATTCCAGGTGGGATAGTAACCAACAAGTGAGGTAGTCCAAGGAAAGCACTAAGGAAGAAATACATGGTCAAAAAGAAGGCAGATTTTGTTTGGTATCTTTTCCAAGTAATATTCACCACCAGGGAACAAGTCCCTAGAATGTATTTCAAGGCTCATGTTACTATTATTAGAAAATATACGCAGGTGGCTGAATGCAGTGGCTCACGCTTGTAATCAGCACTTTGGGAGGCTAAGGCGGGAGGATTACTTGAGCCCAGGAGTTCAAGACCAGCCTGGGCAATATGGTGAAACTGTCTCTACAAAAAAAAAAAAAAAATCAGAAAACGAGGCTGGAGGGTTGCTTCAGCCCGAGAGGTCAGGGCCGCAGTGAGCCATGATAGCGCCACTGCAGTTCCCACCTGGGTGACAGGAGTGAGACCCTGTCTTAAAAAAAAAAAAGAAAATATATGCAGGCTAGCTGACATGTTAAGAATTGAGGAAAAGGAAAAAAGGAGGCTGGGTGCAGTGGCTCACGTCTATAATCCCAGCACTTTGGGAGGCCGAGGTAGGTGATCACCTGACGTCAGGAGTTTGAGACCAGCTGGGCCAACATAGCAAAATCCCGTCTCTACTAAAAAATACAAAACTTAGCTGGGTGTGGTAGCACATGCCTGTAGTCCAAGTTCTTCGGAGGCTGAGGCAGGAGAATCACTTGAAACCCGGAGGCAGAGGTTGCAGTGAGCCAAGATTGCACCACCGCACTCCAGCCTGGGTGACAGAGCGAGACTCTGTCTCAAAAAAAAAAAAAAAAAGGAAATATATGCAGGCCAGGTATGCTGCAGTCCCAGCTATGCAGGGGGTAGGAGAGGACTGCATGAGCCCTGGAGTTGGAGGCCTCAGTGCACCATGATCACACCTGTGAATAGCCACTGTACTCTGGCCTGGGAAATACAGCGAGAACCCTCCGACCATACCTCGTTAAAAAAAAGAATATATACATTGAAGGAAGAAGAACCAGAACTCTATCATGAAAGGACTAAGAAATAACATTGGAAGGCTTTAAAGATACATTTAAAAAAAAAAAAAAAAAAAAAAAAAAAAACCTCAAAAACTATAGAAGAGCTGGGAGCAGTGGCTCATGCCTATAATCCCAACACTTTGGGAGGTCGAGGCCGGAGGATCACTTGGGAGCAGGAGTTCAAGACTAGTGTGGGCACCAGAGCGAGACTCTTTGTCTTTACAAAAAATATTTTTAAATTAGCTAGATGTGGGATCCTCCCAGCTACTCAGGAGGATCCCTTGAGCCCAAGAGTTCGAGGCTGCAGTGAGCTATGATGGCATCACTGCACTCCCACCTGGCTGACAAAAAAAAAAAAACAACTTAAAAAAAAAAGTTATAAAAGATCCAAAAAAGATCTATTTTATTTTATTTTATTTTTTTAATTTATTTATGAGACAGAGTCTCACTTTGTCACCCAGGTTGCAGTGCAGTGGCGCGATCTTGGCTCACTGCAACCTCCACCTCCTGGGTTCAAGTGATTCTCCTGCCTCAGCCTGTGGAGTAGCTGGGATTACAGGCGTGTGTCACCACGCCCAGCTCATTTTTGTATTTTTAGTAGAGACGGGGTTTCACCATGTTGGCCAGGCTGGTCTTGAACTCCTGACCTCAGGTGATCTGCCCGCCTTGGCCTCCCAAAGTACTGGGATTACAGACGTGAGCCACCACGCCTGGTCAGATCTCTCCTTTAAAACTTTAAAAGACTATAAATCATAAAGATTATGTATGCTTTTATATGACTACAGAAAAATCTCTAGAAGAAATACTGCCAAATTATTCAAAATTATTACCTCAGAAGAATGGGAGGATGCATGCATGTAAAGGCACTTTCACTTTTTACTTTATATGCTTCCGTACTGTTCATTTTCACCACAGACCTATATTCCCTTAGTAATTTTTACAACTCAATAAATATGTTATAATATGATTAGGATATCTGTGGTTCATTCATTCACTAATTAGACATTTATCAAGCATCTGCTATATACTTGGTACTGGGGCTACAAAAAAGAAAAAAAGAATGACTTCTAGGGATCTCACAGTCTAGTGGCAAAGACAAAAAAACAAATAGACAATATTCATGAGCCTTACTCTAGAACAACAGGAATCAGAAACTGCATTTTTGGCCGGATGCAGTGGCTCACACCTGTAATCCCAGCAATTTACGAAGCCAAGGTGGGTGGATCCCTTGAACCCAGGAGCTCTAGACCAGCCTGGCCAACATGGCGAAATCCCATCTCTACTGAAAATACAAAAATTTTAATAGCCAGGCATGGTGGCGCACACCTGTAACCCCAGCTACTGGGGAGGCTGAGGAACAAGAATCACTTGAACCCAGGAGACAGAGGTTGCAGTGAGTTTGCAGTGAGCTGAGATTGTGCCACTGCACTCCAGCCTGGGCGACAGAGCAAGACTGTTAAAAAAAAAAAAAAAAATCCAAGAAACTACATTTTTAACAAGCACCCCCAGGCAATTCTGATCCAGGAAGCTGGCAGACCACACTTCCAGGAACACCAGTTAAGTGTGACAGCCTTCTTTTCCTTGAAATCAGGAATTGAAAATATCAATAGAATGCTAATTAAGTAACTTTGGCATTGTCAATAAATTTAAAACATAGCCAACCCACTAGGTGACCCATTTGCTTTTCTGATTATTTTAAATTCAGCCTAACAGGATAATTTTTAAAATATAATATTTCTGCATATCATCAAGGCTATCTTGTAATAGTATTGACAAAACAAAGAATCTTGCTTGGGCTAAAAAAGACTAGTCGGTGGGCATCAGAGAGTACTAATTAGGCTTATCAATGAAAACCAGACCCCCACCTCTTGCATTATGCATTTCGGTACAACTTCTGCCTTTTAAGTGCCAATCCCTCCTTCCCCACCCCCTTCACTGTGTTAATGACCTTGTGTCATAAGACACTAGGATAATGGAAGCAATCAGCTAGGAACTCACTCATCCTCCCACCAAGAAATCTCCAGAACTAACTGCAACCATACTAGACTCTCCGCCTTCTCTATCACTAACAACGGAACACAGTGTCCCTACCACTATCAAAGACCAATCCCTCCCTTGTACTTAGGACCTGTCTCCTCTAGCCTTCTCAAGGATTGTACTCCGGTAGTTCCGGCACTCTGTGCTGCATCATTCTCCCCTCTCTCCTGAATCATTCATGCTACTAGCGCTAGACTCCATGTCCCCAACTTTACATTAATAGCCTTGAGCTCTTCACTGAACTCCAACTGTCTGCTTGACACCTTGGATATTTATTAAGTATTTAAAAGGTAACATGGGCCAGGCGCAGTGGCTCACACCTGTAATCCCAGCATTTTGGGAGGCTGAGGCAGGCGGATCACCTGAGGTCAGGAGTTCAAGATCAGCCTAGCCAACATGGTGAAACCCCATCTCTACTAAAAATACAAAAATTAGCCAGGTGTGGTGGCAGGTGCCTGTAATCCCAGCTACTTGGGAGGCTGAGGCTGGAAAATCACTTGAACCCAGGAGGCGGAGGTTGCAGTGAGCTGAGATCACACCACTGCACTCAAGCCTGGGCAACGAGAGCAAAACTCAGTCTCAAAAAAAAAAAAAGAAAAGAAAGTAACACGGCCAACAACACAGAACTCTATTTTCTCCCTCAATCCTGTTCCTATCCCAGCCCTACCCATCTCAGTCAATGGCACCACCATCTACCCAGTAATGCCAAATAACTGAGGAGTCATCCTTGATTTCTTTCTTTCCCTCACCTCCCATATCCAACCCATCTGCAAGACCTGTTGGCTCCACTTCTCTAATATATTTCATCTAAGACACATTATTATATATACCTCCTCCATGAAAGAAAAAAACACTACCAAACTACAACCTGCCATCAAATGTATGATACATGCCAATTTCAGAAATGCAAAAATGTGAAAAGACATCTGCGAATTTATGAACTACAATATATTACATATTCATCCAAATCTCTCCAACTCCACTAGTAGCACCCTACTCTAAGCCACCATCACTTCTAGACTTTCATAATACCAAGTTCTTGGGCCTCAGTTGAAAAAAAAAAATTTTATTTCATAGGGCTACTGTGGAAAGTAAACAAGATCCTATCTGCCCTCCTCTGTACTCCTATGGCATCATGCACATCTGCCCCATCGCAGCGTTTATCACACTCTACTGTAACTACCTGTTTACATGTTTCTAACCCCCACCCCAGACAGTAAGCTATGCAAAGACTTGGAAGTGTATTCGTTTCACATTGTTCCATACAAAGTCAGGATTCAATAAGTATTTTTTAAATGAATGAATGTATGAATGAATCTCAAAGAGTGATTCCAAAGATCCCTTCTGTTATTTTCCACCCCCTAAAAAAACCTCAAGTTGTGAAAGAATTCTGCCTACTAGATCTCACTAAGTAATAATTTTCTGTGTGTAAAAATGTAATTACACATATATGCCCATCTATGTGAAGGTTCGAGGTAAAGAGTCAGCCCAAAGTAAAAAACAAAAAAGCTAACAATCTTATCTTCGTTAATGAAAATACAATGCCCAGATCAAGGGAAGCAGCAGTCCCACTTTGGAGCTAAGATGGGTTAGAGACTGGCAGGTTGGTGTCTGGCCTCAAGGGCTATCTCCAACCAGAAGCCCAAGATCTGCTTTTTGGACCTGTAGCTTCAGAAACTCAGATTTATCAATTCTTCATTAAATGCTAAAGGCATGACTCCTGTCAACCAAATTCACAAGGGGCTAATAATAACACATAACCCATTTACCTCTCAGGACAACTGAGACTAACGATCCACCCCAGGCACTCCCTATTTGAGGGCAAGTGACTGAGGGTCATGGAGCTGCAATTTGACCTTTTGCTTTTTTTTTTTTTTTTTTTTTTTTGAGACAGGGTTTCACTCCCATCGCCCAGGCAGAAGTGCAATGGCACGATCTCAACTCACTGCAACCTCCACCTGCCGGGCTCAAGCAATTCTCCCGCCTTAGCCCCCCAAGTAGCTGAGACTACAGGTGTGTGCCATTGTGCCTGGCTAATTTTTGTATTTTTTTTTGTAGAGACAGGGTTTCACCATGTTGGCCAGGCTGGTCTCAAACTCCTGGACTCAAGCCATCCGCCTACCTCAGCCTCCCAAAGTGCCAGGATTACAGGTGTGAGCCACTGGGCTCAGCCACCTTTTGCATTTTTGATCACACACGATTTAGGAGACTGAATCAATAATAAAAAACCTCCCAACAAAGAAAAGCCCAGGATCATATTGATTCACTGGTGAATTCTACCAAAAATTTAACGAAGAATTAACACCAATCATTTTTCTTCTTTTTTTTTTTTTGATATGGAGTCTCGCTCTGTCGCCCAGGCTGGAGTGCAGTGGTGCGATCTCAGCCCACTGCAAGCTCTGCCTCCCAGGTTCACGCCATTCTCCCGCCTCAGCCTCCCCAGTAGCTGGGACTACAGGTGCCTGCCGCCACACCCGGCTAAATTTGTTTTTGTATTTTTACTAGAGATGGGGTTTCACCGTGTTAGCCAGGATGGTCTCAATCTCCTGACCTCGTGATCTGCCCGCCTCGGCCTCCCAAAGTGCTGGGATTACAGGCGTGAGCCACCGCGCCTGACTATTAATTTAATTTTTAAATTAAATGCTATGAGGCCGGGTGCAGCAGTCACGCCTGTAATCCCAGCACTTTGGGAGGCTAAAGCAGGCAGATCACTTGAGCCCAGGAGTTCGAGACTAGCCTGGGCAACTTGGCGGCAAAACCACGTCTCTACAATAACATACAAAAATTAGCTGGGCATGGTGGTGCATCTGTAGTCCCAGCTACTCTGAAGGCTGAGGTGGGAGGATCGCTTGAGACCAGAAGGCAGAGGTTGCAGTGAGTCATGATCATGCCACTGCACTCCAGCCTGGGTGACAGAGTAATACCGTCTCAAACAAACAACAAAAAAAATTAAATACTACGAAAAGCACCTTTGGGCATTTAATTGGCTTCATAAAGTGGATTTTCCTATGCTTGGTTGCCAAAAATCAAATTACTCAATCAAAAGTATGTCCAGCTGCGCACAGTGGCTCACACCTGTAATCCCAGCATTTTGGGAGGCCCAGGCGGGTGGATCACTTGAGGCCAGGAGTTTGAGACCAGCCTGGCCAACATGGTGAAACCCCATCTCTACTAAAAATACAAAAAAAAAAAAAAAAAAAAAATTAGCCAGGAGTGGTGGCACATGCCTATAATCCCAGCATTTTGGGAGGCCAAGGCGGATGGATCACTTGAGGCCAGGAGTTCAAGACCAGCCTGGCCAACATGGTGATCCCATCTCTACTAAAAATACAAAAAAAAAAAAAAAATTAGGCGGGTGTGGTGGCATGCGCCTGTAATCCCAGCTACTCAGGAGGCTCAGGCACGAAAATTGCTTGAACCCAGGAGGCAGAGGCTGCAGTGAGCCAAGATTGTGCCACTGCACTCCAGCCTTGACAACAGAGCAAGGCTCTGTCTCAAAAAAAAAAAAAGAATCTAATAGTATGTCCAATTTTATAGCTCTTGGTACATCTGCTTAATCATTTCCAAAGGGTTGTGTCAGTTTATGATGTCAGCAGCATTACTATAATATGATTAAATATTTAAAATTTGCTAATAGGTAAATGATTTTTAAATTAGCATTCCTTTTTATTACTTGTTAAGACGTATATTTTCCAATGTTGGCGTCATTCTTTTGCTAATCCCCTCCACACCCCCCGCTTTTTTAAACAAAAAAATAGAGATGAGGTCTTGCTATGTTGCCCAGGCTGGTCTCAAACTCGTAAGTTCCAGCATTCCTCCCGCCTCAACCTCCCAAAGTGTTAGGATTATAGGCGTGAGCCACCCCACCCCCTACCCACATTTTTAATGACTATGGCAAAATAATGTTTACCAGGTCGTTTTTTTTTCTAACTGATAAAGAACTCTGAAAACAGCAGTGAGTGACACTCTGTCCTTGCTCTTCCCAGAGACAATGTATCTTATTTATCCTTCTAGAAAGTTAAGTGTAAGCACACATCAGAACAAGTACACACACCATTTTCTTTTTTTTTTTTTTTTTTTACAAATAATATTATGCTATATGCATTGTTCTGCAGCTTGCATTTTTCACTTTATATTTCTTAGCAGTCTTTTCATTATCAGTACACTTAGCTCTCACCACATTTTTGCAATGAACCCTATTTATTCAAGTAGACCCTTAGGACCTTTCAGCTCTTTTCAAATTTGTGCTATTACAAACAGTGCTGCAATGAATGTTCTTGTACATATTTCTCTATGTACTGGTAATTAAATCATATATCCTTCTTCCACAAAAGTGAACAAAAACCAAAATAATCTGTAAATGTCTATATATGATTACATGAACATAGAGAAAAGTATGGAAGGCTAGCTACATAAATATTTAGCATGGGTTACAGGGAGAAAGGCCATGGGAGAAGGGGGAAAAAAAAGTCAAGAAAAAATAAGACTGAATTACAATTACTGAATTACATGTATGATATAATCACATTTATGCACTCATGTATATGGGAGTACAAGTATAAAGAAATTAAATGATTTTAAAAGAAAAAGTCTCAGTAGTGGAACTGCTACTTCAAAGGACATGGGCATTTAAAATGTGATACTGCCAGACTGCCCTCCAAAAAGGTTGTACCAAATATATACTCCCACAAAGAATGTAGGAGATTTTCTGTTTTCCTATAAATTGGCAACACTGGGTATCATCAAACTTTTTGCAAATATATAAAAAATGATATCTCATTTTAAAATTTATCATTTCTTTACTTTTCCAAGCGGGAGAAAAAAAATAAATGAATAAGATTTATCATTCCTTTAATGAGAAGCAATATAATTAAAATTTATCACTTATTTAATGAGAAGCAATATAATTAAAAGCTGATTTTTTTTTTTTTTTTTTTTTGGAGACAGGGTCTCGGGTTGCAGAGGCTGGAGTGCAGTGGTGCAATCTTGGCTCACCGCTGCCTCGACTTCCCGGGCTCAGGTGATTCTCCCACCTGAACCTCCCGAGTAGCTGGGACTACAGGTGCAGCCGCCATGCCCAGATAATTTTTTTATTTTTTGTAGAGGCGGAGTTTCATCATCTTGCCCAGGCTGGTCTCAGGACTCAAGCGATCTGCCCACCTCTGCCTCCCAAAGTGTGCCCGGCCAAAGCTGAAAATTTTAATGTCTGAGGTCTGTTTGTATTTTTTTTTTTCCCAGAGAGCTACCTTCTAATATTCTTAGTCATGTTCCATGCGTTTGTTCACCTTTTTCTAAATTACTGATTTATAAAAAGCTTTTTGTTAAGGAAAATAGCCCTTTATATTTGTAATACAAATATTTTTCCAGTTTATTTACCATATTTATGTTTTGTTTGATATCAAACTTAGACCTTTCTACTCCAAAAACTATTGGAAACAAAATCCATCTATTGTTTTCTAACATTTTAATGGTTTCATTTTTTATTTTAAAATATTTGATCCATGTGTAATTTATTTTGGCATAAGCAATAATAAGGTAAAAACCCAAGTCTCATTTTTTTCCAAATGGTTAGCCAGTTATCCTCAAATGGTTTGTTGACTAATCCATATTTTTCCCCATTGATTTGAAATGTTGAAATGTCATTTTTCTTGTTTAGTAAATTTTCTTATGTTCTTAGGTCTATTTCCAGACTTTCTGTTGGTTTGTACCTTTCCCCATATCATACCCTTACATGCATATCTGTGAGGGAAGAAAATAGGGTAGTGTTCCAGAAGAGAAAAAACTTAGAGACAGGCAGCTATCTTAAAAATAGCTCCTGATCACATCACTGCACTCCAACCTGGGCGACAGAGCAGACCCTGTCTCTCACACACACAAAATACCTCATGTTGGAAGCTCTCTGAACCTTTATTGGTTCAGGGTGCATCTCCATAAAAAATTTTAAAACAAAAACACCTTGTGTTATCATGGAGAAGAAAAATACTTGTGTACCTCTAGAGGCAGCACTATCGATACTGGCATGGAACAACAGGTTCTAATTGCATCAGAATGAAGAACTTTCTAGAAACCACATATATTCAACGATGCACTGTTGCCTCAAATGTCGTCATTTCCTGGCCACTAACAGAGAAATTATATAGCGGATTCAAGAATTTCATAGGAGGCTGGACTCCTAGTTTGTAAAATCCTTCTTTACAATTCTCATTTTATAACAAACCAAGTTATACGCTCTACAGATACTAAAGGAAATGAACATACTTCTCGAGAAAGCTGTTTTGCCAATACGGTAACACTAAACTAAAAGAAAACAGAACTTTCCAAATCTCACCAATCCTCGTCCTCCTCCGGCTCTTGCAAGCGGGGCGGTTCTTCTTTGTGCCCATCCATGTCTGTAGTGAAGACAAAGATACACTTTCTTAAGAAAGCCAGAACTCGGCCGGGCGCAGTGGCTCACGCCTATAATCCCAGCACTTTGGGAGGCCGAGGCGGGCAGATCACGAGGTCATGAGATTGAGACCATCCTGGCTAACACGGTGAAACCGTGTCTCTACTAAAAATACAAAAAATTAGCCAGGCGTGGTGGCAGGCGCCTGTAGTCTCAGCTACTCGAGAGGCTGAGGCAGGCGAATGGCGTGAACCCGGGAGGCAGAGCTTGCAGTGAGCCGAGATTGTGCCACTGCACTCCAGCCTGGGCGACAGAGCTAGACTCCATCTCAAAAAAAAAAAAAAAAAAGAAAAGAAAAAGAAAAAAAAAGAAAGCCAGAACTCAAAACCAGAGACATCTCTACATTTACATTCTGCATTTATCTTTGGGTATCTTCCCCACCTTAAAGCCGAAACTTTGCTCTGCAAAATGAAAAGGATTTAAATTTGTTTTGTTGCAAACTTTTCCCACTCAGGCCTCTACCACCCCAATCCCTTCCCACCCTGCACCCGCCCCGCCCCCACTTCCCACTCCCTCCACTTCCACCTCAATTTGCCAGTCTTCCACGTATCAGGGCTCGACCACCCCCACATCCCACTGGCCCTCCACCTCCCTACACCTTCAGTCCCCCTACTCCTGCCCCAAGGAAGTCTCCCACCTACCGGGTGTCAACCTCTCCCCCTTCCCCTACCTCCTTACTCCCCACTCTGTCAATCTTACCCAGAATAGGCTACCACCGCCCCCTCATCACCTTCTTCCTTCTGTCCAACCTCCACTGCCCCCTTACCCCTCGCCACTCTGTCTTCTCACTGGTCTTATACGAATCCGGCCACCCCCTCCCCGCTCCCTATTCCTGCCTCCAGCCTCTAGCCAATCTTCGACCAAACAGGCCTTGACCCCTCCCCAACTCCTTCCTCCTATCAGGTATGGACCCTACCCTCACCATTCTCACCTCAGTCTTCCACCAATCAGGCCTCAACCCCACCACCCCTCCCCCACACTCGCACATCCAACCACCTCCAGCCACCTTCAACTGCTTCCAACCGGTTTTCCAAGCAGGCTTCCGCTCCCCCACACCTCTATCCAACTTCTGCCCTACCCCACTCCTGTCTCCCACCACCACTCAGTCCTCAGCCAAAGATACCTCGACCCCCACACGCACACCCCTACCCACAACCACTAGCTCCCACCTCCCCCCAATGCTGCAACGGGCACCCCCACTTCTCCCCACTTCTCCCCACAGCCACTGGCACCCCCATCTAGTCCTACGCCGCCACTGGTGCTGCCACTGGTGCCCCCACCTCCCCCAACGCTGCCATGGGCGTCCCCACTTCTCCCCATGCTGCCACTGGCACCCCCACCTGCTCCTACACCACCACTGGCACCCCCACCTCTAATGCCGCCATCAGCTTCCCCACTTCTCCCCACGCCCACCAGCACCACCACGTGCTCTTAGGCCACTTCCGCCACCACCAAGTGCTCCTACGCTGCCACCAGAACCCCCACTTCCCCCAACGCCCCCATTGGCACCTCCACCTTCAATGCGGCCACCAGCGCCTCCACTTCTCCCCACACCACCAGCGCTATGTGCTCCTATGCCACCACCAACGCCACCAAGTACTCCTAGGCCGCCATTGGCGCCCCCACCTCCCCCAACGCTGCCACTGGCACCCCTACTTCTCCCCACCCGCCACTAGGGATACCACCTGTTCCTACACCACCACTGGGGCCCCCACCTGCCCCCAGTGGCGCAAGCAGCGCCCTCACTTCTCCCCACGCCGCCACTGGTGCCACGTATTCCTACGTAGCCACTGGCGCCACCACATGCTCCTATGCCGCCACCAGCGCTCCCACTTCCCCCAAGGCCTCCAATGGTGCCCCTACTTCTCCCCACGCCGCCACTGGGGCTACCACATGCTCCTACACCACCAGCACCCCCACTTCCCCCGACGCCACCACAGGCACCCCCACTTCCCCCAACGCCGCCACTGGTGCTCCTACTTCTCTCCACCCGCCACTGGCACCAACACCTCCTTCTACGCCACCACCAGGCCCCCCACTATCTGCAATGACGCCACCAGCGCCCCTTCTCCCCACGCCACCACCGGCACTACCACTTGCTCCTACGCCGCCACCAGCGCCCCCACCTCTCCCAATGCCACCACTGGCGGTCCACTTCTCCTAGCACCACCACATGGTCCTACACCACCACAGGCGGCCCCACCTCCCCCAACGCTACCACTGGCGCCTCCACTTCTCCTCACACTGCCACTTCCTCTACTCCCACCTCAGGCCTACACGGGCAACCAGAGTCCAAGGTATACGGTGGTCCTGATTTTCATTAAGTCACTCGATTAGGATTAACCTCTGGACCACTTCAGCACCCATCTCAGTCCGACCAGCCGGTCACCTACCTGGTGTTGCAGCCTCTAGCGTGGCCGGCAGCAGCTCACCTCCAACTGCCTGTGGAGTGCGTGCAAAGATTCCGAGCAACTGCGACGAACAACGCCAGGCGCAGGCCCCTTTATAGCGCCCAGACCTAGGGGGCGGTAGGAATTCACGTGTGCTCGCCCGCGCTCCCCTGTACCCACCTATCACAGCGGTCACAAGGCAAATTTGAACTTCGCGCCTGTGAACTTGGCGCCTAGCTGTAACGCTTCCGGAATCAGGTCTATCGCTTTCCACTCCCACGGATGTTGCTTATTTGTCCCAAAAGCGCCATTTCAATACTAGAGCGTGGGCACCCGAGGCCAATTCTGTGATTAAAAGTCCCTAATAACTTTCTGATAAAGAGAAACCATGTGAAATCCTTCCTAACAAACTTTTATCCTGCGAGAACTTGGAGAACCGAGACTTGTTCCCTACTTGAACTGTCCAGACCTCTAAGTCCGTTATTGCAACCACTGGGAAAGGCGCGGGGGGAGGGGTGGCGGCACGGGAACTGGGGCGAGGGCGCGGGAGTAGGGGCGTGGACGGGAACACGGAGGGGAGGGCGGGGCGCGGGGGGAGGCGGGAGCGCAGGGGGGCGGGGGTTGCAGGGAAGGCCATCTAGACCCCTAGATAAGAGCAAGGCAGCAACTCAACAGCGCCTGGCAACGTCGAACTATGATGTTTACTTCCAGAACCCTCCAAACCCTGGAGATAAAAAAAAGTTACTTGAGGCTTTTTGGCACTCACTCCATATACACCAAGAAAAACAAACGGGGAAAACAGCGCTTTCTAGATTGTGCCAGTTTCTCCAGCAAGCATCTATATATTTCGTAATGTATGCCTTTGGGTAACAGAACACAAATAAAATGTCCCTGCGTTTGATATTATTTTGTGCTAAGCATTATTCCAAGTGTCTTACGACTTAATTCATACAACACTTTAAAAAGTAGGCAACTGTTAGCACTCTCATTTTAAAGATCACACAGCTAGAAAGTGGCAGAGCTGGCCGGGCACAGTGGCTCACGCCTGTAACCCCAGCACTTTGGGAGGCTGAGGCGGGTGGATCAGGAAGTCAGGAGCTGGAGACCAGCCTGGTCAACATGGTGAAACCCCGTCTCTACTAAAGATTAAAAAAAAAATAGCCGGGTGTGGTGGCCCGCGCCTGTAATCCCAGCTACTCGGGAGGCTGAGGCAGGAGAATCGCTCGAACCTGGGAGGTGGAGGTTGCAGTGAGCCGAGATCGTGCCATTACACTCCAGCATGGGGACAGGGCGAGACTCCGTCTCAAAAAAAAAAAAAAAAAAAAGTGACAGAGCTGAGATTCAAACACCAACTCTAGTTCCAAAACCTGCTCTTAAGCACCAGATTGCCTACCTAAATACAGATACTTTCTCAGTTGATAAAAAAATTGGATAAAGGGGGCTGATTACTCTCTCTCTGTACAATGAAGTTGCAAATTAACCTCTACAAGCCTCTTTATAAGAATGCAGATTACATAACTGTGCCTCAGAGGTTTGGGCAAAGAACCAAAATGTTAGCTATAATTGAGAGGCATATGCTTCAAGTAAAAGAATGGCATAGGTTTGGAATCATATCTTAAAATGGGCAGTTAAGAAATTACACACATTTACTCAAGGTGTGCAAGCAACTCCTTTAGATTGAAGGCAGGAGGAGCTGAAGTAGACTGGAAATAATGTAGATTTTTTCAACAGAAGCGAATGGGAGTAAAAACTTTTGAGTAGGCTTTCTTCCCATAATAATCTTTTAGGAAACAAACACCAATCCACATGAGGGCTTTAAGACGTTGGGAAGTAAATTATGCAAAATTTTACTGAAAAAAATCTTCCCTCTCATTTATATCTCTGAGAAAACTGGCAAACAGCATTTGCCATGATATCAATTCATTATTGATATCATGAATTGATATCTTCCTCCCTGATGCTTGTGGCAGAGTTCGACCACTATACAGAGCAGGAAGGAAAATAATTTTGCCCCCAAGAGCCAAGAAAAGAATGGTCCACATGAAGACTGAGACTACAAGGGTAAATGAAAGCAGAGAGGTCACAAACAAAGAGGAGCAAGCATGAATGGGTGTGTTGGGGATCACAGGCTTTGTCTTTTTTTGAGATGACATCTCACTCTGTCGTCCAGGCTGGAGTGCAATGGCACGATCTTAGCTCACTGCAACCTCTGCCTCCCAGGTTCAAGTGATTCTCCTGTCTCAGCCTCGCATGTAGTTGGGATTACAAGCGTGTGCCACCACTCCCGGCTAGCTTTTTTTGTATTTTTAGTAGAGACAGGGTTTCACCATGTTAGCCAGGCTGGTCTTGAACTCCTGACCTCAAGTGATCCACCTGCCTCCGCCTCCCAAAGTGCTGGGGTTACAGGCGTGAGCCACCACACCCAGCCACTTTGCCTTCTTAATGGATCATAAACTAACCCCACTCTCTACTAGACCTGGCTGAGAAAACAATTCCTAATATCATAGCTACAGTAGGGAAATTTGGTCCTTTCATGCTGTTTGGAGGTGTTTAAATACAGGTTTCATCATTGGATGACCCTATTCTTCAGTCCAACACTCAATATAACAGGATACAAAATACATCAGCCGTATTAAGGGGAAATCATTCATTTATTGTTTAAGGATCGCAAGACAACATCTTAATTTCTGTAGCACGATTTAAATGTTTTACTTCTTTGATAAAGCAGAGTACAATAGAAAAAAAACAATTAGTTTCCAGTAATATCTATATCTCTAATCAGAATTAAGTCTTCCACAGACATGTTACCTGGAAATAAAAGCCTGTTACAATAAGCAAAGCTTCAACCAGAGCGGCTACTTTTCGTGCCAGGAAAAAGTTCATCCCTATAGGAGGAATGATGTGCTATGTAAAATGGCTGTAAGGTCACAGCCTTGAGGGCATTGGAAGTATATTATCCTATTCCACATTAAGTAGTTCGGCGAATTTCAAACATCAGTTTATCTGCAACCATGCTGGCAACCTTTAACTGATATTTCAATCAACCGGTAAAAAATAAATTAAGAAATCCCTTCACGGATATTCCGTGATTTACACTGTTAAAAGGTACACTGTTCATTAACATGTAATTCTGGTTCAGAATTACCTTTGAGACTCCTTGCTCAAAATTTGGTTAACAGTAAGAATCTTTCAGAAATTCAAGTTCTTATTAATCAATAATTTGTCAGCTAGGATACATTCAGGCATCAGCTGCAACTACAGAATAGGTGCACAGCCTCAGCGCTTTGGAAAGACATCATCTAGAACACTACTAGCAGACAAAAAATTACCTGCAACTGGATAGCATTAAGTGCAGTATAGCGAGACAAAACATATATTCATATGTTGGCTTGTTTAAGCCTCAAACCCTCAACCCTTTGTTGAGATCCCATAATTTTATTCCTATGATTTTAATAACTCAAGTTCCAGGAGGACTATAAGTCTAATTTGTACTCCAAACCAAACAGCAGTGCAGTTCGCTACTACTGAGGCTGAATCCATACAGACTTCAAGACCAAGTCCAGAAGACAGTTATTATCTAAAAAATAATTACTTGAATACATAGATGATCCTTCAGAGATTTTACCTATAACCTATTTCTTGATGAAGGTTATTTAATGCACTGGAGATAACTGTGACTTACTGATCAAATACTTGAATACTTATACTTACCTGGGATTTCATTTCTGCTGAAAGAAATAGGAAGAACAGGACTCACTTAAAAAAAAAAAAAAAAAAAACTTTAGAAAGGAAGGTAAAAATCTTACACACACTATCACTTTTGGAAGCAGCATAGAAGGGGCAGTCAAGGGTAAAACACTGGTGAAACAGGTCAAAATTAGGGGAAAAAAAACTATATTATTATCAATGACAGTACCACAACTGTGCCCTTGATAATTAGTAATCACTCCTAAAAATCTTCATTTGGCACCAGATGGTGTGTTTAAGAGCAACACCCTAGGATGTTTTGAATCAGGCTTGATTTTGTTAGTTGAGTTACAGGAGAATTTTAAGGGTGGGGGTATGGGGGTCAAGGAAGAGAAGGAAATGGGAAATGGACCAGAAAAAATCTTGAGTCATCATCTAAATCAACAAAGCACTGATAGCTCCAAATATCAGGTCAGACACTAAAACGACTGATATAGGCTCAAGTGGTTTATAAAACCTATAAAAAGACTACACCAGCAAAGTCCCTGTCGATTTGTCAGAGTTCAGAAACTAAAACAGGGAGTAACATTTTAGCTTAAAACCTTATCTCAAGAGAATCATATACACTTCACATGAATAAAAATACCTGAAACCAAACATTTTTAAAAGCTCCAGTACCCAAAATAGAAAGAAAAAAGTTAATCCAGAAGACTGAATCAATCCACGGAATCACAAAGCGGCCGGACAATCTATATCTCCCCTCCACACTAACCATCCCATGGAAGACCAAGGGAGATCAGACCTTCCAGACCTATGCACCATCTGGTCGCCGCAAAATTCTACAGAGATTCCTTGTGGAACAGCAGTTTCCCATCTCTTGTGTCTCTCCCTACCATGCAGGAAGCAAGTCTGGCTGTGCTATTCTATTACCATTATATATCACCCATCTGCAACAAGGTCCTGTACAGACAAGTAAGAAGTATGTTATCTAGTTCCCTTTCCCCCAGAAGGTTGAGGCTCAGGTATAGGGGTAATTCTCCTGTGCAGTCTTTATTTACGCTGACTCAGTGACTTCAACAGGCTTAATCATGTGGTCAGGTTTGTTGCCAGCTGCATAATGCTCCCACATCTGTAGATAGAGCCGCTCTAGTTCCATTGTGTATTGTTTGGTGTTGAACAGAGGGCTAGATATTCTTTGCTTCCAGACTTTGCCACGAATTTTCTTCAGGCTGGGTAATAAAAAACGAGAACCCAGTTCACAAATCAGAGCAGAAACTCAGAAACACACCCTATAAATACCTAGTCACCTTTGTGGCAAAAAATGCATGACCAAACTCTACACTATCTCATTTATTGATTGGCTTCCTGTTAAAAAGGGAAGGGTCACATCTTACATAATGCTAACACTGAAACGAGCTCAACACCATATACTCTGAAAAAACTTAGTTCTTTCCTAGACAAGTATATCCAAGGGATACCACAAGTTCTCCATTTCGTCTTATTTCTACCTTTAAAATAACAAGAATTGACAACGGCACATGACTATTCCTATGTACTGTTGCTTACCTTTTTGGTAAGCAATTTAGCAATGTATGTATTAATCTTAAATGTTCATAACCCTCTGGCCTAACAGTAACATTTTTAAATCTATTAAAAAGAAATAATCAGATGCAAAAACATACAGGACCATGCAAAGATATTCATTGAAGCATCATTTACAAAAGTTAAAGCATAAACATAAGATGAAGTATTCGATTTATGGTCATTTTAATGAAACAGAAAACCACTCAAGGGGAAAAGAAATACAATAAGTCTACTCTTGTAATTTTCCACTTGTACCTGAAATGAGTTGTTCAGATTTTTAAAAATTGCTAATATCACCAAGAGTATGGTTCTGTTCAGAAAAATAAAAAAGTAATTGATTCTTCAGGAAACACAGGGGAAAAGATTTCTACTTCCCTTTTGAATATATTATTTTTCATGAGATTATTCTTAGATGAAGGGATACTTTAGAACCAGAAGCCAGAACATTTCTGTGCATTTTTAAAAGTAATAATTTTTATTTATTTTCTTTTAATTTTTGAAATAGAGTCTCACTCTGTTGCCCAGGCTGGAGTGCAATGGAACGATGATGACTCACTGCAGACTGAACCTCCTTAGCTCAAGCAATCCTCCTGCCCCAGCCTCCCAGGAAGCTGAGACTACAGGCACGCATCACCACACTCCGCTATTTTGGTATTTTTTGTAGAGATGGGTCTCGCCATGTTGTCCAGGCTGGTCTTGAACTCCTGGGCTCAAGCAATCCTCCTCCCTCAGCCTCTCAAAGCACTGGGATTATACGCATGAGCCACCACGCCCAACTCTGTTTTAATGTTTGTTGTGACAGAAGTAGTAAAATGGTTGTGCATATCTGTTGGTCTCAATACAACCATGTCCATATTAATGCTACGCTCCAAAGAGAAAGACCTGTGCACTCTATTTTTTTAAAATTCTATGCCAATAGGAAAATAAACTGTAGTACATACATACAGTGAAATACTACTCAGCAAAAGAAATAAACTTGATGAAAGAAGCCTTTAGAGTGCATATTGACATAGTTCCATTTGGATAAAATTCTAGAAAAGCAAAACTAATTTATGGAAGGGAAAAAAACCCTCCAGAACAGTGGCTGTCTCTGGGGGTTGGTGAAAAAGACTGACTGAAAAGGAGCATGAAGAAACTCTCTGGAGTGATAATGTTTTTTGTCTTCATAGGAGTTTGGGTTACAAAGGTATTTCTCGGTTGGGCACTGTGGCTCATACCTGTAATCCCAGCACTTTGGGAGGCCGAGGCAGGTGGATCACAAGGTCAGGAGATCAAGACCATCCTGGCTAACATGGTGAAACCTCGTCTCTATTAAAAATACGAAAAATTACCCGGGTGTGGTGGCACATGCCTGTACTCCCAGCTACTCAAGAGGCTGAGGCAGGAGAATCGCTTGAACCCAGGAGGCAGAGGTTGCAGTGAGCCAAGATCGCACCACTGCACTCCAACTTGGGCAACAGAGCAAGACTCCGTTTCAAAATAAAAAAAAAAAAAGGGTTATTTCTCAAAACTCACTGAATATTTGTGTATATCACTGTATATAACCTTCTGCCTCAAAAGAAAAAAATGGCCAGGCGCAGTGGCTCACGCCTGTAATCCCAACACTTCGGGAGGCCAAGGCAGGTGGATCACTTGAGGTCAGGAGTTTGAGACCAGCCTGGGCAACCTGCCGAAACCCTGCCTCTACTAAAAATACAAAAATTAGCTAGGTGTGGTGGCTCACGCCTGTAGTTCCAGCTACTCAGGAGGTTGAGGGGAAGATTGCTTGAGCCCAGGAGGCGGAGGTTGCAGTGAGCGGAGATCGTATCACTGTACTCCAGCCTGGGCAACAGAGGGAGACCCTATCTCAAAAAAATATATGTATACTGAACTCCAGTTAATGACAGCCATTCTGAAGTATTTAAGGAGAAGTGTACTGATGTCTGCAATTTATTTCAAAATGTGTCCAATAAGATGGATTGGCAGATGAATAAAGGGAATAAATGGATGAATAGATATGTAATAAAGCAAGAATAGTAAAATGCTAATGGTAGATTCTAAGCAGTAGGTATGGATGTGTTTATTATAAAATTAAAAATCTTGAGAACAAAAATGTTGGGCAAAAGCATTGTATGAACCAAACTAAGTACCAAAGAGTCTAATAAAAATTTTAAAATGCACCATAGGCTGGGTGCAGTGTCTCACGCGCCTGTAATCCCACCACTTTGGGAGGCCGAGGTGGGTGGACTGCTTGGGCCCAGGAGTTACCAGCCTGGGCAATATTGGTGAGACCCTGTCTCCACAAAATATTTAAAAAAAAAAAAAAAAAAAAAAAAAGCCAGGCATGGTGGCATGTGCCTGTAGTCCCAGCTACTGGAAGGCTAAGGTGGGAGGATCACTCGATCCCAGGAGGCAGAGGTTGCAGTGAGCCGTGATCATGCCACTGCACTCCAGCCTGAGTAACAGAGCGAGACCCTGTCTGAAAATAAAATGCACTACATTTTTTACTATAGTTATCTCTGGGCTAATGGACATGAATCTTATTTTTTTTTTAATGCCTGGGCTCAAATTTCTCACTTTTCTTAGACATATGTGATGTTCTATGGAGGAAATTCTGAAAATAATAAGTAGCTAACATCTGCTGAATGTTTACCAGATACCAACAACTATTCTAAGTACTTTACATGGAATGCCTTTTTTAATCCTCACATCATCTCTGCAAAGTAGGTACTAGCATTATGCTCCATTTTGCAGAAGAAGAAACCAAGGCATAACACAGAGATTTACTTGCCCAAAGTCTCAAAGCTCATAAGTAAGAGAGCTTGGGGTTCACTCAGGTAGTCTGACTCAAAAAGTATGTTTCTTTAATTATTATGTAATATACTACTTCTCAGAAAAACACAAAGAAAAAACATCACCCATTATACCGAAAGAAAAACCTCATTTAAGAAATACCCACCGGGCACGGTGGCTTATGCCTGTAATCCCAGCACTTTGGGAGGCCGAGGTGGGTGGATCACGAGGTCAGGAGTTCGAGACCAGCCTGGCCAACATAGTGAAATCCAGCCTCTACTAAAAATACAAAAATTAGCTGGGTGTGGTGGTGGATGCCTGTAATCCCAGCTACTCAGGAGGCTGAGGCAGGAGAATCGCTTGAACCCGGGAGGCAGAGGATGCAGTGAGCCGAGATTGTGCCATTGCACTCCAGCCCAGGCAACAGTGCGAGACTCTGTCTCAAAAAAAAAAAAAAAAAAAAAAAAAAAAAACAGCTGGGCGCAGTGGCTCACGCCTATAATCCCAGCCTTTGGGAGGCCTAGGTGGGTGGATCACGAGGTCAGGAATTCGAGACCAACCTGACCAACATAGTGAAACCCCACCTCTGCTAAAAATACAAAAAATTAGCTGGGTGTGGTGGCAGGCGCCTGTAATCCCAGCTACTTAGGAGACCGAGACAGGAGAATTGCTTGAACCCGGGAGGCAGAGGTTGCAGTGAGCCGAGATTGTGCCATTGCATTTCAGCCCGGGCAACAGTGCGAGGCTGTCTCAAAACAAAACAAAACAAACAAACAAAAAAAAACGCCAGGCACAGTGGCTCACTCCTGTAATCGCAGCACTTCGGGAGGCCAAGGTGGCTGGATCACAAGGTCAGGAGTTCAAGACCAGCCTGGCCGACATGGTGAAACCCCGTCTCTACTAAAAATACAAAAAATTAGCTGGGTGTGGTGGCGTACACCTGTAGTCCCAGCTACTCGGGAGGCTGAGGCAGGAGAATTGCTTGAACCCGGGAGGCGGAGGTTGCAGTGAGCCGAGATCGTGCCACTGCACTCTAGCCTGGGCAACAGAGCGAGACTCCATCTAGAAAAAAAAAAAAGGAAAAGAAAAAAGAAATACCCAGCCTGGGCAACATACTGAAACTTAATCTCTACAAAAAAATTTAAAAATTAGCCAGGCATGGGGCACGGTGGCATGTACCTATAGTCCTATAGTCGCTGCTACTCAGGTGGCTGAGGTGGGATGATTGCCTGCGCCCAGGACGTGGAGGCTGCAGTGAGCCAAGATCACACCACTGCATTCCAGCCTAGGCAACAGAGTAAAATCCTGTCTCGACAAAAATAAAAGAATGAAGGAAATACTAGTTTATTGTATGGATAAATCCTCACTCATCTAAGCATCACCCCTCTAATTCCTACTCATTTTCAGGCATTTAAGTTATGCTTTTTTTATTTCTTACACCGACTGCAGTGAAGAAGTGACAGTATTAGGGTCAAAGATCTAACTTTTTTTTTGAGACAGAGTCTCGCTCTGTTGCCCAGGCTGGAGTGCACTGGTGCAATCTCAGCTCACTGCAAGCTCCGTATCCTGGGCTCATGCCATTCTCCTGCCTCAGCCTCCCGAGCAGCTGGGACTACAGACGCCCACCACCATGCCTGGCTAATTTTTTGTATTTTTAGTAGGGACGGGGTTTCACAGTGTTAGCCAGGATGGTCTCCATTCCTGACCTCGTGATCTGCCCGCCTTGCCCTCCCAAAGTGCTGGGATTACAGGCGTGAGCCACCGCGCCTGGCCCAAAGATCTAACTTTTAAGGCTCTAAAAACTCTGAGGAAGGGCTGTACCAATTTATTCACCAATGCATGAAAAGGCTACTTCTCAATGCTACCTCACTGATACAAAAAATCTTTTTATTGTATAGGCAAATAATGGATATACCTCAGGTTCTTTTTTTTTTTTTTTTTTTTTTTTGAGATAGAGTCTCACTCTCTCTGTCACCCAGGCTGGAGTGCAATGGTGCGATCTCGGCTCACTGCAACCTCTGCCTCCCGGGTTCAAGCGATTCTCCTGCCTCAGCCTCCTGAGTAGCTGGGACTACAGGCACATGCCACCACACCCAACTAATTTTTGTATTTTTAGTAGAGACAGGGTTTCACCATGTTGGCCAGGCTGGTCTCGAACTCCTGATCTCAAGTGATACACCCGCCTAAGCCTCCCAAAGTGCTGGGATTACAGGCATAAGCCACCACATCCAGCCTCAGTTCAATTTTAATTGGCATTTCTACTACAGAGCCTGAAACACTTTCTTGTTAACCTTTTGTATTTCCACTTCATTGAGGTGTCTGGTCATTTCCATTTTTACTTTCCTATTAGGGGATTATAAAATTTAAATGTTCTGCAGTCTTTACATTGCCAGGTAATTAATACTTTGTTATCTGAGACAAAAGATTTTTTTCCCCTCGTTTGCCTTTTAATTTTCTTGAATATACTTTATTCAGCCATTTACTTTTTACATAGTAAAACCTATTGATCACTTCATTTCTAAGAGTTTAGAAGTACTTCTCCCATCCAGAGGGCATACAACTAGTTCACCTATTTTATATTACACTTATTTTATGGTTTCATTTTATAACAGCTATATTCTCTCTACTTTACCAAATAATTTGTTCAAGGAAAAGTTTACTTACTATTCTAGATCAGTTCCCAGCTTCACAGCTATGTCTTCATATTCTTGTCTGTTTTTAGCAATAAGCTCAAGACAACCTAAGCAAGTGAGCTGGGAAGCTGCAACTCGAGAAGCAAGAGTCTCTCCTGTAATACAAAAGGTAACAACTGCACATCTGAGAACGTAAAACAGCACAGAGTTAATGTTATTTATGTTAAGCCTCCACACAACGCAGATGAAGAGAATGAAGTGAGAACAAGTCTCACTTTCTATCACCTTTCCTTTAATGTTGCTCCTAGTACATATAATTTCACCTGGAAGTTTCTCCCCCAAACGGAGATTTTCAAAAGAACAATGAAGATTCCACTGATTTATCAGCAACTTACCTGGCATAGTCACCATGGGGGTCCCTGCCCAGAGGACATCCATCCCTGTGGTGTGCCCATTACAGAGTGGAGTGTCCAAGCAGACATCAGCCAGCTGGCCTCTCCTGACGTGTTCCTCTTTAGGAGCAACAGGTGAAAAAATGATACGGTTCTGGGGCAGGCCCATGTTTTGTGCATACTGTTGAATATTAGGTTCTCCTACTGCTGGAAAACGCAACAGCCAGAGTACACTATTGGGAACACGCTTCAGAATCTAAAATAGGGAAAATAAGAATAATTATTAATAGCAGATCTGCCTTTTTCAACAAAGACTCCCAGAGGTCTCTAATAATTCTATCACATGCTATTCTTTCCATCCAGATAGAAGCCTGCTGTGAACTTAAGTCTTTCCTTCACAGAGATGAATGAGATCAATTGAATTATCCCTCTTCTGCTTAGCTGTCCTCAAAGTGAGTTCAAAGAAAGACAGGCAAAATCTGAGGCAGCTACCTCCTGTGGGAATTGACACAGGCAGTGGGTTTTGTTAAGAGAGAGGAATTTTGCATTCCAAATTTCAAATCCCCCACTATGATACAACCAAGAAAGTTACCTCACACTTGCCTAACTTTATTTGCCTAATATAAATCAGTCTTTTCTGTAAAGGGCCAGATAGCAAATATTTTTGGCTCTGTGGCCACACAGACTGTCATAGCCGCTCAGTTCTTCTGTTGTAGCTTGAAAGCAGCCACAGACAACGTGTAAACAAGTAGGCATGGCTATATGTCCGTCAAGTTTTATTTATAAAAACAAGCAGTGGGCTGGATTTGACCCACAGGTCATAGTTTGCCAACTCCTGATTTAGATTTACATCTACTCTATGTACCATGTAAGTTCAAAATCCCTTTCTCTGAAAGCTATGAGAACAGATGAATTTCCAAATTCAGAATATTTCAGATTTTAAAAAAGTAGTACTCTGTGTGTGTGTGTGTGTGTATTACATAACACCCTCAGCAGCAACTTCCTATAAACGTATTAGTACCTCTGCACTGAGATGCAGGAATAGTCATACTAAATGGAATAAATAAAAGACTACAAATAACCTGACATAGTTTGACTATGTCCCCACCCAAATCTCTCTTCTTGAACTGTAGTTCCCATAAGCCCCATGTGTCATGGGAGGGACCCAGTGGTAGGAAACTGAATCATGGGCGCAGTTATTCCCAATGCTGCTGTTCTCGTGCTAGAGAGTGAGTTCTCACAAGATCGGTTGGTTTTATAAGGGGCTTTCCCCGCTTTGGCTCAGCACTTCTTCCTGCCATCACGCGAAGAAGGACATGTTTGCTCCCTTTTCCGCCATAACTGTAAGTTTCCTGAGGCCTCCATAGCCACACGGAACTGTGAGTCAATTAAACCTCTTTCCTTTATAAATTACCCAGTCTCGGGCAGTCCTTTATAGCAGCATAAGAACGGACTAATACATACCCTAATGTTAGTTCAGGTAGTTTTGCTGCCAAACAAATTTGCCACACACTTATGAAAAAGCTTTTGATTTTCAGAGTTTTTGTGAACATCAGGAAGTAAGGATTAAGGACAGTAGACCTGTACTCATCTGCTTCCTCTTCTCTTCTATCCTCCCCTCTCCTCTAAACATAAAACAAAACAGATATCGGGGAAAAAATTAACCAAGGAATAATCTCCAGATTACCTAAAGGTAAAACATGCCATTTTATTTTAGTTCTATGGATTAAGAGCCAGTTACAGCTATCCAATATCCTACTTATGCAAACTTGTCTGATGAACTGAGAGATAATCGTATGTACAGATCGACTCCTTCTTGGTTATAACTACAATACTACAAGAATGTTAAAAATGGGTGGATGTACATGACAGTATACGCTATCAGTTTAGACCAGGGGTTGGCGAACTACACAGCCTGTGAGCCAAATCTGGCATACTGCCAGTTCGTATAAATAAAATTTTATTGGAACACAGCCACACTCATCATTTACAAAATGCCTATGGTTATTTTTGTGCTACAACAGCAAAGCTGAGTAGATGTGAAACAGCATGGACTACAAAACTGAAAATATTTACCATCTGGCCCTTTAAGAAAAAGTTTGCTGACCCTTTAGACAGAAGAATGCTTTGAATATGTAAATTTAAAAGGTTCACAATGTCATATTTAGACACTGGAAAGAGAAACCAAAAATGCCTGAAAAATCTACATCTCTTGAAGATTATAAATGAGCACAAGGCCAGGCGCGGTGGCTCATACATGTAATCCTAGCACTTTGGGAGGCCAAGGCGGGCAGATCTCTTGAGGCCAGGAGTTGGAGGCCAGCCTGGCCAACATGGTAAAACCCCGTCTACTAAAAATACAAAAAAAAATTACCCAGACATGGTGGCACATGCCTGTAATCCCAGCTACTTGGAAGGCTGAGACACAAGAATCACTCGAACCTGGGATGCAAAGATTGCCATGAGCCAAGATCACACCACTGCACTGCAGCCTGAACAACAGAGTGAGATTCTGTTTTTTAAAAAAAAATGGCATAACCCAGTTGAATCACATGTAAATAAATAAATTTTTTTTTAAGTATTTTTTTAAAAAATTTTTTTGAGACGGAGGTTTGCTCTTGTTGCCCAGTCTGGAGTACAATGGCACGATCTCGGCTCACTGCAACCTCCACCTCCCGGGTTCAAGGGATTTTCCTGTCTCAGCCTCCTGAGTAGCTGGGATTACAGGCACCTACCACCATGTCCGGCTAATTTTTTGGTATTTTTAATAGAGACGGGGTTTCACAATGTTGGTCAGGCTGGTCTCAAGCTCCTGACCTCAGGTGATCCACCCGCATCAGCCTCCCAAAGTGCTGGGATTACAGGCGTGAGCCACTGCACCCAGCCAAAAAAAATTTAAAAAGAAATGAGCAAAACAGCTCCTAAATGGGAGTGGAAAGTACCATCTTCGGCAAGAGGCTCTAGATACAAAATCTTTATTAGTCTCTAACACGGTAACAATGAGTCCATGCATACTCACGTTTGCCCACATCTGCAAAGTAGAAGGGTCAATTTTATACAACTGATTAAAGTTACAGTATACAATGGCATCTTCTGGTAACCCGTACTGAGAACGGGTGGTTACAATAATGGTACGGGGAACCTCCTCTCCAGTTGCAGCCTTATTGTTGATCTAGAACAAGAAAAAGATGATAGTTATATTTAAAGGCAAAAGGAGTCCAATATTTCAATCCATAAGATCCAAAATGGTATAACCATTAAAAGTCACTGAACCATGAGAAAATATTCATGGTATATGAAGTTTAAGAAAAGGCAAACCGTTGCAGCATTATCTTAATTTGGGGGAGACTGCACTATGAAACTTCTTGCTCTAACCAAAAAAGGTCTCAAAATCCTATTAACAATCCAACAGCTTTTGATCACTCTTTTCTTCATGAATGAAATGTCCTTTTCTAAATCACATCTACTCTTCAAGGCTAAATTACTCCTCCAAATGGTCTCTTCTCCCAAGAGTGTCTCTCTTCACATTGATCATCACCGTTTCTGAGCGTCTACATACATAATTAGTTTAATTAGTTTCATCTTGTAATTCTCACACATTTGAGTACTGCCTTACATTGTTATATAACTATTCTAGGTGTGCAAGGACATCTACAACCTCTAGAGGTCAGAGATCTTTGCCTTACACTCTCTTGACAGAGCTACTTATTTAAGCATGCAATATATTATTTATTGAATACATACTACATTACTGTGATTAAGACATGGGCTCAGTAATTCAATTCAGTAGAGGATACAAACACAGGGAATTATCATCTGTTGTGCTGTATGTAATGATATATTCCAAACATTACAGAGATATAAAAGACAGGTACTAATGAAGTAGGGATGGAGACGTTAGCGGTAAGTACGGAAATGGATTCCTGGAAGAGCTGTCTGAACTGAACGTTTGGGTAGGATTTAGCTAGGGAAAGGATGGGTTTACAGAAGCAAGAAACTGTATGGTATCTACACATAGTTCATCATATAAGAGAGTAAAGCCACAGGCAGGGAATAACAAGATATTAACACAGCAGTTTCTCAGTAAGTAAAAATCTGCTGGCTGAATCCAGGAGACTTTTAAAATCAGACACACCTATATAAGATGCACGTTTCCACTAAACTCATTTCCTCATCCATAAAATGGTGATAATGATACTTGACTCCTAGAGTTATCATGAGGTTAAGGGAAATAAACGCATACTTGGCGGGACATATAATGGTGTATTATTATCTTCTCACCTGAGTAGTTGCCAGTCCATTGCTAATACTGAATCCATTAATTGTTATTTGAATCTGTCCTCTGTTAATCATTTCTATAACTGCTTCTGCAATAGTATTCATAGGAATAACAGGCATATTAAGAGCTGTGTTACTGCTATCTGCATTGTCTCCTCCATCAGGACACTTCATCTAAAAAAAAAAATGCATCATTAGGGAAAAGATTGTGAATGCAGTTAACTTTATTTCAATGACAATACTGACTAGGTTCTGACCTTGACAATTTTCACATCTGGTAGACTATCAAGAAATGCTTTGAGGTCGATGCCATTCAGAACTATCCGATTGTCATAAATGTGCCCATTGGACTTAAAATCGATGACTGCTTTTTTCTAATGGAAAAATAGTTTCAGACATGTCTTTTAGGATTTACATAGACAACAGCAAGGAAATAAAAAGCTACAGTTCTTTGAAATTCCTCCATAGCACTGTTTCATACCTACCTTCAGGTGAGGGAACATATTAGCATGATCACCAATAAAAAAAGTGTGGGGCATATAAGCCAATTTCTCAGAATACTGCTCGGCAACTTCAGCTGGCGAAGTTTCCTGATCAGTGATAATATAATCCATGAAAAGCGCACCACTTGTCCCAGGGTATCCCAGCCACATTGCCTTAAAAAAATCAGATCAAAAACTGATTAAGAACTTTAATCAGTACACTTATCTCTAAATTCATCAAGTCATATACATTAAATATGTACAACTTTTTGTATGTCAACTGTACCTCAATAAAGTGGTTTTTTAAAAAAGAACCTAAAGGTGCCAAAATTAAATAAGTAAATAAACAAGGAGGTCTAACTCTTTTTTAGAGACAGGGTCTCACTCTGTTCCCTAGGCTAGAATACAGTGGTGCAATCGTAGATTACTACAGCCTCAAACTCCTGGGCTCGAGCAATCCTTCTGCCTCAGCCTCCAGAGAAGCCAGGATTACAGGCACTTGCCACATGCACAGCAAGGCTGACTTCTTTAGCCGAAAGCAATGAAGTAGTTCTATAAGAGAGACTCTCACTCTGTCACCCGGGCTGGAGTGCAGTGGCACAGTGATAGTTCACTGCAGCCTCAAACTCCTAGGCTTAAGCAATCCTTCCACCTTAGCCTCCCGAATAGCTGGGATCACAGAGGCACACCACCACTCCGACTAATTTTTTAATTTTTTGTAGAGACAGGGTGTTTTGTTTTGTTGCCCAGGCAGGTCTCAAACTCCTGGTTTCAAGAGATCCTTCTGCCTAAGCATCCCAAAGTGCTGGGATTACAGGCGTGAGCCACCATACTCAGCCTGTATTTTAGATTAACTTTCAAAATGCTAAAATGTTCTTCAAATCTGCAAGACAGAGTAACGGTTCATAGCCAACCATGAATTGCATGTCTCTATATACATGTACCTATAAGCATTGTGCTCTACACTCTTTTTGTTCTGTGCATTTCAACAACTTAAAAAAATTAAAAGTGTGTCTGCCCTACAGTTTCAAATATCAGTTAACCAGAGGGAGGAAAAGCAGCACATCACTGTCTTCTTAGCCAAATACATGTTATAAGTGATGACTGTTAATTTGTTTACCTGAATAGGAGCTGGCCTGAGAGCAAAAAGCTCATTTCGAGCACCCTTAGTATAGCCATTCATATTTACAAGGATATGAATTCCATCCTGATGGATGCGATCAGCTGCTTTTCCATTGCATGGAATCTACAGAATACAAAATAAGAACTATGTATAATCTCAGATCAATTCCATTAGTTTTAATGGCATTTAACATAATTCAGATTCCCAGATGGAAAAGAGGTAAGAACACAAATTAACTACATTAATTCGGGCACAAATATGGTTGAGTGCCATTAAAATGGGCCCAAAGCATTAGAGAAACAGAATACAAAGGAAGGAGAGTTCACTTCTGGATTGAATGTATGAGTAACAACATTTCATAGAGAAATTGGTATTTGAAATTTGTAATCTTTTTTTTTTTTTTTTGGTAGGGACGGGGTCTCACTATGTTGCCCATGATGGCCTCAAGCAATCCTTCCACCTCAGCTTCCCAAAGGATTATACACGTGAGCCACTGCACCCAGCCTAGAATTGGTATTTGAAAATAGGTCTTCAAAGACGAATAGGAGTTTGAAGTTCAACAGAATACAATCTCAGTAGAGAACAGTATGAATGAAGAACTAGAGTAAAGTGTGAGGGAGTTTAGAAAATGGTGAGTAGGCCGGGCATGGTGGCTCACACCTGTAATCCCAGTCCTTTGGGAGGCCAAGGAGGGTGGATCACCTGATGTCAGGAGTTCGAGACCAGTCTGGCCAATGTGGTGAGACCCCATCTCTACTAAAACTACAAAAATTAGCCGGGTGTGGTGACAGGCGCCTGTAATCCCAGCTACTTGGGAGGCTGAGGCAAGAGAATCGCTTGAACCTGGGAGGCAGAGATTGCAGTGAGCCGAGATCGTGCCACTGCATTCCAGCCTGGGCAACAAGAGCAAAACTCTGTCTCAAAAAAAAAAAAATAAAGGGGGTGAGTAATTCACTTCTATCTAGTATAGGGTATACAAGATGTTGAATGGTGAGTTAAAGTATTGACAAAGTTGTGGCAAACAGAGAAAGGTTACAAAAGCTATGCTGAAGAGTTTAGACTGCAATCAATCAGCAGTGAGTCCCTAAAGGTCTCAGAGGTAGAAAGAGGTATGCTTCTTGGTCACAAAGAGTCCAACTGTGTATCAAAAATGGCCAGGCATACTTTTGAAGCAACAGCTATATTGCAAAATTTGTTAGTACATACTATTTATTAAATGAGAAGTCTCAAAACCTTTCTGCGAGGACTTCAGTGATTCATATATATACACATATACACATGTATATTTTTATCTCTATGCATACATACCATACCTGCATGTGTATGTACATACATACATGTGTGTACACACACACACTATATAAAGAGTATATTATCTCTATTAGTCAAAGTGGCTAATAGAGTCTACAAAGAAAACACTGTAGCCTACATACTCAGCAAATTAATTCCCCCACAGGTTTCAATCTTAATTTATCATAAAACTTACGCTCCTAGAGGATACAACAATAGAACAAGTACAGAAATAAAGATAACCAAAGGCAAAGGCCCATGGAAACTGATGAACCACAGTTCATCTATTTTTTCTTTTTTTTTTTTTTTTTTTTGAGACGGAGTCTTGCTCTGTTGCCAGGCTGGAGTGCAGTGGTGCGATCTCAGCTCACTGCAACCTCCGCCTCCCGGGTTCAAGCGATTCCCCTGCCTCAGCCTCCCAAGTAGCGGGGATTACAGGAATGCACCACCACACCGAGCTAATTTTTTGTATTTTAGTAGAGACGGGGTTTCATCATGTTAGCCAAGATGGTCTCATCTCCTGACCTCATGATCTGCCCGCCTCGACCTCCCAAAGTGCTGGGATTACAGGCGTGAGTCACCACACCTGGTCCTATTTTCTTTAAAAGACCTATTTATTCTTCTCCCAAGTCACCATTTTGTCAATATTTATTAAGTATCTTCTGTCACAAGTGCTGGCTCAATCTCCAGAAAAGTTGTATGTCCAAGCACAAGCATAACACATTTCTGTTTCATTTGCAACCTTGGAAAAAGCCATGCTGATTAACATAAATGACCAAGGAAATAAGATCAACACAATTGCCTATATGTGGTACTATAGCATTTAATACTTATCATCAAAAATAAACTATATGCTAATAGTTTTATTTAAACTTGTTCAAAATAAAAAGTTAAAGTACGAGAGTTTCATCTACCTGAGAAAGATCAATGAAATGATTGGCTTCTGCCATCACCTTCACTCGGAAGTTTGTGCCATCATCTGGGCTCAGGGCATAACAGAACACCTGAAAGGCAGCATATGGCATATTTAATAACATTGGCTCAAATCTTTCTGGCTCAAATCTTTCCAAAAGACACTGGGTTTGCATGCCTCATGGTGACAAGCCAACATTGTGGGTTTTTTCTTTTTTAAACAAATAGTGATTCTAGAGAAACACCAGTCTTACCTCAAATTTATCAGGATTGTGCATGCCTGGAATAGACTGCATAAGGTGAGAAGTAGGATGATTCCCAAAGTCGGAACTCACATATCCTACACGCAGCCGACCATCACTGAGCTTCAAGTCTTTTGGATGTTCATATGGTGGTTTATGAAGAACATTAATCTATCAACAGAATCCAATGCTTGTTAGTAAAATCTACATAAATTTTCATCTAGGAAAACTGACGAAAAACACATCAAACCTATACCTGGCACCTGTTGAAAAAGGTCTGCCCAGAGCATTTACTTAATATTGCCAGAGAGATGCAACCTCAGCACTTTATGTAATATGCTTCATATTTTGACCTGCTCCTGAGATCTATAAAGCATGAGCAAATCCCAGCACTCTGGGAAGCCAAGGAGGCGGATCGCTTGAGGTCAGGAGTTTGAGACCAGCCTGGCCAACACGGTGAAATCCAATCACTACTAAAAAAAAAAAAAAAAAAAAAAAAAAATTAGCTGGGCGTGGTGGCGTGTGCTTGTAGTCCCAGCTACCTAGGAGGCTGAGGTGGGAGAATCGCCCAAACCTGGGAGGTGGAGGTTGCAGTAAGCCAAGGTTGTGCCACTGCACTGCAGCCTGGGCAACAGAGCAAGACCCTGTCTCAAAAAAAAAGTGCAAGCAAATCTAAAACTTGTAGGTATGAAGCAGTATGGACAGAGTATGGTTTCCTCCCGCATTTTAGAAAATCCTATAGGGAAACATTTTCTAAAAACAAAATTATGGCCGGGGGCAGTGGCTCATGCCTGTAATCCCAGCACTTTGGGAGGCTGAGGCAGGCGGATCACCTGAGGTCAGGATTTCGAGACCAGCCTAGCATGGCAAAGCCCCATCTCTACTAAAAATACAAAAATTAGCCGGGCGTGGTGGCACATGCCTGTAATCCTAGCTACTCAGGAAGCTGAGGCACGAGCATCACTTTAACCTGGGAGACAGAGGTTGCAGTGAGCTGAGATGGCACCACTGCACTGCAGTCTGGGTGACAGAGACACTCTGTCTCAAAAAAAAAAAAAAAAAAAGTACACCTAGCACTCCAATCTATTATTCGACCTTTGATCCAATCCTTGATCAAGTACTGCTCTAATTCTCAAAGGTGAATACAAAATACCAAGCACTCCATTAAACATGATGGCTGGCCAGGCACAGTGGCTCACACCCGTAATCCCAGCACTTTGGCAGGGCGAGGTGGGCAGATCACTTGAGCCCAGAGGTTGCAGACCATCTTGGGCAACATAGCAAAACCCCATCTCTACAAAAAATACAAAATTAGGTGCGGTGGCATGCGCCTGTAGTCCCAGCTACTTGGCAGGCTGAGGTGGGAGGATCACCTAAGCCCGGGGAGGTCGAGGCTGCAGTGAGCCATGATCACACCGCTGCACTCCAGCCTGGGTGACAGAGCAAGACCCCGTCTCAAAAAAAAAAAAAGGAAAAAAAAGATAAAAGATAAAAGAAAAAAAAAAATTATGGCTTTCAACTTAAAGAAAAGTACCATCAGTCTATCATTAGTGTTTAAGTGAAGGAATTAAGGATTCCATCTTATGAAGTGCAGGGGGTTATACTCAGGACACAATGGAAGGGGTTCTGAAGTGGCTCACAAAAGTTTTATTTCTCAACTTGGGTGGTGTTCACTTTATAATCGTTCATTAAGCCACAGATTTGATTTGCACAGTTTTCTGTATTTGTGTTTTAGTTTACAACAAAAAGATTAAAACAAAAGAATCACACCTTATCTAAGCACAGGTTGCCGTGCCTCTCAGCAATAGCCTTCCTGAAGCCATGAGAAAGAGGATATAGCATACTATGATGAGGATGCACAGAAGGCAACCTATTCTTCTCTAACTGGTCAGCCACAATACTGACCAACTTCTTCATTCGCTCATCATAGTCTGTCCAATCACAGACAATCTAGAGAAAGCAAAAAGAAGTTATTATCCAGAAAGCCCTATCCCAGGATTTAATATTTGATATGTCTTTGGCCTAAAGTAATGTCAGATAGCCTATTAAAAATACTATTTCCAGTCAGGCTTGGATTCTTTATGGCATACAACAATTAAAAAGCTATTACAACACTGAGAGCCAATTACTGGCCTGTTATTCTTTACCTGCAGGCAATGAGCCAAGTTACAATAAGCATCAGGAAAATCAGGCTTAAGTTTCAGAGCTGTGCGGTAAGAAGCTATAGCTTCTGGAATATTCCCTGAATCCTGGAAAATAAATAAAGCAGGATGGTAAAAAGTTTCCAAAAATTAAATTTTAGGTGTTAAACTGCACATATTATAATAAACAGTAGTACCTTATGAATGGAAGCCAGATTGCTATGCGCATCTGCAAATGCAGGATTAATTTGGATGGCACGCGTATAACACTGCAAGGCTCCCTGAACATCCTGCATCTCCTTTAGAGTGTTTCCCATATTAGAGTAGGCATCAGCAAAGGTAGGACTGATTCTAAAAGAGAAGCCAAAGGTTTTATTCCTCCAATACAAAAATCTTTAACCCACTGTAATGCTAACTTATTCTGTTGTTATTTAAAGCCATTTTAGCATCTGCAACGTGCCGAATGTCAAACATTTTAAAATTAAAAATAATTTTAAAAATAAGGCTGTTAGTGTCTCTTACCGAATAGCCTCCTTATAATGCATCAGAGCTTCCTGCAGTTTTCCCTGCTGCTGCAGTACACTTGCTAAATTTGAATGGGCAGCAGCAAACTCTGGGAAGACCTATAAAGAGTCAAGATCATAACTGAGGTTAAAAAAATTGCTAAAGCAGCAGTAATAACTCACCACAACCTTAAGAACTTTGCTCAAGTATGTTTAAACCCCTAAACTTGTCTCTATCTTTTCCAAGTCTATTCATTCTCAAATTCTACCTCTTCCTCTATTTCATACCTCTTCTTGTTTCAAACATAATGAGGTACACGTCTTCTCCTCTTAGTTTATCCTGACCACTCCAACACCACTGAAATCTCTCTCTGCTAAACTCCTACCACATCTACTAACCACTACCATACAGCCATCAGGCACTAAGATTATATACTTATAAGTAACTTCTCTCGAACTGTGGGTTAATGTTTAATTTTTTTGTACAGATCTTATCCACAGAATAATGAATTCTGAATGCAGGGATTTTCTGGAATGTCACATAGGGCCTCACATCATACCTTAGGTACTCAATTATTATTTCAATGAATAATCCTCTTGTAAATGATTCAACCACTATTTTTACAAAAGAGGTGGATGATGGTAAACTTAACTGCTTTCCCTCTACTATCACGCTAAATGCCCAGCTACACCACCCTCACATACTTCTAATGCTTTACGATACAAGCGAACTGCCTCTTCAATGTTTCCCTGTTCTCGTTTGATATTGGCTAGGTTATTCAGAGAGTCTGCATGGGTGGGACACAGACGGAGAGCTGTATTATAACAATCTTCTGCTTCAGCAACCTAGAAAACAAAACAAAGTCTTCAAAAACTGTAGAGAATCATAAAGCCTCCACTGATACTGTTCTAATAATTGCTTAATTAAGCCTAATGGCTGGTAATGCTACAGAAAATTGATATTTTTTGGTATTCTTACCCTCAACCAAAACTCTAAAGTAAACCAATATACCATCTCAATACTTGTACAAAAGACTTTCCTTTTTTGCTGTTTTTTGGTTTTTGTGATTTTTTGAGACAGAGTCTCGCTCTGTTGCCCAGGCTGGAGTGCTGTGGCACAACCATGGCCCACTGCAGCCTCAACCTCCCAGGACTCAATCGATCCTCCCACCTCGGCCTCCCAAGGAGCTGGGACTACAGGTGTGCACCACCATGCCCGGCTAATTTTTGTATTTCTTGTAGAGACAGGGTTTCGTCATGTTGCCTAGGCTGGTCTCGAAACCCTAGGCTCAAGCAATCCTCCCATCTCGGCCTCCCGAAGTGCTGGCATTACAAGGGTGAGCCACCACACCTGGCCAGAAAAGACTCTTAATCCTACCAGATAACAAATAGAATGAGTAAAAATCCTTACACTGCCCTTCTCTTTGAGAGCATTGGCTAGGTTGCAGTAAGCATCAGGGAAATGTGGTTGTAGTTCGATAGCCCGCCTGTAGGTGTCTATTGCCAGATCTATCAGGCCTTGCTCATAGTATACACAAGCCAGGTTGCCGTGCACCACTGCGTGATTTGGACTCAAACTTAAGGCACGAAGATAAGCTGCCACAGCTCTGTAAATAAACACACACACACACACAAAATGTAACTCATTCTTAATGGATGGTTTGTTACAACTCATTCAAGCTGTACTATATCAAAACACATCAAGTCATTGTAATTAATTACATAATTCATGCTGTATTATATTTTAGCCTCAAACCAAAATCACACCTTTATAAAATGTGTCTTTACACTGGGAAATTTTCTACTCCCACATAAAAAATAGACTTTCCTTTGACAACAACAAAAAATTTAAAAGTCAGGATTTACTTTGCTTTCTAAATCAGGTCAAAGGAATAATTTAGTCTAAGAAAGAACCATTTCAACCATTTTAACAATAAAAAAATTTCAACTAAACTCCCAATAAGAAGGATAACGGCTTTGAGGAAAGCCAACAACAGAAAGTCAGGCAACAAACAACATCCATAAATAAAAGGCAACACAGGACATGGGCAGAGAACAACGTACTAGAAAAGGCAAATATGTTTCAATGGACTACTGTCATCATTTCGGTCCAAACTGTCAAGTGTCAATACAACAAAGATTCAAGAAAATTTATTAAACAGAACATTGTCTCACCTGTCAAAAATGCGTGCCTCTTTCAAGACATTTCCTAAATTGATATAAGCATCCAGAAAGTTTGGGTCAAGGGTGACAGCCTAAAAATTTCAAGACAGTTAGTTACTCAGAGCAAGTTAGGATTTCACCAGATCAACTTCCCAATTACAAATTTTTACTCCAAGGTCCTTGCAGACTTTCAATTACATTTCATTTTAATAAACCAATTATTTATTTAGTGGCTTCTCATTATTTTTACAAACCTCAACATTATCAAAATAACTTCTCATGCCTCATGTTCTCATGAGCAAAATGGGTCCTGAAGAGAAAAATTAAAAATTGGGCCTGCTCCAATTTCATTAAACTGAATACTTCTAATGATTGGCCCTATTTTATTCACAATTAACCAGTCTAACTCTTCTGAAAAATAGTGGCAAAAGAGGCAGCAAACTCTTACTGAAAAGGTAAATATATACCTCCGTTGTATGCATACAAACTACATGCTCAGCAAGACCTTATGAAGACATGCAATTACAGCTGTATACACAGTAAGATACAATACTTCAAGGAAATACTAACCATTAAACGGTGTCATCCAAATAGCTGTCATGTTGTCTAGAGCAGTGATTCTCAACCCTGGCAGTATATTAAGAATTTACCTCCTAGAAAAGGTACCTAGGCTCTATCACAGGCCAATTAAATCAGACCCTCTGAAGATAGGGTCAGGATATCCAGATCTTTTATAAGCTCCTCATGCGTAACCAAGGAAGAGAAACACTGATCAAGAAAGATACTGCTACAGTATGGTAAATGCAAACTTCAATCAAAACACCGGCCGGGTGCAGTGGCTCACACGTGTAATCCCAGTACTTTGGGAGGCCCAGGTCGGACCACTTGAGGTCAGGAGTTCAAGACCAGCCTGGCCAACATGGTGAAACCCCATCTCTACTAAAAATACAAAAATTACCTGGGCATGGTGATGTGCAACTGTAGTCCCAGCTACTCGAGAGTCTGAGGCATGAGAATGGCTTGAACCCGAGAGGCAGAGGTTACAGTGAGCCAAGATTGCGCCACTGCACTCCAGCCTGGGCAACAGAGCAAGACTGTGTCTCCAAAAACATAAAAAAACACAAAAAAAACACACACACCGAAAAGGTATTTGATTAAGACACTGAGTAATTGTATGTTTATAAAAGACTGATAAAGAACACTTTATCTGCTGGGCGCGGTGGCTCATGCCTATAATCCCAGCACTTTGGGAGGCCAAGGCGGGCAGATCACTTGAGGCCCGGAGTTCAAGACCACCCTGGCCAACATGGCGAAACCCCGTCTCTACTAAAAAATACAAAAAATTAGCCGAGCATGGTGGCTCACGCCTGTAATTCCAGCTACTCAGGAGGCTGAGGCAGGAGAATTGCTTGAACCTGGGAGGCGGAAGCTGCAGTGAGCTGAGATCGTGCCACTGCACTCCAGCCTGGGCGACAGAGCGAGACTCTGTCTCAAAAAAAAGAAAGAAAGAACACTTCATCTTCACTTGATGACAACTCTGTAGTAAACACGGCATGATGCATTTAATTTAGACTGTCTATAGTGATAGACGTCCACCTCAAGAACTTTTAAACTTTATAATAGAAATGTTTAAACATATACAAAAGCAGAGGAACATCACGTCCAAGTCTCCATTATCCATTTTCAACAATTCATATATCATGTTTGATCTTATTTAATCTATACTCCAACTTACTCCCCCTCTTCGCACATCATTTTGAAGCAAAGCCCAGATATATTCCATTAGAAAATACTTCAATATGTATCTCAGGGACAACACAAGCATGCTTTTTCCTCCCAACCTAACCACAATACCATTATCATACCTAACAGAAAAAAAAAAAAGACAGCAATTCCTTCATATTAAATATCAGCTGGGTGTGGTGGCTCATGCCTGTAATCCTAGCACTTTGGGAGGCCGAGGCAGGCAGACTGCCTGAGCTCAGGAGTTCAAGACCTGGGAACATGGCAAAGCCCTGTCTCTACTAAAAATACAAAAAGTTAGCCGGGCGTGATGGCGCACGCCTGTAGTCCCACCTACTCTGGAGGCTGAGGCAAGTGAATCCCTTGAGCCCGGGAGGTGAAGGTTGCAGTGAGCCAAGATCACACCACTGCACTTCAGCCTGGGCGATCGAGTGAGACCCTGTCTCAAAAAAAAAAAAAAAAAAAAATCCATTCAGTGCTCCAATTTCTCATTAACTGAGTCAGGATCCAAATAAGACAGATATAATTTGTCAATGTGCCTCTCTGAGTTTCTTTTAATCCTTTAAAAGTTTGTGTGTTTGTTTATTTTTGGAGACGGAGTGTCACTCATTATTTATTTTTGGAGACGGAGTGTCACTCATTCTGTCGCCCAGGCTGGAGTGCAGTGGCACGATCTTGGCTCACTGCAACCTCCTCCTCCTCCTGGGTTCAGGCAATTCTCCTGCCTCAGCCTCCTAAGTAGCTGGGATTACAGGCACACGCCACCGCACCCGGCTGTTTTTTTTTTCTTTTGTATTTTGAGTAGAGATGGGGTTGCACCATGTTGGCCAGGCTGGTCTGGAACTCCTGACCTCAAGTGATCCACTCACCTCAGCCTCCCAAAGTGCTGAGATTACAGGGGTGAGCTACCGCACCCAGCCTAAAAGTTTAATTTAAATCTCCATTTTTATTACAATTTGTTGAAGTAAGAAGGTCAGCTTCCCAAAGTTTGAATTTTGCTGACTGCATCCCTATGGTGTCCTTTAACATGTTTCCTGTCCCGCATATCTCCTGTAAATTGGTAGGTAGAACCAGAAGCTTAATTAGGTTTGTGTTCTTTTCTCTTTGTGCAAGACTACTTCACTGGTGAAATTGTTTACCACAAGGTACTTAACACCTGATTGTATCTCGTTTTTCTCACTGATAAATGCTTTAACTTTTTTTTTTTTTTTTTTGAGATGGAGTCTTGCTCTGTCACCCAGGCTGGAATGCAATGGCGCAATCTCAGCTCACTGCAACCTCCGCCTCCCAGGTTCAAGAGATTCTCCTGCCTCCGCCTCCTGAGTAGCTGGGATTACAGGCTCCTGCTACCATGCCTGGCTAATTTTTGTATTTTTAGTAGAGATGGGGTTTCGCCATGTTGGCCAGGCTGGTCTCGAACTCCTGACCTCAGGTGATCCACCTGCCATGGCCTCCCAAAGTGCTGGGATTACAGGCGTGAGCCACCACGCCCGGCCTAAATGCTTTCACTATTAATGGTGATACTCTATCATTCCTTCTTCACTTATTAGCTAGAACGCTTTTATAAAGAAAAGCTTCCCCCATCAACTATTGGGTTACTCTATGGTCCAGTTCATACAGGAGAGGGAAGACAAATGCTTTATTCTTTTAATTTTTAAATTTAAAGTTGATATATAATTGTGTATATTTATGGCATACAATGTGATGGTTTGATCCATGTATACATTTTAGAAAGAGTCAACCAAGCTAATTAACATATCCATCACCTCACTAACTTATTTTTTTGTGGTTGAGGACATTAAAAACCTATTCTTTTTGCAATTTTGAAATATACATTATTAACAACTGTGGTCACCATGCAGTACTATAGATCACTAAAACTTATTCCTCCAGTCTAACTGAAACTTTGTGTACTTTGATCAATATCTCCCTTTTCCTCATCCCTCCTCCACCCCCCAAGCCTCACCACCCTTCTACTCTCTGTTTCTATGAAATCAACTTTTTTAGATTCCACAAATAGGTGACATAATACAGTATCTACTTTCTGTGCCCGGTTTATTTCACTTAGCATAAAGCACAGATAACGAAAGCAAAAATACGCAATGAGATTGCATCAAACTAAAAAGCTTCTGCACAGTAAAGGAAACAATTACACAGAGTGAATAGGCAACCCCGGGTTAAAAGAAAGCATTTGCAAACTATACATCTGATAAAGGGATGAGGAACTCAACTCAGTAGCAAATACGCCCATTAAAATACGGGCAAAGGATCTAAACAGACATTTCTCAAAAGAAGAGGTACAGGCCAGACACAGTGGCTCATGTCTGTAATCCCATCACTTTGGGAGGCCGAGGTGGGAGGATCACTTGAGGCCAGGAGTTCGAGGTTGCAGTGAGCTATTATGGCGCCACTGCACTCCAGCCTGGGCAACAGAGCAGGACCTCATCTCAAAAAAACAAAACAAAACAAAACAAAAAAAACAAATGGCAAGCAGATATATAAAAAATATGCTCAACATCACTAATCATCAACGAAATGCAAAATAAAACCATGAGTTAGCATCTCACACTTGTTAGTACAGCTATCATCAAAAGGACGAATAATAAGTGTTAGTGACGATGTAAAGAAAGGGAAGCCTTGTAACTGATGGGGGAAGCATAAATTGGTACAGCCATTTTGGGAACTAGTATAGAGGTTCCTCAAAAACTTTATTCTTCTCTTTTTAACCAGTTTTCCAAATTAATTGTTCCTTATAAGTCTTCCAAAGATGACCAATGAATTTTTCAGCATAATTATGAGCTCATAGATTTAAACATATTTGATAAGTTTTAGTATATTTCAGTTATTATTCCTATTGATGCTCAAGTCTGCATCTTCAGCCAGTGGGAGCCTCCTCAAGTTGCTTCCTGAGTCCTTTTGAGGCAAAGTAATATGTCAAAGCTTCCTTGCTTTCTGGTATGACAAGACATTCCAAAAATTTTTTTTAAATTCCTGCCCCAGACCTGGAATCTGCCTTTTCACCAAGAAGCCCTGCTTCTTTAAAGCCCATTTATAAAAATCATTTTTAATTACTAAAGTACATTTTTTTTTGAGACAGGGTCTCACACCATCGCCCAGGCTGGAGTGCAGTGGCATGATCACAGCTCACTGCAGACTCAAACTCCCAAGCTCAGGTAATCCTCCCATCTCAGCCTCCCCAGTAGCTGTGACTACAGGCGTGCACCACCACGCATGGCTACTTTTTGTATTTTTTGTAGAGACAGGGTCTTACTATGTTGCCCAGGCTGCTCTCAAACTACTAGGCTCAAGCAATCCTCCCACCTCAGCCTTGCAAAGTGCTGGATTACAGGTGTGAGCCACTGCACGCAGCCTAAAGTACATTTTCAACACAAAACTGGAAACTGCCATACCATGTACTATCCAGCAAACGCTGCAATAAAGATGTTTCTCAACTTAGGATGGGGTTATATCCCGATACACCCATCATAAGTTGAAAATATCTTAAGTCAAAATGCATTTATAACACTTAGTGAACATCCTAGCTTAGCCTAATTTTTTTTTTTTTTTTTTTTTTGAGACAGGGCCTCACTTTGTCGCCCAGGCTGGAGTGCAGTGGTGCAATCTGGCTCACTGCAACCTCCAGCTCTCAGGCCCAAGCAATCCTCCCACCTCAGCCCTACAAATGGCAGGGACTACAGGAGCACACCACCACACCCAGTTGATTTTTGTAGAGACAGGGTCTCGTTATGTTGTCCAGGCTGGTCTTCAACTCCTAAGCTCAAGCAATCTGCCCACCTCGGCCTCCCAAAGCACTGAGATCACAGATGTGAGCTACCGCACCTGGCCCGCCTAGCCTCATTTTAAACATGCTCAGAACACATTAGCCTACAGTTAGGTAAAATTATCTAATACAAAGCCCTTTTTTAAAACTTTAATATGAGTTTTATTTTAATTCCAACATTTATTTTAGGTTTGGGGTACACATGCAGGTTTGTTACATGGGTAAATTGTGTCACAGCAATTTGGTATACAAATGATTTTGTCACTCAGGTAGTGTACATAGTACCTGGTAAGTAGTTTTTGTACCCTCACACTCCTCTCACCCTCCACCCTCAAGTAAGCCCCACTGTCTATTGTTCCCCTTTGTGTCCATGTGTACCCAATGCTTAGCTCCCACTTGTAAGTGAGAACATGCAGTATTTGCTTTTCTGTTCCTGCATTAATTCACTTAGGATAATAACCTCCAGCTGCATCCATGTTGCTGCAAAGGACATGATTTCATTTTTGATGGCTACATGGTATTCCATGGCATATATGTACCACATTTTCTTTAGCCCACGGTTGATGGGCATCTAGGTTGATTCCATGTCTTTGCTATTGTGAAGTGATGAACATATGCATGCATGTGTCTTTATGGTACCTTTTTATTTTTTAATCTTAGAGACAGGGTCTCACTCTGTCACTCAGGCTAAGTACAGTGGCATGGTCATAGCTCACTGCAGCCTCAAACTCCTGGGCTCAAGTGATCCTCCTGCCTCAGCCTCCTTCTTATTTTATAATAGTGTGTTGGGCATCTCATGTAATTTACTGAATCTTATACTGAAAGGGAAAACCAGAATGGCTACATGGGTACTCGAAGTATGATTTCTATTGAATGTGTATCTCTTTTGCACCATTGTCAAGTTGAAAAAATATTTAAGTCAAATCATTGTTTTCTGTAAGTCACGTACTGCCTATACTGCCAGAGAAACAAAGATATAATGTCACTGGTTAAGACCTATTATTTAGTTCTAGTAAAAACACTACATGCGTAAGCACTTCAAAAATACCAATTATTAATTTAATGACTAACCTTTTCAAAGTGATGAATTGCAAGCCAAATTTCCCCTTGTGCATTGAAAACACAGCCAAGATTACTCCAAGCTACTGCAAAGTTCGGTTGCGTCTCAATTGCTTTCAAATAACATGCCTTAGGAGGGGTTAATGAAAGAAGATGGGAGGGAAAGGAGGTAAAGGGAAAGGGGAAAATTTGTAAAGGGAAAAAAAAAAGATTGGGGGGAGGGGGGGAAGAAGGTGATATCATTATTCCTTCTCTGACCAGCCAAAAGTGACCCTGCAGCATAGGCTCGCTTGCGCCAAAACTAATGCGCTGCCACAGCTGGCTGCTCCTGCGCCTGCGCCACCAGAACCCAAGTGCAAACCACCATGTTCAGTTCTGCCAACCAAAGACCAACCCTTACACTGGGGACTTAACTGGGAAGTCAGTTGCTATAAGGCTCTATGCTGGAGTTCTCTTATCCAAACAACTACGGGCCCTTGTCATGTTTTCAAGTGCTATCTAGAGGGCGCAACTTGAGGCCGAGTTTTCCTACCTCCACTGTTTCCCAAAGTGTGTTCTATGAGGTGTTAAGAGGTATGGCTGAAAAAAAAAAGGAGTTCATGATCAAATAAATTCGGAAAATAGGTTTCTTTACTGGACTTCCCTAAGCCTTTAATAGTATAACAGGGTTTCCTGAACTTAGTTGACCATGGAACTCTTCTTTCATTGGGCATTTTATTAGAATACTATGAAACACATTTTGGGAAATGCTGCTCTTCAACAATGTTCCTCACTAACACCAAAACTATGCTACTGAGGAGAAAAATGTCTTCCTGCCAAGTAGGATATCATAAAGCCAGGCTTTAAGTTACATTCTCACAATGCCCCTGTCTCCCAAGGAGGACTGAAGCTGAAACCTCACATGACAGGATTGCACCTAGGTTGAGGTCCCTGTAATGCAAGCGCAAACATCGCTTGCGCAACCTAACAGCATCGCACTGCGCAATCGCTGCGAACTGCTGCGCTACATAGAACACCCCTAGACGCAGCAAACGGCCAACCAGATCCATTAATCTACTAGACAGGCCCATAGAGAATATTCATTTAATGAGATTAGTTGGACTCGAGGTATGTTAAAACCCAATTTTATCCAAAAAGGCTACAGAATAGGACTGAGGGAGCCAGTCAATCAGATTACTCATCTAGTCAACCGTTCACAGGGGTTCATTCGCACGCAATGCGCATTAACGCTGCGCAGCCTTTGCGCTACTGCAGGGTCACAGCGCATCATCAGAAGAGCAGAATGCTGCAATCCAAACAAAGAAGAAAAAAGGAAAAAAAATGAACAACAAGAAGAGTTAGAAGCTTTTACTAAGTAAATTATCTCTAATAATTTTTAATATCAATTAACTTTTACTTATCTTTGACAGAATTGTGGCTATAGTATAAAACATTCTCTTACATAACTTGCTTGTAAATAAAATTATTTTAAGCTGTTTCTGAAGCCACAAGACAGAAGATTCAGGCATGGAGGCAAATTGTTTTGCTGTGGCAGTTACAAACCCGTTACCATATTTCTCATCATGTGACTTTTCGGTGCGTTCCTTGCTGGAAGAGGAGGAGGAGGTTGTGTGTCTGCCCTAGATCCAGGCCTCGAGCTCCCTTCAGCGAGGCACCTTACGCATGGAATAGGAGGTTTCACCCACCTGAAACCTTCTAAATACAATATCAATGGTGAAAAACCAAAAACAAGAGAGAAAATAAAAACAAGATCATTAGTAAAAGTTCAACAAAGCAATTGAAATTCTTTGGATGTCTATTACATATGGGAATGAGGACAGTCTCAAGTCTGTAATATGGGAAACATGCAGAAGGGAGAGGGTTAATCAGGGCTATTGCATACAGCAGGGATTTTTGCTGGAAGAAAGGCTCTTCATTTTCTACAAAGACAACTTAATTTTGCTTCCAACTACTAGGAATATGCTGGCTTGAATTTTCAAATGCACTGATTACAAAAGAAATACATTGCATTTCACTCAAGAGTATTTTCTTGTTTACTAAGTTCTCACAAAAAAACAGAATAACATTTTTCAAACTAGGTGTCTCCAGAGCTCTGAAATAAAGAAGTCAGCAACCTAAGGCAGGCGCAATGTCTCAGCCTAAACCGATCTCTAAAGCTGCAGTGAAGTGCAATTCATGTTAGCTGTCCGCTTGGTGGGGTGACAATTAATAGGAGCTTATCAAATATTTGTTCTATAAATTACCAATTAGATTTATCAGCTAAGATTGAAATCAATTACAATTCATTAGCTGGCAACCTACATAAGGTTAATCCAAAATGTCAGCAGAATTTATGAGCTGTGCACTTAAAACTAGTGCCTTTTAACATTAGATGGTGCTGAAAAGCCTTCTCCCTCCCTGGATGAAGCAGTCAAACAGACAGCTACGCTGCGCATACACTCCACGCATTAGCATGCGCGTGGGGCTCAGAGCAACAGGTGGGAGTTTCAGAAGCATTCTGGTTTCTCCCCACTCCTCACCCCTGCAGCGCGGTTGCGTAAGGTGGCTTGTAACAAGACAACTGCATTTATAAATTTAATTTTAAATTATACCAAAAGCTTTAATTAACCCAACCTGGTGTTCAAATTCATTATTTGGAAACACAGAATGCTAAAAGCCACCTTTCCACTTTGGCAAGTTTTCTTTCGATCAGTCCATTTCCCAAACAAACCAGCTTTGTCCTTCTGACCTTTTTTTTTAAGGGGTTGGGGTGGGGAGGAATAAAAGAAGGAAATGAGGAAGAAAAGAAGGTAGACAACTAGGATTGGAAAAGAGGAAAAAGGAACTTGGGAAGGGAGTGGGGACAAGAAGGGACAGGATGTTCCAATTATTAATTTGTAATCATTTTAACAGCCTTTCTTCCACTGTAAAAAGGGTGAGGAAGATGAAGGGAGGAAGGTTAAATAAGAATTTTAAATGCCAGTATTACAGGGTAACATTTGGATGAAATTCTTCTCCACTTACAAGCCACAAAGGACTTAGAAGAGCAGCATTTTCAATGGCACCTGCATCATATAGGAGTCTTGAGCCAAATCACAGGCGCTCTGCTTGTCACCAGCAGGCAAGCCTCAGATTTGAAGGAATGTTATTTATTCCCACATAAGATCATGACAGAGCCCAGTGTTATAAAGATGGTCTAGCTCAGCAGAAAGGCTCCAAAATGTTCAGGTTCTTGCTTTACCCCCAGATTTAGAACAGATATGCCAAAGCCTGGCCCTGCTCTATTCTGAGGCGATTCATGCCGTCAGTTTTCCTCAGTTTCAAAGGACTGTTTTGTGAAGATAGCTCAATGAAGAGTTGAAGACTTGGCAAAAAGTACAAGTTTTCATAATACTGATGTTTAAATGTGTTCTATCAAACACCTACCTTGGCTTCTTCCAAGCGACCCAGGGCTTTGAGCAGGTTCCCCAGGTCACTGCGAACACAGTACAAATCCTAGAAACCCAGAGACGCTGTCATTAATTATACTCTGCTTTGTCAATTAAAAATATCTTGAAATCACTTTTAAGCATCTAGCTCCCTGCCATTTTATTCTATCAACTAAAGATACTGCCTGACAAACTTCAGTGCAGGACCACAACCCCTCATCCACGATTCCAAATCCCAAAAAGTTCCAAAAACTCATTTGAGGGTTAAACCTGACTTGAGGTGACATGAAACTATTTATAGAATTTAGTTATCTCACTTAGTATGAATACTATCTTTTGCTTCAGAAATATAAATGTGTTTTACTAAAAGGTGCTGCTCCAGACTTTTCTGGGTGTTTTATATATGGTATTATCTTTCTAATATCCTAAAAATTCTGAATGTTGAAATGCATTTGGCCCTATTAGCTTCACATAAAATACTATGGGACCTTACTAGAGCTTCTTTCTCTCCTCTTCAAATGTCAGCCACATTAAAAATATACATATCAGGCTGGGCGTGGTGGCTCATGCCTGTAATCCCAGTATTTTGGGAGGGCGAGGTGGGAGGATCACCTGAGGTCAGGAGTTAGAGACCAACCTGGCCAACATGGTGAAACCCCATCTCAACTAAAAATATGAAATTAGCCGGGCATGGTGGCGTGTGCCTGTAATCCCAGCTATTTGGGAGGCTTAAGCAGGAGAATCGGTTGAACCCAGGAGGCAGTGACTGCAGTTAGCCGAGATCGTGCCACTGCACTCCAGCCTGGGCGACAGAGACTCTTGTCTCAAAAAAAAAAAAAAAAAGGAAATATATATATATATATATATATACACACACACACACACATACACACATACACACACACACATACACACATATCTCAAATATTTGTCCAACTATATTACTCAAGGTTATGATGAATCACTTCTGTATCAAGGACCGAAAATTTTCCAGAGTGGAAAAAAACATATTTAGCAAATGACTACCTATGAGCAAACCTACCCTTAGGCTGTCAGGCATATTTAGAAACTCTGACTTCATTTCACTATTGGGCAGAAGAATTATCCAACCAAAGCCTCAATCCTGGCACCTGCCACTAGATTACTCATTAGTATTAAATTAAGTGCCATTAGAGTTGAGTGGGTGAATAATGAAAAGCAGTTGACTCTGCTTTTTATTAGCAGCTCAATTGTGCTGCTAGTCATCTGACTCATCAGTCCGTTCATCTGGATGAGACACTCATCACAACAGTGAGCTTAAATTTTTATTTGCCCTATTTTGCCATTGTCAGTCACATCTACCAGTCGACAGGCAGAAACAATGACAACAGGAAGTATGCTTATTATTCCAAACTGTTCCATGGGTGAAAGAGACTTAAGTCCCAGAAAGTGAAATTTTGTCAACTGTGCCGAAAAATCATCATATATATGATTTGCTCTGGAACTATATTATGGTTTCCAAAATCACTTAATTCTACTGATAAACAGCTTTTGTGGTTGTATAGTATCATCCATCAGGTGAACCAAAAAGTCTGCCAATAAAGTACAGGCTGCCACACAACAATCTTACGTTCAGCCATACTGGGTCAGTTCCATGATCTCCCTGACTCAATACTGTCCTTCAAGCAATGACTGATGTTCTAGAGAGTAAGGTTGTCTCCCATCACTTCAAGCACAAAAGGCTATACTAATCTTCAAAACATCAAAGGTACCATTAATCTTATTTGACTTCTCCTCTAACTAGCCTAAGCACTTTTTAACACTATACTCTCAGAAGTAATGAATTATATAATCTTGCTATCTACTTTGTATGGTTATGTTTTTTTCTAAACTGAAAGGGTTTACCCCTGTTTTGGCAGACCATGACTGCATAATCCAATCCATGCATACAAGCTCCTTCTACTACTTGATAATTGTGGTTACACATGTTGGACTTTTACCAATTCCTATGCCTTTTCTAAGTCATAATAATCAAAAGTCTTGCAATAATTCTCCAACAATGACTGTAATGGCCATACATAGTAGCCAACTGTTGCGTAATTTTATTACCCTCTAGTTTCTATGAACTCTTGGATGGATGCCACTTAAGTCCTGACAGCGTATCTATATTTTGTTATCATCTAGATCCATTACAGTATACTAAATCAAGTTAACACAATGCTCATAGTTAAAAATACATTATCTTCAAGATTACTGTAAGATAATCAATAAGGCAGTTTCAGGAAAAGCTAAAACATCATATTAAATGTAACGGTGAAATCCAATTCTCCTGTTTGGGGATCCAAACCTATGTGCATGAACAGCTAGTTTCTAGAAAACGCAAGGGCACCACCATTCTCCCAAAAGTTCAAAACCCAAGACATCACTTCTGCTTCATCTGTCAAATCAAAATGTTTTTGACAATTATATTTCTCAAAACTAGCCCATTTTATCCATCCCAGGTTAATACATTTCAGGCAAACTGTTACTCAATTCAATAACATGCCTGGAACTGTAGGGAAAAGATATAGAATCCTTATCATCAAGGGGCTTACAATCTACGTGAAAAGACAAGGCACACACTAAATGCCCACTCAATAGTAAAGAATTTTAAGAGAACTAGATGATGAGCTCATAAGAGAAGTTTAAGCTGGGCCTTGAAGGATGAGTAGGGTTTTAATAGACAAAGGAGGAGGGCACTGTATACAAGGGAAAATCGTGAGAATAAAAGGAGATGGAAATGAGCAAGATTTTCCTGTAGAACTATTTCTCCTAAGATTGCATCAGTTTCCTGCCTTTCCTCCTAGAGCCTCCCACCCCCACCAGCCACAACATCTAGACACGTACATACATATGAAGTAAAATCAGGTCGATAAAAACCTACAGTAATTCTCAATTGCCTCTCAAATTAAATTCAAACTCCTCAGCCTCTCTATTCTTTATAAATTTTCCAATTGACTCTCCTCTACTACATTCACTTCTTGTTACTACTTGACTCACCACTTCAGCCAAGGAAGTCTACTTGCTATTTACCTTCCTACAGAATGCTTAGGTCATAAGCACCCACTCGAGGAAATCTTCTGATTAATACTCTCCAACAATTATCATCCAAAGAACTCATACCATTTTTTCCTTTATGGGTCAGGTCCTGTCTTATATTATAACCCGCAACTTCCCCCACAACACATCTCCCCATTTCCTAACAAAGCATTGTATGCACAATAAGCACTCACATATTTAAATGTGACATTTGCACAGCAACCTTAACAAAAAGCAGAACAGAGAAGAATCGAAATGTATGGTTTTCTACAGTGCAGCTGTATAAGAGAGGCTCAGCAGTAACAAGTAACAAATAACATGACAGGAACACACATGATGGCCAGGATGCCAGCAGCTCTCCGTTCTGTGCATCCACAATCAAAGCACAAGCAACAATTCAACAACCTATAGATTCAGAAACAGACCTGTTTAAAACAACTCAGGGTTATAGCCGTTACAGAAAGGACAATTTTATACATAATTTGTAAAAGGAATTGCCAGGTATAGGCAACTCTAGTGAGTCATCATGTAAAAGAACATGTGCTGTCACTGCAAGGTGCTATCTGCAATAACACCTTCAAATACAACAGACTGGCCAGGCACAGTGGTTCACGCCTGTAATCCCAGTACTTTGGAAGGCTGAAGCGGGCGGATCACCTGAGGTCAGGAGTTCAAGACGAGCCCGGCCAACATGGTGAAAGCCTGTCTCTACTAAAAATACAAAAAATTAGCCAGGCATGGTGGTGGGCACCTGTGATCCCAGCTACTTCAGAGGCTGACGCAGAAGAATTGTTTGAACCCAGGAGGCAGAGGTTGCAGTGAGCCAAGATCGCGCCACTGCACTCCAGCCTGGGTGACGAGGGCAAAACTCCGTCTCCAAAAAAAAAAAAAAATACGACAGACTAAAATCTTACCAAAATTATGAAAACACCCAACATTATAGAAGATAATTCAGAATGAAAAAAATGAGATAGCTGTCTCAAAGATAATTTCTATAATCAAGTCACAGAGAACTTCTAAATTGACATATCTATTAACTTAAAAAGATAAACACTGTTGAAAAAAGTTACCAAGGTTACCAAAGATACTACCTTAACATTCTACTCTTTCACTGCTGCAAAACCAAAATAACCTGAGTTTCTTTAACCAGTTTTCATAGAATGCCAACTACATCTATGATTCAGGCACACAATGTACTAATGATGTATTCAAGCACTGTCAACAAGAACATAAGGAACAGACGCAAGATTCTACCAGTACTGAACTGACAACAGGCATTTGACAGGAAGTTGAAATCTAGTTAAGACTTTAGATATCCTGAAATAAATTAAAATATGATCACTATGGCATGTTTAGTTGAAATCAAGGGAATTTGCACAATCCCATTTTCATTCTTATTGGTAAAAACAGTAATAAATAAGTAAAGCAGCACCGTCCACTAGAAGAAACAGAACCAGATGACAACACATGGTCATTCAATGCATTCAAGAGGTAATCCCATCATTTATTTTAGTACTATCTCACTTCCTTGGTAGGGTACAACAATAGCCTTCCTGCTAACAGCAGGTTAGATATTAAATAGCATGGTTCTATCTCTCACTTTAGTTTTCCTTCTCAGCATAGTCCTACTGCTTGGGTACACTATCAGTAGCAATGACTGCTCTGCTATACACATAGGCAACTGGAAATCTGAGCCAAGGGCATTAAAGATGGCAAGAACCACAGCTGTGTAAGAGGGTACACTATCAACAAGAGTAGGATAGACCTGATTAACAAAGGGAAAGAACTTGCTGTGACAACTGGGTACAGAGGTGAGCCCTGAGCCCCGGGAAAAATGGGGTCCAAGGCCCAGTGGCAGCACATACCGGGCTCCCTAAAACTTTATGTGGGTAACTAGCTAAATTAGTATTGCAATAAAACTTACAAAAAGTCACTCAAATGTACATATATATACACTGAGTCTCTCAGAAAAGATAGACAAGAAATTAGTTTCATTTGCTACCTCCAAGAGTGCTAACTGGAGGTATGCACTGTATCCATTCAAAAACCAATAAATTTAGAAGCTGGGTGTGGTGGCACACACCTATAGTCCCATACTCTGGAGGCTGAGGCAGGAGGATTGCTTGAGCCCAGGAGTATGAGGACAGCCTGGGCAACATAGCAAGACTCCATCTCTTAAAAAAAATTTTTTTAAAGCAATGGATTTTTTAAAAAGGACACGTTTAAACTCTCAAAATTAACTACAAAAATTGTTAATAGATGTCATCATGAGAAGTGACTTCGGATCTTTGAGCAAACTACTAAATTTAGTTTCAGTTTCCTAACCAAAAAATAAGGGACAGCAGGATATGATCAATGGTTTTTTAACTGTACTCAAGAGCTGCTTTGATGGGTGAGTGCCCTCTGGGCACATCATCCCACTTTTATTTCTTCTCACTTCAACATTTGCTTTGACGATATTCAGACTCAGGTTTTAATGTCTATTAATACTTCACTACTAGCTTTGTCCCCAAGAAAGCCACATAACCCTGAGTCCATGGTTTTTTTTTTTAATTGATAAAAATCAGAAATAATATCATCTATTTTGAAGAATTATTGTGAGGATTAACTAAGACCAATCATTTGAAGCTGTCAGTAGAGTGTCTGACCACACAGACTTTCAGTAAATGGTAGCTAAAATAAACTATTAGCCATTTCCAGGTTGGTTACAAAACTGAATGTTGACAGTGTAACTTGGGAACTTTTTCTAGATTTCTATAACCCCACTATCACTTACCTCTTAAGTTTACATCTACTTTCTCTAACTACAACATAAGTTCTGAGGGAAAGTCTTATGTTTTTGTATCTTTCGGAGACCCTAAACACAGTATGAATTTAAGGTCTGCCAGCTGAGCCTTACTTGTTCCCAGAACACATCTGCAACTTAGACAAAAAAAATTTTTAAACTAATCAAAAGCCCAGTGTAAGTAGTGTCATCTAAATTCTATGACTTCTAATTACATTGAAAGAAAAGAGAATAGGATATTGAGGAAGAAATTTTGTAGCCTAGTTTTCACATCATTCCATATAGTGGCATCTTGTTTTAAACTATTTTATATTACAGATTTTACAGATTAAGACCCATTATCCACCATTCCTTGAAAATCAATTAACTTGCAAACACTTATCAGAATTTATCCAAAGTTAATCACAACAGAAAAAAAGTCATGTGCCCTGTACTTTATAGGTGTTATCTTAAAATTGATGTAGTTTCTTGCAATAAGAATTTTTATGCTTTTTAATATAACTTGCTAAATAAAACAAATATTTTAGCATAACGCAGACCAGCTAAAAGCAATTTCACCATTTTAAGGACATATGCATTTCTAAACTTTTGACTTTATTCCATGTGAAAACCTACTTTAGTGTCTGAAATATCACACTATGTTTCTTTCTGGGTTTCTAGGAAGGGAAAGTAACCATTAAAATTTTACTCACAGGATTGTACTGAAGAGCAGAGACGTAAGCTTGTACTGCCCCTTCCATGTCACCCGCTGCTACCAAGGCGGCTGCCAGGTTAATATAACCATCGATGAAATCAGGTTTGAGACGCAATGCATGTCGATAATGCTCAATTGCCTCCTGCAACTGCCCTCTTTCCTTGTATACATTCCCCAAATTCGAATAAGCTTCTGCCAGAAGGGGGTTCTGTTTAATTGCCAGAGTGCTAAAGTGAGCAGATCTGGAAAAGGCGACAAGTGTTAATGCATGGGTATGCACGTTACAGAAAAGAAGGTATGGCCCATATGCAACTCAAACAGTTTGAGATCTGTGCTATTGCTCATTATATAATACCTTATCTTTTAACTAGTGCATAGCAAGAAAAATTTGGGAAATCAAAGATTTTCAAAAGTGGAGGTATTCTAGATTTCAAAATGAAAAGCTTTTTCTTATTAAATAAAATTATTGGCCAGGCGCAGTGGCTCACGCCTGTAAATCCCAGCACTTTGGGAGGCTGAGGCGGGAGGATCACCTGAGGTCAGGAGTTCGAGACCAGCCTGGCCAATATGGTGAAACCCCGTCTCTACTAAAAATACAAAAAATTAGCCACACATGATGGCAGGCGCCTGTAATCTCAGCTACTTGGGAGGCTGAGGCAGAAGAATCGCTTGAACCTGGGAGGCGGAGGTTGCAGTGAGCTGAGATTGCGCCACTGCACTCCAGCCTGGGTGACAAAAGCAAAACTCCATCTCAAAAAAAAAAAAAAAAAATTCTAACTAGAGTCTTGTTACAAAACTACCACATTGGCCAGGCGCGGTGGCTCATGTCTGTAATCCCAGCACTTTGGGAGGCCAATGCGAGCAGATCACCTGAGGTCGGGAGTTCAAGACCAGCCTGACCAACATGGAGAAACCCCGTTTCCACTAAAAATACAAAAATTAGCTGGGCGTGGTGGCACATGCCTGTAATCCCAGCTACTCAGGAGGCTGAGGCAGAAGAATCGCTTGAACCCAGGAGGCAGAGTTGCGGTGAGCCGAAATGGCGCTGCTGTACTCCAGCCTAGGCAACAAGAGCGAAACTCCGTCTCAAAAAAAAAAAAAAAACCCACCACATTGGAAATCATGATCATTAAGATGAAAAATGAAAAGCTATGTGCACGAGTCTCATTTTCCATTTAAGATTTAATGATGCACACCTTTAAGTGTCTAAATATGCCAGAATGACAATTATTAAAAGGACAGGAACACAAATTCTTCCCTTTTGATTAATTCAACTGATTAACTAAAAGCAACATACCATAACAACTTAATGAAACTTCAGGTATGCATCTCCTGCCACAGCATACATAACCATCATTTCTGAGCATTTCAGTCCCTCAAACTGACAGGTCTCATGAAAGGGAGACTGGATGCTCAGATATACATTGATAATAATTTATTACCTGAACAGAGTCTAGAAAGCAGCAGACCCAGATAGAAAAATCTAGAAAAGGTCCCTAGTCATACTGATAATATAACCACCACCACAAAAGGAAGGAGAAAAACTGGCAGCTGGGCATGTCACAAGTGGGCAAGAGAGCAGATGTGTGTTGGCGGCTCAGTTGAAACCCGGTACTGGAAAAATTTCAAGTTCAAATATTTAAGTATCATTTTTCAAGCTCAGCACCCAGAGGCAGCAATCACGAGCAGGTACCCCAACATCTCCTACCTGTCCAGCCTTCGACACTGGAAGTGTATAGATGAAAGTAATAAAAGCACACCAGTATTGTCTGGCTCTTGTCTCCAGAGCTGCATGCAGTGTCTCTCAGCTGCCTCAAAATCTCCTGCCTGATATTCTCGATGTGCCAACTCAGCTAACCCTTGGAAGGAAAGCATACGTTTCGTTGGTTCTGGAGAATCATCAAAACATTTGAGGGAAGGAGGGGGGAAAACAAAAAGTTAGAAATGTAAACCAAAAAAATGTAAAAATATGGTATATTTAACTTAAAAATGGAAATGCTTGAAACTATGTAAAGCACTAGAGTGTTCTGCACGTTATTTATATCTCCAAGTTAACATCAAGTGCAGAATTGGCATTTTTAGAATTCACCCATTAATACTTTCTTTCCCAAACTAGAAAGGAATATTTACTTCCATATGAGATTACATTTTATGACCAAAAATACTTTGTACTTTTAAATTATAAATCATAGGTAGCATCTAAGGATTCACTGAACATTATTCCTTATACCTTAGTTAACATACAGAAACAAAATATTAAATGTGTGATTTGCAAGGTCACAAAGATTTAATAATATCAGAATAACATATTGGGAAGCTTAATATTTTGTGCCATATTTCAGGTTGGATTTTTTGAGGTGGAGTACTGGTAACTATCAATCTTAACCTCAGTGAGGACACCAGATGTGTTAACTCTTTAAATTATATCAATGTTTGTATATTTCAGAATTTAATTCTTTAAAAGGACAAGTAGAAACGAGCCTAAGGGAAAAACCAAAAAGTCAAAGTGCTATTTTTAAAACAGCTGATAAACAAGATGTTTGTCATTTCACAACAGCCAAAATAGTTAAAGGGGTCATCAAACATTTTAAATAAAGACCCAAGATTACACTGCTTCTCTACCATCCCAAACTCACAAGGAGACTAAATTGGCTAAATCCCACCCACGTTGGTTTAGCACTAATATTTTCCAAACAGCTCCGGTATTGACTAAAGGATTAAGAGACTGCAAACAAGCCTATATAAACCAGGCAGTTACCTCCAACTGCAATGGTCAAAACTTTGGGAGGGAGGGAGGATGGACGCTAAAATATATTTGATAAAGCGCAACATAATGAATAAATAAAAGCACTTCGCTGCAAGTGACTTAATCCAGATACATAAAGATCTTTAAAGGATATAGCTAAAGCCCAGAGAGGGGAAAAAAAACTGCTTGTCACAACTGTAAATACTTAAACTGGGAATTCGACCGTAGCACTTCACCAGCTGGTTGAAATGGGAAACCATGGACAAATTATTTAATTCTACCAAGGTTAAGGTGACTAGTTCAAATTTGAGCCCAGCTCCCCAATCATTAGAGCTGATGAGTGTTCCGGATACTGAGGAAAGCAAAGTAAATTTCCTGACAGAATGCACAGCTGACCACCAACACAAAGAGCATTGAGACTTGCATCCACATCTGGGAGAGGTTATATCTTTAATAGAAACTAAAACTACATTTTAGCTAAGTCTCTAGAACTTCCTAGCTCCTTGTTTTCACACATTACTTTGTCACTTTTCAATGCTGCTTATCTGCTATTTTAATACTTGAAACGACAGCTTCCTCAAATAAATAACACATTAAAAAGGGCAAGCTAGTACAGAATCCAGTACAGAATCTTAAACCTTTGAAAATCACGGTGGAGACGTGGGGAGAGGAGCACGGACTAATTATTAATCCCACTCCCTACAATTAGGGACAACATACTATTGACGATTCACCTACTACTTACAGCACAACTTCCAGAAACAGTAACTAAAACTCTCCACACAGCTCAGCTGAGAAACAACCAAAAAATAACCTCGCGGGAAACCTCAGAAGCGCAGCCCAATTCCCCACCCCCTTCCGCCCAAATCGCCTCAATATGGAAAGGCAGCTGAAGGACACTCCTACAATTTGGTTGTTTTCGTATTTTTAGTACCAAATGCTCGCGACTGAAGTGTCTAAAAGGGCAACTGCCTTGTACTTGTGCAGCTACACTCCAGTTGCTTTACAAACTCTTCAAGCAGGGATGGAAACTTAAAAAAATATTACACCCTGTGAATAAAGAGATACTGGGCTGAAGAATGGGGATGGCAGACCTAGAGGCGGCGGCGGAGGAATACATCGAGAAAGTAACACAAAGCGAGAATTGGGCGGGCAAGGTGGTCAACGCCAAAGCAGCAGCATCGGGGTGGTTTCTCCCCCAAGGATAGGAAGTGAACAGGGCTGGCAACCTCGCGAAGGGAAGGGTGTGGTTCCCCGCGGACAGGGTGGGAAATCCAGGCTGAGGGCAGCGGTGGAATTGGGCGATGGCAAAGGAAACCCCTGGAAATTTCCAATCTAAACCGGGACCGCTCAACCGAAAGAACACCAGAAAGGCACTACCCAGCGGGGTGCTGCTCAATGTCCCCTCTTCTCCAGGTGACTTGTGGCACCATCGACGAGCTTTTGCTCGTCCTCGGGTGATGCAAAGTGAGGATATGATTACATCGGAACGGCACCCCCGCCCTAGATTGGCAGAGAAGGACCAAATCTGGCCAAGGGGAAAAGACTGGAGGGGGGAGATGAAGGGGGAGATGGAGGGGAAAAAGGAGAGGCGATGAGCTGGAATTAGGGGAGAAAACCGCTGCAAAGGAGTGAAAGGGCAGGGATTCCAATGCAGTCCATTCCACGACATTCCAAGCGCGCACGTGTGATAGAAGCGCCCGGAGACAGTGGAATGCTAGAACATTTACGAAATAAAAACAAAGCAAGAAAGGCAGCAAAAAGCAAGCAAGGGAGGAGGAGGAAATGTTCGGGAAGCGGACGACAGCGGAAAACCCGATGTGATCAGATGCCAGTAGACCACGAAAAGCTCAGCAATGTCACTGATGTAATGGGGATGGTTCGAGGGAAGGAGTGATACAAGGTAGAGGACGGCGCGAGACCCCAAGGGGGCATCTGCCAAGGTAGAACGGGACACCGGTACCTGTGCTGTCGGCCACGTTGCCCACGGAAGACGCCATCTGGAGCTTCTCGAGGGAGAGCAAAAAAGAGGTAATTGGTCCTGCTGCCGCCACTACCGGCAAGAACGTATTTGGAGGTAGTAGTACAAGGGCAGCAGCCGTAGCAATGCTCTGGAGGGCTTGAGCGGCGGCAGCAGTTACAGGCTTCGAACCCTGGGAACTCTAGTTGGCCATCTACCTAGTACGGTCTTGAAATGGCGGCGACGGCTCCTCGGCCGAAACAACATGAGCCGGAACTACTTTCTGTTACAATCAAGTGCCCGCGCGGAGGTAGCCGGTAACCAGCCCCGCCAACAAAATGACTTCAAGCTGCAAAGTGAGATTCCATGTAGTCTTCCGCGCAGCGCCCATTGCGACAAACACCACGGTGGAGACCGCGCATGCGAGTAGCCCTGTCAACCCGACTCGCGGTTAGGACACTCTCTGGGGCGGAAGCGGCCAGGTTTCTTAAGAGTGTAGCGGAAGGGTAAAAACAAACACACACACGGGACGGCTACGTTTTTGCCACGGCGATTAAGAAGAGTGTTTGTTACTTAGCAGGTGGTGTCATTTTAAACATAAATGCCAAAGGCGTCTAAAAAAGTTTATCAACTGTATTCGTACAAAAACGGATGGTTACGACTCTCACGGCTCAATTCTGAGCCAGTCAATTCAGAAGATTGCCTCTCAAAGACAGCTGCTCAAAACGAGGAGGGAGAGGGTTCTGATTTGAGCCCGTCTTCATTGTGACTCGGCCATCGATTTCAGCACTTCGATGAAAAAGACTGAAGCTTTCACAGGGCCAGTTGAATGCAGACACCTCCAATGTTGGCCGTATAACCTGAAATTTCAAAATCGTTTTGGTATTCAGAATACTCCTGCCCACGGTGATAGGGCAAATGCTTAATAACTCAGGGACATGCCGGGCGTTTGCACTCTGGAGGCAGCCATAAAAATGTTAAAGGTGATTCACGTTCGTCAAAATCCATGACTCTCCTCCGAATTGTGACTTCATTTCAACCAACTAGCTCTGCACATTGTCACAGTCGGCGATTCCACTGAGCTCAAAGCAGATCGACAGTGATAAATGAATTCACTTGCCATCCGCCTAAACCACACGTCTAGATTGAGTCATGAATTGCCTCCACTTCCTTGAACAAATTGGTTGTTACGATCTTCTTGCAGTTTCAAGTCTACTGTTCAGACATTTTGTCACATTGGCATTTATACCTCACCTCTTGTTCTAGAAACGATTTAAGGTAGCTTGCCACATCAGCAAGAAATTATTACAAGCCACTGGAGGCTACAAGTTGGATCTCTGAGAGCCTTTTTATTTCAAAAAGTCCTTGATCTAAGAAAGCAGGTCAATGAATTTCTTCAAAAACTTTTTGCTACCTAGCCCCTTCACTACATTTTTAAAAAAACTAAATCCTCAAATTCTGCTTAAATTTCTTCAAAACAGTCAACAAACAATTAATTATGGAAATGGCACAAAGAAAATTCATAATGCTAATTTCTTCCATCCCATAATCAAGAGTCACATCATGCAGTGAAAAAGACAAAGATCACTACACAAACTATCCTGAAAATTGGGCACCAAACTCTTGTAATTTGATTTAACTGGTATAAACCTCCCCCCTCACACACACACCTACTACAAGTTCCCCATCTGTGATGAATAAACTCAGCTTTTCAACTTTTAGAAGAGACTTCTCAGATTCCACTGGCAGATGTTTAGGCCTTGCTGATGAGCGGGTGCTAGCTAATTAACAAAAACTCTTTTTGTTGTTAAATGCAGGTCATGTTCCTAATTCTTCAGCCAATAAGTAACATTTACTAGAGTCTCTATGTGCAAGGCACTGTGGGGGGCACAAAAATGAACAAAACAAATCTTCGCCTTCAAGGAACCTGAAGCCTAGTTAGGTAGACACAAAAAGCTACTAGAGAGCAATACAGAAGACTATTTAGATGATAAAATATATTACTCTATATGAATATCTAGAGAGGAGACAGGTAAGGTTGGAGGGGGTGACAAAGAAGCCTTGATCTGGACATTGAAGGAAGTGCTTTTGTGTGTTTTTTATTGTTGTTCACATTGGTTTCTGGGTTTTTTTATGTGCAATTTTAAATTTAGAACCAATTATAATTAAATCAGCTGGGTCTTCAACCCCAATCCCAAACTTTGTCACCCAATAACACCACTGATACTACATTACTTTTTTGCTGCTGTGTAACAAAGTATCAAAAATACAGCTGCACAAAACAACACACATTTCACAGCAGTAGCACCAGCGCTGGATGAGACCCCGGCTGGTGGCTGCTGTTGCACTGCTGCTGAAAAAAAGTGGCTCCAAAGGTTAAATGAAGCCAAAGAAATACACAGATGTGAGAGGAGAAGCCAGCTGGATTTCCTGGGTCGGGTGGGGACTTAAAGAAATTTTCTGCCTTACAAGAGGATTGTAAAATGCACCAATTAGCACTCTGTAGCTAGGATTGTAAAACGCACCAATCAGTGCTCTGTGGCTAGCTAGAGGTTTGTAAAATGTGCCAATCAGTGCTCTGTAAAAATACACCAATCAGTGCTCTGTGGCTAGCTAGAGGTTTGTAAAATGGACCAATCAGCGCTCTGTAAAATGGACCAATTAGCACCTTGTAAAATGGACCAATCAGCACTCTGTAAAATGGACCAATCAGCAGGACATGGGTGGGGACAAATAAGGGAATAAAAGCTGGCCACATTCCCCCCCCCCCCCCGCTGCCCCCACACCCACCAGGCTAGTACCCCGCGCCCCCACTGCCCCCACACCCACCAGGCCAGTAGCAGCAACCCTCTCGGGTCTCTTTCCACAGTGTGGAAGCTGTATTCTTTCCCTCTTCACAATGAATCTTGCTGCTGCTCACTCTTTGGGTCTGTGCCACCTTTAAGAGCTGTAACACTCACTGTGAAGGTCCGTGGCTTCATTCTTGAAGTGAGCGAGACCAGGAACCCACCGAAAGGAACCAACTCCAGAACCACCTCCAGAGGGAGATGCAGCCGCACAGGCTCTCCAGGGGTGTGGGGCTAATATTCCAGAGAGAAATTGGTCCCCTGGATGAAGTAACCAGTCACAAAGACTAATTAAAATTGATCTTAAAACCTTCCAGAAATCTTGTAACCTGAATAAAAGTAAAGAAGAAACTGATTTCATGGTAGTACAACAACCATCACTAGCTAGTGAATGTGGAAAAGATGATTTCTTATTTGGCAGCTGCACTGGTAAAGATATGGCCACCTGTGATATCAACAGTGAAAGATGAAAAAGGTAAAAAAGGAACAAACAATGAAAGCCTAATGAGTACATTGAAAAAGGCAGCTTTCTGCAAAACAAAAGCAGAATAGCAAGGGGAGCACACCCTGTGGGAGTTCTGCCAGATGAGGATACTTTTTCTCTCAGCACCAACAGTCTTTAAAGATGTGAGAGCTCAAAGACCAATAAGGTCCACTTCCCTCCACAATCCTCACTGTAGTCCTCTCCTTGGCTTACAAACTTAAGGAGACGCGTATCAAAACGGAGATGAGACGATGAGACTCAAAGCCTTGGTTCATTCTTCCAATCCAAGTCTGGCACGGATTTTCACTATCTTCGGCCTGAAGCTGCATACAAAGAACAAAATAAAGAGTTCAGAATTTCAGAATGGAGACGTGCATCTTCACTTCGAGGAACATGTGCCTGTACTTATTGGACTTATGCCTCAAGACTATATTCAGTATTCTATGCCTTTAGATGAAAGGCTGTATCCTTTGCAAGGGTGTCATGCTGTTGTCTGGACAGTTCTCCCATGGAAGTGAGAGGTGAAGCCAGACTTCTGGGTTGGGTGGGGACTTGGAGAACTTTTGTGTCTTACAAGAGGATTGTAAAATGCACCAATCAGCACTCTGTGTCTAGCTAAAGGATTGTAAATGCACCAATCACCACTCTGTAAACACGCACCAGCTGGGCGCAGTGGCTCACGCCTGTAATCCCAGCACTTTGGGAGGCCGAAGCAGGCAGATCACGAGGTCAGGAGATCGAGACCATCCTGGCTAACATGGTGAAACCCCATCTCTACTAAAAATACAAAAAATTAGCCAGGCATGGTGGCGGGCACTCAGGAGGCTGAGGCAGAAGAAGGGCATGAACCCAGGAGGCGGAGGTTGCAGTGAGCCGAGATTGCGCCACTGCACTCCAGCCTGGGTGACAGAGCGAGACTTCGTCTCAAAAAAAAACAAAAACAAAAACAGAACACACCAATCAGCGCTCTGTTTCTAGCTAAAGGATTGTAAATGCACCAATCAGCACTCTGTAAAATGCACCAATTAGCGCTCTGTGTCTAGCTAAAGAATTGTAAACACACCAATGAGCACTCTGTAAAATGGACCAATCAGCACTCTGTAAAATGGACCAATCAGCAGGATGTGGGCGGGGACAAATAAGGGAATAAATGCTGGCCACCCCCAGCCCCAGTGGCAACCTGCTTGGATCCCCTTTCACGCTGTGGAAGCTTTGTTCTTTTGCTCTTCATGATAAATCTTGCTGCCGCTCACTCTTTGGGTCTGTGCCACCTTTAAGAGCTGTAACACTCATCGTGAAGGTCCACGGCTTCATTCTTGAAGTCAGCAAGACCAAGAACCCACTGGAAGGAACCAACTCCGGACACAGATGTTTCTGGGAATTCTGTCCCCAAAGCTGAGAATCAGGTAGAGCAGGACCTGGTCGTTGCCCCAGAGATCTTTGTGGATCCATCTCTGAATGGCTTGTTCATTGGTACCTGTAGGAGTTACAATGCAGAGCCCAAGAGCAAGCCATGAAGACATTCCTGAAGACACTTTCATCATTACTACCTCCAATACAGAACAATCAAATCTAAAGGAACTTCCGTGGACTCACAGGTGCAGTTGTCTATGTGTCTGAAAGTATCCACTGTCATTTGAATTCTGATTCTGACTGTCCTGGGGTTGCAAGAGTTGATGATTCTGTCCAAAGTAGTGACACTATGGTTGTGACAAGCCTTACAGAGGAGCTGAAAAAACTTGCAAAATAAGGATGGTGCTGGGGCCAATCATACACTGACAGGCAGAAGAAAAGTGAGCAAATGTGCTAGATGGTTTTTTTCTTGTCCCAGATAGCCATAATGACCGTTATCGTTCAAGCTCGAGCTTTTGCTCCCATGGTAAAACACTTCACACTAGAATTGAACACTCAAATGGTAGGTTTTGCTTTTATGAACAACCAGATGTGAAAGGACAATTAGTTGATCTAATTGAACATACAACCAGGGACTCTGGAAAATAGAGTTTTTTGTTATTCAAGGTCTCAGTTACCTGGATCTGCAATTTACCCTGTAAGACTGACCAATCCAATATTACAATTCATACAGGTTTGTTCTTTGCAGCACCCATGTCATTTGTTTCATGTCAGCATACCAGAATAGACTTATTTCAAAAACTGCCTTTGCCAAACAAAACGAAGGCTTATTTGCAGGAGAAGCATTGCTAAAGGATTATGAAAACCCTGCATCTTGCACTTTGGAATCAAGAAAAAGAGACTGAAATACAGTTTTACAAACTTTCGTTGCTATCAATTTTGATGCCATAACTGTTTCAGTTTTATGTGTAAAAGAGTAATCAATTTGTTGAGAGGTGGGGAAGTGTTGGCAAGGTGTCTTGAGTTTATTTTGGTCCTTTAAAAAGTAAAGTCTTGAGTTCTTAGAAATGTGAATTATCTTTATCAATTTCCAAAATAATTACAATAGGAATTCTCAGAGTCTCCTTAATCTGCCGCAACTCCTCCTCCACTGCTACCCTCACTCCTTTGCTGCTGTCCACTATGATTTTTATGTATTGAAAGCACATTTCATATGTATTCAGTCCCAAGTAAAGTTGAATGAAATTTTTCTTTTCTTTTTTATTTTTTGAGATGGAGTTTGGCTCCTGTTGCCCAGGTTGGAGTGCAGTGGCACGATCTCACCTCGCTGCAACCTCCGCCTCCCAGGTTCAAGCAATTCTCCTGCCTCAGCCTCCCGAGTAGCTGGGATTACAGGCACGTGCCACCACACCCAGCTAATTTTTGTATTTTTAGTAGGGATGGGGTTTTGCTGTGTTGGCCAAGCTGGTCTCAAACTCCTAACCTCAGGTGATCTGCCTGCCTCAGCCTCCCAAAGTGCTGGGATTACAGGTGTGAGCCACCTCACCCTGCCTGAATGAAATTTTTCGAATGAAAATTGTTGTCTTTATTTTCGAGACAGGGTCTTACCCTGTCACCCAGGCTGGAGTGCAGTAGCACGATCACAGGGCATGGTGGTGTGTGGTAGGAGGATCACAGTGGGAGGATCCTGGGCTCAAGTGATCCTCCCACCACGAGCCACCACACCCAGCTAATTTTTTTTTTTTTTTTTTTTTAGAGACTGGGTTTCACTATGTTGCCCAGGCTGGTCTTGAACTCCTGGCCTTACGTGATCCTCCTGCCTTGGCCTCTCAAAGTGCTGGAGGTTACAGGCATGATGGATGCCTGTAATTACTGGCCTAAAAATTGTTGTCTCTTCAAATGGCCCATTTTCAAAAGCTAGTGTTGAAGAGACATACCTATGTGATAAAACACAGAATTTACATATACCTTGTACATTAGATTACATATTTTTAATCTTACACTTTAGAAAGATTTAGAATTATACATTGATATAATCTTAGACAATAGAACACAGATCTGCAACATATCTTTTAGAACATCCTTTTCCAAATTATTTTAAGGTTGCACTAATTTTTTGGTTGTGAAAAGTTGAATTTTTCTGTTGCCTTCATTTTCATCTGTGGTTTGTCCTCTTTTTAAGTGGCCTTGCACATAAAAATCTTAAATTTATCCTACCAATATAGACATTGTTGCTTTTTCTGTTATTAAACTCTGCTATAAATTGTCATAACATATAAAGACAACTAGAACTATTATTTTTTTAAGTATTAGATGATCTTAGATTCCTATGACAGTATTTTTTGTGTTATCTATATTTTCCTTTGGCAAATGTTTTATCTTGATCTTGTTAGATTAGTAAACATTATCTTGGTTAGAACTTGATTGTACAATTGGTCTTCGTAAGTGATTGTATTATCTTGCAACATTAAAATTTTTATAAAGTTTGAATTGGTTTGAATAAAAAGAAAACATTGTTTAAAAAAGAAAAAGCATTGAAGTTGGATTTATATTTTTCTTTAATGTAGTCACTATTAAATATGCTACATTTGACCACTGCCCTCCCCACTTCGCACAAAAAAAAGACTCTGCCAGATTTATGGGAGTCTTATTGCATACCATATATACTGCCATTTAAAAAATAGTTATTTTGGGGGGAAGCACAGTGGCTCACACCTGTAATCCTGGCACTTTGGGAGGCCAAAGCGGGAGGATCGCTTGAGCCTAGGAGTTTGACATCAGCCTGGACAATATGGTGAAACCCCATCTCTACAAAAAAAAAATACAAAAATTAGCTGGGTGTGGTGGCGCTTGCCTGTGGGCGCAGCTACTCAGGAGGCTGAAATGGGAGAATCACCTGAGCCCAGGGAGGTGGAGGTTGCAGTGAGCCAAGATCACACCACTGCATTCCAGCCTGAGCGACCAAGCAAGACCCTGTCTCAAAAAAAAAAAAACAGTTTTTTGTTTGTTTATTTTTATTTTACCTAAGTCTCAAGTAATTTGGAACCATTAATCTTTTTATTCTCTGAATCAGTAGTCATTGGAGGTGGTTATCCCCAATAGTTTTCAGTTATTGTGAAATGCAGTGTGTGTATTCATTGCACAATGCTGTAATGTAGTGTTTTTGTATTGCCTTGTCCAGAAGATGTTTCCAGTTACACAGCTTTAAAGGAAAATGTTTTCATCTCACATAAAACATGTAATTCAAGGTGTTTCTTCCTTTGTCTTTTACAGTTTTCCTATCTCTACCCTCATTTAAACACAGAGGTAGGGCTGGAGGTGGTGGCTCACGCCTGTAATCCCAGCACTTTGGGAGGCCAAGGCAGGCGGGTCACCTGAGGTCAGGGGTTCGAGATCAGCCAGGCCAACATGGTGAAACCCCCTCTTTACTAAAAATATAAAAATTAGCCGGGTGTGGTGGCGGGTGCCTGTAATCCCAGCTACTCTGGAGGCTGAGGCAGGAGAATTGCTTGAACCTGGGAGGTGGAGGTTGCAGTGAGCCAAGATCACACCACTGCACTCCAGCCTGGGCAACAAGAGTGAAACTCTGTCTCAAAAATAAATAAATAAATAAACACAGAGGTAAAGGTCTTAAGTCAAACTTAATGGCTTTGTCATTCAAACATATCTGTATCCCCACTTCTTTTCTTTTCTTATTAATTTTCCTTTTTTTTTTTTTTTTTTGAGACAGAGTCTCACTCTGTCGCCTAGGCTAGAGTGCAGTGGTGCGATCTCAGCTCACTGCAAACTCTGCCTCCTGGGTTCAAGTGATTCACCTGCCTCAGCCTCCGGAGTAGTTGGGATTACAGGCAACCGCCACTGCGCCCGACTAATTTTTGTATTTTTGGTAGAGATGGGGTTTCACCATGTTGGCCAGGCTGGTCTCGAATTCCTGACCTCGTGATCCACCCTCCTTGGCCTCCCAAAGTGCTGGGATTACAGGCGTGAGCCACCACACCTGGCCTTTTTTTTTTTTTTTTTTTTTTAGAAACAGGATCTTGCTCTGGCACCCTCCCACCTCAGCCTCCCAAGTAGCTGGGACTACATGTGTGCACCACCACACCCAGCTTTTTCTCTGTTTTTTGAAATCAGACTGAGATATCATCAGAAAAGACACAAAGCCATAATATCATGGTATTATGCTATTTTGACTTAAAGGGGAAAAGGTACTTAATTTTGGATAAACGTTGGTTGTACCTTGTTAATGAAGACTCATTTTCTGATATATTTTCACCTAATATGACACGATATGGAATGTGTTGTAATATGTGTTCACTATAACACTGTAAGAACTATTACAGACTGGATGAGGTGGCTCACATCTGTAATCCCAGCACTTTGGGAGGCCAAGATGGGCAGATTGCCTGAGCTCAAGAGTTCAAGACCAGCCTGGGCAACATGGCAAAACCCTGTCTCTACAAAAAAAAATTAAAAATACAAAAATCAGCTGGGTGTGGTGGCATGCTCTGGTAGTCCCAGCTACTCGGGAGGCTGAGGTGGGAGGATTGCTTGAGCCTGGGAGGTCGAGGCTACACTGAGCCGTGTTTGTGCCACTGCACTCCGGCCTGGGTGACAGAGCAAGAATCTCTAAAAAAAAAAAAAAAAAAAAAAAAAGAACTATTACAGTTTTGAACTTGTTATCAAATTCGTGCAGACATTTAAACTACTTTTTTGGCAAAACTGTTTATATGTAAACAATTTAAAATATATCTAGGGTGAGTTAAAAGTTCCTGTGCATCTACATTAGGATGGCAGGTATTGTCAGAGAGCCACTGTATGTTAATAGTAAATGTTGAAATGGCTTCTTCTTGTTTCGAGAAGCACTTACTTGTGCTATTTGTGAAATCATGGTGCACAGAGATCTTTGAATTGCCCTGAATCCCATTGTATCATGTGAACATAGCTTGTCCCCTGAGTTTTCCTTATGATACTATGTGTTTAAGATCTAGCTGTTTAGTGTCAAGATTATTCAAATTTTCATCTAAATGTTTTTAAAGTTGTATTTTATGTTGTTTTGGAGAACAAATGTAAATACTGTTCTCTGTCATAAAGTAAATATTTGATGTGCTTTTGTATAGCCATAATATATTTAAAGAAATATACCCTCTCATAATACAATTTGAAATTGTTAAGTTTTGATTGCATATTAATGAAAATAAAAGTGTTTGCCAAGAAATTAACTGAATTTACAAACAGAAAGAAAGGAGTATTGCAATATTTTCTGCTTTTGTATGGCAAGATAGTCATTTGACATAGGTAGCACAACATTATGTGAAATATTAACTTTATATGATACTAAAACAGTCTGGTTAAAAATGGAAGGGAAAAGAAGAAATAAAACTTCATTCTGTAGTTTGGTCTAAATACATTTTGATCATAGTTTTGGATGGTAACTGAGATGACATATGGACACAACCTATAACCGATTTTTTTTTTATTTGAGAGGGAGTCTTGCTCTGTCTCCAGGCTGGAGTGCAGTGGTGCGATCTCGGCTCACTGAAACCTCCGCCTCCCGGGCTCAAGCGATTCTCCTGCCTCAGCCTCCTGAGTAGTTGGGACTACAGGCGCACATCACCATGCCCAGCTAATTTTTGTATATTTTGTAGAGACAGTGCTTCGCTATGTTGCCCAGGCTGGTCTTGAACGCCTGAGCTCAGGTGATCTGCTTGCCTCGGCCTCCCAAAGTGCTGGGATTACAGGCATGAGCCACTGCATCCAGTCTTATACCTGATTTTTAAATATGTGCTTCTAAAAATCTAAGCTCAAAGGAAAAAAAAGGAAAGAAAGAAAAAAGAAAAGAAAGAAAACAGGCAGGAAAGCTCTATCCATTTGCCATGATAAATAGATCAGAGGTTTTTTTAAATCAAAAGTTTTATCACAAAATATGATGAAGACCTGAGTTATTGTCAAGTCTTACTAGGACACTATTATACATTTCTACAAATAAGAACGCTATTGAAAGAACACTAAAGTTCTCATTCCCTCTTTCTCAGAAAAAAAAAAAAAGAAGAAGAAGAAAAGAGAAAAAACCTATTTTCTTTCTACTTGGTGCAATATTCTGAAATTTTAGAAGGTCAAAATATTTATCACAGGAAATTATGATAGAAATAAAATAGTTTTCAAGGAGACCAACTGCACAGGGCAACTATCTTGCTCTTGAAGAAAATCAAGTGTCATCTAGGAAGTAAATTATAAAGTATACATTATAGTTTCTGAGTCAGTATTATTAAAACAGGATAAAAGTTACTAAAATCTTTTTTTTTTTTGAGACTGAGTCTCACTCTGTCTCAAAATCTCAGCTCACTGCAGCCTCTGCCTCCCAGGTTCAGGCAATTCTCCTGCCTCCCCAGCCTCCCGAGTAGCTGGGATTACAGGTGCCCCCCGCCCCGAACGCCCAGGTAATTTTTGTATTTTTAGTAGAGACGGGGGTTTCATGATGTTGGCCAGGCTGGTCTTGAACTCCTGACCTAGTGATCAGCCCGCCTCGGCCTCCTAAAGTGCTGGGATTACAGGCGTGAGCCACCGTGCCCGGCCAGTTACTAAAATCTTAAATGGGTTATGAGCAATCTCTCCGTTAATGCTACATCTCAATATTTTCTTTAAAATGCCTTCAGTTACAAAAAATTAGCCGGGCGTGGTGGCAGGCACCTGTAGTTCCAGCTACTGGGGAGGCTGAGGCAGGAGAATGGCGTGAACCCGGGAAGCAGAGCTTGCAGTGAGCCGAGATCACACCACTGCACTCCAGCCTGGGCGACAGAGCGAGACTCCGTCTCAATCAATCAATCAATCAATCAATCAATAAAATACCTTCAGGCCAGGGGCGGTGGCTCACGCCTGTAATCCCAACACTTTGGGAGGCCAAGGTGGGCGGATCACTTAAGGTCAGGAGTGCAAGACCAGCCTGACCAACATGGCGAAACCCCATCTCTACTAAAAATACAACAACAAAAAAATTAGCCAGGCATGGTGGTGGGCACCTGTAATCCCAGCTACTCTGGAGGCTGAGGCAGGAAAATCGCTTGAGCCCGGGTGGTAGAGGCTGTAGTGAGCCTAGATCGAGCCACTGCACTCCGGCCTGGGTGACAGAGCTAGACTCTAGCTCAAAAACAAACAAACAAACAATAAATAAACAAGGAACAATTGCCAGTTCCATAAATAAATTTCTAAAATAAAGTATTGGTACACTAGCAATCACAAATTTAGTTTTTTATAATACTTTTTAACCTTTTTATAAACATCCTTTTTATTTATTTATTTTTTATTTTTTGAGATGGAGCCTCGCTCTGTCGCCCAGGCTGGAGTGCAGTGGCGCGATCTCGGCTCACTGCAGGCTCCGCCTCCTGGGTTCACGCCATTCTCCTGCCTCAGCCTCCGGAGTAGCTGGGACTACAGGCACCCGCCACCATGCCCAGCTAATTTTTTGTATTTTTATTAGAGACGGGGTTTCACCATGTTAGCCAAGATAAACATCCTTTTTATTAATCAATTATAACATGGCAAAATATGTAGTTGCTGTTTCTGAAGAGAGTGTTCCAAACTCTACATTTAGGAGTAATGAAAAATTATTATTATTATTTTTTTTTTTGAGATGGAGTCTCGCTCTGTTGCCCAGGCTAGAGTGCAGTGGCTTGATGGCCGGCTCACTGCAACCTCCGCCTCCCGGATTCACGCCATTCTCCTTCCTCAGCCTCCCAAGCAGATGGGACCACAGGCGCCCGCCACCACGCCCAACTAATTTTTTGTATTTTTAGTAGTGACGGGGTTTCACCGTGCTAGCCAGGATGGTCTCGATCTCCTGACCTCGTGATCCATCCACCTCGGCCTCCCAAAGTGCTGGGATTACAGGCGTGAGCCACCGCACCCGGCCAGAGTAATGAAAAATTCTTACAGAATTTTATAATAAGTAGCCGGGTTCAGTGGCTCACGTCTTTAATCCCAGCATTTTGGGAGGCTGAGGCGGGCAGATCACGAGGTCAGGAGTTCGAGACCAGCCTGACCAACATGGTGAAATCCCGTCTCTACTAAAATACAAAAAATTATCCGGGCATGGTGGCACACGCCTGTAGTCCCAGCTACTCGGGAGACTGAGGCAGGAGAATTGTTTGAACCCGGGAGGCGAAGGTTGCAATGAGCTGAGATTGCGCCACTGCACTCCAGCCCAGGTGACAGAGCCAGACTCCATCTCAAAAAAAAAAAAAAAAAAGAAAAGAAAAGAATTTTGTAATAAGTATACATTGGATTAAAGAAATTTTATAGTCATGTTGGAGTGTTATGAAATTAACACTTGCAATCAGACTTCTGTAATTAACACCTTTTCTCTGTTTCAAATCAGGTGTGTACCATTTGTATTTAGAATCCCACAAAATTATCCCAATTCCATTGATTTCAACATGTTTTGGTTTTGTAAACAAAGTGATTTCTTGGCCTGGCACGGTGGCTGACTCCTGTAATCCCAACACTTTGGGAGGCTGAGGTGGGCAGATTGCCTGAGCCTCAGGAGTTGGAAACCACCCTGGGCGACATGGTGAAACCCCGTCTCTACTAAGGTACAAAAAAATTAGCTGGGCATGGTGGCACTCGTCTGTAATCCCAGCTACTTGGGAGGCTGAGGCGGGAGAGGCTTGAGCCCAGAAGGCAGAGGTTGCAGTGAGCCAAGTTCATGCCACTGCACTCCAGCCTGGGCAATAGAGCAAGACTCTGTCTCAAAAACAAAGTGATTTCTTGTACACTTCTGGAAATTAATTGTATAAGAATTTATGTATCTGTTTCTAGATATAGTCTATATATATACATTTTTTAAATGGAGATGGGAGTTTCACCATGTTGCCCAGGTTGGTCTGGAACTCTGGGCTCAAGCAATCTGCCTGCCTCAGCCTCCCAAAGTGCTGGGACTACTGTGCCCAGTCTTAATTTTTTTTTTAATTTTTATTTAAGGGTACAGTAGTGTGCACTTGTGGTACCAGGTACTTGGGAGCCTCAGGAAGGAGGATTGCTTGAGCCCAGGAGTTTGGAGCTGTAATGCGATATCATCACACCTATGAACAGCCACTGCACTCCAGCCTGGGCAATGTAGCAATACTTTATCTCTAAATAAAAATTCATTTAAAAAACAATAAACCCTCCCCCCCACACACACACATTTATTTTCTTACACTTTCCATGGATCAAGAATCCAGGCACAGGTTAACTGGGTCCTCTGCTCAGGGTCAAGGTGTTGGCCAGTCTTCAAACTCATCTGAGGCTAAAGGTCCTCTTCCAGACTCATGTAGTTGTGGCAGAATTTAGTTCCTTGTGGCTGTAGGACTGAAGTTCCCATATTCTTGCTGGCAGTTGGGGTGGTGGGTGCTCTCAACTGTTAGAAGCCACACATATTCCTTGTCTTGTTTTGTTTTTTAATTTTTAATTTTAATTTTTGTGGGTACCATGGTAGGTGTATATATTATGCGGTACATGAAATATTTTGATACAGGCATAAATGCATAATAATCACATCAGGGTGAATGGGGTATTTGTCACCTCAAGCATTTATCCTTTGTGTTACAAACAATCCAATTATATTCTTTTAGTTATTTTTAAATGTACAATAAATTATTGACTATAGTCACCCTATTGTGCTATGAAATACTAGAACTTATTCATTCTATCCAACTATATTTTTCTATCCATTAACCATCCCACCTTTCCTCCCCCTCCACTACCCTTCCCAGCCTCTGGTAACCACCTTCTACTCCCCACATTCTGGTGATGTGGCCTCCTCCATCTTCAAAGTCAGCAATGGAGAATCTCCCTTGTGTCAAATTCCTGTCACGCTTTGAATCTTACAAGAAATAGCCCAGTTCCCTCCCACCCTTTTAAAATTGTGGTTAAAAAACACACAACAACCTGTAATCCCAGCACTTTGGGAGGCCGAGGCGGGAAGATTGCTTGAGCCCAGTAGTTTGAGACCAGCCTGGTCAACATGGTGAAACCACGTCTCTGCTAAAAATAAAAATAAAAAAAATTAGATTAAGAAAAAATGAGCTGGGAGTGGTGGCGGGTGCCTGTAGTCTCAGCTACTTGGGAGGCTGAGGAAAGATAATCACTTGAGCCCAGGAGGTGGAGGTTGCAGTGAGCCAAGATCACACCACTGCACTCCAGCCTGGGCAACAGAGCGAGACTGCATCTCAAAACAACAACAACAGCAGCAACAAAAAACCCCACAACATAAAATTTACCACCTTAACTTTTTTTTTTTTTTTTTTTTTTTTTTAAGACAGGGTCTCACTCTGTCGCCCAGGCTAGAATGCAGTGGCATGATCACAGCTCACTGTAGCCTTGAACTCCTGGGCTCAAGTGATCCTTCTACCTCAACCTCCCAAAGTATTGGCATTACAGGCATGAGCCGCTGCATCTGGCCCATCTTAACCCTTTTTAAGTGTGCAGTTCAGTAGTGTTAAGTAGATTCACATTGTTGTGCAATGGATCTCCAGAACTTTTTCATCTTACAAAACTGAATCTCTATCCATTCAAAAACAGCTCAGGCTGGGCACGGTGGCTAATGCCTCTAATCCCAGCACTTTTGGAGGCCGAGGCTGGCAGATTGCTTGAGCCCAGGAGTTTGAGACCAGCCTGGGCAACATGAAGAAATCCCAACTCTACAAAAAAAAAAAAGCAAAAAATCAGCTGGGCATTGTGGCATGAACCTATAGTTCCAGCTACTCGGGAGGCTAAGGTGGGAGGATCACCTGAGCCTCGGAATTCAAGGCTGCAGTGAGCTGAGATTGCACCACTGCATTTCCGCCTGGGTGACGGAGTGAGACTCTGTCTCAAAAATAATAATAATAATTAATAAAAATAAATTTTAAAAAAACTCCCTCCCTCCCCCAGCCCCTGTTGGCAACCCTTCTACTTTCCATTTCTATGGATTTCACTACTTTAGATACATCCTATAGGTGAAATTATACAGTATTTGTCTTTTTGTGACTGAAGAGCCCAGTCCTTTTTAAGAGTTCACTTGATTAGGTCAGGCTTACCCAAGATAATCTTTACTTCTTAAAATCAGCTGACTTAATTACATCTGCACAATCCCTTCACAGCAGTTTCTAGATTCATGTTTGACTAAGTGACAGGGAGAAACTATATACACCGGGATGAAGGAATATTGGGGATCATCTTAGAATTTTGCCTACTACAAACAGCAATGAGTAACCCTGAAAAAGGAGGGAGAGTGCTAAGTGGGGGTTGGGGGAGAGGGTCTGTCGGTTTCATATACTGAGTGTAACTTTCATATATAGTGTTAGCCCTTTCAATTTGTCACATACGAACCTCTAGGCAACAGAGCACTGAAAAAGAAATAACCTGATTCCATAATGTTCAAGGTATGAAATTCTTGCCTCAGATTAACTGAAGGATTTGGTAGAGAGAAACAAAAGCAAGTAAAGAAAAGTAAATTAGCTGAGACCAAAAAGCTTTGGATAATTTCATCCCCTGCCCTATGGAGTGGGCATAGCAGAGATATTAGTGATAAGGACCCCATCCTCAAAGGTCTGAAGGCTGCCTCTGGGGTGAAGAGCTGGGACATTAAAGAGCATAAACTGAACGGAAAAACCTACCAGGCCTCACATTGCATGCTGAAAATAGGTGAAAGGGTGTAGAGCTGCAAGAACACATGTGGGATATCAAAATAGCTCTGGAATTCATCCTCCAATTCCACTGCCAGTGCCACGCCCCTCATCCTGGCTTGGGCAATTGCAACAGCCCTGCAACTGGTCTCTGGGGCTCTATTCCTACCTGAATCTAATTTTCCACACTTGACCTTAGAAAATCTAAAATACAAACAAGGATTAAGTCAATACTCAGCTTAAAACCCCTCAGTGGCTCTGCATCATTTGGTTTAGTGCACAAGGCCCTCCATATGTCAGCTCTGCCTACTAATCCAGTCTCATCTGCTGCCACATTCCTGTACTCACACTTAGCATCACTCATACTGGTTTTAGTTCCCTAAAAAGATCAGGCTGTTTCACACTTCCAACCATGCCTTTTCCCAGTCTCCTCCCTCTAGCTAGAATGGCCATCCCCTCCATCCCAGTCTGCCTAGCAAATTCTTACATATCCTTCACTCTCCTCTTTTTAAGTAAAGATACTGGCATGTGGCCCATCATCTCCCTCCCGACTCTTAATTCCTGACCCTTTTACGAGGGGATCTCATTGTCTACGAAGATGACACAATCAACAACTTCTCATTTCCTTGACTCTCTCAATTACCTTCTCTGTTGCACTTCAGCCACACACAAAGCACCACATCTTGAACTTTATTGTGGTCTGGAACTGCTCACCTCTAACATCTATAACCCCAGTGTTTCATTTGAACCACAGCACCCTCTCCTTTCTGCTCCCTCAGGCCCCCACCTACATGTGAGGTTTTTTTTTTTTTTTTGGTTTAGTTTTTTAACCTCTTATGGACTCCTCTAGTCCTTTAAGCCCTCTTTTTCCTCCCAGTCTGTCAGTCCCTCCTGGCCTCTTTTCCTTCCCCTCTCAATGGTTTTTGTTTTGTTTGTTTGTTTGTTTTTCTGAGACAGGGATCTCACTCTATCACCCAGGCTAGAGTGCAAAGGCACGATCCTAGCTGACTGCAGCCTTGAACTCCTGGGCTCAAGCGATCCTCCCACTTCAGCTTCCTGGGTAGCTAGAACTACAGGTATGTCCGGAATTCATTCCTTCTGGTGGGTTCTTGGTCTCGCTGACTTCAGGAATGAAGCCGCGGACCTTCACGGTGAGTGTTACAGCTCTTAAAGGTGGTGCGGACCCAAAGAGTGAGCAGCAGCAGGATGTACTGTGAAGAGCAAAAGATCAAAGCTTCCACAGTATGGAAGGGGACCCTAGCAGGTTGCTGCTGCTGGCTGGGGGTGGCCAGCTTTTATTCCCTTATTTGTCCCTGCCCACATCCGGCTGATTGGTCCATTTTACAGAGTGCTGGTTGGTGCATTTACAATCCTTTAGCTAGGCATAGAGCGCTGATTGATGCGTTTTTACAGAGTGCTGATTGGCACATTTACAATCCTTTAGCTAGACACAGAGCGCTGATTGGTGCATTTACAATCGTTTAGCTAGACAGAAGAGTTCTCCAAGTCCCCGCTCAACCCAGGAAGTCCAGCTGGCTTCACCTCTCACAGGCATGCACCACCTCACCTCGCTAATTTAAAAAAAAAAGTTTTTATAGATGGGGGTCTCACTATGTTGCCCAGGCTGGTCTTGAACTCCTGGCTTCAAGTCATCCTCCCGCTTTGGCCTCCCAAAGTGCTGGAATTATAGGCATGAGCCACCATGCCTGGCCTCAACCTTTCTTAACCCCATGCTTGACTCTCTGAACTACTCCCTCACTAGCGCCCTCAATTCCCTTTCATCCCTGTCTACCACACCAGCCCCACAAACCTCTAACCTTGGGTGGGTACAGCTAACCACCCTTCTCCCCTTCTTCATCTGGATGTTTCTACCCTACAAAACAATACAAATCAGTGCCGCTAGAAATACACGGTCTTCAGCCTCAGTGAAACAACTACAAGCAACACTACATTTACATCCATCCCTATCTCCATTCCATCTTCCTGTTCAAGGTCCACCCATCCCCCTGTGTCCCAAATGCCATCTTTTTCCATCTCTTTCAGCAGCCTGCTCCATGAATTACCCATTCTCTGATTTCAACCTGTGGTGTCTGCTCCTCAGCTTTAAACACATTAGGGCCTCACTCATTAAGAAAAAAATTACAAAACTCTCCCTTAATCCTGAATCTTAATCAGGTGCCAATTACTTTCCTTCTCAGCTTTAAGCTTCTCCAAATAGCAATAGTCTGATTTGCAGTCTCTACTTCCTGAAATCCATTCATATCCCTACCTACTGTACTGGAAAATGGTTCCACTGAAATTGCTTTTAGCAAAGTGACCTCCAAACTGCCAAAGTCAATAGCTACTTTTCACTCTTAATGTTGCTGGACCTCTCTAAGCGTTTGACACTGCTGATCATTCCTTCCTCGTTGAAAGTTCTTATTCATTGACTTTCATCACCTTGAATTAATTCAGTTTCCTAGTTATTCTGTACGTACTATGTACTTTTTTTTGAGATGGAGTCATGCTCTGTTGTCCAGGCTGGAGTGCAGTGGCACAATCTCGGCTCACTGCAACCTCCACCTCCCAGGTTCAAGCAATTCTCCTGCTTCAGCCTCCTAAGTAGCTGGGACTACAGTCATGAGCCACCATGCCCAGCAAATTTTTGTATTTTTAGTACAGACAGGGTTTCACCATGTTGGCCAGATTGGTCTCGAACTCCTGACCTCAAGTGATCCACCTGCCTCGGCCTCCCAAAGTGCTGGTGGGATTACAGGCATGAGCCACCGCGCCTGGCCTATTCCGTATGTACTTCTGACCATTCGTATTTGGTCTCCTTTTTGATCTCCTCTTCCTCTTTCCACCACTTAGATGTTAATGTCCCCCAGTGTTTTGTCAAGAACTGTGAAGGGTCTGAGATACTCACACAACGAAGTACTTTGTATGTGTGAATACTAAAGAAATGTGAGGCATCTGGATCAGAAGAGTTTTTTGTTTTGTTTTGTTTTTTGTTTTTGAGATGGAGTCTCGCACTGTCGCTCAGGCTGGAGTGCAGTGGCGTGATCTCGGCTCGCTGCAAGCTCTGCCTCCCAGGTTCACGCCATTCTCCTGCCTCAGCCTCCTGAGTAGCTCGGACTACAGGCGCCAGCCACCACGTTCGGCTAATTTTTTGTATTTTTTAGTAGAGACGGGGTTTCACCATGTTAGCCAGGATGGTCTCGATCTCCTGACCTTGTGATCCGCCCGTCTCGGCCTCCCAAAGTGCTGGGATTACAAGTGTAAGCCACTGTGCCCGGCCCCCTTTTTTTTTAGTTTTTTGAGACAAGGTCTCATTCTGTCACCCAGGCTGGAGTGTGGTGGCACATCTCAGCTCACTGCAGCCTCTGCCTCCCAGGATCAAGTGTTTCTCCCACCTCAGCCTCCTGAGTAGCTGAGACTACAGGCGTGTGCCACCATGCCTGGCTAATTTTTTGAATTTTTAGTAGAGACAGCATCTCTCCATGTTGCACAGGCTGGTCTTGAACTCCTGAGCTCAAGCAATCCACCCACCTCAACCTCCCAAAGTGCTGGGATTACAGGCATGAGCCACTGCACCCAGCCATAAGTTCTTTATTAATACTCATGAACAGAGCAACAGCCAAAGTCACACTGTCATGTAGGTTCCCTACACCTAGACCCACAGGTGATACGATGAGAACTGTTGGAAACTTTCTGGGTGAATTACAAGTTTCACCCCATAAAGGAATGAACAACAGTGGATTTTCTCTATTTATACATAGGAGAGAGACGGCTGTCTTGCTCCCTTCCAAAAAACCTTTCACTCCTTGAAGATGGGATTGAAATGATCCTGGTTCTTACCTTAACCTTTTATAATGTAGACACATCTTTCCAAGGGCCAGATTTGTGTCTCCAGCTTTTACAGCCTAGTGATGTCTCCAAGGTCTGGGTTTCATCCCTTTTGAAGCATAAATACCTAGGAAAATAGTGATCCAGTGGTCCTGGCCCCTAGGGACCTAGCCCTGGCTATAAGCATTTGGATCTCTTGGGGAGAAAAGTTTTTTCTTTTTAGAGCAGGGCAATTAGCTAGACAAATGGCTGCTACAGATATCATCCTCATGGTACGTGAAAAGTGAAATGTGCCTAGGGGAAGCGAAAACAAACGTTCTCTATATTGTGTATATTCCTGCAGCCCAGGTGGCTAGAGCTTTTTTTAAATTTTTTTTATTTTTGAGACAGAGTTTCGCTCTTGTTGCCCAGGCTAGAGTGCAATGACGCGATCTCGGCTCACCACAACCTCCACCTCCCGGGTTCAAGCGATTCTCCTGCCTCAGCCTCCCAAGTAGCTGGGATTACAGGCATGCTCCACCACGCCCGGCTAATTTTGTATTTTTAGTAGAGACGGGGTTTCTCCATGTTGGTCAGACTGGTCTTGAACTCCTGACCTCAGGTGATCCGCCAGCCTCAGCCTCCCAAAGTGCTGGGATTACAGGTGTGAGCCATCGCGCCCGCCAGCTAGGGCCTTTTATAGGGGCACCAAGAATCCAGGCAAGCTTTCTTTCCCACACCCAGGATTCTGTTTTCTTTCTTCTTCTCATCTCAATCTACATGCTCTCCCTGGACCATCCTACCCATTTTTGTTGTTTTAACTGCTACCTGAACGCTAAGGACTTTAAATATCCCACCACCTGCTAGACATCTATATCTGAATGTTCTACAGATACCTGAAATACCACATGTTAAAAATGGAACTTCTCACTCCTGCCCCCAAACTCTTCTATTCTCTACATTGCTTGATAGCGGCACCATCTGCGTCACACTATGGCTGCCCTCAGAATTTGAAAAGCTTTTCTATATATGGAAGAATGTCCATGTTATGAGCCCCAGCTCCGCAGTGTAAGTCAGAGATATTTGCCAGTCTCCCTTGTGACCTTGTGAGGAAACCTGCTCTATGTGGATATGTGGATATGTGGAGTGTGGAGCTTCTCTTCCTTTTTTTTTTTTTTTTTCTACTAGGGAATTTCCAGTGTTTTCAAGGTTGACTTCTCACAGCAGTAGGGGCACCTATATCATCCAGCCACTTCTGCAATGGTTTGAGGCATTGTTCCTGAAAGCTTAGCCTCTGACCTGATTCTCCAGCTCTCCCAACAATTGTGGGAGCTCCCCAATATCCTTTTTTCTTTTTAAGAGATAGGATCTTGCTCTGTCAACCAGGCTGGAGTACAATGGCATGATCATGGCCCACTGTAGCCTCAAATTTCTGGGCTGAAGTGATCCTCCTGCCTCAGCCTCCTAAGTAGCTGAGACTACAGGTGTGTGCCACCACACTCAACTAATTTTTAAAATTATCATTATCATTATTATTATTTTGAGACAGAGTTTCACTCTGTCACCCAGGCTAGAGTGCAGTGGTGCAATCTTGGCTTATTGCAACCTTTGCCTCCCAGGTTCAAGAGATTCTCGTGCCTCACTCAGCCGCCTCCTGAGTAGCTGGGATTACAGGTATGCACCACCACACCCAGCTAATTTTTGTATTTTTGGTAGAGATGGGGTTTCACTGTGTTGGCCAGGCTGGTCTCAAACTCCTGGCCTCAAGTTGTCCACAGGCCTCAGCCTCCCAAAATGCTGGGATTAAGGCATGAGCCACCACACCCAGCCTATTATTTTTGTTTTTTAGAGACAGGGTCTCACTAAGTTGCCCAGGCTGGTCTCAAACTCCTGGCCTCAAGTTGTCCACAGGCCTCAGCCTCCCAAAATGCTGGGATTAAGGCATGAGCCACCACACCCAGCCTATTATTTTTGTTTTTTAGAGACAGGGTCTCACTAAGTTGCCCAGGACTGATCTCGAGCTCTTGGGCTCAAATGATCTTCCAGCCTTGGTCTCCCAAAGTGCTGAGATTACAGGTGTGAGCCACCATGCCCAGCTCCTAATATCCTTCAAAAATAATAATAATAATAATAATAATAATAATACCCTTTATGCTGAGTCAGCCTTTGTTGCTATCAACTAACATCTCTGACAAATACACACTCCATCACACAAAACAGGAACCTGGAGTTATCTTTAACACTCTCTCACCACCAATATCCAATCAATCCTCAAGTCCTGTTAATTTTACCATCTAAGCATTTCTTGATTCTGACCTTTCCTTTTTATCACAATTACCACTTCCCTGCCTGGCTAAGATCCTGATAATTTTTCATTTGGATTACTGTAACAGCCTTCTTATTAGTCTCCCTGACTCCAGTTTTGTTCCTCTTCTAATCTTAGACTTCACCCTGTTAATAGAAGGATTTACCTAAAACATAAGCCTGTTGTTCACTTGTTTGAAACCCATGACTTGCCACTTCCTAGTTTGAGTTTTTTCTTTTACAGGATGGAACCACTTGACCGGGCACAGTGGCTCATGCCTGTAATCCCAGCACTTTGGGAGGCTGAGGCAGGCAGATCACTTGAGTCCAGGAGTTCGAGACCAGCCTGGGTGACATGGTGAGACCCCACCTCTACCAAAAAAAAAAAAAAAAAATTTAATTGGCTGTGGTGGCACGCACCCATAGCCCCAGCTACTCAGGAGGCTGAGGTGGGAGGATTGCTTGAGCCCAGGAGGTGGAAGTTGGAGTTAGCCAAGATCATGCCACTGCACTCCAGACTCGGCAACAAGAGTAAAACCCCATCTCAAAAAAAAAAAAAAAAAATCAAGATAAGATGGAACCACTTGTAATTACTTCCTATGCATATGCACACACACACACACACACACACACACACACACACACTCTCTCACTCTGTCTCTCCATGTATATCTTCTATCTCTTAGCTCTACACCTTTATTTGTGTTCTGCCTAAAATGACCTTCCTTCCTCTCTTCACTTGGCCACTTTCTTTTTTTCTTTTCTTTTCTTTTCTTTTTTTTTTTTCAGAGACAGGGTCTTGCTCTGTCACCCAGTCTGGAGTGCAGTGGTGTGATCATGGCTTATTGCAGCCTCAACCTCCTGGGCTCAAGCGATCCTCCTGCCTCAACTTCCTGAGTAGCTGGGACTACAGGCACATGCCACCATGCCAAGCTAATTTTGTTATTATCATTATTGTTATTATTTGTAGAGATAGTGTCTTGTTATGTTGCCGAGGTTGGTCTTGAACTCCTTGGCTCAAGCGATCCTCCCACCTCAGCCTCCCAAAGTGCTGGGATTACAGGCATGAGCCACCGCACCTTGACCACTTGGCCACTTTCTAATAATTCTTTAAAACACCCCCAGGCCGTGATGGGTGCTGCTCCTCCTTACTTCCATAATACCTTGTATATACATCTATCATCGCATATACCACAAAGCACTATAATTGCCTATTTATGTGTTTGTCTCTCCCAACTATATAGTGAGCTCTCTGAGGGGGCAGATAAGATCTGAATTCATATATATATATATGAATATATGAATATATATGAATTCATATATGAATATATGAATATATATGAATTCATATATGAATATATGAATATATATGAATTCATATATGAATATATATGAATTCATATATGAATATATGAATATAAATATATATATAAATATATATGAATTCATATATGAATATATGAATATAAATATATATATAAATATATATTCATTATATATATAGAGAGAATATTCATATATGTATAGCTATAGGTATCTATATCTACTATATCTATCTATTTATGTATTATTTTATTTAATTTTTTTGAGACAGAGTCTCACTCTGTCACCCAGGCTGGAGTGCAGTGGCGCCATCTTGGCTCACTGCAATCTCTGCCCTGGATTCATGTGATTCTCATGCCTCAGGTGTGAGCCACTGTGCCCGGCCTATATCTATTTATATCACCTCAATGCCTACTGACTAGCATTTAGTATGCATGCAAGAAATGTTTGCTAAGTGATTCATAAATTGATTAACAACTCAATTCAAACATCACTTCTAGCCAAGTACGGTGGCTCACACCTGTAATCCCAGCACTTTGGGAGGCTGAGGTGGGATGATCACTTAAGCCCAGTAGTTCAACACGAGCCTGGACAACACAGGGAGAACCCCTCTCCTGCAACTCTACAAAAAATTCCAAAATTAGCTGGGCTTGGTGGCACACACTTGTAGTGTCAGCTTCCTCTATGCATTTGATGCATTCCTCTTTTTAAAAAATTGGTGTGGCCAAGTGTGGCGGTTCACACCTATAATCCCAACAATTTGGGGTCCGAAGGTGAGAGGATTGCTTGAGGCCAGGAGTTCAAGACCTGCTTGGGCAACATAGTGACACCTCATATCTACAAAAAATAAAAAATTAGCCTGGTATGGTGGTGTACACCTGTAGTCCCAGCTACTTGGGAGGCTGAGGTGGAAGGGTCTCTTGAGACCAGAAAGCTGAGGCTGCAGTGAGCCCTGATCATGTCACTGCCCTCCAGCTTGGGTGACAGAGCTAGACCTGTCTCAAAGAAAATTGATGTAAAATTCACATAAAACATAAGATTAACCATTTGAAAGTGTATGTAATTCAGTGGCATTTACTATATTCACGAAGTTGCGTAATAATCACCTCTATATAGTTTCATAACAGCTTCATCACCCCATATGTAAACCCTATACCCATCAAGCAGTCATTCCCCATTCCTGCCTCCCCCAAGGCTCTAGAAACCACTAATCTGCATTCTGTCTACGGATTTATCTATTCTGGATATTTAATGCAAATGGAATCATACAATGTGTGACCTTTGTGTCTGTCTTTTTTCTACATAGCACATTTTTGAGGTTCATCTATGTTGTAGCGTGTATCAGTATATGGTGAAATACTATTCAGTTCTATAGGATATGCCATTCATCCATTGATGGACATTTGGGTTTTTTTCACCTTTTAGCCATTGTGAATAGTGCTGCTATGAACATCTGTGTATAAATTTTGATTCGAATACTTGTTTTCAATTCTTTTGGGTAGAAACATAGGAGTAGAATTGCTGGAATATATAGTACTATTTTTTTTTTTTTTTTTGAGACAGAGTCTCGCTCTATTGCCCAGGCTAGAGTGCAGTGGCGTGATCTTGGCTCTCAGCTTACTGCAAGCTCCGCCTCCCGGGTTCACGCCATTCTTCTGCCTCAGCCTCCCGAGTAGATGGGACTACAGGCACGTGCCACCATGCCCGGCTACTTTTTAAAAAAATATATTTATAGTAGAGATGGGGTTTCACTGTGTTAGCCAGGTTGATCTTGATCTCCTGACCTCGTGATCCACCTGCCTCGGCCTCCTAAAGTGCTGGGATTACAGGTGTGAGCCACCGCGACTGGCCAATTTTTTTTTTTTTTTAGATGAGGTCTCACTCTGTCGCCCAGACTGGAGTGCAGTGGCGCTATCATTGTAGCCTCAAACTCCTGGGCTCAAGCAACCCTCTCACCTCAGCTTCCCAAGTAGCTGGGACTACAGGCATGCACCATCATGCCCGGCTGATTTTTTATTTATTTATTTATTTTTATTTATTTATTTATTTTGAGACAGAGTTTCGCTCTTGTTGTCCAGGCTGGAATACAATGGCGTGGTCTCGGCTCACCGCAACCTCCACCTCCCGGGTTCAAGGGATTCTTCTGACTCAGCCTCCCGAGTAGCTGGGATTACAGGCACTCACCACCATGCTTGGCTAATTTTTTAAAAATTATTATTGTTATTATTAGTGAGGCAGAGTCTCGCTCTGTTGCCCGGGCTGGAGTGCAGTGGTGTGATCTCGGCTCACCGCAACCTCCGCCTCCTGGATTCAAACAATTCTGCCTCAGCCTCCCGAGTAGCTGGGATTACAGGCATGCGCTACCATGCCTGGCTAATATTGTATTTTTAGTAGAGACGGGGTTTCTCCATGTTGGTCAGGCTGGTCTCGAACCCCTGACCTCAGGTGATCCACCTGCCTCGGCCTCCCAGAGTGCTGGGATTACAGGCATGAGCCACCTTGCTCAGCCAGATTCCTTTAGTTTTTACCTACTGTCCTTTTTCTATTCCAGGATTCCATCCAGGACACCACATAACATTTAGTTGTCATTTCTCCTCAGCTGTGACAGCTTTTCAGACTTTTCTTGTTGTTGATGACCTTGATAGTTCTGAGGAGCACTGGCCAGGAATTTTGAAGAATATCCCTCAATTGAGATTTTTCTGATGTTTTTCTCATGATTAAACTGGAGTATGCATTTGGGAGAGGAAGACCACAGAGGTAAGCTACCGTTTTCATCACATCATAGGACACATACAATCAACATGACTTTCCACTGTTGATGTTGATCTTCATCATCTGGCTGAGGTAGTGTTTGTGAGGTTTCTCCACTGCTTTTACTCTTCTCACCCCTTTCCACACCGTACTGTTTGGAAGGAAGTCACTGTTCGCAGCCCATGCTTAAGGAATAGAGAGTAATGCTCCTCCTCCTTGAGGGCAAAATATCTACATAAATTATTTGGAATCCTTCTGCATTAAAGATTTGTCTATTCTCCCCCATTTATTTATCTATTTATTTAGTCACTTATTTATATCAATATGGACTCATATATTATATATACATATATATATATATATATTTTTGAGATGGGGTCTCACTCTGTTGCCCAGGCTGGTATGCAGTGGCATGATCACAGCTCACTGCAACCTCTGCCCCCCAGGATCAAGCAATCCTCCCACCTCAGCCTCCCAAGTGGTTGGGACCACAGGCACAAGCCACTGTGCCCAACTAATTTTTTGTATTTTTGGTAGAGATGGGGTTTCATCATGTTGCCCAGGCTGGTCTCAAACTCCTGAGCTCAAGCGATCCACCTGTCTCGGCCTCCCAGAATGCTGGGATTACAGGCATGAGCCACCGTGCCCAGCCTCATAGATATTTTAGATTTTGCCCACCTTCATTTTAATCATTTTTACTTTCTTTCTTTTCTTTTTTTTTTTTTTTTTTTTTTTTTTTTGAGACAGGGTCTCATTCTCTCACCCAGGCTGGAGTGCAGTGGTTCAATCACAGCTCACTGCAACCTTGAATTCCTGGGCTGAAGTCTCCCACCTCAGCCTCCCAAGTATTAATCGTTGGGACTGCAGGCATGAGCCAATGTGCCTGGCCTTCTCTCTTTTTTATGCAATTAACAGCATTTTGACATCAGCCAACTAATTAAGCAACAATAGGGTGGTTCCACTTGACTACCATGGCACATGGCTCCTGACATTGGGGAACTCTTCCTGGGCCCCTGAAGAATGTTTTCTTTTCTATCAGAGGCAATGACTGTTCTCTGTAATTATTCACTGAAATTGGTTTTCCCCTTGAGGGCCAGATAAAAGGGTCTGAGGAGTGCCTCCCTATGCTTGTCTTATCAATGAAATGAGTTCCCAGACTGGATGGAGGAAATACCTTGAAGGATGTGTCAGTCAGGGTTCAATCAGAGAAACAGAACCAGTAGAAGATATATATGAAGAGATTCATTGCAAGAAATGGGCTAACACTGTTGTAGGGGGTGAAATCTGTAGGGTGAAATCCGAGTCTGAAATCCGTAGGGTGGGCCATCAAGAAGGGCAGGCTGGAACTCTCAGGCACATGCTAAAGCTGCTGTTCACAGGGAGAATTTCTTCTCCATCTGGGAAACTTCAGCTCTGGTCTTAAGGCCCTTCAACAGATTGAATCAGACTCACCCAGATTATCAAGGATAATCTCCCTTACTTAAAGTCAAATGGCTGGGGACTTTAATCACATCTACAAAATACCTGTACAGCAACACCTAGATTCATTTGATTGAATAACTGGGAACTGTAGCCTAGTGGAGTTGAAATGAAGAGGAGGAGGAGAAGAAAAAGAAAAGGAAAAAAAAAGTGTCCTTTTAATGGGTGAAATTATATGAAGTCTGGTGGTAGTGGAGGAGGAGGAGGGAAGAGAAGGAAACAGAGGAAAAGAAGGAAGATGCCAGGAAGTCAGCAGAGGATTATGATGACAAGTAAAAGATTGTGAAAAAAAAAAGTTGAACCAGCCACATTACACCACATATACAAAGCATTCTCCGTGAAGGATTTATACAAATCCACTAGACAAGACGTTTTATCACATACTCCAGAAAAGAAGAGGGAGGATTCTGCAAGTGAAACAGTTGCCCTTGATAGCAACAGCAGAGACTCTGAGGAAGGGGATGGCTCACAGCCACAGTGTTCCAGAGATCACTGGATAGAGCTTCCTCATGGCCAATCAAAAGTGATAGTGCCATATTCATTGATCTAGAAATTCTACCTCAAGGAATGTATTCTATATTTATTCATTCTACATATAGTCTATGAATTTATTCTACATATTCTATAAGTAAATGTGTATATATATATATATATATATATATATAAATTTTTTTTTTGAGACAGTCTCACTCTGTCACCCCAGCTGGAGTGTAGTGGTGGGATTTTGGTTCACTGCAACTACCACTTCCCAGATTCAAACAATTTTCCTGCCTCAACCTCCTGAGTAGCTGGGATTACAGGCGCACGCCACCACACCCGGCTAATTTTTGTATTTTTAATAGAAACAGGGTTTCGCCATGTTGGCCAGGCTGGTCTCAAACTTCTGACCTCAGGTGATCCACCTGCCTCAGCCTCCAAAATTGCTGGGATTACAGGTGTGTCACAGCACCTGGCCTGGTTTTTTGTTTGTTTGTTTTTTGTTTTCTTTTTTCTTTTTTTTTTTTCTTTTCTGAGACGGAGTCTCACTCTGTTGCTAGGCTGGAGTGCAGTGGTGCGATCTTGGCTCACTGCAACCTTTGCCTCCTGGGTTCAAGCAATTCTCCTGCCTCAGCCTCCCAGGTAGCTGGAACTACAGGCATGCGCTACCATGTCTGGCTAATTTTTGTACTTCTTGTAGAGACAGGGTTTTGCCATGTTGGCCAGGCTGGTCTTGAACTCCTGGCCTCAGGAGATCTGCCTGCCTCAGCCTCCCAAAGTGCTGGGATTACAGGCATAAGCCACCACACCAGGCCTATAAGTATATATTTTAAATGATACATATACAAAAATATTCACTGAAACAGTCTGCAACAGCAAAAAATTAAAAGTAATGTAAAAGTCCACCAGTACGACATTGATTCAATAAGTGGTGGTACAACTAGCAGTATCATACTGAGAGGTGAAGCCAGCTGGACTTCCTGGGTCAAGTGTGGACTTGGAGAACTTTTCTGTCTAGCTAAAGGACTGTAAATGCACTAATCAGCACTCTGTAAAGTGCACCAATCAGCACTCTGTGTCTAGCTAAAGGATTGTAAATGCACCAGTCAGCACTCTGTGTCTAGCTAAAGGATTGTAAATGCACCAATCAGCACTCTGTAAAAACGCACCAATCAGCACTGTGTGTCTAACTAAAGGACTGTAAATGCACCAATCAGCACTCTGTAAAATGGACCAATCAGCAGGACGTGGGCAGGGACAAATAAGGGGATAAAAGCTGGCCACCCCAGCCAGTAGCAGCAACCCGCTCAGGTCCTCTTCCACACTGTGGAAGCTTTGTTCTTTCACTCTTCACAATAAATCTTGCTGCTGCTCACTCTTTGGGTCCATGCTACCTTTAAGAGCTGTAACACTGCGAAGGTCCACAGCTTCATTCCTGAAGTCAGCGAGACCAAGAACCCACCAGAAGGAACCAGCTCCGGACACATCCTGGAGACCCAGATGGGACTATTGTCAAGCAGTGAGTACCATTGGACCCCTTTCACTTGCTGTTCTGTCCTATTTTTCCTTAGAATTCAGGGGTTAATTACCAGGCACCTGTTGGCCAGTTAAAAGCAAATAGCGCACCCGCCAGACTAAAGACATGGGTTTCAGGCTTTCTGGGAAAGGGCTCTCTAACAACTCCCAACTCTTCAGAGTTGTGAGAGTTGGTTTGACTGGAACCAGCTTCCGCTTTTCCTGTACTTGCAGGCTGAGCCAAGGGTCGACAGAGAGGAAAGCCATTCAGCTCCGGGGTCCCGACAAAAAGTTGGTTGACCCTGTAGCCATGAGCGGAACTCTCAAAGTCATGTCGCCCAAGCAAGACTTGCCCATCTATCCTATCTATCCTGACTCTTGCCTCCTGGGTCCTAACACCTATCAGACAAACTTCCTCCCGCCCCTCTTCTCCGAGGCTTGTCTTGCTTTTAAAAACCACTCCCTGTCTCTGGTGCTTTTCTATTTTCTCCTATAAGAATGATTTCTAGTATAAACTTCAGGACTCTGTTCCCTTCTTTAGGCACCCGGGCTCAGCAATCAGAAAGACATTTTTTGCCTAAAGCCCTGTCAGTGGGGGGACACTATCTGGAATTTTAGGGTCCCTCCTCAGACTAGCAGGCCTAACAAAAGCTATTCCTGAAGCTAGGATATGGGGAGCCTCAGAAATTATATCCTTCCTATTCATATGATGAGAAGTGAGGACAAAAGGCATCACTCTTCCAACCCTGGAGATCCCTTCCCTCCCTCAGGGTATGGCCCTCCACTTCATTTTTGGGGCATAACATCTTTTTTTTTTTTTTTGAGAGAAGTCTCGTTCTTGTCCCCCAGGCTTGAGTGCAATGGTTCAATCTCGGCTCACTGCAACCTGTGCCTCCTGGGTTCAAACGATTCTCCTGCCTCTGCCTCCCAAGTAGCTGGGATTAAGGTGCCTGCCACCACGTCTGGCAATGTTTTGTATTTTTTAGTAGAGACGGGGTTTCACCATGTTAGCCAGGCTGATCTCGAACTCCTGACCTCAGGTGATCCACCCACCTCGGCCTCCCAAAGTGCTGAGATTACAGGCATGAGCCACTGCACCCAGCCTTTTGGGGCATAACATCTTTATAGGACACGGGTAAGGTCCCAATACTAACAGGAGGATGCTTAGGACTCTAACAGGTTTTCAAGAATGGGTCGGTAAGGTCCACTAAATCTGACCTTCCTCGGTCCTCTTTGTGGTCTAAGAGGAAAACTAAGGTTTCTGCTGCTGCGTCGGTGAGCACAACTATTCCAATCAGCAGAGTCCAGGGACCGTTGCAGGTTCTTGGGCCAGCGGGGGGCTGCGGTGGGGTGGGGAGCAAACAAACCAAAACCATGGGCGGTGTTTTCTTTCAGATAGGAAACACTCAGGCATCAACAGGCTCACCCTTGAAATGCATCCTAATCCATTGAGACCAATTTGACCCACAAACCCTGAAAAAGAAGTGGCTTATTTTTTTTCCTGCACTACGGCCTGGCCCCAATATTCTCTCTCTGATGGGGAAAAATGGCCACCTGAGGGAAGTATAAATTACAATACTATCCTGCAGCTTGACCTTTTCTGTAAGAGGGAAGGCAAATGGAGTGAAATACCTTATGTCCAAGCTTTCTTTTCATCAAAGGAGAATTCACAACTATGCAAAGCTTGCAATTTACGTCCCACAGGAGGACCTCTCAGCTTACCTCCATATCCTAGCCTTCCTACAGCTCCCCTTCCTATTAATGATAAGCCTCCTCTAATCTCCCCCACCCAGAAGGAAACAAGAAAAGAAATCTCCAAGGGACCACAAAAACCCCCAGGCTATTGGTTATGTCCCCTTCAAGCTGTAGGAGGAGGGGAATTTTGCCCAACTCGGGTACATGTCCCCTTCTCCCTCTCTGATTTAAAGCAGATCAAGGCAGACCTGGGGAAGTTTTCAGATGATCCTGATAGGTATATAGATGTCCTACAGGGTCTAGGGCAAACCTTTGATCTCACTTGGAGAGATGTCATGCTGTTGTTAGATCAAACCCTGGCCTTTAATGAAAAGAATGTGGCTTTAGCTGTAGCCCGAGAGCTTGGAGATACCTGGTGTCTTAATCAAGTGAATGATAGAATAACAGCCAAAGAAAGGGACAAATTCCCTACCAGTCAGCAAGCCATCCCCAGTATGGATCCCCACTGGGACCTAGACTCAGATCATGGGGACTGGAGTCATAAACATATGCTGACCTGTGTTCTAGAAGGACTAAAGAGAATTAGGAAAAAGCCCATGAATTATTCAATGATTTCCACCATAACTCAGGGAAAGAAAGAAAATCCTTCTGCATTCCTTGAGTGGCTATGGGAGGCCTTAAGAAAATATACTCCCCTGTCACCTGACTCCCTCGAGGGTCAATTGATCCTAAAAGATAAGTTTATTACCCAATCAGCTGCAGATATCAGGAGAAAGCTCCAAAAGCGAGCCCTGGGCCCTGAACAAAATCTGGAGGCATTATTAAACCTGGCAACCTTGGTGTTCTATAATAGGGACCAAGAGGAAATGGCCAAAAAGGAAAAGCAAGATCAGAGAAAGGCCACAGCCTTAGTCATGGCCCTCAGACAAACAAACCTTGGTGGTTCAGAGGACAGAAAATGGAGCAGGCCAATCACCCGGTAGGGCTTGTTATCAGTGTGGTGTACAAGGACACTTTAAAAAAGATTGTCCAAAGAGAAACAAGCTGCCCCCTCGCCCATGTCCACTATGCCGAGCCAGTCACTGGAAGGTGCAAAGTTTCTCTGGGCCAGAAGCCCCCAACCAGATGATCCAACAAAAGGACTGAGGGTGCCCGGGGCAAGCGCCAGCTCATGTCATCACCCTCACTGAGCCCCGGGTATGTTTAACCATTGAGGGCCAGGAAATTGACTTCCTCCTGGACACTGGCATGGCTTTCTCCGTGTTAATCTCCTATCTCAGACAGCTGTCCTCAAGGTCCATTACCATCCGAGGAATCCTGGGACAGCCTGTAACCAGGTATTTCTCCCACCTCCTCAGTTGTAACTGGGAGACTTTGCTCTTTTCACACTCCTTTCTCATTATGCCTGAAAGTCCCACACCCTTATTAGGGAGGGACATATTAGCCAAAGCTGGAGGTATTATCTATGTGAATATGGGGAACAAGTTATTCATTTGTTGTCCCCTACTTGAAGAGGGAATCAACCCTGAAGTCTGGGCATTGGAAGGACAATTCAGAGGGGCAAAAAATACCCGCCCAGTCCAAATCAGGCTAAAAGACCCACCACTTTTCCTTATCAAAGGCAATATCCCTTAAGGCCTGTAGCTCATAAAGGATTACAGGATATTGTTAGACATTTAAAAGCTCAAGGCTTAGTAAGAAAATGCAGCAGTCCCTGCAACACCCCAATTCTAGGAGTACAAAACCCGAATGGTCAGTAGAGACTAGTGCAAGATCTTAGACTCATCAATGAGGCAGTAATTCCTCTAAATCCAGTTGTACCCAACCCCTATACCCTGCTCTCTCAAATACCAGAGGAAGCAGAATGGTTCATGGTTCTGGACCTCAAGGATGCCTTCTTCTGTATTCCCCTGCATTCTGACTTCCAGTTTCTCTTTGCCTTTGAGGATCCCACAGACCACACATCCCAACTTATGTGACGGTCTTGCCCCAAGGGTTTAGGGATAGCCCTCATCTGTTTGGTCAGGCACTGGCACAAGATCTAGACCACTTCTCAAGTCCAGGCACTCTGGTCCTTCAGTATGTGGATGATTTACTTTTGGCTACCAGTTCAGAAGCATCATGCCAGCAGGCTACTCTAGATCTCTTGAACTTTCTAGCTAATCAAGGGTACAAGGTCTCTAAATCGAAGGCCCAGCTCTGCCTATAACAAGTCAAATATGTAGGCCTAATCTTAGCCAGAGGAACCAGGGCCATCAGCAAGGAATGAATACAGCCTATACTTGCTTATCCTCACCCTAGGACATTAAAACAGTTGTGGGGTTCCTTGGAATCACTGGCTTTTGCCGACTATGCATCCCTGGATACAGCAAGATGGCCAGACCACTCTATACTCTAGTCAAGGAGACCCAGAAGGCAAATACTCATCTAGTGGAATGGAAACCAGAGGCAGAAACAGCCTTCAAAACCTTAAAGCAGGCCCTAGAACAAGCTCCATCCCTAAGCCTTCCCACAGGACAAAACTTCTCTTTATATGTCACAGAGAGAGCAGGAATAGCTCTTGGAGTCCTTACTCAAACTCATGGGACAACCCCACAACCAGTGGCATACCTAAGTAAGGAAATTGATATAGTAGCAAAAGCCTGGCCTCATTGTTTATGGGTAGTAGCGGTGGTGGCCATCTTAGTGTCAGAGGCGATCAAAATAATACAAGGAAAGGATCTCACTGTCTGGATTACTCATGATGTAAATGGCATGCTAGGTGCCAAAGGAAGTTTATGGCTGTCAGACAAGCGCCTGCTCAGATACCAGGTGCTACTTCTTGAGGGACCGGTGCTTTAAATACTCACATGTGTGGCCCTAAACCCTGCCACTTTTCTCCCAGAGGATGGAGAACTAATCAAGCATGACTGCCAACAAATTATAGTCCAGACTTATGCCACCCGAGAGGATCTCTTAGAAGTCCCCTTAGCTAATCCCGACCTTAACCTATATACCAATGGAAGTTCATTTGTGGAGAATGGGATATGAAAGGCAGGTTATGCCATAGTTAGTGATGTAACAGTACTTGAAAGTAAGCCTCTTCCCCCAGGGACCAGCACCCAGTTAGCAGAACTAGTGGCACTTACCCAAGCCTTAGAACTGGGAAAGGGAAAAAGAATAAATGTGTATACAGATAGCAAGTATGCTTATCTAATCCTACATTCCAATGCTGCAATATGGAAAGAAAAGGAGTTCCTAACCTCTGAGGGAACCCCCATTAAATATCACAAAGAAATCATGGAGTTATTGCACACAGTGCAAAAACCCAAGGAGGTGGCAGTCTTACACTGCTGAAGCGAAAGTCAAAGGGTTGGGGGGGACAGACAGAAAGAGAGAGACAGAGAAAGAAAGAGAGACAGAAAGTCAAAGAGAAAGAGAGAAAGAAAGAGACAGAAAGTCAGAGAGAAAGAGCGAGAGAGAGAGAGAGGAAGAGACAGAGAGACAAAGAGCAAGTCAGAGAGAGGAAGAGAGAGAGACAGAAAGTCAAAGAGAGAAGGAAAGAGAGGAAGAGACAGACAAAGAAGGAGTCAAAGAGAGAGACAGGCAGAGGAAGAGACAGACAAAGAGGCAGTCAAAGAGAGAGAGAGGAAGAGAAGGAGACAAAGAGTCAAAGAGAGAGAAAGAGACAGAAAGTCAAAGAGAAAGAAAGAGAGAAAGAGAGAGAAGTAGTAAAGAAAAAACAGTGTACCCTATTCCTTTAAAAGCCAGGGTAAATTTAAAACCTATAATAGATAACCGAAGGTCTTCTCCATGACCCTACAACACTCCAATACCACCTTGTTGTCAGTGTAAACAAGAGTGTAGCCCAAAAGCACTAAGGCCACTGACAACGCGTAGCCTTCCTATCAAAAATCCTTAACCCAGCAGGTTTCCTAACAGGGAATCTTAATTAATTACCACACAAAGGTCTGACCAGATCTAGGAGGAACTCCCTTCAGGACAGGACAATAGATGGTTCCTCCTTGGTGATTAAGGGAAAAAGACACAATGGGTATTCAGTAAGCAATAAAGAAACTCTTGTAGAAGCAGAATTAGGAAAATTGCCCAGTAATTGGTCTGCTCAAACATGTGAGCTGTTTGCACCCAGCCAAACCTTAAAGTACTTACAGAATCAAGAAGGAGCCATCTATACCAATTCTAAGTTAATATGGACTGAACGAGGTTTTATTAATAGCAAAGAAAAATTAAATTCCCAAACTTACAAGGTTTTCAACAAAAGTAAAATTTGCTAAAAGTTAACAGTGTAACTTGTATTATCCTAACTTCTAATCTTATGGAAATCAGATCTTATCAGTGCCCCTCAAAACTCAAGTCCATCAGCACAGGGTCATACAACTAATACCCCTACTTATAGGGTTAGAAATGGCCACTGCTACAGGAACCAGAATAGCTGGTTTATCTACTTCATTATCCTACTACCACACACTCTCAAAGGATTTCTCATATAGCTTACAAGAAATAACAGAATCTATCCTTACTCTACAATTCCAAATAGACTCTTTGGCAGCAGTGACTCTCCAAAACCGCTGAGGCCTAGACCTCCTCACTGCTGAGAAAGGAGGACTCTGCACCTTCTTAGGGGAAGAGTGTTTTTACACTAACCAGTCAGGGATAGTACGAGATGCTGCCCAGCATTTACAGGAAAAGGCTTTTGAAATCAGACAGTGCCTCTCAAACTCTTATGCCAACCTCTGGAGTTGGGCGACATGGCTTCTCCCCTTTCTAGGTCCCGTGACAGCCATCTTGCTATTACTCTCCTTTGGGCCCTGTATTTTTAACCTCCTTGTCAAATTTGTTTCCTCTAGGATCGAGGCCATCAAGCTACAGATGGTCTTACAAATGGAATCCCAAATGAGTTCAACTAACAACTTCTACCGAGGACCCCTGGACCAACCTGCTGGCCCTTTGACTGGCCTAAAGAGTTCACTAAAGAGGACACTACAACTGCAGGGCCCCTTCTTCGCCTCTATCCAGCGGGAAGTAGTTAGAGCGGTCATTGCCTAATTCCCAACAGCAGTTGGGGTGTCCTGTTTAGAGTGGGGATTAAGAGGTGAAGCTGGCTGGACTTCCTGGGTCGAGTGGGGACTTGGAGAACTTTTCTGTCTAGCTAAAGGATTGTAAACGCACCAATCAGTGCTCTGTGTCTAGCTAAAGGATTGTAAATGCACCAGTCAGCACTCTGTAAAAACACACCAATCAGCACTCTGTGTCTAGCTAAAGGATTGTAAATGCACCAATCAGCACTCTGTAAAAACACACCAATCAGCACTCTGTGTCTAGCTAAAGGATTGTAAATGCACCAATCAGCACTCTGTAAAAACGCACCAATCAGCTGGGTGCAGTGGCTCATGCCTGTAATCCCAGCACTTTGGGAGGCCAAGGTGGGCAGATCACAAGGTCAGGCGATCAAGACCATCCTGGCTAACATGGTGAAACCTTGTCTCTACTAAAAATAAAAATTAAAAAAAAATTAGCCAGGCATGGTGGCGAGCGCCTGTAGTCCCAGCAACTCAGGAGGCTGAGGCAGGAGAACGGCATGAACCCGGGAGGCGGAGCTTGCAATGAGCCAAGATCATGCCACTGCACTCCAGCCTGGGCGACAGAGCAAGACTCTGTCTCTTTAAAAAAAAAAAAAAGTGCACCAATCAACACTCTGTGTCTAGCTAAAAGATTGTAAACGCACCAATCAGCACTGTGTAAAATGGACCAATCAGCACTCTGTAAAATGGACCAATCAGCACTCTGTAAAATGGACCAATCAGCAGGACGTGGGCAGGGCCAAAAAAGGGAATAAAAGCTGGCCACCCCAGCCAGCAGCAGTAACTGGCTCAGGTCCCCTTCCATGCAGTGGAAGCTTTGTTCTTTCGCTCTTCACAGTAAATCTTGCTGCTGCTCACTGTTTGGGCCCATGCTACCTTTAAGAGCTGTAACACTCACCGTGAAAGTCCGCGGCTTCATTCTTGAAGTTGGTGAGACCAAGAACCCACCGGAAGGAACCAACTCTGGACACAATACTATGCAGTCACAAAAATAATGAGTAGCTCTATATAGACTCACTTGGAAAGATATACTTCCAGGATATACCCTTTCAGGGATGTCCAATCTTTTGGCTTCCCTGGGCCACATTGGAAGAAGAATTGTCTTGGGCCACACATAAAATACACTAACACTAACGGTAGCTGATGAGCTAGCTATATTTTTTTAAATTGCCAAAAAAAATCTATTTATTTATTTATTTATCTATTTTGAGACGGAGTCTCATTCTGTTGCCCAGGCTGGAGTGCAGTGGCACAATCTCGGCTCACTGCAACCTCTGCCTCCCAGGTTCAAGCGATTCTTCTGCCTCAGCCTTCCAAGTAGCTAGGACTACAGGTGCGTGCCACCACGCCCGGCTAATTTTTTTGTATTTTAGTAGAGATGGGGTTTCACCATGTTTGCCAGGCTGGTCTCGATCTCCTAACCTCAGGTGATCTGCCTGCCTTGGCCTCCCAAAGTGCTGGGATTACAAGCATGAGCCACCACGCTGGGCCCAAAAATCTCATAATGTTTTAAGAAAGTTTACAAATTTGTGTTGAGATGCATTCAAAGCAGTCCTGTACCGCCTGAGGCCCACGGTCTGCGGATTGGACAAGCTTGCCTCAAGTGGAAGAAGCAAGGTGCAAAACGGTGGGCATATAATGCTAAAATTTGTTTGTTTTGAGACAGGGTCTTGCTTTGTCACCCAGGCTGGAGTGCAGTGGCACAATTATAGCTCACTGAGGCCTCAAATTCCTGGGCTCTCAAATAGCTGGGACTACAGGGGAGAATCACCAAGCCTAACTAATGTTTAAAATTTTTTGCAGAGATGGGGGTGGAGGTGGGGGTCTCCCTGTGTTGCCCAGGCTGGTCTCCAGCTCCTAGTTTCCAGAGACCCTCCCACCTCTGCCTTCTAAAGTGTTAGGATTACAGGCATGAGCCACTGCACCCGGTGGAGGTGCTGTTTTTCTAAACTATGAATCTGGAGTATGTCACAGAATTTACCAAACTTTCTGACCTCTAGTGCCTTACACAGGGTTGAAAAGCACTTCCACAAGTAACCGGCAAAGCGCTTCTACAGAACAACGCCTGGGCAAAAGCTGAAAACCTTGCGACATTTCTACTTCTTCCAAC